>NW_027361706.1:26146666-26803333 GCF_039654945.1 Dendrobates tinctorius
CATTATATTCTAGTCACTCCATGTCTGCTCACATCTTATCACCGCACATATAACTAGGATTTGTCCAGGTGGTTGTTCCATCACCACAGAACATTTACTATAGGTTATATATTACCTAGCTGCACAGAAATCCATTGCTCAGTGTGCAGGGGAACTATGGGGCCCATGAGTCAGATGAGGCTTGGCGCCACTTGGGATTGGGCCACATCACTCCTCCTATCATCACAATTTCAGAGCAGCCGCATCCTCAGAATGAGAATACTGATGAACAGAATGGTGCCTCAGGAAGCCAAAAGCCCCCCCGATCCACCATTCAGCCCGTGGTTGTGAGACTGTGGTCTGAGACTCCGTACACTGGAGGTGTAAAGTAGTCACAGCATCCCGCCTGTAGTGTGGAGTCTCAGTACTCACACTGTACTGACCAGAGCAGCGTGCTGTGGGAATGGGGCAAGGTGAATAGTGCTTTTTTAATGTCAGCATTTGTAGGGGTGATAATACTGATTGGGTGGCTGTGGGGGATATAGTACTGTGTGAGAGGCTATGGGAGCCTGCTAATGCCACGATACTGATTTGCTGGCTGTGAATGCCCCTATACTGGGTGCGGTCTTCATACTGAGTGGTGTGCTCTGGGGGGTCTTTATTCTATATGGGGGTCCTCATTCTGTGTTAGGATCCAAATTTATGTGTGAGCGGCCATCATACTGAGAGGAGACATGTGGGGACCATTATATTGTTGACTGTGTGGGACGTTATACTGAGTATAGGCATTGTGGGCGCCACTATACTAAGTGGGGGCCTCATATTGACACTGTATATGTGGGGTGATACGGTAGGCAGGATGATTCACTGTGGGGATACCATACTCCGTGTTTGTGGGTGGGGGCACGCTTGAGGCCATCATACTTTGAAATGGCCATAAAAAGTGTATTGCTGGTGAGAACACGAAGGGGCTTCAATAGATATTATTTTTAGGGGCCTAATTAGAACTTTTTCTATGGGGCCCTGTGATTTTTATGTACGCCACTGTCTGTGTGATCTCCCCCGTATGTCCACACTGAGCAAGCCAGTATCTCCAGTTTCCTCAACTGTAGACAAGATGTGATATCACTTTATGTTATTAGTTACATGGACCACACTTCACCACTACTTTAGTCTAATATTATGTGCACTATTCATTATAACTGCACACAGTCTTTCCTGACAAATATCTCTGCTCACTTCTCATTACACATCACGGTGGTCTGCTTTATAAACCCCTCACCGGTCATATTTCCTTTTTTCTACAGGTGGAGACTGTCGGACCCTATTAAACACCATGGGTCGTTTACCTGTCCCCTTGGCCCGCTTGTACTTTGCAGAAGCGGTTGCTGCTGTAGAATACTTGCACAGCCATGGGGTGGTGCACAGAGACCTGAAGCCAGAGAAGTAAGTGCCCCCTGTAGTTTAATAATGGAAGTTATATTTTATTATCATATAGTCTGTAAGGTTAAAACCATCTTTTCTTTCACAGCCTCCTGATAACATCTGCCGGACATATTAAAGTTACCGATTTTGGGGTTTCAAAAGTTGGTGTCATGACACCAAAAAACAACACCTACAAGCGATTAGCAGAAGACATCAGCAGAGAGTTCCGGGACCATGAGGTCGGCATCACTTACAGAAACGCAGCTTGTTCTTACTAATCTCATCACACTGTTGTTTCTCCTCTGCATTCTTCATTTCTAGAGAACTTTTCCACTGATATTTTATCCTCTGTCATTGTGTTTTTATGTGAGAACTTGTCATAATAATGGTATCATCAATCTCATCACCTTCTTCTGTTGCTTTCCAGGTCTTGGGCACCCCATGTTATATAGCCCCAGAGGTCATCCTGAAAAAATACTATGGAAGACCTGTGGACTGGTGGTCAATGGGGATCATACTACATGAATTTCTTGTGGGACGTGTACCATTTTATGGGAAATCCGAAACTGAGATTAATAATAATATTGTCAATGGTAAGTGTAATAATCCGATCATTTGCTTTGATTGGTTACATTGTTTTACTTATTTCCTTTGCTTTATCTTACAGTCCAATAAAGATGTTTTATTTTCTGTAATTTTCTATATAATAGGAGACATACGTTGGGATTGTAATCCCGTTCCTCCCTTTGATGCTCAGTCCCTCATCACAGAACTGCTCAGAAAAAGTCCTGAACAAAGACTTGGGACAGGTAACAATTTGCTTATTACACATAGGACATATCGCCCATGTCCATGAGAATCAGCAATTCTCTATCAGCTCATCCATTTTTAATTCTTCATAATATGACTTTCAGTAATTTTCCTTCATGTAAATTTCATTAGTTTAACTTAATCTAAACAGTTGAGATATGGAACAGTCTCTGACAATATCCGCAACACTTTGGTTTTGTCTTTTCCAGCAGGAGCATTTGAGATCAAGAGTCATCCATTTCTGAAAGACTTAGACTTTAACAACCTTCTAAGTCAGAAGCCTGTGTATATACCTAAGCTCGTGGCAAACGTGGGCACAGAAGTTCGCTCTGTATGGCAACCATTTGGCAGATTCCAGGGAGTCCCCAAGAAGGGTAATGATATTAATTGAAGGTTTTGGTCTGATTTCGGAATTGAAGATTAACTGGGATAAGTTGTGTGTTTTGCCGATTGATGGAGATGACGATTGTACTGGGGAGGTGGAGGCAGGAACTAAATTAAAGGTAGTTCAGCAATTTAAGTACTTGGGGATCCATATAGTGCTTCCACTAACGAGGTTTGAGGAACTCTACTTGAGCCCGTTACTGCAAGAAATACGTACCAAAGTCTCAGTGTGGAATAATCTACATCTACATCGGTGGTGGGCAGAGTAAACCTCCTCAGTTATTGTATGTGTTACATAATTCCCCGGTCTGGCTTCCAATGTGCAAGTTTCATAGGAAAAAATCTTTGGTTGGACAGACTTTGTTAATGGTACACCAGTATACAGGAATGTTGTGTTAAACTTATGGTGAACTGAACCAATATCTGACTGTATGGGATCTGTTGTTTTTTTCTGGAATGGTCTCCTTGAGTTGGAGGGGTAAGTTACTGGAGGAAAAAATTATAAAATGGATGTTGTTTTGTGACATGTGATATTTGTTTTCAATGCTCTTATGTTTAATAAAAAATCATCTGATTTACAAAAATGTGGGCACAAGCTTATCTATCAGTAAGTAGAAGGAGACGTCATGTAGACTAAGCAGCTGTTTGTCTCGTCTACCATACTTTGAGACAATTGCTTGTCATTAATATTACAGATAAATGGTTACTGTGTTTTATTAACAGCCTCTAAAAATATTTAATTACCTATGTCTTGTAGATCACGAACATCTGGTATCAGAGGATGAGGAGGACAATGAGAGCTTTAGCTACCCAAATTTTACATCTTCTTCTGAATGGCTTTCTAAAGTAAGTATGAGAACAATAGATAAAAAAGTAAAAAACCTCTAAAAGTAAAAACAAGTATTTCATATTTCTTGTTGTCTGCATTTAGCTCTGTACCAATGCTACCAGCAGGCTGAACAAGGAGGATACCAAGTCCCCTCCAGAGTGTACCCCAGAATCCAACACAGACATCTCAGAAATGTGAGTAGATTATAGGCTGATTACTTGGAGATTAAGGCTGATATATGTGCACAACTCCAAATATAGGACATAAATACCATAATATCAAATACAGCATCCATTGTCCCATGATTAGCAGTCATTGTTCTTTTCAGAAACTGCTGATGGTAACATCCCATAATTGCAGCCAGTCATGCACTTTTAGTGCTGCCCACAATGTAGGACAGATGTACTACTACATGTCAGCCGTTATTTGTAGGTTTTTTTTTGCTCTATTTTCCACACTATAGCTCTCATATGTCCTAATGGGCCTTATAGTTGGTGTTAATCTAGTGAGACAACCCCTTTTATACTGCATTTACTTGTGATTTACATGTTTTTCTTCTTCCAAACAGGCAGAAAGAATCTTTTCCTGTATCTATTAGTGACGATGCTGTTACCAGTTTGCCACCCTCGTCCCCATTGTCAGGTACTTATATGTCTACAGGACAAAACATGAGAATGTTGACTTCAAGTCTCCAATATTTCCACATGGTTTTTCAGTTATTTGTATCCTATGTTATCCATGTTTCATGGATCCCAATTATGTTGCCCATAGATTTCATTAATTTTGTAGAGTTTTCCAAGATTACCAGATCATTCATGTGGAGCAGATGTTATCTGTCAGTGATGAGATTGTCACATGTATGATGGCTGACAATGATCGCTGACTTCTATATGATAAGATTCCTCTGCCGTTCGCGCACAGTGGTATCATGTAATAAGGCGTCCCATTACTTAGGCTGGTTTCACATTTGCGTTTTTTAGCGCTGGAAAAAAACGCATACCTGCGCATGCGTTTTTTCCCCTATATTTAACATGGGTGCGCATACCTGCGCGCTGGTAAGCGCATGTATGCGATTTTCATGCGCTGCGTTTTTTTGGGGTGTGCGTTGGTATTTTCCAGATGCAGCATGTTGCATTTTTTGGCCCTGCAAAAAAGCGCATGCGCACATATGCGCACGTTTTGCGCTAAAAATGGCCATTATAGCCTATGGATGCGCATATGTGCGCACTGGCATGCTCATGTATGCGTTTTTTTGCATATGCGTTTTTTTTTTTTTTAACCATGGAATTTAGGGGTTTGGGTTAGAGTTAGGGTTAGTTAAGGGGGTTTAGGGTTAGGGTTATGGTCAGGGTCAGGGTTAGGGTTGGGGTTTGGGTCAGGGTTAGGGTTAAGTATGGTTTGGTTAAGGGTTAGGGTCAGGGTTAGGGTCAGGATTAGGGTTAAGTATGGTTTTGTTAAGGGTTAGGGTCAGGGTTAGGGTTAGGGTTAGGGTCAGGGTTAGGGTTGGGGTCAGGGTTAGGGTCAGGGTTAGGGTTAAGTATGGTTTTGTTAAGGGTTAGGGTCAGGGTTAGGGTCAGGATTAGGGTTAAGTATGGTTTTGTTAAGGGTTAGGGTCAGGGTTAGGGTTAGGGTTAGGGTCAGGGTTAGGGTTAGGGTTAGGGTCAGGGTTAGGGTCAGGGTTAGGGTTAAGTATGGTTTTGTTAAGGATTAGGGTCAGGGTTAGGGTCAGGATTACGGTTAAGTATGGTTTTGTTAAGGGTTAGGGTCAGGGTTAGGGTTAGGGTTAGGGTCAGGGTTAGGGTCAGGATTAGGGTTAAGTATGGTTTTGTTAAGGGTTAGGGTCAGGGTTAGGGTTAGGGTTAGGGTTAGGGTCAGGGTTAGGGTTAAGTATGGTTTTGTTAAGGGTTAGGGTCAGGGTTAGGGTTAGGGTTAGGGTCAGGGTTAGGGTTAGGGTTAGGGTTAGGGTTAGGGTCAGGGTTAGGGTTAGGGTCAGGGTTAGGGTTAGGGTTAGGGTTAGTTAGGGTTTAGGGTTTGGGTTAGGGTTAAGTATGATTTGGTTAAGGGTTAGGGTCAGGGTTAGGGTTAGGGTTAGGGTCAGGGTTAGGGTTAGGGTTAGGGTCAGGGTTAGGGTTAGTAAAGTCATGGTTTGGGTAGTGTGAGGGGCCACCTAAAAATGTTGGAAAAAAACGCAAACGCGGTAAAAACGCACTAAAAACGCATACAAACGCATAAAAATGCTGCGTTTTTTTCATGCATGCTCATAAAAATGCTTGAAAAAAATGCAGCAGTTGTATGCTTATGTATGCGTTTTTTCAATGCGTTTTTTTGCGGGAAAAACGCGCTGCAAAAAAAAGCAAGTGTGAAACTAGCCTTACATTGCACTGGTAAACAGTGATTTTGGTGCCAACAATGTCTGAATGGTTTTATATTAAGTTTATGGTGCTGATTAAAAATATTACTTTGGTTTTGGCTGATTCCCTCTGAAATATTTAATCACAATAGAATTCTGGCCTCAAAAAGTCGCTTTTATGGCACTGTAAGCCTACAAATTGAAATACAAAATAATTATATAGGATAGTTCATTACTTGAGATGCTGTTATAGTCAAAAGACCGACCCAAACACCAAAAGCTATTGCATTGGTTATCACACACAAGTCGCATTGGGAGAAATCATTATTTTCATGGATGAAACAAAATCCATTTAATATGGGAAACGAACACACAGGTTAAATGGAAGATTTGTGATTCACAATACGTAGTGATCTTCTAACCCCCGATATGTCAGGAGGACGTGACACACTTGTGACAATTACCTCAAAAACTACAACCAATTCAGCAAAAGTAATGGTGATCAATGGACCTTCAGGAGGGGAACACATGGCATTACCCTATTTGCTATATATCCCCGTCCTGAAGGGGCTACATGGTGGGAAAAAATCTTTCCCTCTGTTTTTTTCCATGGTACATACTCACAAGTGCTTTCCAGGTGGTTGGCTAGCAAACCTGGCCATTCAGGGAACCGTAGCAGGGGGAAGGATAGGTTTCCTTTCCTGTGAATGGTCCCTGATTGGTGTATGTATTAGTGCATAAAGGAGAGTGGGATAAAAGAGGGTAGCGGCACGGGTCCCTGTCCGACCTCTGGCGGTTTCCTAGCAGAAGTGCTGCCCCGCCATTCACTCTCTCATGGCATTAGGGTTAGTCATTCAGTCAGTGGGATAAACGGCCTTGAGCCTTTTGGCCAAGCTGCGGGGATTGGTTCAAGTTATTGAGTATAATAAGTTACAAAATTCTTTGGTGGCCAATTTTTAGCTACTAAGTCAATGTGTCATAGTTGTATTATTTTATGCGCTGTATAGGTATTGGGAGTCAGTTATGTAATGCCGTGAGATTTTTTAATTCAACACCCTCGAAATACCATAAATCTATTAAAAAAACCTGACACAATTTTTATATTGCACACTAATGTTATAAGCAGATACAAAGCAGATCCTACATGAATATTCTGTTACTAAGAGGTTTTCTTTTACTTTCTGAATAGAAAATGAAACTGACGAGGAAAGAAAATCAATATATTCCAGTATACAGCTAGAAATGGAGGAAAAGAGACAAGGTAAGTGTGAGGATCAGCTTCATGATATGTGATGTCAGGCAGTGAGAATAACTCATGTGGAGCAGATGTTATCTGTCAGTGATGGGGCAGACACATGTATGATGGCTGACAATGATCCCTGACCTCTGTATAAGATTCCTCTGCTGTCCGGCCACAGTGACCGCACAGTAGTATCATGTAATAAGTCGCCGCTTTACTTACAGTAAAGATACAAAGCAGATCCTATAAGATTATATTGTTACTAAGAGGTTTTTTTTTACTTTCTGAATAGAAAATGAAACTGACGAGGAAAGAAAATCAATATATTTCAGTATAGAGCTAGAAATGGAGGAAAAGAGACAAGGTAGGTGTGAGGCTCAGCTCCATGTTATGTGATGTCAGGCAGTGAGAATAATTCATGAGGAGCAGATGTTATCTGTCAGTGATGGGATATGTATGATGGCTGACAATGATCCCTGACCTCTGCATAAGATTCCTCTGCCGTCCGGCCACAGTGACCGCACAGTCGTAGCATGTAATAAGTCGTCACTTTACTTACAGTATAGATACAAAGCAGATCCTATAAGAATATATTATTAAGAGGTTTTTCTTACTTTCTGATCAGATATTCCTGCTGACGAGGAAAGTAATTCTTCGATATATTTGAGTATAGACCAAGAAAACTCAAAAAATGAAGAAAATTCTGAAAAGAGACAAGGTAAGTGTGATAATGAGCTCCATGTTATATGATGTCAGGCAGTGAGAATAATTCATGAGGAGCAGATGTTATCTGTCAGTGATGGGATATGTATGATGGCTGACAATGATCCCTGACCTCTGTATAAGATTCCGCTGATGTCCGGCCACCGTGACCGCACAATAGTATCATGTAACATTGAGTCCCTTTACTTACAGTATAGATACAAAGCAAATCCTATAAGAATATATTGTTACTGAGTTGTTTTTACTTTCTGACCAGAATTTCTAGCTCAGGAGGACAAAGATCTGAGTATGGAGCAACAAAACTCAAAAAATGAAGAAAAGAAGGGAAAGAGACAACGTAAGTGTGAGAATCAGCTCTATGTTGTGCGGTGTCAGTCAGTGAGAATAATTCATGTGGGTAAGATGACATCTGTCATTGATGGGATTGTCACATGTATGATGGCTGACGATGATCTCTGACCTCTGTGTGATAAGATTACTCTGACGTCCGGCCACAGTGACCGCACAGTAGTATCATGTTATATGGAGTCCCGTCACTTACATTATATTTACTTCTCTTCTCATAGGTTCCCGCCTCCGCCGGATCTTATCATCCTGCCGGCGTGGATTAGCCAGGGCTGCTCAAGTATTTGCAGGTTGTTGCTGCTGCCCTGAAACACAGTAAACCTCCACATCTAGCGCCCTGAAGTACAGTAGATCTGTACAACTGTGTGTACAAACAAGTCTTTTATTAAGATTTTTAACAATTGTAAAACAACAAAAATTTTGTACACAAAAGCGGGACTAACTCCTAGCCGCGGTCTACGGACCAAACATTGGGCATGGGCAGGGCCTTGGGGGCAGATCCCAAGTGCGCTCAACCATGTGAAATAGCTTACGCTCAGGAACATTGAGGGATAGCGCTATGGGATAGCTCTACCTGTGCACTTTCTTCATGGATAGCGCCATTGAATAGCTCTACCTGAACAGTATTAACGTCAGAGCTTTTTCTTACACAAGGTAGGAGTGGCAGGAGAGGTACACCAGGTATTTATGTTTCCTGTTAGTCTGCACATACGCCAGTCTGGTGCGTGGTTACACCCCATTGTGAGGTCAGTCTGATGTGTGGTTACACCCCAATGTGTGATTCGCAATCCCAGCACACGCCAGAAGGGCGTGCAATCATTCGTTATTAATAAAAAAAATAACTAAAAGCCGTTACTGTTGCTCAGATTCCATTTCATCTTGAACTCACAACTAACTGTAAGTCACTAATTACTCTTCTTGTCACTAAATGCATTTGTCATTATCCTGAATGCAGCAGTCAGGCTCATATTTCTGTCCAGCAGCTACACCGATGCCTCCACTCAGTACCAGTCATTGCACTCTCCCACAAAGCTCTCCACAGTGCTGCACTGTCTTACAACTCCTCTCATTTGTCAGTCTACTACCATATCTACACTCCAATGAGCTAAGACTAGTGTAAGAAGGTGACAGGGACTAGCCCTGTAAATATTGACGTCATTGTTTTATCTTGTTATCCTTGATGTGTTTGTGTGCAGTATATGTGATATGTACATATGTGTTTGCGGCCACAAGAGATAAGTGTAGTTTGGGTATAGGGACACTAGATGGGGGCACTGAGCACACTTAGGTTGGGGCAATTCTGGAGGACACTAAGGGGTTAAGATGAGAGGAATAGTTAGCTGGTACTTGAGGAGACAGATTTCCTGCTTGGAGCCAGTGTAGCCAGGGGTAGCCTCTGGTACTAAAGTGGAGGCAGAATACCAGAGCAGAGAAGTGGAGAATTGCGCCTACAGCAGCAGCCAGTGGGGAGAGCCACTGGAGCCGTCAGCTACGGGCTGGAAGCTGATGTGAATTGAAGCCAGTCTGTGGAAGAAGTCAGCTTGTGTCTGGGAGCTCTTGAGCCAGGGAGAACAATAGAGGAGTCCCTGTGGAGACGACAGCCGGAGTCTGGGAGCAGCACGGATAGAATCACCAGTGCTGTAAATGGGTGAAACACAACGTAGTAGACGGTTACCTTCGTGGTCTGTAGTCGGTTGCCAGGAGAGAAGACGAAGAGCCGCATTCACCGTGTTCCTTGTTCATTGTGTGGTCCACCCAAGTGTGTCTGAAGAAGTGACGTGCTGCTGTAGAGGAAGATGTACTGTTGGTATCACGTAAAGAAAGAGTCCTGATGGCGTTTGGGATGTGCTGTGCCCTGAAGAAAATAAAGATGAGCTGTTAAAGTTTATCCCGGCCTCTGCCTCCAATCATTTGGTCCTTAGGAGGGAGCATTGTACCTGGGATGAAGCAGCCTCCAGCACAGTGAATACCAGCTGATGAGGCTACCCCCAGCGACCGTGGTATTACTGTACCATCCTCCATAATCAGGACCTCCCACTCACACGTCCATGACTTTTTCTGTGCTGCACCAGCTCTCAGGAGTCCACTACTCCAGACAGTCAGGTTCATTCCCACTGTCTATGGATCTGAGTTTGCACTAAAAACAGATCATTTTCGGCAGGACTTTAAAGTCATCTCACTAATCTAAGTTTTGCTCACTGCACTCAGCAGCACTTAATATCTGCACATATATAGATATTGGCTGGTGACCTGTTTGTGCAGTCTTAACTCCTTGAAGAAATGAAAACAAAACAACATGTTTAATATGGTGCGACAAAATCACTGGCAAAGTACTGGAGCGGAGATATGTATCACTGCGGTCATTGGCTTCAGTGACATGAACCTAAATAAACGCTCCAGCACCCGAAGTGCTGAGAAGGGTTAATCAGCCATGTTTAGGGCCAGGGTGAGTGAACATCTGTAAAGTGTGTGGAGTCCATAGGATAAATACACAGCATTCTGCTCAGTGTTGAGCGTACCTGGAGGTGCAAGCCCCAAGCTGTGCTTTCATGATAAGGAAAGCTGAATTTTTTTTTGTTATTTATTCCTGAGCGGGCGGATCCCCTCAGCAACACAGACTGTGCCATACGTTATGTTTCTGGTTAGGCCAGAAACGCTGTTTGTTTTGCTAACGCTGCACTGGTTTATGCAGTACCTTCAATAAAATAGTTGAAGATTTAAAAAACAGCGTTCCTGTGTCCACCTCTACGTGCAGCCGAGTGAGACGATCTACCACAGCAGCCAAATCATCCTTTATCATTGCAGAAACGTAATCATTGCAGACTTCACTTTAAGTTCCCACAATGAGTATCTGGTTTGTTTTTGACACTGTTTTTTCACTGCACAAAGAACGCAACTTACAGGTCCAAGAAATCTCAGTATGCTGATGCTTTGTATTGTAGTTTTCAGCAACACCATTCATTTTATCATATAATTAGTCATGAGGGAGCCCTGATATTATTGGCTGCTCTTACTCGTAACAAGCTTTCCATAATGCTCGAGTGTTCGTCTCTAGTAACGAGTATAACTGAAGTCAATGGGAAACCCGAGCATTTTTCTGGCGGACCTTCCCAGCAGGTCTGGGGGGGCATTAAAATTGCTGAAATAGATGGAAAAAGTGCTCAAATGGAATGAGAACAGCATGGGGAAGATGCATGTGCACAGCGTCAGACTAGAACTCCTTGGGCGCACTAGGGGCCCACTATGTAGATACATAAAAATAAATACAAGATCACAATTTGTGGTGTAAAACACACTAATATCAGGATATAATATAAGGTAGTATACGTCTTAATGATATAGCAGGGGTTGGGGTAGCCCACCTCAGAATATAATGCAGCCTCCTCATAGAATATAATGCAGTCCTCATATAGTATAATGCAGCCCCCTCTCAGAATTTTATGAAGCCCTTATATAGTATAATGCAGCCCCCTCATAGAATATAATGTAGCCTCCTCATAGAATATAATGCAGTCCTCATAGAATATAATGTAGCCCCCTCTTAGAATATTATGAAGCCCTTATATAGTATAATGCAGCCAGCTCATAGAATATAATGTAGCCCCCGTCACATAATATAATGCAGCCCCATCATAGTGTATAATGCAGCCCTCCTGTAGAATATAATGTAGCCTCCTCATAGGGCATAATGCAGCCCCCCCGTAGAATATAATGGAGTCCCCTCTTAGGGTATAATGCAACCCCCTCATAGGGTATAATGTAGCCCTCTCAATATAGCATAATGCACCCCCCATAGAATATAATGTACACTCCTCATAGGGAATAATGTAGCCCTCTCATAGGGTATAATATAGCCCCCCTCAGGGAATAATGCAGCCCACTCATAGGGTATAATGCAGTCCCCTTATATAATATAATGTAGCCCCCTCAGAGCAAAATGCAGCCCACCCATAGAGTATAATGTAGGCCCCTCATAGAGTATAATGCAGTCCCATCATAGGATATAATGCAGCGTGTGCCATCTGTACATACGTATGCAGTGTCGGACTGAGGTGCCAACTGCCGACCAGTAACAATGGCTGTGGGGGCCTATTTTCATTTGCATACAAAAAATACACTACCATCATTCAATAATGTACTTATATCTCTATATAATAAATAAACTAAGTAGTTTGGTTAATGAATGATGAGATGCTGTTTTTTTCTCTACGGAGCAAATCATGTGAATTATGCCAAGAACTACCCATGTAGGGAGGTTGGGGGCCCGTGTCTGCACAGGGGACCTCCGTGGGATTCCCCTATGGGCCAGTCCGAGACTGTACATGTCACATCCGCGAGTCCGATTGCTGTCTGTGACGCTAGTCACTACTCATAGACAGGCCGTGAGGCAGAAGAGTAAGACGTTCCGGGGTCAATACTGAAAAAGACAAAGGTGTAAGTCAGGTCACAGTCCAGGGTCAATAAAAAAAAATAGCGGATCAAAAGCCAAAAGACAAGACAAACGGAGATTCAGAACACGGTCTAAAGGGTCAGGCAGCAGAAGATCAGACCTCAGAGCAACAGAATTAGGCTAACACTCACCAAGAAGAACAAACTACGCCTGGCAGGGATCAGGGGCAGACAGCTCAGTTAAGTAGGAACAGGACCTCCCTTGACTTATTTCAATCTCTAGTCGAAAAAGATCTCAGAATTCTTGATCAACAAATTAATCTCATTTCCAGCATAATTTGACGTTTCAGCAATCCAGAGCTATTTCTGAGTTGCAAAATAATGCAAATATTGTAATTCGGCAAACAGACAAAAGGTGGTTGCACTGTGAATCTTGATACTAGTCTTGATATGCACTGTGTGAATTTGGTCCTAAGTAGGGTCGGACTGGGGTGCCTAGGGTCCACCAGGGGAATTAACTCTAGGGACCCACCCTATGGCTACCATAAACGGTTTTATTACGTGTTCATTTTTTGGCCCCTCCCACTAAAACGTGTGCCTTTTAGCAAGCTGTACAGTGTGCAAAAGAGAACGCTCTCAGCCTCCTATATATCGTACAGACCGTGCTCTAAGCCTCCTATATATCGTACAGACCGCACTCTCAGCCTCCTATATATCGTACAGACCGCACTCTCAGCCTCCTACATATTGTACAGACCACACTCTCAGCCTCCTATATATCGTATAGACCACACTCTCAGCCTCCTATATATCGTACAGACCGCACACTTAGCCTCCTATATATCGTACAGACCGCACTCTCAGCCTCCTATATATATCGTACAGACCGCACTCTCAGCCTCCTATATATCGTACAGACCGCACTCTTAGCCTCCTATATATCATACAGACCGCACTCTCAGCCTCCTATATATCGTACAGACCACACTCTCAGCCTCCTACATATTGTACAGACCGCACTCTCAGCCTCCTATATATCATACAGACCGCACTCTCAGCCTCCTATATATCGTATGGACCACACTCTCAGCCTCCTATATATCGTACAGACCGCACTCTCAGCCTCCTATATATCATACAGACCGCACTCTCAGCCTCCTATATATCGTACAGACCATACTCTCAGCCCCCTATATATCATACAGACCGCACTCTCAGCCTCCTATATATCATACAGACCGCACTCTCAGCCTCCTATATATCGTACAGACCGCACTCTCAGCCTCCTATATATCGTACAGAACGCACTCTTTGCCTCCTATATATCGTACAGACCGCACTCTCAGCCTCCTATATATCGTACAGACCGGACTCTCAGCCTCCTATATATCGTACAGACCGCACTCACAGCCTCCTATATATCGTACAGACCGCACTCTCAGCCTCCTATATATCGTACAGACCGGACTCTCAGCCTCCTATATATCGTACAAACCACACTCTCAGCCTCCTATATATCGTACAGACTGCTCTCAGCCTCCTATATATCGTACAGACCGCACTCTCAGCCTCCTATATATCGTACAGACCGCACTCTCAGCCTCCTATATATCGTACAGACCGCACTCTCAGCCTCCTATATATCGTACAGACCGGACTCTCAGCCTCCTATATATCGTGCAGACCGCACTCTCAGCCTCCTATATATCGTACAGACCGCACTCTCAGCCTCCTATATATCGTACAGACCGCACTCTCAGCCTCCTATATATCGTACAGACCGCACTCTCAGCCTCCTATATATCGTACAGACCGCACTCTCAGCCTCCTATATATCGTACAGACCGCACTCTCAGCCTCCTATATATCTTACAGACCGCACTCTCAGCCTCCTATATATCGTGCAGACCGCACTCTCAGCCTCCTATATATCGTACAGACCACACTCTCAGCCTCCTATATATCGTACAGACCGCACTCTCAGCCTCCTATATATCGTACAGACCGCACTCTCAGCCTCCTATATATTGTACAGACCGCACTCTCAGCCTCCTATATATCGTACAGACCGCACTCTCAGCCTCCTATATATCATACAGACCGCACTCTCAGCCTCCTATATATCGTACAGACCGCACTCACAGCCTCCTATATATCGTACAGACGACATTCTCAGCCTCCTATATATCATACAGACCGCACTCTCAGCCTCCTATATATCGTACAGACCGCACTCACAGCCTCCTATATATCATACAGACCGCACTCTCAGCCTCCTATATATCGTACAGACCGCACTCTCAGCCTCCTATATATCGCACAGACCGCACTCTCAGCCTCCTATATATCGTACAGACCGCACTCTCAGCCTCCTGTATATCGTACAGACCGCACTCTCAGCCTCCTATATATCGTACAGACCGCACTCTCAGCCTCCTATATATCGTACAGACCGCACTCTCAGCCTCCTATATATTGTACAGACCGCACTCTCAGCCTCCTATATATCGTACAGACCACGCTCTCAGCCTCCTATATATCGTACAGACCGCGCTCTCAGCCTCCTATATATCGTACAGACCACACTCTCAGCCTCCTATATATCGTACAGACCGCACTCTCAGCCTCCTATATATCGTACAGACCGCACTCTCAGCCTCCTATATATTGTACAGATCACACTCTCAGCCTCCTATATATCATACAGAACGCACTCTCAGCCTCCTATATATCGTACAAACCACATTCTCAGCCTCCTATAACAGATACTTTCTACAAGAGGTTGAGAGTATGGTATGTACAGTATATAGGATGCCGATATTGCGGTATGTACGGCATATTGGCCTCGTATATGACATACAGGCTGTCGGCCTCCTATAAGGCATACAGACTGTTGGTCTACTATTAGGCCCCCTATAAGACATACAGACTGTCGGCCTCCTATTAGGCCCCCTATAAGGCATACAGACTGTTGGTCTACTATTAGGTCCCCTATAAGACATACAGAGTGTCGGTCTCCTATTAGGCCCCCTATAAGACATACAGTCTGTCGCCCTCTTAAATACTGTACAGACCGCACTCTCTGCCTATGTACGGTATACAGGAGGATGATAGTGAGGTCTGTACGGTCGATATACAGGCCTCATATGACATATTAGGCCATATAAGAGTGTGGTGTGTGTATCTTATATAGGAGGCAAAAATGGGGCCCCAAATGCTAACATATTGCACAACACACAGAAGCATTTCGATTGTAGTTACATGCGTTGAGTTCAGGACGCTAAATGAGTATGATCGACAATATTGACGTCATTCAACACTTGTTTCTTGGCCTCTTCCCACCATCTGAGAAAGAATGACGGGGACAGAACAATCACTAATGGATCAATCTGTCCCCATACAGTATCATGTTATCAGCAGCACATCTAAAGTTTACACCCCATAGTGCTCCATAGAATATAATGTGCCCCATAGTTCTCCATATATTATAATACACTCCTGAGTCCTCTATATAGAATAATACACTCCCCATAGTCCTCCATATAGTATAATACACTCCTCATAACCCTCCAAATATTAAAATACACTCAGTCCTCCATATAATATAATAGACTCTTCTATATATTAAAATACACTGCTCAGTCCTCCATATAGTATAATACACTCCTCACAGTGCTCCATATAGTTTAATACACTGCCAGTCATCCATGTAGTACAATTCACTTCCCATAGTATAATGCATCCTATAGTTCTTCATATAGTATAATGTATTCCCAAAGTCCTCAATACAGTATAATGCAGCCCACATATAGTATAATGCAACCACCCCTTAGAGCATAATGTAGCCACCCCACAGAATATAATGTAACCGCCCCCATAGAAGATTATGCAGCTCTCCTCATATAGTATAATGCATCCCCTCCACAGAAAATATGGCAGCCCTTTATATAGTATAATGTAGCCCTTCCATAGAATACAATGTAGCCCTCCTCATATAGTATAATGCAGCACCAATAGAATATAATGAAGCCACTCATAAAGTATAATACAACCCCCATACAATATAACCTAGCCCCCCATAAAATATAATGCAGCCCCCCATAGAATACAATGTAGCCTCCACATATAGTATAATGTAGCCCCTTCATAGAGTATGATGCGATCACCTCTCATAGAATATAATAAAGATAATACAGCCCCCCCATAGAATATAATGTAGCCACAAATAGAATATAATACAGCTCACCTCCCCATAGAATATAATGTAGCCCCCATATTACATAAAACAGCCTCCCCCATAGAATATAAAGTATAATGTACCCCCCATGGAATATAACACAGCCACATAGTATATAGCACAGCCACAAAGTATATAACACAGCCCACATAGTATATAACACAGCCCCACATGGTATATAACACAACCCCACATGGTAATTAGCACAGCACATGGTATACAGCATAGTACCAAGGTAAACAGCACAGCCTCACATGGTATACAGCACAGGCCCATGGTATACAGCACAGCCCCACATGGTATATAGCACAGCCCCACATGGTATACAGCACCATGGTATAAAGCACAGCCCCACATGATATAGAGCACAGGCCCATGGTATGCAGCACAGCCCCACATGGTATATAGCACAGCACCATGGTATATGACGCAGCCCCACATGGTATACAGCACAGCACCACAGGGTATACAGCACAGCCCCCATTGGTATACAGCACAGCACCACAGGGTATACAGCACAGCCCCACATGGTATACAGCACAGCGCCATGGTATACTGCACAGCACCATGGTATACAGCACAGCCCCACATGCAGTGGCGTAACTACAAAGTTATGGGCCCCTGTGAAAACTTTCAAATGGGGCCCCTCCATGCCAAAATACACTCACATCTCCGCTCCATACACATTGTACACGCGTGGTTCCACTCAAAACACCTCGTACACGTGCGGCTTCGCTCCATACACACGCGGCTCTGCTCCGTACACTTCGTACACATGCGGCTCTGCGCCATACACTTCGTACACATGCGGCTCTGCTCTGTACACCTCGTACACACGCGGCTCCACTCCGCACACCTCGTACACACGCGGCTCTGCTCCGTACACCTCGTACACACGCGGCTCTGCTCCGTACACATCGTACACACGCGGCTCTGCTCTGCATACCTCGTACACACGAGGCTCCGCTCTGTACACCTCGTACACACACGGCTCCGCTCCGTACGCCTAGTACACACATGGCTCCGCTCCGTACACAGACAGCTCTGCTCCATACACACACAGCTCTGCTAAATTCCCCCTGTAAACCCCCCTGACCCCACACAGACTTCCCAGACCCTCATCCAGCACCATGACAACCTGCACAGCAGAGACCTGCAGACCCAAGGCTTCTGGTCATGTGACCACTGACTCCTCCCCACCAGTGACCTCATCACAGGTCCTGTGCCAGAAGAGAAGTATGCATGGTGTGTGTGGCGGCGGGTACCCAGACAGCGTGAGTGGGCCCCCCCATCTCGCCAGGGCCCCAGCACTTGCCCGGGTGCTGACGCCGGCCTTAGTGCTATGGTATGTGCACGCGCGTCCCTGCAAATCAAGGGACGCGATTTGAAAGGGCCCACACATTTAAAGGGGGAGCATTTTTAAAGGGCTCGATACTAACACATACTATCCTCTGTCTGCAGATCCTACTCCAGTTTATAAAATGAAATTATCTCTTTTAAATCAGCAAGGCATAGCTTCCGGTGTCATCAACTCGAAGGTTGGCACATTGCTACTACCCGAATTCCCCATCATACCGATTTTTCATCGTCTACCCAAAACCCACAAAGAGGTTTTTCCTCCTCCTTTAAGACCTATTATTTCAAGCATAGGCTCACTAAACGAAAATCTCAGTTCTTGGGTAGACAGCCATCTGCAGCCTTTGGTGTCGAGAATTCCTGGTTACCTGAAAGATTCCACCTCTGTTCTGATGGCGTTCGATAATTTACAGTGGGAAAAATTTTTTTGTTTTTCCACATGTGATGTAGTCAATCTCTATTCTTCTATTCCTCACAATCTTGTTTTGCAGGCTATCAATCATCACCTTAACCATTTCAGCAATTATTCTGCAGAGCTCAAATCCTATCTGATCGTCTCACTCGCATATCTGCTAGACTATAATTTTTTTTATGTTCAACAAAAAATATTTTTTGCAAATTCTTGGTGCCCCGATGGGCATAAAATTTTCCCCTTCCCTAGTCATCCTGTATATGGCATGGTGGGAAGAAAGATTTATTTTTTCTGATTTGAATTATTTTTCTTCTTATATCCACTGATTCGGCAGATATGTGGATGATCTGATCTTCATATGGAAGGGTCCACGCACAGCCTTGGATTTGTTCCATGTCTTCTTGAATTCTAATGACCTTAATTTATCCTGTACAATAAGTGGCATTGGAAATGAATTGTCCTTTCTCGACATTTGGCTATCTGGCAATGTTCAGGATCAGAAAATACACACCTCTGTATTTCGAAAAAAAAGTCTCTGGTAACACACTTCTCCTTTCTACTTCTTCACATGACAAACCGTTAAAGCGATACCATATGGGGAGTTCAACAGAACCAGACATCTTTGCTCTGACCTTAATTCTTTTTTTAGTGAAAGCCGCACTGTGACTCAACGTCTCCTGGACAGAGGTTATAATGATCACATCGTAAAACGTGCTTTCAACAAGGTGTCTAGGCAACCCAGATTCTTTTACAACGCTCTGGAGGAATTTTGGCTCACTCCTCTTTGCAGAATTGTGGTAATACAGCCACATAGGAGGGTTTCCAAACATGAACCGCCTTTTTAAGGTCATGAAGGAAGAACTGGGGGACGAAAAAGTGCAATAGGGTCTTATACGATATACCAGTATTTAATAAATTAAAATAACTCGCCAGATGTGGCGGCAGAAAGCAACGTGAAAAATGTTACATTTTATTCTATATGTTATTCTATATGTAACATTTTAGTATTTGACTTTGTTTCAGTGCTAATGTTGAACTTTGACATTAACATGTGCTCTGATTGGCTTTTATTTTTTTAAAGACCACATATAAGATAGCCACTTCTGACAGTTACTACTAGTTTTCTGTCCTGATGAAGAGGTCCTGTGTGACCTCGAAACACATTGACTCTTATACCCTGCAAATAAATGCATCCAAGTATATGTTGTTTTGGATCCTTTATCAGCAGTGCTGTCTATGACACCTTCATCCCGTCACTTTATTAAGGTCATGCCACAGCATCTCAATCAGATTAAGGACAGGAGTTTGACTAGGCCACCCCAAAGGTCTTCCAGGACCTGCCTGACAAAATGATGTAGACCAAAAGGTTCTCAAAAGCTAAACATCATGCCACAACCAAAGAAATTCTGGAACAAAGTGAAAAGTAAAGTAATTGAGATCTATCAGTCTGGAATAGGTCAAAAAGAAATTTCTCAAGCTTTGGGACTCCAGCAAACCAGAGTGAGAGCCATTATCCCCTGAAACATTTAAGTGTGTCAAACATGAAAAACAATAGGAAATCATGAAGGGGTCAAACACTTTTTCACACAACTGTATATACCGTAGAAATCTGTACTCACTCGGCTGCTGTTGAGGTAGGCATAGGAAGCAGTATTGTGGAAATGTCCAAGCAAGTTTATTAAAATGACATAAACCACTCTCGATATTCAAAACAAAGGTACAGCCTTAGTTTTATTCAGTAAAACACGCACCTGCAGTTCCTTGACATCTGGATTGAAGCTTCCAATGATGGGATGATCCATACAGATGTATACAGGAAGCCGACAGCCACAAACTCGTGTTTACAAGCAGGCTCTGCCCACCCAGCAAGCATCATCCGTAGTATCCCTATAGGTCGGTTTTTACATGCTAAGAGATTTTGTTCGGATCCAATAAGGTTTGAGAAACAGTGAGCAGAACTGACCAGGAGATTTGAGGATAGGGGCTACAGTCGAAGGATGATCAGGAGGGGGTACAAAAGAGCGGTTGCAACATCTAGGAATGAACTGCTATATAGTTACCAAATTGCAGATAAAGAGAACAACAAACAGGTAAGATTTATCTCCACCTTTAATAGTTAGTGGCATAACATAGAAAAATTCATCAATAAACATTGGAATGTCCTCCTTACGGACCCCATTTTGAAAAGGGCTTTACCTCCTTCCTCCAGTGTGTAGCTCGACGTTCGGCCAATTTTAAAGATCTTTTGGTGCATTGTCACTACAATCCCATAAGGCTATGTGCACACGCTGCAGATTCACCTGCAGGTTTTTTCCCACGGAACCGCAGGTAAAACCGCAGGTAAAGTGACCTGCGGTTTTGCAGCGGTTTGGCCTGCGGCTTTGCCCTGCGGTTTCACACCTCTACTATGTTAAAGGTGTGAAACCGCAGCGGAATCTGCAGAAACAATTGACATGCTGCGGAAAAAAAACCGCAGCAAAACCGCATGGAAAAAACCGCAGCGTGAGCACAGCGGTTTTGAAAACCCATAGGATTACATGGTACTGTACCATGTCTGCGGAATTGCTGCGGTTCCGCAGGGCCAAAACCGCAGCGGGACCGCAGCAAAAACCGCAGCGTGTGCACAGAGCCTAAGAGTTTCCAGCAGTAGGTCCCTAGGCCCAGGGTTCTTCCCATGTGGCCTATGTAAGGCTTGTTTGAATCTGGACAAATCCAAGAGATTTTGATGGATCACGCCTTTACGATATTCGGAAACACCTCACATGTAGTTCCAAGGGGGTGATATATCACGCTGAATGCCCGTGTGGGAAAGTATATGTCGGGCTGACCACAAGGGAACTTAAATTTAGAGTGAGGGAGCACGTGTTGGATATTGAGAAGGCCTCCACTGTGGATAATTACATTTTTTTTAAAAACTTTACCATGTCACTTTACTAACTCAGCAATTTCTTACTGCCCAAATACAGCTCTGGCAAAATTTAAGAGACCACAGCAAAATTTTCAGTTTGTCAGATTTTTCCCTTTATAGGTATATTTTTTAGTAAAATATAAGTTGCTCTTTTATTCTATAAATTACTGACAACATGGCTTCGAATTTCCAAGCACTAAATTTTGTATTTATTTTCTGAAAATGAGAAATGGTCAAAATAACAAAAAAATGCAGTGCTTGAAGACATCAAATAATGCACAAATAGACAAGTTCATTTAGAAACAACTGTTTTAGCTCAGGAAGAGTTCAGAAGTCAATATTTTGTGGCATAACCATGATTTTTAATCACAGCTTTCATGTGTCTGGGCTGCTTTCCACCAGTCTTTCACACTGCTTTTGGGTGACCTTATGCCACTCCTGGTACAAAAATTTAAGCAGTTCTTCTTTGTTTGAAGGCTTGTGACTATCCATCTTCCTCTTGATTACATTCCAGAGGTTTTCAATGGGGTTCAGGTCTGGAGACTGGGCTGGCCATGACAGGGATTTGATGTGGTGGTCCTTCATCCACACATTGATTGACCTTGCTGTGTGGCATGGCGCATTGTCCTGCTGGAAAAACCAGTCCTCAGAGTTGGGAAACATGGCCTGAACAGAAGGAATCAACTGTTTTTCCAGGATAACCTTGTATGCGGCTTGATTCATCCGTCCTTCGCAAAGATAAACCTGCCCAATTCCACCGTTGCTGAAGCATTCCCAGATCATCACTGATCCTCCACCAAATTTCACAGTGGGTGCAAGACACTGTGGCTTGTACGCCTCTCTAGGTCTCCGTCTAACCATTACACGACCAGGTGTTGGGCAAAGCTGAAAATTAGACTCATCAGAGAAGATTACCTTACTCCAGTCCTCTATGGTCCAATCCTGATAGTATTAGGCAAACTTCAGCCTTGCTCTCCTTTTCTTCTTATTGATGAAAGGCCTTTTTCTACCTTTACATGACTTGAGCCCTGCCTCTAGAATCCTGTTATGAACTGTTCTTGCCATGCACTTCACCTCAACTGTCATTTGCCATTCCTTGTGTAGGTCACTTGATGTCATCCTGCGGTTGCTGAGTGACATTCGAATAAGATGACGGTCATCCCGGTCAGTGGAGAGTCATTTCCACCCTCTGCCGGTCTGTAGCTTTGTTGTCCCCAATGTCTGCTGCTTGACCTCGTAATGGACTGACGTCTTAGAAATGTTAAGGATGGAGGCAACATGACGCTCACTGTATCCCTCTGCTAGTAAAGCCAGAATTGAGCCTTTCTTTTCCTCACTCAAGACTTTTCCACTCCTTTGGCATGATTAAAAGTTATTTTTTCATTTCTATTACTTTTGGGATATTACTAGCACTTGTTTTGCCATCCAGCTTGTCCTATTGCAAAAAGATTGTGAACACCACAGCAGGGTTTTTATTCTTTCCTTTGTTAAATAAGATTTGGTTCAGGTGATCACCTAATCAGAAGCACATTAAGTAGAATGAGGGGTACTCTGGTCAGAATTCAACTGACACTGGAATGGAATGGCTGTCAGACATGTAGAGAAGCTGATTTTTATAAAACTGTGCAGTGGTCTCTCAATTTTTGCCACAGCTGTGTGTATATATTGTGACAAAACACTCCGGGATCGCCTTTGCTGGGGTCAAAGGTCACGTGCGTTCAGCATGAAACTCAGGCGCACAGCCGGGGTCCGGGTATAACTGACACTGGGTCAGGTTTATTAAAGGTGAAAGCAATGCATAAAGAAAAAAAACAAAACAAATCCTCGCCTGTCCGGCACTAACTAAACAAAGTACAACCTAACTACCAACTGGTGGGCTTCTCCCATCCAGCCAAACCACAGTTGGAGTGGGCACTGCTTTCACTCACATGTGTCTCTCACACAGACAGGCTCTCTGTGTTCCCAGGCTGAGATACTCACACAACCACCTGGCATCCTTTTATATCCGCCTCCCATTTTTCATTAGTAACCAGGTGAGATACTGACCAGACAAGGCCACATAGGAAAGGTATCTGGGTGAGATATACCTGTCCTCATCCACTATTCCCACATGATTCTCACATATCCCCCCCTCTGCTCAGACCACTCTGGTCAAGCAATGACACCCGCCAAACAGTGCACTCGGGACAGGGCATCTGCATTCCCCATCTGTACCCCTGGGCGGTGCTCCACCATAAAAGTGTAGGCCTGCAGGGCAAGGAACCACCGGGTCACCCGGCTATTCCGTTCCTTGTGCAAGTGCATCCACTTGAGAGGGGCATGGTCAGTGATCAGCCTGAACTTTCGGCCCACCAGGTAATATTTGAGGGTCTCTAGAGCCCACTTAATGGCTAGGCACTCTTTTTCCACGACTGCATACTTTTGCTCATGTTTATTCAGCTTCCTGCTGAGATAGAGGACTGGGTGTTCCACTCCGTCCCTCACTTGTGACAGTACGGCCCCGATACCAGTATCAGAGGCATCCGTTTGTCCCACAAACTCACTGCAGAAGTCCGGAGTTACCAGTGTCATAGCTGCTTTTGTTCTGACCAAGGGTCAGCTGTGCCAGATCACCAGTGAGTCCGAATTACCAGGTTTTTCGCCCTTTCTGTTGCAAGCGCTTGGAGACAAAGAGAGTTCAACACACAAGCCGTGGTCAAATCACTTTATCTGATGTAATGCAGCAAAGGCAATTTTTTTATACCATTTACAGCAATATGTGACTCAATATGTGGAGCTCATTTGGCCCCCACCATCACCTCAGGGTCGTACCTTGTTTACAATGTACCCAGAACATGTTGTTGAGAACAAATATGATAACAAGTATAGTTTCCTTGAAGACAGAGACTACTAGTCTACATAAGAATAACACATAGTAATATTAGGCAAAAGGCATTTGAAGTCTTAAAGGCAATTAAAGGGATATAAAGCAAACCATCAACTCTTCTATATCAATTTCCCCCTTTTGTAAATGGTATAACCTTTGCCAGGGTCAGCTGATGTCCACAAAGGAGCTACTGTCTCATGGGTCTAGTACCCATAAGGGGGTTTCCTACCTGCTTTGCCCATCCACCCTCAGTGTGGACACTCACTTTCCCCATCAGCAATGGCCACCTGGGGTCTATGATACACTACAGAAGGTTCAGCCTTAGATTCTTTTTTCTACGCGTACATTATTCAGTAGCTTAAGTAATACATATATTAGCGCTTTTACGGCTACATAAAACAATAAGCAAAACAACAAACTTTGCATACAAGTCTATATAATGCCAAAAAATCCATCCTGCTAAGCTATTAAACCAATTTGCTGGATTTAGAAAAGAGAATGCGTTACCCCACCAGGAATCTCTGTTTGCACTGTGTTGCTTTAACCATTGGTCTCTAAGTTCACCTATTTTGTCCATACTGGCCCTGATCTGGAGATTGCCAGCAGGGTCGATATAATTACAACAGGTGGGACCAATTATCTGACACATTCCTCCTTCTTTTGCTGTCAGGTAATCTAGTACTATAGTATGTTGGTTAGTAACTATGATTAATTGTCTCTGTATTGTATTAGTTTCATTAAGAACTTCAAGAATCTGGAGAATCTGATCGTCCAGCTTCCACTAATTTATCCCACATTTGTGTTATGAAGGGATATATTAGCATACTACTGAATATTTTATTTGTTATCCCCATTTCTACTAGATGCGGCCTACCATTTGGCTGGGGCTTATTGTCTGCAGCCCTTCTATACAAAGTGTGAATTGGGACTGCTACTGTGTCTATTTTACTATGAGGAACTATGAAAGTGGCTGGTGTCAGTTTTGCAAGAGTGCAGACCCCTCTTATGTCCGGGCTCACCCACCTGTAGGCATGATGTCCGCAAACCAAGAATACTCCTTCAGGGAGAACACAAACGTGACCCGGGGTCTGTATACATTGGTATAAACTCAAAAGTCCTGACATAGGCTTGTGGACACACCAAGTATTATTCATTTGTTTTCCACTTACACCAGATGTACATTTACCCCTTTCTTTCCTTATTATTTTACCTGTAGATGCTCTACAGCCTTCAACACCATCTTGGTACACTGTCTCATTAACCTGTGTTTGATCATGCGTGTATATGCGGAAGCAATTATTGTCCTCACCACACGTATTTGCTCCAGTGTGTTGAAGACTGAACCACAGTCCATCATTGGGAATGGGGTCTGAGTGAGGGATTTCAGTCCTCCTCCTGGCGACCATATTTCCGACATCTTAGTCATATTCCCGCCACCACATTTGTACCTTAGGCCGCGTTATATTAAACTGAAACCAGGGAGTAGCGGCCCATCTGATTATAGCCAATGAGGCAGATATATCATGGGGCACATCTTTTCCCCAAAACCTAGATTGAGTCCAAGTCTCATGGTGTATGCAGTGTGGGG
The DNA here is from genome assembly GCF_039654945.1 of Dendrobates tinctorius. Taxonomy (NCBI): domain Eukaryota; kingdom Metazoa; phylum Chordata; class Amphibia; order Anura; family Dendrobatidae; genus Dendrobates; species Dendrobates tinctorius. Next base: position 26,172,508 of record NW_027361706.1, read on the forward strand.
TTAATACCTCCCATGGCTCTAGAGGTAAGGCTAAATACGGCATAGTCCTTGCAGATACTGGGCTGTGTGTACAGATCCAACAGTCTTTCGGTTTCTGTCCTTCCATGTCCTTTATAAGAAGAGCATGATGCCGAATACGTTTGTTGTCCCAGTCAGCATTTAAGAGTTTGTCCTGTGTCTTTGCAGTGCGCAGTAAAGGGCATGTCACACTAAGAGATATCGCTAGCAATATCGCTATAACTAGTGACGTTATAGCGATATTGCTAGCGATATCGCTGTGTGTGATACTTACCTCCGACCGGCTCCCCCGCTGGTTATCGCTGATCGCGCGAGAACAGGCTGGACTGTTTCTCGTCGTCAGCTTCCTGCGGCGCTTCCTGCTGTGACGACGAGCGACGCGTGGAGCCGGGCGGGAGGACGCAGGATCGCCTGATGTGACAGGTAAGTAGCGACCCCCATCCCCAGCGATGTCGCTAGTGAGATCTGCCTGTGTGGCAGCTCACTAGCGACCACTTAGCGATGTACCAGCGATCCTGACCGCGTCATATCGCTGGTCGGGATCGCTGGTACATCGCTAAGTGTGAAAGTACCCTAACCCTGTCACTGCCAGCAAGGTCATGAGTAAAACAGTCATTCTGCTGGTGAAAGGACCTTCTTGCAGTGACTGGCGTGGATCCAGGTGGGCTTTCCCTCAAGTTTTACTGAGGTGGATGTAGTCAGCTGGACTTGGAAGGGGCCGTCGAATCGTGGGTCCAGGCTCCTTCTCACGTGTCTGCGTATAACCACCCAATCACCTGGATTCAGCTGATGCACGTCTGCACTGGCATTAGGATCTGGAATGGATGAGAACATGTTTATGCACCACATTAAGTCTTTCCTGCAAGGCCTGGACGTAGGCTGTTGTAGACCCGTGTTGCATTTGCAGCACCTGTGGGAAGTACAGACCAGTCTTTGGTGCACTACCAAACAGGACTTCAAATTGAGACAAGCCAGTCTTTCTATTTGGAGTGTGTCTGACTGAAAAGAGTGCAAGAGGCAAGCACTCCACCCAGCTCTTTCCTGTGTCTGCCATGGCCTTTTGAATTTTCAGTTTACGTGTCCCATTTAGTCTTTCTACCTTCCCACTACTTTGTGGCCTATATGGTGTATGAAATGCTGGCTGTACACCCAAGGCCTGCATGACTTCCCTCATTATTTCTCCCGTGAAGTGTGTACCTCTATCGCTTTCTATGGTTTCTGGGACACCGTACCTGCAGATCAGTTCTTTCATCAGTTTGTCTGCAGTTGTTTTAGCAGTTGCACATTTTACCGGATAGGCTTCCGGCCAACCAGAGAAGAGATCTACACATACTAGGACAGTTGCATACACTCCTACCTTTGGTAGCTGTATGTAATCAATCTGCAGTCTCTGAAACGGGTAGAGAGGCCTAGGTGTCGCTTTCTTAGGGACTTTTACTGTTTTAACTGGGTTGTGCTGTGCACAGATGAGGCATGATTGTACAAGTTTCTCGGCTGCGTAACTGAAACCAGGAGCGATCCAGAAGGCATCCACCATGGCACACGTGACTTTTGGAGGCGTGCATGGGGCCATGTGTTGCTTGCGCCATAATCGGGAACAGGGACTTCGGTAGGCACAACTTATCCTTATTCTCCCATACTCCATTTGAGTTCAGCTCAGCTCCCAGTCTCCCCCAGTGTTCCTTCTCTGTTTGGGCAGCCTGTTGCTGGAGATTTCAGGACATCTAAGCTCAGTGTGGCTGGAATATGCTGACTCCCCGCCACCGTCCACTGCTTCCTAGGCCGCCTGGCTGCTACTTTAGCAGCCTCATCCGCCCTTCTGTTGCCCTCTACCTCCACGGAGTCACCTTTTGCGTGTGCTTTTACCTTGACAATGCCAACCTGGACTGGTAACATCAATGCCTCCATCAATTGTTTCACCAGCTCTGCATTTTTAATGGGCTTACCGGCTGATGTAAGGAACGCTCTGCTTCTCCAGATAGGGCCATAATCATGGGCTATTCCCCATGCATAATTTGAATCAGTGTAAATATTAGCGACTTTACCTGCAGCGGCTCTACACACCTCAGTGAGTGCCTTCAACTCTGCCTCCTGCGCCGACATGTGAGGAGGGAGTGGTTCAGCGTGGATTACCTCATGTGAGGATACTACTGCATATCCAGTGTAGAATCGTCCATCCTGGTGGTATCTGGAGCCATCTACAAAAAACTCAAAATCTGCATTAGGAACAGGTTTTTCATGAACGTGTGCAAACCCAACTGTCTCCTAACTCATCAGTTCTATGCAGTCATGTTCATGCATCATGTCAAAATATCCTTCCTCACTCACTAATACGGTCACCAATTCCCCCTTTTCTGAATCCACAGGCAGGAGGGTGGCTAGATTCAGAACGTTACACCTTTTGAGGGTGACATACTCAGGAATTAGTAGAGCACACTCAAGTCGGAGCTGTCTGGCCATAGACAGATGTTTTGGTTGAACTTGTACGTGTATGGCATGGATGTCATGTGGGGAATAGATTGTCAAAGGAAACGTCAGTGTGATCTCACATGCCTTTCCTAGTAGTAGTGCAGCTGCTCCTACTGCATGGACATACGTAGGTGACCCTCGGATCACTGGGTCTAATTGTGCAGAGTAGTAAGCTATTGGTCTCTGTTTCCCCCCATGTTGTTGTGTCAGTACTGCGGTAGCATGTCCTCCCTGCTCTGTGCAAAACAAGAAAAATGGCTGGTCATAATTTGGAATGCCTAAGGCCGGGGCTGACACAAAGAGCAGTTTGAGAGAATGGAAGGAATCAATTGCTTCTTGAGTGAGGTCATATGGGTCTGATGGCAAGCAGTCATAAAGTGGTTGCATCATTTGTGAAGCAGACCTTATCCAAGGCCTACATTAGGTCACTAAGCCTAGGAAGGTGCGTAGATGCTGATGTGACCTGGGTAGAGGGAGATTTTGAATTGCCTGTTTTCTGTCTTCAGTCAGGTGTCTTGTACCTTCGGCAATACAATGTCCCAAAAATGTCACCTTTTGTTTGCAATACTGTAATTTGTCACGCGAGACCTTGCAACCCTTTTCTGCTAAAAAACATAGCAAGGAAACTGTAGCTTCCTTGCAGGACGTCTGGTCCGGGCAGCAGAGCAAAAGGTCATCCACGTACTGCAAAAGTACTACCTGTGGATGAGGTGGTTGCCATTGCTCAAGGACCCCTGCCATTACTGTTGAATAGATGGTAGGGGAGTTTTTTCCTCCTTGTGGGAGGACTGTCCAACAATATTGTTTACCTTCATGAGTAAAGGAAAAAAATTCTGACAGTCAGGGTGCAGGGGTACAGAGAAAAATGCACCTGCTAAATCAATGACTGCGTACTGGGATCTGTGACAGTATTGTGTGTGTGTGTTAGGGACGATTGAGGTCACACTCACTGTATCATCATTAATAGCCCTTAAGTCATGAACCATCCGGTAAGTGTCAGGGGAACCCTTTGGTCCTTTTTTCTTAATGGGGTACAAAGGGGTATTGCAGGGGGAAGATTTTTTCACCAGAACCCCTGCCTTAACATACTCTTCAATATCTCTACTCAGGGCCATTGATTTGGCTAGGCTCAAGGGGTATTGCTTTAAACAAGGAGGAGTGGTTCCTTCTTTCAATTTAATCATGACAGGGGGAATGGGCAGCCGACCCACATCAGTTTTTCCCCTTGCCCAAACAGTGTCTGGCACCTGTCCCATTTCCTCATCCTCAGGCATTTTGGTGTCAGGTGTTAGTTTCACCGCTTTTGTCATATACACCATTGCCGCAATCTTACACAAATGTTTATCTGAGAGGGGACTTGTGACTGTAATACCCTCAGGAGAGTACTGTATGGTGGCCTGGATCGCACTCAGCACACCTGCTCCCAGTAAATTCATAGGGGTATTGTCACTAACAATAAGTTTTGTAAGTACCACAATTCCAGCACCTCAATGTTTCTATGTCCTTAGGTCCCTTATTACGTCTCCTCTTTTTTCCTTGTGCTCCAGCATACATGACAGGTCGTCTTATTGTCCTTGTTTGCTCAACTTCTTTAGCTACCTTAAGGAGGTCTTTTTGGATCTACATATCTCCATTCAGGTCTGGCTGTCTGTACTGCGTCTCGTAAGTCTTTGTTCATACCGTCAATGAATGCATTCACCAGTATTCTAACAACAAGTGGGTTTATGCAAATGTACCCCATGTCTGCCCATTTCAGCTGCAACCGTCCAAAGTACATCTCTACCCTCTCTCCTTTTTGCTGTGTCACATTAGTCAGGAGTACGGACTGCTCTGATTGTTCTACTGTAGCCCATTGTCTTAGTGACTCACAGTACGTCTCCCCAGACCGTGCAGATTTATCATCCATGCCCCAAGCCTGATTCTTTGTCACATCTGTGTGTGTCTTAATTATATGTCTTAGTGCGTCACCTGCCTTTAAACTCACCAACCTCTCTAGGTCTGCCCAGGTACACTTATATGTCTGCTGTATTTCCTTTATGTGTTTGTAAAATGGGAATGATTGGTCCTCAGGGTCAGGCAACTGCTTCAACAAAGCTAGCTGGTCAGAGGGGCTCCAGGTATAATACACCTGCATCTTTCTTATTCTAGTCGCACTTCTAGGTCCTGATGGGGTTGGTCGTCTGATGTCTACTGTCAGCTTACTCCTCGAAGGTCAACTCTTCTATATCACCAGTACAAGTTGAGAGCAAAGTGCCCGTTTTAGGCTATGGAAGGCTTCTTCAGCCTCTAAACTCCATTTAATCATGATGGAGTCTTTCCCTTTTGTAAGATCCGTCAGGGGGGTAGCGATGGCTGCAAAGTTGGGTATGAACCGGCGATAATAGCCGGCGATCCCCAGGAAGGCTTGCACCTGCTTCTTGTTGACAGGTTGCGGCCAGTCCTGAACCGCCTGAATCTTATCCAGCTGGGGTTTAACAATACCCCTCCCAGTGACATTTCTTGGGGTTCGCGGTTAGACCTGCCGCCCACAGGTTGTCAATCACAGCTTGTACTTTCTGGAGATGAGTCTCCCAGTCCAAGCTGTAAATGACAATGTCATCCAAATAGGCCGAAGCATACTGCCTGTGTGGCCTCAGGACTCGATCCACCAGTCTCTGGAATGTCGCTGGCGCTCCGTGCAGTCCAAACGGCATATACACATACTGAAATAAACCTTCCGGCGTAGCAAATGCCGGCTTTTCTCTGGCAGCCTCCACCAGAGGGATCTGCCAATACCCCTTTGTTAGATCTAGGGTCGTAATATACCGGGCTTTTCCTAACCGATCTATTAACTCGTCGACCCGGGGCATAGGGTAGGCATCAAATTTTGAGACCGCATTCAGTTTCCTGAAGTCATTGCAGAATCGGATGGTGCCGTCCGGTTTAGGAATTAACACAATCGGGCTGGACCAAGCACTGTGCGATTCCTCAATGACACCTAACTCTAACATTGCCTTCACTTCTTGGTAAACTGCTGCACGGCGCGCTTCCGGAATTCTGTAGGGTTTCACGTGAACTATGACACCAGGTTCCGTTACGATGTCATGTTTCATTAGTGTAGTCTGCCCGGGTTTTTCTGAGAAAAACTTTTGGTTGTGAAGTAGAAACTGCCTGACCTCAGTCTTTTGCCACTCCGAGAGAGTCTCTGCAACCCGTACCTCCGATACGGTATGCGAGCAGACGGGACGGGCCAGCTCCGCTGACAAGGCAGACCGATCTTTCCAGGGTTTTATCAAATTTACATGATAAACCTGTTCAGGTTTCCATTTACCTGCCTGGTATACTTTGTAGTTTACTTCACCAATTCTTTCCTTAATCTCAAAGGGGCCCTGCCACTTTGCTAGGAACTTACTGTCCATTGTGGGAACCAGGATCAACACCCTATCTCCGGGTGCGAACGTACGGATCTTGGCGACCCTTTCATAGATTCTTTTTTGAGCTCCTTGAGCCTGCATCATGTGTTCTTTGACGATAGGCATAACAGCCGCAATACGGTCCTGCATTTGGGATACGTGATCTATCACCGTTTTAAACGGAGTGACATGACCCTCCCAGGTTTCTTTGGCGACGTCTAACAGTCCGCGAGGACGTCGGGCGTACAATAACTCGAAAGGCGAGAATCCCGTGGAAGACTGGGGTACTTCCCTGATGGCAAAAAGCAAATATGGAAGTAAATAGTCCCAGTTCTTCCCATCCTTGTCTATCACCTTTCTCAGCATCTGCTTCAGAGTTTTATTGAACCATTCGACCAACCCGTCTGTTTGAGGGTGATACACGGATGTGTGTAACAGTTCGATTTGTAACAACCGGCAGAGCTCCTTCATAAAGGGGGTCCCCTGGTCGGTGAGTATCTGTTTTGGTATACCAACCCGACTAAACACATGCACCAGTTCCTTGGCAATCGTCTTGGTAGCCGTGTTACGCAAAGGGATGGCCTCCTGGTAACGAGTGGCATAATCCAAGATGACCAGGATATGTTGATGTCCACGTGCAGACCGTGGAAGGGGCCCAACTAAATCCATCCCAATCCTCTCAAACGGGACTTCAATAATAGGTAGGGGTACCAAAGGGCTACAGAACTGGGCCTTAGGTGCAGAGGCTTGACAGTCAGGACAAGACTCACAATATACACGAATATCGTGATGGATGTCTGGCCAAACAAAACAGTGTAATATCCTTTCAGTGGTTTTCTGGACTCCCAGGTGACCTTCCATCACATGTCCGTGGGCCAGGTCCAGCACTTGCCGCCGGTAGGGTTTTGGCACGACTAACAGTTGCACCGTGTCTTCCTTCTTTTTTTCTATCTGATATAGCAAATCATTCTCCAGGACCATGTAAGGATATGCCAGCCTAGAGCCGGGTTCTACAGGTACCCCATTTATCACTTTTACATTTGTCCTAGCCTGAGAAAGGGTAGGATCCTTTATTTGCTCGCTTTGGAAGTCATCTTTCTGGACTTCCAAATCCGGCAAACGGGGAGGTGGATGGCTGACGGCCTCCTCCTCTTCCCTGGTCTCCTCCGTATCACCAGCCAAGACTGAAAACGGGAACTGCAGGTCATTTCCAGCAGACTCTTCCCCCGAGTCTTCCTGGGGGACCTCTTCCAGGGGTTCGGGACCCACACGTGCCCTGGGAGAAGAATCATGTACACTATTACCCGGGGGCATCAACTGATTCTCCCACAGTTGCCAGAAGTGGGGAAAATCTCGGCCCAAGATAACATCATGCAATAACGCAGGGACGAGTCCCACATTATGATGCACAGACCCATAGGAAGTAGTAATGCATATGACCGAGGTGAGGTACGAACAGGTGTCTCCATGCACACACGTTACAGAAAATTTGTCTGATGGTCCAGTCGGGTCTGACACCAGACTGGCCTTCACCAGAGTCACCACACTTCCCGAGTCTAACAATGCCACCACATTTTTGCCATCAACAGTTAAATCACACAAGTGTTTTTCCACATCCTTTTGACCGGCATTCACACTCAATACCCGTGCAACCATAGACATGCGGTTTTTAGAGTCTGTGACGTCGCACTGCATGGGTTCAGTAGTGACCGGATAGTTCGCAGCAATGTGTCCCATCTTTTGGCAGCGGAAACACCTAACGGGCCCCTTGCTTAGACCATAGTTCGTTACTCTCAGCCTCGCAGTGCGGGCAGTCCCGTTTTCCTCCCCCATTGTCTTAGGGATTTTTCCTTCTCCCCTACTCCCTGGAACAGTCTTACCGGTTCCACGTGGAGATGATGAAGAACGAGATGGGGCAGCATCATCTCGGAGTCCTTCCGCCACGGAGTAACGTTCAACCAGATCCACCAGTTGATCTGCCGTCATAGGATTTCCATGGCTTACCCACTTCCTCAGGGCTGGTGGTAGAGCTCTCAGGTACTTGTCCATGACGACTCTCTGGATTATCTCTGGCGCTGTCAACACCTCGGGTTGTAGCCACTTATTCGTCACGTGGATCAGGTCGAACATCTGTGACCGTGGAGGTTTATCCGGCTGATAAGTCCATTGATGCACTCTCTGTGCCCGGACAGCGGTCATCACTCCCAGCCGGGCCAAGATCTCGGCTTTCAGTTTGTCAAAGTCCTGTGCGGCTTCAGGTTCTAAGTCATAATAAGCCTTTTGGGCCTCACTGGAAAGAAACGGGGCAATCAGGCCGGCCCATCGTGCCTTCGGCCATTTTTGTCGCACCGCCGTCCGTTCAAACGTGGTCAGGTATGCCTCGACGTCATCTTCGGTCGTCATCTTCTGCCAGTACTGACTCACGTGAATCACTCTCGACTCAGCTTCCAGGTTAACCTCAGGTAAGCTTGCCAGGCGCTGCGCCACTGTAAAATAATGCATATCCTGTAAAATACTCAGGACTAGTTACCAGATAAAAATATAGTGGTTTATTTGGATTCTTCCATCAAAGAAAGGTTATTACAGAGTGGTTTATTTGGATTCTTCCATCAAAGAAAGGTTATTACAGAAAAACAGGTGAATAAAAATAAGTGAAAGAGATATTGTCCATTAGATCATGCTCTGAGATCCCACATGGCAAAAGCAACATGTATTCTTCTTCTCTCCGAGATCCTGAATAGCAAATGGCTGCTGTGTCTCAGTTCGGCTTCTCACATCGCCGTCAAGTAATATACCAGCTGTTATGTCATGTCATCTTGCGTCTGTCTCTCATGATGGTGAGGGAAGAAGAGGAGCGACCTCTACAGTTAGCCATGAATTATATACGTCTCCTAAAGCACGTGGTCTCTACATATATGGAGCTGTCTTTCTACCATGAGCCAAGCTTAAAAATAGCCTATGTCATGTAAGCTAAAGCATTCTACAGAACTGGGTCTTATAAGAAATTAACGGATTATTAATATTTAACAATTCCCCCTTTTGAGGGAGACAGACATTAATTGGAACCCTCAAATATAACGATCTTTTTTCTTCTTTTCTTCTTCTTTGACAAAATAATTTAATATCAATAATAATAATAATAATAATAATAATAATAATATTAGATTACCGTTATAAGTACTCAATGACATAATTGATGTGAATTCATGTTATGGTAAGCCGTGAACAATATTCATATAAAATATGTATAATTATACTTCCCTAAGTCTAAATTGAAGCATCTCAGGTCCAGTCATCATCATCTGATGTCATCTGGTCTTCATTTTGATGTCTTCTGTCTTCTTCTTGGTTCTTTTAAAAATACAGTTTTCTTATAGCATATAGATGTTGTAGGAATTGTGTGGTGTATCAAATCAAAGTCCATAAATTCAAATGTTGATAAGAAACAAAGTCTATAGATGAAATGCAGCTTTAATATCTGTGCAGTGTCATCTTTAAAAACCTGGGCTTACATTGGCTCGCCTTGGATATTCTGGAATCCTCCATCGGTACTGGTCTTTGAACAGGTGTGACGTCTTTGGTCAGCAAAGCAAGGGTTAAAATGACTCTTCCTTGCTAAACATAGCACCATAACCAGTCCTTGTCCTAATGCACAGGACATATGTCAGGGTTGTAGCTTCCTGATAATTACCTTCATTGTTCACCAGCTTTCATCGAAGCTTTTCAGGTGATTGAAAACCTCTGGAACTTGATAAGAACGTGATAACACCGTTCATCTCAGCATCATAGGATCATCGTCCTCTGGTTGTCAGGTTAGACACTTTAATTGTGACTGTCAGTGGTGGATACTGCACTTGTGACTGTCAGTGGTGGATACTGCACTTGTGACTGTCAGTGGTGGATACTGCATTTGTAATTAACAGTCTATTACTCAGTAATCATAGCTTTGTTACCTTCTGGGACTTCTGGATCGCGGCATTCTTCTTCTTGCAACTGATAAAAATCAATGAAGTTTAGAAATGTGAAAAATCTTTATTAACATAATTTCAGTATCTTGCTTGAAGTCTTCATTCCCTATTCTATACCAAATCTGGTAATTTCCCTATCCCATAATATCACAGCGTACCATAGCAATCAGTAATATCCATATAATTATTATCAGAATTTGTACCATATATGGATTTCAATATTTGAAATAATAAACCAATAATAAGTGATAATACATTATTATCCGCATTTTTCATGTGATAGAACATTTTTTATGTCATAGGTGTAATTACCTTTTTCAACCCATAGGTGTCACTGTGTTTTATGTAACCAGTGTTATCATCTTTATTAATAAGGAATATATTTATTATACTAATAATATGTAGGAATGTATAGCCATGAACCAAAATAAGAATATATGAGTGAGCGAATGAATGAATAAAAGAATTGTTGCATATAACTCAGAAGTGAAACATTTTCCTTAGTAATAGAACCATATAATTGCTATATTTAATGAAGCAATATTCTCAATAGATATTACTTTACTAAATATTGGTGAAAAAATTAAAAAGAATGAAAAATAAGAATGAAAAATAAGAATAAGAATAAGGCCTTTATGTTGATGCAGAGTAGTTATGTCTTCAGTAACATATACCCTTAATATTTCCATGATCTGGATTATTTCATAATTGTCATAAACTTGTGTTACCAAAATATTCAAATTATGCAACTTTGCATGTAATTCCTCTTAGTGTAAAGAAATGACTCTTTATAATACTTGTTATTATACCCAATACTTATACCATTGTACCTTATTAATATTTTTTTTCCTATTAAAATGTGTGAAGAAGAGGTATTAATCAAATGTGATTATGTAGTCAGGATAAAAAACATATTTCCCCCTTAATACCAAAAAATATTGTTTCATGAAATAATTCATTTATCAAAACCAAAATTAAAAATAATTAATGTATAAATTATGTGAATTTATACTTGCTTATACCATTATTTGTCTGAAGATGTGTAACCATCAAAATTAATTTGAATATCATAAAATTATCCTTTGGAAAAATTAATTTAAATGTAGTTTAAGATTAACACACTTGGACAGAGAAGGAAGGTCCACTATTCCCAGATGCAGCTGGTGAATACCAGGCTCTGTGCTGGTGCCTGTTTAAAAGAGCTAAAGCTGATAAGGAAAGAATAGATTTTCTTCCTAAACTATTTTCTATTTTGTTGTGCGATTGCACTTATCCACAATTAACTAAATCAAGAAATAATTACTATAGAAATACAGAAATATATGTTGTATAGATAATATTTCATTATATATATCCTAATATTCTAATAATTTAACTGATCTGCATATTTCCTCCTAAAGATAAAAGCTTTTGGGGTTTTTTTTTTTTTTCTCTCTTATAGAATCCTGAGGTCTCACAAACATATCACATTACTCGCTCAGCAGCTGCTCATACACTCAGTCACTGTCACTCAGACTGTGTCACATATTAACTTTAAACCAAATACCTCACATATGAAGGTGTGATGAATACACGTATTTTAACCCAAATTATCCTAATTATCAATGCATTGTAAACTATTTCAATTTAGTCTCTTAATATTTCTTTGAATATTCCCCAAATACACATGACATAAATATATATGTATAGCTATACTTGACATTTAGGCCTGGAAAAAAAATTCCATTGCTTTGCAAAAGTTGAGACCCCCTTTAAAATTCTTTTCCTAAGGAACAGGGACATAGTATACTGGTATACTTGTATTATTAGAACAAGGTTCAAATTCCCCTGCTGTGGTTGTCATTCAAACCATGCAGTAAAAAAGCACACACCCAGAACATTTTAAAAAGCAATTGGTTATTTCCTTTTAAGGGTTAGATATATAAAATCATGCAATATTGCAACTTCCTGTGTAAATAAAGGCATAAATCCTTGGAAGAGAATTTTTCTCGATTAAGTCCTGCTTTGAAATGAAAATTCTAAGGAAACATAAAAAAATAAGGTTAATATCATATTCATATTCTAAATATTATTACTGATGTAGATTTTAATTTTCATTAAAAAATACAGTTCTACTATTTCTACTTCTACAAACACTCTATATATATACTGTATGACTATGTATATATCCACAAACCATAAAACTACAGGATTATACTCTATAAAATAATTACATATAACTCACTAATTGTATAACACTGTTACACAATATATATATTACTTTTTCTAACCAATTCCTACACCCATACTTATTTCTCTGCAAAAAATATCCTGAAAGGTTCTTGCCATTTTAAAGCTGATAGATTCTTGGAGCAGAGTATTCAGTTTACAGGCCATGATGTCACTCACCACCTGTTTCTGTCTGTTAAATTCGGCCATCTTTGTTACAGAAAGAAAATCAGAACTCATCATTTTTCTTAATTCAATTTGTGTCTTTTCGGTGTTTTTTTGCATCATTCCATATGGTTTATAACAAACATGTGATTTTCTTTTTCTTTCTTCGTAGATTTGATTTTGGGGAAATCTCATTTTAGAAGGCTTTGCTAATACAGGCTTCTGATAAGATTTTACTCTGCCTGTCTTTACAAAATTAGCACAATTTACTTTCCTCTCACGATTCTCGTGTTTTCTGGCAAAATCAAGGGATTGCGCACATTCAAACAAAGAATCTTTTTGTGACGCAATAACACGAGATGCAGGATTTAGAAACCAAAATTTGCTTACAAAACTCCTTATGAGGGACGGTGTTTTGACATTCTCACTCAGCATTCTATACAAACGTTCATATATGGACATGAACGTAAAAATACATTCCTTCCGACCAATCCTTAATTTTTGAAGAATATCAATATCTGGATGATTTTCATTTGATGAACAAAAAATGAGAATTTTTAATCTGTCCTTATCAGTTAAATTCTCATGTGTCTCACCAGATAACTTTAAAGACAATCTCCTAGCAAAATTTACAGGGATCCACATTTTGAACAACTGATTCTTCTCCTCATTAGATAAATCAAAGTTACCAGAACAACTTTCAAAGATCTCAGAGTTTCTACAAACATCTATTTTGTTGTCATAAGCAGGAATTATTTGGCATATCTTTATCAAATCCTTCCTCACGCTACTTCGGATTTGGGCCTGTGAGTCTTCTATTTTTAGTGGTACGTCTTTCCTTTGTACATCCTCTACGTCAGTTCTGAAGTCTCCTCCTACTTCTCCATCTTGTTCCACGTCTGCAAGGTCACCTTCAATGGCTGCTACTACTTGTAACTGTTTCTCCACATTACAGTGAATCTCGGGAATATCACTATCCTCTACACAATCATTTTTAGATTTCTCTGACACAGATCTATGAAATATATCTACCATCTGTAGAATATTTTTTAATCTCTCTCTTTCTCTATTGAAAAACTTAGAATCTAACCTCTGATTCTCGAGTTCACACTCGGCATATAAACTTAACCATAAAACTTCTGAATTAGAATTGTCTACAGACTTAAATTTCAATTTACTCTGCTTAGCAAGACAATTAATGACATCCATTTCTCTTACCTTGAAATGTCTCAGCTTGTTCCCTTTGATGGACAACGCTGGGTTCCTGTCTTTACACGTCTGGCTTACGTCTGGTACTTTTGGCACTTGTAGTACTTCTCAATCTATCTGGTACTTCTTACTTCTAGGTTCTATGTGATTCTTGTAAGTAGTGGAATTCCCGATAACTTGCACATATGATTTGACGTTAGCAAAGTCCAATCCCCCGTGTGGGCAAGTTGAGGGAAATCCGCAAAAAAGTACAAAAATTCAGATCTGGCTGGCTCTCCAATGTAAAATAATGCATATCCTGTAAAATACTCAGGACTAGTTACCAGATAAAAATATAGTGGTTTATTTGGATTCTTCCATCAAAGAAAGGTTATTACAGAGTGGTTTATTTGGATTCTTCCATCAAAGAAAGGTTATTACAGAAAAACAGGTGAATAAAAATAAGTGAAAGAGATATTGTCCATTAGATCATGCTCTGAGATCCCACATGGCAAAAGCAACATGTATTCTTCTTCTCTCCGAGATCCTGAATAGCAAATGGCTGCTGTGTCTCAGTTCGGCTTCTCACATCGCCGTCAAGTAATATACCAGCTGTTATGTCATGTCATCTTGCGTCTGTCTCTCATGATGGTGAGGGAAGAAGAGGAGCGACCTCTACAGTTAGCCATGAATTATATACGTCTCCTAAAGCACGTGGTCTCTACATATATGGAGCTGTCTTTCTACCATGAGCCAAGCTTAAAAATAGCCTATGTCATGTAAGCTAAAGCATTCTACAGAACTGGGTCTTATAAGAAATTAACGGATTATTAATATTTAACAGCCACCTGCTGGAGAAGCGAACGATCGGTAGCTGTCATGTCCACCAACTCCTTCAGCTGGGCCATCATCACCCGATTAGCCTCTTGCTGGACAGCGGTGGACTGTACCAGCGCTTTCACCATGTCCTCCATGTTCATGCTTCCAACGTAATGCCCATGCTTCCAACGTAATGCCCGCGTTCTCCACCACAATGTGATAAAACACTCCGGGATCGCCTTTGCTGGGGTCAAAGGTCACGTGCGTTCAGCATGAAACTCAGGCGCACAGCTGGGGTCCGGGTATAACTGACACTGGGTCAGGTTTATTAAAGGTGAAAGCAATGCATAAGGAAAAAAAACAAAAAACAAATCCTCGCCTGTCCGGCATTAACTAAACAAAGTACAACCTAACTACCAACTGGCGGGCTTCTCCCGTCCAGCCAAACCACAGTTGCAGTGGGCACTGCTTTCACTCACGTGTGTCTCTCACACAGACAGGCTCTCTGTGTTCCCAGGCTGAGACACTCACACAACCACCTGGCATCCTTTTATATCCGCCTCCCATTATTCATTAGTAACCAGGTGAGATACTGACCAGACTAGGCCACATAGGAAAGGTATCTGGGCGAGATATACCTGCCCTCATCCACTATTCCCACATGATTCTCACAATATATACACTACAAGTTATATTATACTCACCGGGGGGGGGGGCGGTCCGATGCGGCCGGGTCCGATGTGTATCATAGTCCGGGTCTGATGCTTCCCATCTTCTAGCGATGACGTCCTCATCCTCGCTTCTGTCGCGGCTCCTGTGCAGGCGTAATTTTCTGCCCTGTTGAGGGAAGATGAAAACTTAGCTGGGATTCAGGATGAATGAAAACAGCATGGTTAAACAACGAGATACTCTCCATAAACCATGGATTACCAGAAAAAGAACTCAGAAGAGCTTACATCTCACAACAAGTAAGTATAAACACATGATGCATTTCGACCACAAGAATTATAGGTAAATCCAAGTTTATGCAAAAGTACAAAATCACTTTATTGTATCATTAAACAAGGCAAAAATTGTCAAGGTCCTGTCAGCATCGGCATGCAGCCTTCGCTGAGCAGGGACTCACCCGCACTGTAGGGGGGCCCGGGGTCAGGTACAGCCGGAAAGTACAAACAGGACCTGGGGACACTGAAGTTTAGCAAGCAGTGAAGGACCTACGGTCATGTGATTTAAGGGGTGGGGCTTAGCGTCCTGCTTCCAGAGATGGCAGGACACTAAACAGAAATACTCAGACTCAAGCAAAACGGAGGTCATACACAGAGATAGCAGTAAAGTACCAGGGATGAGACAGAACGGATAGTCGGGGCCAAGCAGGGGTCAAAACCAAACAGACATAGAAGGTACCAAGCAGAATCCAACAAGCAATATCCAGAGAACAGACCGAGTCGTACACAGAGTATCAAGCAACCAGAACACAGCACAAGCACACTCTGGGGTCACCACACTATGCCAAGGGCAAAAGTATAACTGACGGGGATGGGAGCTTCCTGAGGCTATAAGAAGCTTTCCCAGAACCAATGAGAGGCCACCATAATAAGTCCCAGGTGTGCAGGTAAGAGTCTGCACTGAGATCAAAACATTAACCCCAGAAGTGCAGGTCCACCAGCACTGGTATCATGACAAAAATAACATGCAGTATACACCATATATCATACAAAAATATTTAAAACCAGTGAATAACAATGCAACCTATGGCGTGATCAGGCATACATAAATAACAATACCATCCGAACGCTGAAAAGGGTACAGAGTGATAAGATATCATGTATAGATGTCCCTAAAGTTCACGGATTTTCAGGAATTAAAGGGGTTGTCCGGGCTTTTCACATAATCACAGTGCATATCTGGGCTGCAGAATGCTGACAATAAGTAATTTAGCTTCTGTGGCCAGTTTGCAGGGTTTCCAAGATATCATCTCTTGCTTGTAAGAAAAACGTCCGGGGGTGTGTGTTCTGGCATTGAAATGAGAATTGGTCGTTTCCTCCTACTCTACTAAAACCATGCCCTCTATAGCAACAACCCCACCCTCCAGAGCAACAGGCCCTCCCTGACCACATGAACAAGCCCTCCTCACACAGTAACAAATCCTCCCCCTATAGCAGCCTCAGTGCAGAGAGCAGAACCACCCAGCTGCTCCTCCCCCAGACACACGCTGAACAGTGTTCTATGGAAAGTGAAACTATTGAGGAGGAAACGACCAGTTCTCATTTCAATGCCAGAACACACACCCCCTGGACGTTTTTCTTACAAGCAAGAGATGATATCTAGCAAACCCTGCAAACTGGCCACAGAAGGTAAATTACTTATTGTCAGCATTCTGCAGCCCAGATATGCACTGAGATTATTTGAAATGCCCGGAAAACCCCTTTGATGCAAAGTGAAATTAAAAAAAATTAAATTTTTCATATAAAATATAAGCCTGAGAAAATGGACCTCTCGATTTGTTACTCAGTTAATTCTCAATGCATTGATACCCCACATGTAATCAGAAACCTCTAGGAAGGGAAGGAGCACTCGAATTTTTAACACAAATTTGGCTGAAATAGATTGCATGCACCATTTTGCATTTGCAGGGCCCCTAAGGTGCCTAAACAGCAGAATCCCCCACAACTGACCCCATTTTGGAAACTACACCCCTCAAAGATTTTATCCAAGAGTATTGCGAGCATTTTGAACCCACAGGTAATGCTCAGAATTTGAATACATTAGGTCATCATATTGAAAACTTTTAAGTTTTTCACTAATGTTGCTTTAGCCCCAAATTTTTCACTTTTGCGATAGGTATTACAAAAAAGTGGACAGCACAGTTTGATACCCACTTTCTTCTGAGTGTAGCGATATCCTATGTGTAGTCAAAAAGTTCTGCTTGGATATAATGCAGCGCTCGCAAGGGAGGAAGCGACATTTGGACTTTGGAGTGTAAATTGGGCTGAGACAGATTGAAGACACCATGTCACATTTGCAGAGCCCGAGGTACCAAAACAGCAGAAACCCCCAACAAATTAACTTATTTTAGAAACTAGATCCATCAAGGAATTCATCCAGGGGTGTGTTGAGCATTTTGAACCCAAAGGTTCTGTTACGGGCTGGCGGAACGCACCAAATAATAAAGATGGAATAATATATGAGGTGCGTTCGCAGCCGGGGCCCACCGTGCAGAGGTAACAAACTGCAGCTAAGCAATGAGGAGACAGGCAAGTAGGGGGAAGCCGGACACTGGTGGGTAACCACTGAGCCGGTACTTACAGGAACGAACTCCGTTACCTCACGTAGTTCGTACCAGCCGGTGAACAAATGAGACATGTTAAGCTCACAGGTAACAGCAATGTGAACCACCGCTTGGAGCGGGTGCAATGTCCGCCCTGACGGATGCCACTAACCAGCCTAACAACTGAGCTGGAAAGCGCAAATACGGCGCTACTGTGGCGGACGCTGCAGTAGCAGTGGTCCAGGAGGCCTGTACTGGCCGACGCCCCAGGGCGCTAGAGTGTGATGAATAATTACACTGCGGCGCTAAGCAGTGTCAGAGCAACGGTGATTCCTAAACCCTAACTCATGCGTAATATCCAAGGAGGGGGAATCTTAATGAGTCAGTCACCAGTCTCATACATCAGTCATCACACATACACTAAACACTATAGCCTCAGAGTCTATCATAGCACATGGTGGGGCGGCCATGTGAACCTTTAATAGCCGTGTGTAATGTAAAATGTTAAGTAAACTATGATGTTTCTGGAACATTCTAGAATCTCCCATTTCACTCTGAGGACAAAATCGCCTTGTCACACAGCTGCAGCCCCATCCTTTTGCTTCTCCCTCCTTAGCAGCTGTGTGTGTGCTGGTCTGCCTGCATCTGAAACAGGACACCGTCCATTTCCTGGGGAGCTAGGAATTTTAATTAAGCTGAGTGGATAGCGTGTCCTTGTTTAAAACCAGGGGCTTGAATTCAGCTATGGGAAGTATTAAAACTAGTCATATTGCAAAAACCATACACCGCAGAGATATAATAATTACATTTCTGCGAAAGGCACCAAACCAGCTTTTCTACCCCTAGTTTTCATGGCTCTAACCCCTCCAGAAACTGAGATATGGATTGCTCCCAAATGGAGTGTCTTAAGTATGGCATGCATGATGTTGTTTTATTGGGTTCGATAAACTACAACCAATTAGACCCTTGGTGAGTTTATACGAGCTTTTCTCATCTAGATATAGTTAGTATAAGTTTTTAGTTAAATTGCAACCTAGAGAGTAGGGGGGCAGACCCTCTCCAGACCGCCACTTTCATGACATCACAAATCCAAAGGGATAAGGTATTCCTTCCCAAAATTCATTCAGTTAAGCTGGAGTTCTGATGCTGACAAGACGTGCAGATGTCTTGGGATGTGTGGTTGCGTGCCCCTCCCCCGAGCCACATGGTTTGCCTAATACCAAATAAGCACATGTAAGTGTTAATCTCTGTTTCCTTAATCCTTGTTATTTTATACTGCATTGTACATATTTAATGTCTCAACTTTGTAACAACTTTTATCTGTGTAATCACTGCCCACATTTTGGGAATGATAAAATTATCAGTTTGCCTTCATACTTTAAGAAACGAACTATGCGCCTTTTTTTAGATAATCGCTATTAATTTGGGGGTTTGCCACGGACCCTCTTAATTAACTCTTTGATTAAGTGAATTGTGGCTGGTGGGAGCGTGGTGTGTGCGGTTGGTTAGGCCAGTTGGCAGTACGGAAGGGTCTTATATTGCTGAATGAGTGTCAGGCTGAGGCCAAAGCATTGATAATTCCCTTACTGCAGTAGTTTAATTGACCGTGCACAACAAGCAGCCCATCCGGCGACTAATTATCCTAGGCGCAGTTCCCTGATGGACCTGAGGGTAAGGGGGGCACCGGATAGCTGTGGGTTCCAAAGTGGAACTGAGAAAGTGGGATATACATAAATCCCCACAGTTCTTGGAAGGTTGGTAGCAGTAGTGGGGCATCCAAAATAACCCCCCTGCGGTAAATTGTTAGAGCGAGATTAGCTTGCTGTATATTTTTTTCACATGGTACTAGTGGCGGGATAACTAAGATAAGCCCCCACTGTGCCTGTGATAGCCGTGTGCCAGCAGTGCGTCGCATCCCTCAGTCCGCTGACATACCCATGTCAGTGGTGGGATCGTGACATATTGGTGGCACACGGGGCGTGCTGTGTGTTGTCGTCACACCGTGTCCTTCCGGAACCTTCCTGACGGTCCAATCCGAACTGGAGAAGGACCTGAGCATGTGACTCCCAATCCCCAATGGGAGATCGTCCCACGAGCATGCTCAGTGGACCGAAGGAAGGACTTAGACTTTGGAGTCTTTTGCTGTTGGCCAAGCTGCATTGCCATAACTGGACCAGAGGTGGCAGCAGCAACCGAGCCCACCAATGCTGGTGTGAGCAGATCGCCGGGATCGAGAAGTCTGCTGAGCAGGCTCCACTGTGGCCGGAGAAGAATGGGAGACCGTCAACGGCAAGGCTCGGGATTCCCACTGTGCAGCGCCCGGAACCCGACGCCTAACAGTTTCTTCACATAACTTTTTTTAAGAAATGTAATTTTTATTAAATTTTATAACATTTTACAATCAAATAAAGCAAAACAATCACAATTTGGCTTACAATTTAGAGGATCAGAAAGAATGGAGCACAATTAACATGAACTCTTGGAAGACTGTTTTCCCCTAGTGGCATCAAAACATATTGTGCAATAGAACACAAAGTCCAACAGTAGTTCTAATTGATGCCAAGTTGACTCCATCCCCATACACATATTACAATTCTTATACAACCAAAATACTAAATAAGATGAGACATACACATAGGGAAGGGAAGAAGAAAACTGTTAAAAAAACACAACATGCTTCGAACTGTTGCTTGGGCCCTAAAATAGTCTCAGGGAGCCAAGACGGTCTTATATCTGTCCAAACTCACATTCAGTATGGTTGCTGTGCTCCATCATGCGGATGTCGGCTATTCTATCCAAAATCCTCTGAGGATGGAGTAGTCTGTCTCCAATAAAGGGCAATCAAACATCTAGCTGCCATCAACAGATGTAACAACAGTCTGGTCGAATTCCTCCCCATCCCTCTAGGGGAAACAGTGGGTATATAGCAGGGTCCAGCTCAACCTCCACATATAGAACCTTTTGTATTAAAGGGAATCTGTCACTCATTTTTTTGCCTATCAGCTGCTGGCACCGACATCAGGAGCTTATCTACAGTATTCTGTAATGCTGTAGATAAGCCCCAGATGTAACCTGAAAGATAAGAAAAAAAGAAAGAGTTAGATTATACTCACCCTGGCGTTCCGTCTGGTCCGATGGGTGTCGCCGTCCGGTTCGGCGACTCCCATCTTCTAATGGTGACGTCCTCTTCTTTGCTGCCTGTCGTGGCTCCTGAGCAGGCGCACTGCTCTGCCCTGTTGAGGGCAGAGCAGAGTCCTGCAGGGCGCAGGCGCCGGGAGAGGTCCGGCGCCTGCGCACTCCAGTATTCTGCTCTGCCCTCAACAAGGTAGAGCCCTCAACAAGGCAGAGCAGTACGCCTGCGCAGGAGCTACAACAGGTAGCAAAGAAGAAGTCAATGTTAGAAGAAGGGAGGCGCCGGATCGCAACACCCATCGGACCAAGACCGGACTGCCCCCCAGTGAGTATAATCTAACTCTTTTTTCTTATCTTTCAGGTTACATTGGGGGCTTATCTACAGCATTACCGAATGCTGTAGATAAGCACCTGATGTCAGTGCCGGCAGCTGATAGGCGAAAAATAGGGTGACAGATTCCCTTTAAGGCTAGTTTCACATTAGCGCTTCTGAGCGCAGCGACGGCCTGCGCACGGCCGCCGCAAAGCCCCGCCCCAGCCGTGCCTCCGCCGGTAGCTCCGCCTACCGGCGCATGACGCTGCATGCGTCCCCTATCTTTATCACTGGGGGCGCAGGCCGTGCGCAGTATGCGTTTGGCGGCGCATGCGCCTTTTTGACGGTGCGCCGAGCGCAACCAAAACGCAGCAGGTTGCGTTTGGCGCAGGTCGGCGCACCGTCAAAAGGACGCATGCGCCGCCAAACGCATACTGCGCACGGCCTGCTCCCCCAGTGATAAAGATAGGGGACGCAGGACATATGCAGCGTCATGCGCCGGTAGGCGGAGCTACCGGCGGAGGCGCGGCCGGGGGCGGGGCTTAGCGGCGGCCGTGCGCAGGCCGTCGCTGCGCTCAAAAGTGCTAATGTGAAACTAGCGTAAGTACGACATTTTAGCGGTAAAAATGTTATTGCCTCAAATTTGTCAGTTATACAAGGTTAATAGGTGGAACTGGACCCCACAATGGGGGTCCTTTTAACCCCTCTTTAGTCACATAGATGCCTAGAACCTTATTATTTAAGGGTCCGATGAACCCCGATCGGTTCCAAACTCAGTTGGGGCCGACATAATATGCAGCTGTCACCTACAGGGGGCAGCTTCATAAAAGCTTATCAGATTAGTCTGACAGGAACGGTCCCTCGTAAACCCATGTTGATATTGGGTCATGAGGTTATTCTTCTTCAGATACCCCAGTATAGTATCTCTTAGAAAACCCTCCAGGATTTTACCCACAGTTGAGATTAAGCTCACTGGCATATAATTTCCAAGTTCAGTTTTTGTCCCCTTTTTGAATATTGGCACCACATTTGCTATACGCCAGTCATGTGGTACAGACCCTGTTATTATGGAATCTTTAAAGATTAAAAATAATGGCCTATCTATGACCGTACTTAATTCCTGCAGTACTCGGGGGTGTATCCCATCCGGGCCCGGGGATTTGTTAATTTTAGTGATTTTTAGATGCCGCCGTACTTCCTGCTGTTTTAAGCAGGTGACATTTAATGAAGATTTCTTTTATCACTGATCATGAGATTCTCGTCATGGGATTTTCTTGTGTAAATACTGTTGAAAAAAGTCATTTAGCACATTGGCTTTTTCCTCATCCACCATTTCACCCACACTATTTTTAAGGGGGAAAACACTATCATTTTTTAGTTTCTTACTATTTATGTAGTTATAAAATATTTTGCGATTATTTTTACTCTCTCTGGCAATGAGTCTCTCTGTCTCAATCTTTGCTGTCTTGATTTGCTTTTTACAGAATTTATTTAATATTCTGTATTTACTTAATGACAGGCCCCCCCGCATGCAATAAAGGTATATAGGGATGGTCACATGGCTACACAGGCAGATATACATATGTGTTGTTAATTTGGGGTCATTCAAAGGTCAGCTGGGCATTTGTTATCTCTCTCAGAATTGATTTTAGGCAGCTGTGGCCAGCTGTTCTTGGCAGTTTTTTAGAGGCCTCTCATTGGCTGTCACCTTTTGTCGGGCTGTTTATTCTATTTATAAGCCCTGCTGGAGCCATTTTTCCTCTCATAAAAAATTCCTGTCAAGGAGAGAAGATCCCTCAACTGCCATGGAGAACATACTACAGCAGCTGATGAAGAGAGATAGTGAGGAGGGCGGGATGGATTGACTAAAGAGCTGCCTGGCTATGAAACTTCCAATGGCAGTCTCTGAAGCCATCTGTCCTCCTTCTGAGCAGCTTATCCCCAAACCTATCTCCCGCTTCTGAATCATCCCTGGCATCGGGCTCCATCAACGGCAGCAGAAAACGAAGACCGAGAGAAGCTTACTCCCCGTCTGCATCGCCGCTGGGACCATCTCAAGGCGGAAGGGCTGGGAGCAGGAAGTCCGGCTGCCAGACCAGCACGAAATCTCGCAGCCTGGCGCGAGATCCTACCTCGCGTCATTGGAGGGCGAAGGTGTCGCTAGCCAGAGCTCCTGGAGGGGTGAATGAGTGCCGGGGCCGTAAAAGCGCCTCGGTGGCTCTGAGGCCCAACAGGTCAGATTTCACCCCCACAGCATCCAGCACTTCAGTGGCATCAGCCCCTCCTGCTGTCCTGCTCCAAGATGAAGAGGAATTCATTCTTCAGGCACAGATTCTCCCACTCAGCTCGCCTAACATGGAAGGCTTGAGTTCTAGTGGCACCGTAGACCAGCTCCGAGGCGCTGAACCAGCTGGAAGTGGTGAGAACATTATTTTGCCCCAGTCTGTATCTCATTCTGACTTTAAGCACCTTATTAAGAATGCAATTGCGGATGTTTTTGGGGAAGCTATTAACTCAGCTCCTCATATGAGCCATGGTTTAGTTAATGATCCGTTAGTGGCTAATGTTCTCCCTGTTAAAAATACCTTTAAGGAGGCTCTTATATCGAGCTTTCCTCACTAGGATTTCACCTGAGCTCCTCAGTTAAGGAACTGATTTGAAATAATGAATATGTTGATCTCTTTTCTCTCCTCCCTCGTAAGGATCAACAGATTAGAGCTGCTAAAAGGGATGACAAGCATGAGTTGGAGGATTCTAAGCGTATATCAGTCAAATTCTTTAACAATTGGGTACAGACTTTTTCTCTCTCTTCTGCAGTTTTGGGGGAAAAGCACCCTAATCTTTGTAGCAAGCTTTTCCAACATGTTGATATTATATTAGAGGCTTACAGAAACTTCACAGGTTTTGCGTGGCTTAACTACAATGAGGCATTTCACCAGAAGCAAGCCGTTCACCCAGAAGTTAAATGGGGAGCTAAAGATGTGGGTCTTTGGATCAATTTAATGCTCCCTCAGCGTAATACCGCGGCTAGGCAAGGCCCTTCTGTTACCCTGAAAAAGGGCGTTCGCTTTGCTTTTAACGATTCCTTTTGCAAATGGAACAGCAGCTGCCAGTTCAGACGTGAATGCGCTTTCTGCGGAAATACCCACCCCATGTAAAAAAGGCTTTAGGAAGCAATCAGCTCAACAATCATCCATTAAGAATTTTAACTCAAAAGGCAGCGACTCCAGTGAAGCTGGAAAAAAATGCTTTTTTGGCTAAGCAGATACCCAGACCAGCAGAGCAGTAATCTACTTTTTTATGTTTTTTTTCAATGGCTTTTATATCCCCTGTTCAAAGATATTGGCTGTAAATAAGTTAAGAATTTGCCATCACTTTCTGCGCATATTGATGTTGCTAAGGAAAAAATTGTTAGTGAAATTAGCAAGGGTAGGATTGCCGGCCCCTTTCCACTTCCTCCTTTCCCCAATTTCAGGATTTCCCCTTTAGGCATTGTGCCTAAAAAAAGAGAGTGGGTCATTTCCTTTAATTCACCACTTATCTTTTCCATATGGGTCTCTTTGAATGATGAAGTAGATCCCGCTTCATGCTCCGTTAACTATGCATCCTTTGATACTGCTATTGATATGCTGAGGCAATATGGTCAGTGTGTGCTGATGTCCAAATCGAATATTAAATCCGCATTCAGACTCCTCCCTGTTCTTCCCGACGGTTTTAGTTCCTTAGGTTTTTATTTTCAGGACCAATTCTTTTTTGACAAATGCTTGCCAATGGGTTTTGCTATGTCCTGTTTTTATTTTGAAAACTTTTCATCCTTTCTACACTGGGTTTTAGAATTTATTTCTAAAGATGCTGCTACGTTACACTATCTGGACGATTTTCTTTTTGTTGGTCCTCTGGAATCTCAATTATGTTCACAGACCCTGAATAAAGTTTTGCAGCTATGTGATCATTTTGGAGTGCCCACTGCTAAAGAAAAAACGGTTTCACCTGCCACTTCGCTAGTCTTTTTAGGCATCACCCTCGACTCAGTAAAAATGGAATGCAGTCTTCCTCCAGATAAAGTCTCTAAACTATGTCATGCGCTTCAAAATTTCATACTTAAGAATAAAATTACTTGGAAGGAGTTACAATCGTTATTGGGTTTGCTAAATTTTACTCTAAGAATTATACCCATTGGTCGAGCCTTTTCTAGGCGGCTGTTGTGAATTCTCTCTCTGGCTTCCCTGTGGTGATTACAGAAGATAGTGGAGCTGGTCAGATTGAGAGTTCTCTTTCTGGGCTCCCTCTGGTGGTTACTGGAGGAAGTGGAGCTGATCTGATTGACAGCGGCTTGCCACCTGATAATGAGGAAGACGAATGGAGATCTGGGGTTTCTGATTGGGATTTAAGACAGCTGACTCCCTCTATCCCTGCTGGTGATTTTCTTCTTTTGCCTCCTGAGGTCTGATGTCTCCTGCTCTTTCCCAGCATGTTCAGCTAAGTGGTTCATTTGCTATTCTGTTTGCAGTTGATCTGGTTTTGTTTATCTCTGCTTTGTGCGGGTCAGCTAGCTCCGGCTGGGGCTGTGCTGAATCACCGCCCATATGTTACTGCATGTGCCAGTTTGTTATGTCCCCTTTTATATTGGTCTCTTTTTGCTTTCAGAATATACCAGAGTGTTGATTAGTGGGGGCGAAGTCGTGCGACTTCAGTGTTTTTGTGCATCAGACATGTTGGACTGTTTTGCAGGGTTTTTTGCTTGATTGCAGACAGTGTCTTTCCTTTCCTGTCCTGTCTAGTCAGTGTGGGCCCCATCGTTTGCTCAGTCTATTTTTCTGCCTGCGTTTGTGTTTTCATCTTGTCTCACCGACAATATATGTTTGGGGGCTATCTATTCCTTTGGGGTCTGCTCAGGGGAAGTTTAGATTTCCCCTTTCTTGCTTTAGGCTTAGTTAGCTCTCCGGCTGTGCCGAGGCATCTAGGGTCATTGTAGGTACGGTCCACGGCTACTGCTATTTGTGTGGACAGGATCAGGGGTCTGCATCCGCTTAGTTACCAACCTCTCTGGTTTTCTGTGGCTTAGCCTGGGCCTACTATCCTCCTCGGTGACCCATTCATAACAGGCGGCTCTTTGACGCGACTAAAGGAGTTTCTTCTCCTAGTTGTCACATTAGGATTTGCTCTGAAATGAAAGATGATGCAAGAATATGGTGTTCGTTTTTGTCCAACTTTAATGGAACGTCATGTTGGCAATCTGATTTTGTTCTAGTAGACTCTTTGTCTTTTAGTTTTTCGATTGATAGGGATTTTGGCTGCGGCGCTTTTTGCTCTTCTCATTGGGTGATCTTTCCTTGGCCGCATTTTTGGTCAAAAGAAAAATTAGTTATGAATCGTTCAGCATTGGAGCTCTTTTTGGTTTTTCTATGTATTTTTCTCTGGGGTTCCCTGTTGAAGAATTCTAGAATAATTTTACTTTCTTCAGATCAGGGATTTGTCTTTTCGATTAACACTTTATTATCAAAAAATCTATGGGCATCTAAATTTCTAAGACAGCTTGTTTTATTGTGTTTGAAATATAACATTTGGATTAAAGCTAAAATCGACACTAGCATCTGGTTTTCTGCTACTGAATCTCTGTGTAAAAATCAGAAGTTAATTTTTTATCAACAAGTGCCAAATGCAGATGCAGAAGCAACACCTTGCGCTCAAAAAATTTGGAACTTAATCTCAATTTGATCCAGTATTTTATTGAACGCTCATTGTCTCATAGATCATGGGCTGACTATTCGGCCGCATGGCTTCAGTGGATTAATTTTTCTAAGATTTATAATATTAATCTAAGGGTTTCCAGTAGAGTTGAGCGAAACGGGTCGAAAAAATTCAAAAGTCGCCGACTTTTGGCAAAGTCGGGTTTCATGAAACGAAACCCGACCCTAGGATGAGGTCGGCCACGAGGTCGGTGACTTACGCGCCAAAGTCGCGTTTCAAAAGTTTGTTTTGCGCTCTTTTTCAGCCAGTCAGGATCCACGGACACTGTGGGCAATGTGATGACATAGGCACGGGTCACCACCATCTTTCAGAAGGGCATGCAAGTGATTGGCTTGCTTTGGTGGGCGTCACAGGGGGTATAAAAGGGCGTGCACGCCGACCACCATCTTACTTCTGCCGATCTTAGTATAGGGAGAGGTTGCTGCTGATTCTGTAGGGAGAGCGTTAGGCAGGGAAGAAGACAAAAAAACTGCTTCTGCTGCTAGCGATTTGGCCTGCACAACACACCAGTCACTGTGTGTGCAGTGCAAGGGGAGGCTATATAGTGGTGTATCAGTGGTGTTGGTTGTTGGGCTGCCTTTTAAGGCTTCCTGACAGGCTGGCATTGCAGTTTACCCACTGCTCCGCAAACTGCTTTTTTAAAAGCAATCCAATCTCCCTTATCCTCTAGTCACTTTTGTCACAGCTGTGCCATCGAGCCTGTCACATAGCGCTCAGATATCAGTGGGCCTCACACAATCCAAAAGTGTCCACTGTCCACAAGTGTGTGCAGAAATTCAAAATCTCCCTTATCCTCTAGTCACTTTTGTCACAGCTGTGCCATCGAGCCTGTCACATAGCGCTCAGATATCAGTGGGCCTCACACAATCCAAAAGTGTCCAGTGTCGAAAAGTGTGTGCAGAGATTCAAAATCTCCCTTATCCTCTTGTCACTTTTGTCACAGCTGTGCCATCGAGCCTGTCACATAGCGCTCAGATATCAGTGGGCCTCACACAATCCAAAAGTGTCCAGTGTCCAAAAGTGTGTGCAGAGATTCAAAATCTCCCTTATCCTCTAGTCACTTTTGTCACAGCTGTGCCATCGAGCCTGTCACATAGCGCTCAGATATCAGTGGGCCTCACACAATCCAAAAGTGTCCACTGTCCACAAGTGTGTGCAGAAATTCAAAATCTCCCTTATCCTCTAGTCACTTTTGTCACAGCTGTGCCATCGAGCCTGTCACATAGCGCTCAGATATCAGTGGGCCTCACACAATCCAAAAGTGTCCACTGTCCACAATTGTGTGCAGAAATTCAAAATCTCCCTTATCCTCTAGTCACTTTTGTCACAGCAGTGCCATTGAGCCTGTCACATAGCGCTCAGATATCAGTGGGCCTCACACAATCCAAAAGTGTCCAGTGTCCAAAAGTGTGTGCAGAAATTCAAAATCTCCCTTATCCTCTAGTCACTTTTGTCACAGCTGTGCCATCGAGCCTGTCACATAGCGCTCAGATATCAGTGGGCCTCACACAATCCAAAAGTGTCCAGTGTCCAAAAGTGTGTGCAGAGATTCAAAATCTCCCTTATCCTCTAGTCACTTCTGTCACAGCTGTGCCATCGAGCCTGTCACATAGCGCTCAGATATCAGTGGGCCTCACACAATCCAAAAGTGTCCACTGTCCACAAGTGTGTGCAGAGATTCAAAATCTCCCTTATCCTCTAGTCACTTTTGTCACAGCTGTGCCATCGAGCCTGTCACATAGCGTTCAGATATCAGTGGGCCTCACACAATCCAAAAGTGTCCACTGTCCACAAGTGTGTGCAGAAATTCAAAATCTCCCTGATCCTCTAGTCACTTTTGTCACAGCTGTGCCATCGAGCCTGTCACATAGCGCTCAGATATTCATTGGGCCTCACACAATCCAAAAGTGTCCAGTATCCAAAAGTGTGTGCAGAGATTCAAAATCTCCCTTATCCTCTAGTCACTTTTGTCACAGCTGTGCCATCGAGCCTGTCACATAGCGCTCAGATATCAGTGGGCCTCACACAATCCAAAAGTGTCCAGTGTCCAAAAGTGTGTGCAGAGATTCAAAATCTCCCTTATCCTCTAGTCACTTTTGTCACAGCTGTGCCATCGAGCCTGTCACATAGCGCTCAGATATTCATTGGGCCTCACACAATCCAAAAGTGTCCAGTGTCCAAAAGTGTGTGCAGAGATTCAAAATCTCCCTTATCCTCTAGTCACTTTTGTCACAGCTGTGCCATCGAGCCTGTCACATAGCGCTCAGATATCAGTGGGCCTCACACAATCCAAAAGTGTCCAGTGTCCAAAAGTGTGTGCAGAAATTCAAAATCTCCCCTGTCCTATAGACACCTTGTACCTTGTTTTACATTACTATATAGTTTGTTGGATTTTGTCTACATTTCTACCAAAAATGAGGAAGGCTGGTGGAAGAGGCCGTGGAATTGGGCGGGGATTGGCAGCTGGTAATGATGGTGTTGGTGGTGGATCTGATGGTAGTGGCAAGAGCAAAATAGGACCGAATGCAGGAGGTGCTGACCCTGCGTCATCGTCTGGCTACATAAGGCCTCGAACGCTTAGTTTTCTAGGAGTTGGCAAACCGCTTTTAAAGCCAGAGCATCAGGAAAAAGTTTTGTCTTACATTGCTGACTCAGCCTCCAGCTCTATCGCCTCCTCTTCTTCAGTTGTAAAAAGTAAAAGCACTGAGTCGTCATTGGAGGCTCATGTTCATGAACCACACCTTTCCTTGTGTCCTTCACCCCAACCAAGATTGAAGGGTGACGCAGGCCATACTACTGATTACTCCATGGAGCTGTTTTCACATACCATGCCTGGATTATCAATTGAAATGGTGAATTACCCAGGCCAAGATGAATCTGACATGGAGTGCACTGATGCACAGCCGCTGATGGATGATTCTGCTGGTACATTCACTCAGAGCACTACATTGTCCTCGCAGTGTACAGAGCCAGATTCTGACCCTGATGAGACTCAGGTGCCCCTTCCCGCACACTATACCACTATACACGGTGACACAGAGGAAGGTGCACATGACATAGAAGAGGAGGTGATGGATGACCCAGTTGTTGACCCAGATTGGCATCCATTGGGGGAAGAGGGTGCTGCTTCCAATAGCTCAGATGAGGAGCATCCACAGCAGACATCGACATCGCAACAGCTGTTATCTGGCAGGCCCGGAGCACTCCTAAGACAGGTTCCAAACATCAAAAGAGTTGCTGGACAGCTTGTCCAGAGGGTCAAAAGATCACAGCGTGCTAGGCCGCAAAATGTCTGCCAAAGTAGGAAGAGTGCAGTGTGGCACTTTTTTGAACAAAATCCTCATGATCAGGCCAAGGTTATCTGTAAGAAGTGCGCAAAGACCTTTAGCCGAGGGAAAAATCTGAAAAATTTGAATACCAGTTGCATGCTTAGACATTTAACCAGCATGCACTTGCAAGCGTGGACACAACACCAAACCTCAAGTGCCACATGTGCAACTGATCACAACGAAGGTAGTCAGCAACGCTACATTGTTTCCCCCACTGTAAGCCCACCGGTTAGCACAGCAGCAAATGTTGAGGTGTCGTTGCAAGACCACAGCAGTCAGGGAATCCACTGTTATATCAACGAAAAACTGATTCTAGGCCATCAGAAAGAACACCAACTCCATCACCATCATCAACCCTCTCTCAGTCCGCCCTGTCCACCGCTCCTTCCACCATATGCAGCTCTCAAGTCCAGCTCACCCTCCCAGACACTATGAGTAGGTCAAGAAAGTACTCAGTCTCTCATCCGCGTACACCGGGTTTGAACGCCCACATTGCCAAACTAATCTCGTTTGAGATGATGCCCTTTCGGTTGGTGGAAAGCACAGCTTTCCGCGAACTCATGGCCTATGCAGTACCACGCTATGACCTACCCAGTCGCCACTTCTTCTCTCGCAAAGCCATCCCAGCCCTCCACCATCATGTGAAAGACCGCATTGTCCATGCACTCAAGCAGTCAGTGAGCGGAAAGGTGCACCTCACAACTGATGCATGGTCCAGTCGGCATGGCCAGGGCCGTTACGTGTCCATCACTGCGCACTGGGTTAATGTGGTGGATGCAGGGTCCACAGGGGACAGCGGTGGTGGGACAGTGCTGCCTAGCCCACGGTATAGGAAACAGTTAGCTGTAGGCGTTCGACCCTCCTCCTCCTCCTCCAGAAGCGAAAGCTCGTCCACAGAGCGCAGTCGTGCGAGCACTCCATCTGCAGCTGCCACTGTTGCACACGATGTGTCCCCCTATCGAGCAGCTAGTGGAAAGCGTCAGCAGGCTGTGTTGCAGATGATGTGTTTGGGCGACAGACACACCGCCGAGGTGCTGGCCGAGTACTTTCAGCGACAAACTGAGTCATGGCTGGGCAGTGTACATCTTGAGGCAGGCAAGGTAGTTAGTGATAACGGCCGTAATTTTGTGGCAGCCATAGCCCTTTCAAAACTCAGCCACATACCTTGCTTGGCTCACACCTTGAACCTGGTGGTGCAGTGCTTCCTCAAAAATTATCCGGAGTTAACAGCCCTGCTCCAGAAGGTGCGAAGACTGTGCGCGCACATCTGCCGGTCGCCTGTACACTCCGTTCGTATGCAGAAGCTGCAGCGATTGCTCCACCTTCCCAACCACCGCCTCATTATCGACATTGCAACAAGGTGGAACTCCACCCTGCACATGGTGGAGCGGCTGTGCGAGCAGAGGCAGGCCATAATGCATTTGTGGGAGGATACACGGCCAGGCACTTTGAGAGCAGACATGGAGTTGACAGGTGTGCAGTGGTCGAAGCTGAAAGACCTTTGTAAAGTCCTTCAGTGTTTTGAGGAATGCACACGGCTGGTAAGCGCAGACGACGCCATCCTAAGCATGAGCATCCCACTTATGCGTCTGCTCATGCAAACTTTGACGCACCTTAAGGAGCAGGCGTCTGCAGCCAATGTTGATGAGGAGGAAGAGGAGGAGGGAATCCTTGATGACATTCAGCCATTGTCTGCTCAGGGACCTCTCCTGGACGAGGTGGAGGAAGAAGAGGAGGAGGAGGATGATGGGGATGATTACTTAGGGGAGGAGGATGCATCTCGTGGGGCAAGTGAAAATGTTGGCGTTGCAAGGTCTGGTACAGGGTTTGTGCGTGACTGGAGGGATGTGGATTTGCCAGAAAGTGCTCCTCCACCCAGCACTCGCAGTGCATCATTGACACCGGGAACATTGGCCCACATGTCAGATTATGCCTTGCGGATCCTAAAAAGGGACCCCCGCATTGCCAAAATGATGAACGATGACGACTACTGGTTGGCCAGCATCCTGGATCCACGCTATAAAGGCAAATTACAAAACATCATGCCACAGGAGAACCTTGACCTAATATTGGCTAATAAACAAGCAACTCTGGTAAATCGGTTGCTTGAGGCATTCCCAGCACACAGCAGCAGTGATGGTTCTCACACGAGCCGTACGGGCCGGGGGCAGCTTGGCAGAGGTGTTCGTGGTGCACACAGCAGAATTGGCGTTGGAGACAGGGGTTTCATGACAATGTTGTGGACTGATTTTTCAAATACCGCTCACACAACTGGTAATACTGCATCGATGGAAAGTGACAGGAGACAGCAGTTGTCAACTATGGTTACAAACTACTTTTCCTCCCATATCGATGTTCTCCCACACAGGTCATTCCCCTTTGACTATTGGGCCGCTAAACTGGACACCTGGCCTGAATTGGCCCAATATGCCTTACAGGAGCTCGCTTGCCCAGCTGCAAGTGTGCTATCGGAATGGTCTTCAGTGCAGCTGGATCAATCCTGACAGAAAAAAGGACCCGTCTGTCAACCCAAAATGTGGATGATCTAACCTTCATTAAAATGAACCACGCATGGGTTTCCAAGGATTTTGTCCCACCTTCCCCTGATGACACATAGGGTGACAGAAAAATGGCTTGCTTTGGTCCACCTCTTCCTGGTACTTCACCTATTTCGCCTTTTGCATCAGCTGAATGTCCAACATCAACATATGCCACTTTCTAAAACTCCCTAACTGTGCTGCCTCCCCCCCCATGGCCGGGGTCACCACCTACCGCATGACACCGTGCGAGTGCCGTTGCCCTGGACAGGTGGGTAGGCCGACTCTTGGGCGCGGGCACTGGCACAGGGTCCCTCATAGTGCAATCAAGTGTCTCTGACGGTGGTGGTGCACACCCGCCGTCAGACACACCGCTGTACTATGAGGGGCCCAGTGCCAGTACCGACACCCACGAGTGGGCCCCCCTTGCTTGGGCAGGGCCCCAGCATTTGCAATCTTTACCTCTCCCTGCTCCTCCGCTGTGTAATCTGGGCCGTCAAATCCATACTGTGCCTGACACCATCTGAGCCTGCCTCCTGAGACATTTATTTTGAATGTGTACGCTATCCATACATGTTATCCAGGGATACGGTACCCTTTCTAACCTTTGTGCAATCACGTGCAATCCATACTGGGCCTAACACCATCTGAGCCTGCCTCCTGAGACATATATTTTGAATGTGTACGCTATCGATACATGTTATCCGGGGATACGGTACCCTTTCTAACCTTTGTGCAATCACGTGCAATCCATACTGGGCCTAACACCGTCTGAGCCTGCCTCATGCTGTATAGACATATATTTTGAATGTGTACGCTATCCATACATGTTATCCAGGGATACGGTACCCTTTCTAACCTTTGTGCAATCACGTGCAATCCATACTGGGCCTAACACCGTCTGAGCCTGCCTCCTGAGACATATATTTTGAATGTGTACGCTATCCATACATGTTATCCGGGGATACGGTACCCTTTCTAACCTTTGTGCAATCACGTGCAATCCATACTGGGCCTAACACCGTCTGAGCCTGCCTCCTGAGACATATATTTTGAATGTGTACGCTATCCATACATGTTATCCGGGGATACGGTACCCTTTCTAACCTTTGTGCAATCACGTGCAATCCATACTGGGCCTAACACCGTCTGAGCCTGCCTCATGCTGTATAGACATATATTTTGAATGTGTACGCTATCCATACATGTTATCCGGGGATACGGTACCCTTTCTAACCTTTGTGCAATGACGTGCAATCCATACTGGGCCTAACACCGTCTGAGCCTGCCTCATGCTGTATAGACATATATTTTGAATGTGTATGCTATCCATACATGTTATCCAGGGATACGGTACCCTTTCTAACCTTTGTGCAATCACGTGCAATCCATACTGGGCCTAACACCGTCTGAGCCTGCCTCCTGAGACATATATTTTGAATGTGTACGCTATCCATACATGTTATCTGGGGATACAGTACCCTTTCTCACCTTTGTGCAATCACGTGTAATCCATACTGGGCGTGAGAACAGCTGGCGAGCTGTTAAGCAAGCTACAGCACCTGTCCAGACAAGTACAGGGATTCCCTAGCGAGCAGACTTATTTGATTGTTTTCAATGTTGGGACAGCAATTTTTGGGGAGCACTATACTCTGGAGAATGATAGATGGGGCCCACCATACACTGGAACATTCCAAAGGTGGACATCAGACAGTGGAGCAGCATTTACAGGGCCCATTATACACTAGAGCATTAGAAATGGGGCCCATTATGTTTGGAGCATTATTTGGGCCCATAAGACAGTGGAGCTTCATCCATGGGGACCAACATATACTGTAGCATTATGTGGAGCTCATCATATACTGTTTCAAACATTATATGGGACCAATGATTCTGTATGGAGAAATAGATGGGCCTCGTCATGAGATGTAAAAAGTGAGGTATTTTTCATTGTACTATACCGCTATTTCTCTGCCGTATCGGAGCATGATGAGTTGTGGTATGTGTTAAAGGGGCGCTCTTTCGCCCAGGGCACATGAAAACCTGCAGCCAGCCCTCCCCCCCCCACAACTTTAGCCAAATAACCCCCATTTTTCAGTGTGTAACTTGTATTATGAAGTTAATTAAGGTTGACAAGCTTAAGAAAGAAGAATTGATGCTTTTGGCATTCAAATGGGCACTGTAGGTGTGTTTCCTGTCCTCCTCTCACTGCCGACTTTTATTCCCCATTGACTTACATTGGGTTTCGTGTTTCGGGACGACCCCGACTTTTCCCTATAATCGGACGATCTTGCTCGACCCGACTTTTGGAAAAGTCGGGTTTCACGAAACGAAACGCGACCCTAAAAAACCAAAAGTCGCTCAACTCTAGTTTCCAGTTTAGCCTCTGGCTTGATTTTTTGAGAGTTTCTATTTAACAAAGGTTTGTCTTACTCTGCCCTAGCTAAGTCTATTGCGGGAGTTTCATTTTTCTTGAAGCTTCTGGGTAACCCTCCCCTAACTAATTTTTTCCAATAAAGCAGTTTTTAAAGGGCTTTAAGAGGTCTAACTTTAAGCCCGATTTGCAATGCCCTATTTCTTTTTCTTTGCTAAAAGACTTGTATATCCCTCACTTATATATGCTCAAACTCTGCTGAGGTCTTACTATTTTATGCAGCATTTTTGCTATGTTTTTTGGAGCTCTTCCTATTGGCGAGCTGATGTCTACCAAAAAATCTGATCCATCAGGTATTTTGATATACGATGTAAAGTTGCATGGGGCTAAAATGTTCCAATTCATTAGAAAATGGAAAATGGAACAGATTGGTAGGGGCACTAGGTTGCGAATCGATGCTTTTCCTGATCAGGCTATTTGCCCAGTTTTTAATTGGCTGCTTAGAAGACCTAAAATTATTGATCCCTTATTTATACACATGAACGGCTCTCCTGCTACGATTTACCAATTCAACTTCATTTTAAAAGGGTGTTTGCGGTTTTTACGTAAAGATCATTTAAACATTACTTCTCACTCTTTTAGAATCGGCGCTGCTACGGAAGCAGCAAGATCTGTCCTTGGTGATTCTAGAATCAAACAATTAGGGACGTGGGAATCTGGTAGATTCAAAATTTATGTTCATTATGACTTATATGATTATTAATTTATTTCCTTCCAGGTCCTTTGGTAGTGTGGATCATCGGCCGTTCATTTGTGTATTGGGCTCAGAAGAGGGCTGGCAAACGTTACTACTCTGAGAACTTATCTTTCTCCAGCTCCTCAGTTCAAGTGTTATGGCATAGTGTGCGAGGGCTTAAATGATTTACTTAAAGAAGTCAAGAAATGTATTTTTTATTTGTTTACGTCACCAGATTTGATTATAATCCATTTAGCAGGGAATGACATCGGAAAAATTAAGACACTTGATCTACTTGCTTCTATGAGAGCCGACATTGTTTGCTTGAAACAATCTTTTCCGCATACTGGCCTTGTTTTTTCCGAGATCATTCCTAGACTAATTTGGAATAAAAATAATCTTCTTTTTATGGATAAAATTAGAAAGAGAATTAACAAAGGTATGCAAAGATTTTTGCCTATGATTAATGGCTTTTCTTTTAGGCACGAGGATCTGGAAGGTTTTGTCCCAAGTTTATTTATACATGGTCCATTTATCCAACATTGGCACTGATATTTTTAATCTGAATCTACAAACAATGGTAGAAAAATGGCTGTTTTCTTTTGGGGGGGGGGGCAAACCTCAATGACCGTGGCGGTTGGGAAAATCGCCCATTTTTATCGGAGGATTTAGTGTTTCACTAAAGCTTATAATGCCCAGGCTTGAGAAAAAAAAAATATTTTTTTTCCACAAAACTGATCTTTTAGTCCCCAATTCTTATTTTCCCAAGGGTAACAGGAGAAATTGGACCCCAAAAGTTGTTCTCCAATTTGTCCTGATTACTCTGGTACCCCATATGTGGGGAAAAAACTGTTGGGCACATGTCGGGGCTCAAAAGGGAGTAGTGACATTTTCGAATCAGACTTTGGTGGATTGGTCTGCGGGCATCATGTTCCGTTTGCAGAGTCCCTGATGTACCTGTTACGTCATCTCTGCATACTCACCTGGCCACCGCTCCCACGCCGCAGCCTCTGCCGCCCGACATCCACGGAGGTTGCCTCTGGCAGGTGCGCAGCCGGCATCGTCCCTGCATGCAATGCGCATGTGCCATAGGCCGCGGCCGCACTTCCCTCCTGTTTCTTGTGCTCCGGCTATGCCCTGACCCGGAAGCACCTCCCTGGCCAATGGCAGACCAGACAGGAGCATATCAGGCCGCTTCCCCCTGAGGGAGGTGCCTGATTGTTGTGTTTCCTAGCACACTGGGCCTCGCTTCATCGTGTGCTCTCTGCTCCTGCAGTTCCGTTCTTGTCTGCTCCCTGCAGCAGCCTCTCAGTACTGCTATCTGTGTTCCTTGCTGTCTTCCGAAGTCCTGCCTCCGGTGTTCCTGTTCCATCCTACGCCAGTCCTGCTGTCCTACTCCAGTCCTGCCTCCGGAGTTCCTGTTCCATCCTACTCCAGTCCTGCCTCCAGTGTTCCTGTTCCATCCTGCTCCAGTCCTGCCATCCTACTCCAGTCCTGCCTCCAGTGTTCCTGTTCCATCCTGCTCCAGTCCTGCCGTCCTACTCCAGTCCTGCCTCCAGTGTTCCTGTTCCATCCTGCTCCAGTCCTGCCGTCCTACTCCAGTCCTGCCTCCAGTGTTCCTGTTCCATCCTGCTCCAGTCCTACTCCAGTCCTGCCTCCGGTGTCCCAGTTCCATCCAGCTTCAGACCTTCCGTTCTCCTCTAATCCTTTCTCCTGTGTTCCTACTCCTGTCATCCCTTCTCGTCCCAGTCTACTGTCTCACTCCATTCCTGCCTCCTGGTTCCAGCTCTGTTCTGTCATCTATACTTCAGTCCCACAGTCCTACTCCGGTCCATCCTGAGCCGCCCCTCTCGGTACCGGCTACCGTGGTACTCGAACCCCGGGGCCTGCTCCTAACCATCCCTGTATAGGGGTCGGTTCCACCTGGCAGCTCGCCCGGGGCCCCTCGGTGCCACGGTCCAGAGGGTCCACGCCTGGGGTTTCCGGCTCCAGAATACCCACGCTAACAGTACCTAAACAGTAAAAAACAACATAAGTGACATCATTTTGGATACTAGACCCCAAAGAAACTTATCTAGATGTGCCGCCTTTAGAACTAATCTGTTTCCTGTAAAGTAAATTAGTAGTGCATGGAGGCATGGTACAATTTGAAGCAATTCTTCATACACAGGCCAGGTTTTCCGGGGCAGGTGTCGCATTGATAAATGGTGTCCTTGCGTATTTCCCTTTTGTAACACACTCGGCACTTTTTTGCGGGTTACTTTTTCTTCCAGTTGGTGGGACCACTCCCGGAAGATGCTGACCTGGTACGTTACGAGCACCTTCAGTTCAAGAAGTACTGGGGCCCACTCCTTCAAGCTTGCCAAATATCAGGGCCTCAACAACCACCTCCTGACACTGAAGGTACGACATATCAGTGTGGCGTGCACATCGCAACAGCAAGAAAGCATTGAGCATTGCCATTTGTACGATGTGCACGGCCAGCTTTTTGTACCACAACCTGGCCTTTCTCAGAGCATTGCAACACCGAAGAACACAAGAGTATATTCCAAAATAATTTATTTAAACAAAATTTTAAAATCCAAAAAATACTGAATAAAGATGCAGAGTACACTTGCACAACAAGTGGAACACACTGATTGATCAGTATATCAAATGAAATGACTGTTAGGTATAACCACTGCATGTTTAAGACCTAGTTTTAAATAATATATAGTTCCTGGTCAAAACAGATCAAAGTCTGTACTATATATAATGCAGCAGATGGCACAAAGCCATTCATAAACTCCCGACCAAAATAATTAAATGCAAAATATCAATACTTACAATGACAAAGTGTTCCACCTCGCCCCAAAGCACGTTTTGTTGTCTACTTCATCAGGAGTGCATTGGGGGAGAGGTGGAACACTTTGTCATTGTAAGTATTGCTATTTTGCATTAAATTATTTTGATTGGGAGTTTATGAATGGCTTTGTGCCATCTGCTGCATTATATACAGTACAGACTTTGTTCTGTTTTGACCAGGAACTACCGTATATACTCGAGTATAAACCAACCGAGTATAAGCCGACCCCCCTAATTTTGCCACAAAAAACTGGGAAAACCTATTGACTCGAGTATAAGCCTAGGGTGGAAAATGCAGCAGCTACTGGTAAATTTCAAAAATAAAAATAGATACAAATAAAAGTAAAATTAATTGAGACATCAGTAGGATAAATGTTTTTGAATAGCCATATTACATAGTAACATAGTTATTAAGGTTGAAGGGAGACTTTACGTCCATCTAGTTCAACCCATATCCTATCCTAACCTGCCCTAACATGTTGATCCAGAGGAAGGCAAAAAAAACCCATGTGGCAAACAGTAAGCTTCACATTGGGGAAAAAAATTCCTTCCCGACTCCACATACGGCAATCAGACTAGCTCCCTGGATCAACTCAATATTAAGGAAACTAGTGTATATACCCTGTAATATTATACTTTTCAAGGAAGGCATCCAGTCCCTTCTTAAATTTTAGTAGGGAATCACTCATTACAACATCATATGGCAGAGAGTTCCACAATCTCACTGCTCTTACAGTAAAGAATCCGCGTCTGTGAGTATGCTTAAATCTTCTTTCCTCCAGACGTAGAGGATGCCCCCTTGTCCCCGTCACAGGTCTAAGAGTAAAAAGATCATTGGAAAGGTCTTTGTACTGTCCCTGCATATATTTATACATTGTAATAAGATCACCGCTAGGCCTTCGATTCTCCAAACTAAATAACCCCAAGTGTAATAACCTGTCTTGGTATTGCAGACCCCCCAGTTCCCTAATAACCTTGGTCGCTCTTCTCTGCACCTGCTCCAGTTCAGCTATGTCTTTCTTATACACCGGAGACCAGAACTGTACGCAGTATTCTAAGTGTGGTCGCACTAGTGACTTATATAGAGGTAAAATTATTTTCTCCTCATGAGCATCTATGCCTCTTTTAACGCATCCCATTATTTTATTTGCCTTTGCAGCAGCTGCCTGACACTGGCCACTAAATGTGAGTTTTTCGTCCACCCATACACCCAGGTCTTTTTCAGTGACCGTTTTGCCCAGCGTTTTACAATTAAGCACATAATTATACATCTTGCTTGTTCTACCCAAGTGCATGACCTTACATTTATCCTCATTAAAGCTCATTTGCCATTTATCAGCCCAAGCTTCTACTTTACATAAATCCTCCTGTAATATAAAATTGTCCTCCTCTGCATTGATGACCCTGCAGAGTTTAGTGTCATCTGCAAATATTGAAATTCTACTCTCTATGCCCCCTACAAGGTCATTAATAAATATCTTAAAAAGAAGCGGGCCCAAAACTGACCCCTGTGGTACCCCACTGCTAACCGTGACCCAGTCCGAGTGTGCTCCAATAATAACCACCCTTTGTTTCCTATCCCTGAGCCAGCTCTTAACCCACCTACACATATTTTCCCCTATCCCCATTGTTCTCATTTTATGTATCAACCTTTTGTGTGGCACCGTATAAAAAGCTTTTGAAAAGTCCATGTACACCACGTCCACTG
This sequence comes from Dendrobates tinctorius, assembly GCF_039654945.1. Lineage (NCBI taxonomy): Eukaryota > Metazoa > Chordata > Amphibia > Anura > Dendrobatidae > Dendrobates > Dendrobates tinctorius. Next base: position 26,212,727 of record NW_027361706.1, read on the forward strand.
CATTCCCTTGGTCCAGTCCGGAACTTACCTCTTCATCAAAGCTTATCAGATTAGTCTGACAGGATCGGTCCCTTGTAAACCCATGTTGATATTGGGTCATGAGGTTATTCTTCTCTAGATACTCCAGTATAGTATCTCTTAGAAAACCCTCCAGGATTTTACCCACAGTTGAGGTTAAACTTACTGGCCTATAATTTCCAAGTTCAGTTTTTGTCCCCTTTTTGAATATTGGCACCACATTTGCTATACACCAGTCCTGTGGTACAGACCCTGTCATTATGGAATCTTTAAAGATTAAAAATAATGGTCTATCTATGACTGTGCTTAATTCCTGCAGTACTCGGGGGTGCATCCCATCCGGGCCCAGGGATTTGACAATTTTAGTGATTTTTAGACGCCGCCGTACTTCCTGCTGGGTTAAGCAGGTGACATTTAATGGAGAATTTGTATCCCTGATCATGTTATCCGTCATGGGATTTTCTTGTGTAAATACTGTTGAAAAAGTCATTTGGCTTATTGGCTCATCCTCATCCACCATTTCACCCAGACTATTTTTAAGGGGGCCAACACTATCATTTTTTAACTTCTTACTATTTATGTAGTTAAAGAATATTTTGGGATTATTTTTACTTTCTCTTGCAATGAGTCTCTCTGTCTCAATCTTTGCTGTCTTGATTTGCTTTTTACAGAATTTATTTAATCTTCTGTATTTAGTTAATGCCTCATCACTACCTACTTACTTTAATTCTCTAAATGCTTTCCTTTTGTCACTTATTGCTCCCCTTACAGCTCTATTTAGCCATAGTGGTTTCCTCCTATTTCTCGCATTTTTATTCCCATACTGTATATATTGTGCACAGGTCCTATTCAGGATGCTAATAAACGTCTCCCATTTTCTTTGTGTATTTTTATGTCTCAGGATATCATCCCAGTTAATTGCACCAAGATCATCTCTCATCGGTTGGAAATTTGCTTTCCTGAAGTTTAGTGTCCTTGTAACCCCTCTACTACACATCTTATTAAAGGATACATGAAAACGTATTAATTTGTGATCACGATTACACAAGTGACCCCCAACCCTTATATTTGATATGTGGTCTGGCCTGTTGGTTAATATTAGGTCTAGCAGTGCCCCCCCTCTTGTTGGGTCCTGAACCAGTTGTGAAAGGTAATTGTCTCTCATAGTTGTCAAAAACCTATTACCTTTGCTGGAACTGCAGGTTTCGGTTCCCCAATGTATTTCAGGGTAGTTGAAGTCCCCCATAATAATGACTTCTTCTTGAGTCGCTGCTTCATCTATTTGCTTTATGAGGATATTCTCTGTTGCTTCCATTATTTTTGGAGACTTATAACAAACCCCTATTAGTAATTTATTATTTTTCCCCCCTCCCCTTATCTCTACCCACAGGGACTCTACATTTTCATTAGATTCATATATATTATCACGAAGGATGGGTTTTAAGGATGATTTTACATATAAACACACGCCTCCCCCGCGTTTATTTGTACGGTCATTTCTGAACAGACTATATCCCTGTAAATTAACCGCCCAGTCGTGGCTCTCGTCCAGCCATTTCTCAGATATCCCCACCATGTCATAATTATGTTCCAACAACATTAACTCCAATTCCTCCATTTTGCTGGTGAGGCTTCTGGCATTATTAAACATGCACTTTATGTATCTCTCTGTACCTCTATTCTTTCTTAAATTATTAACTGTTCTAACCCCACCCCCCATGCCACCCCCACTTTCATTATTTGTGCCCAGGTCTCTATCTGCACTATCTTCCCCTCCTATAAAAGGAATACCCTCCCCCCGTCCCTAGTTTAAACACTCCTCCAACCTTCTAGCCATTTTCTCCCCCCACACATTGAGGTGCAGCCCGTCCCTAGCGTAGAACCTGTAGCCAACTGAGAAGTCGGCCCAGTTCTGCAGGAACCCAAACCCCTCCTTCCTACACCAATTCCTGAGCCACTTATTAACCTCCCTAATCTCCCGTTGCCTCTCTGGCGAGGCACGTGGTACAGGAAGTATTTCAGAAAATACCACCTTGGAGGTCCTTGCTTTAAGCTTACAGCCTAATTCCCTGAAGTCATCTTTAAGGACCTTCCACCTACCTCTAACTTTGTCATTTGTGCCAATGTGCACCATGACCGCTGGATCATCACCAGCCCCTCCCAGTAATCTGTCAACCCGATCAGCGATGTGTCGGACTCGAGCGCCAGGTAGGCAGCACACCGTTCGACGATCCCTGTCTTTGTGACAGATTGCCCTATCTGTTCCCCTAATAATTGAGTCTCCCACTACCAGAACCTGTCTGGCCTGCCCTACTCTCCTATTTCCCCCCTTACTGGAGCAGACACTCCTCTGACTTTCAGAGGACATGCCTTGCTGCAGCAGTGCTACTCCTGCACTAACACTCCCTTCATCTGCCAACTTAGCAAACTTATTGGGGTGTGCCAGATCAGGACTAGCCTCCCTGGTGCTCTTCCTTCTACCCCGCCTTCTGTCACCCAGCTAGCTGCTTCATTGTCCTGCAGCTCCAACCTAGCATCCCCCTCCTCATCTATCCCATTGAGCGTCTGCTCAGTGAGCAGAAGACTCCTTTCCATATTGTCTATGGATCTCAGTGTTGCCAGCTGCACATTTAGATCCAGTATCTGGGCTTCCAAATGCATAACGTGCTCACATCTCGCACAGCAGTATGCACCCTCAACCGGCTGTTCAAGGATTTCATACATGCAGCAAGACGTGCACTGGATGGCATTGGCAATAGTGGAGCACATCCTAATGGGGATTGCACCAGACAATAAGATAAGCAAAAATAAATAAAAAGTATTAATAAAATATAACAGCAATTCAGTAATACCTCCCTTGGAAACTCCCTGAATACAAAGTCACTGAATCTCAAGTCACACACTTACCACAGTTCGCACTTACGCTCAGGTCACACTCAGTTCACACTCACTCAGGCAGAAGATATAAAAGATTTTTTTTCCCTTTTACCAGTACACCACCCTGCTGCTCAATGCACTTCCAAAAGGGAATCAGAGCCCCATATAATGCTCCATACAGTTCATGATGGACCCCATAAGTTGCTCCATACAAAATACACCCCATATAATGCTGCACAAAGGTTAATAATGGCCCCATAAGATGCTCAATAGAATAATATGCCCCATATGCTGCTCCATAAAAGTTATGGCCCCATAAGACGCTCCATACATTATGCCCCCATATTCTGCTCCATGGATTATGCCCCCATATGCTGCTCCATATATTATGCCCCCATATGTTGTCCCAGTATGCTGCTCCACATATGCTGCTCCATATATCATGCCCCATATGCTACTCCATATATCATGCCCCCATATGCTGCCCCCATAAGATGTTCCCTGCATTATGCCCCCATATGCTGCCGCTGCTGCTGCAAATAAAAATAAAAAAATGACATACTCACCTCTCTGTCGCTGGGTGCCAAGTGCCGGTGTCGCTGCTGCCTCAGGACCCGGCACCTGAGACATTCACCTGTCCTGCGTCCATCGCTGCTCGTCGACCGCCGCTGTCTGCCACGTCATCTGTCAGTGACGTTCAGGCAGCAGAGGGAAGGGCACGCACTAACCATGTCACCGCCCCCCCTGCTGTCTGAATGTCACAGACAAGAGGACACATCAGACAGCAGCAAGCACCGATGGACCGGGGACAGGTGAATATAGCCTATACTTACCCCGTCCTGGCTCGGTCTCTGCAGTCCCGTTCTCCCACTGTCTTCCTTCCTGCCTTCAGCGGTCACGTGGTACTGCTCATTAAACTCATAAATATGCGCATATTCATGAGTTTAATGAGCGGTACCATGTGACCGCTGAAGGCAGGAAGGAAGACAGTGGAGAAGCGGGGGGCTGCAGAGACCGAGCCAGGACAGGGTAAGTATGATCTGTGACACCCCCGCTCCCTCTCCCCCTTCGACCCCCAGGTATATGACTTGAATATAAGCCGAGAGGGGGACTTTCAGCACAAAAAAATGGGCTGAAAATTTCGGCTTATATTCGAGTATATACGGTATATTAAATTTTATATATGATTTAAAACTTTATTCAGTATTTTTTGGATTTTAAAATTTTGTTTAATAAAATTATTTTGGAATATACTCTTGTGTTCTTTGGTGTTGCTATATTGGTTGAGTTTTTCCAGTACAATTATGGTTCGGGCATTTGTGTAACTTTCTCAGATCATTGCACGGTTAGAGGAGTTGATCTGAGAAATCAACGCCCATCATGTTTTTGTTGTACCCCACTGCACAGGTCGGTTTGCTGACCTGTCTAGAGGTACCCCGTACAGTGCTGAGGGCGCTACCATCACCGTGTATGGTGGTCAAGAGAAGGACATCCCTCCTGTCCTTGTACTTGACCACGAGCAGGTGGTCGCAGGCCCGGATTGGCAATATAACCAACCGGGCATTTTCCCGCTGGGCCGCTGTCACGTGGGCCGTGGGCAGCAGCGCCCGATCATCTGGCCGCTTGCCAGCTGCTGTGGCCACTGTTGCTCCTGCCGCCAGCCCTCATAGTTTCAAGTTCCTCCCGCACTGCAGGGAGATAAGCCACCACGCACCCCATCCTCGCCTTAGCATGAGACCCCCCACCCCCACAGCCACTCACAGTGTCGCACTCGCTTGCCTGCTCGCTCTGTTCGCAGGACCTGTGATGAGGTCACAGGAGGGGAGGAGTCAGGGGGTCACATGATCAGGAGCCTTTGTCCAGACCCCCGATCATGTCACCCCTGACTCCGCCCCTCCTGTGACCTCATCACAGGTCCTGTGCGCTCAGCCTTGCCTCTACCGTCTGCAAGACTGCTTTTCTGTTGTCATGGTGCTGGTTGAGGTATGTGTGGGGTCAGGATTTACAGTGTGGATGTAGCAGAGCTGTGTGTGTATGAGGTGTACGGAGCGGAGCCATGTGTGTACGAGGTGTACGGAGCGGAGCCGTGTGTACGAGGTGTACGGAGAGGAGCCATGTGTATGAGGTGTACGGAGAGGAGCCGCGCGTGTACGAGGTGTACAGAGCGGAGCCGTGGGTGTACGAGGTGTACGGAGAGGAGCCGTGTGTACGAGGTGTACGGAGCGGAGCCGCGCGTGTATGGAGTGGAGCCATATGTGTACAGGATGTACGGAGCGGAGCAGTGTGTACGAGGTGTACGGAGCGGAGCCGTGTGTACGAGGTGTACGGAGAGGAGCCGTGTGTACGAGGTGTACGGAGAGGAGCCGTGTGTACGAGGTGTACGGAGAGGAGCCGTGTGTACGAGGTGTACGGAGAGGAGCCGTGTGTACGAGGTGTACGGAGAGGAGCCGTGTGTACGAGGTGTACGGAGAGGAGCCGTGTGTACGAGGTGTACAGAGAGGAGCCGCGTGTACGAGGTGTACGGAGAGGAGCCGCGCGTGTACGAGGTGTACGGAGCGGAGCCGTGTGTACGAGGTGTACGGAGCGGAGCCGCGTGTACGAGGTGTACGAACGGAGCCGCGTGTGCGAGGTGTACGGAGCGGAGCCGTGTGTGTACGAGGTGTGCGGAGCCGTGTGTACGAGGTGTACGGAGAGGAGCCGTGTGTGTACGGAGCGGAGCCGTGTGTGTACGGAGCGGAGCCGTGTGTGTACGAGGTGTACGGAGCGGAGCCGCGCGTGTATGGGGTGGAGCCATATGTGTACAGGACGTACGGAGCGGAGCCGTGTGTACGAGGTGTACGGAGCGGAGCCGTGTGTACGAGGTGTACGGAGAGGAGCCGTGTGTACGAGGTGTACGGAGAGGAGCCACGCGTGTACGAGGTGGACGGAGTGGAGCCGTGTGTGTATGGAGTGGAGCCATATGTGTACAGGATGTACGGAGCGGAGCCAAGTGTGTACAAAGCATACAAAGCGGGCTTTTCCCACGGACACAGGAGTACACGGCGGAGCCCCGAGGAGCATTTTAAAACACACACGACAGGAAATGAGATAATTTCTTGAGGAGATTGTGACGGAACCAGGAATGCTTCAGATCCATCACCGTGTCCTCCTCCGACAGCGCAGACAGCAGGATCGCCTTGGAATCGGGGATGCCGGCCATGTGAGCGGATCATGATAGGTCCTGCACCGGAAGGCTCAGGTGGGCACTACAATGGGAGCCGGGCTGCTATAGTATCTTTGTAGAATCTTTATTTCTTTCTCTCTTTTTCTTTCTTTCTCTGTTCTTTCATTCTCTGTTCTGTCTTTCCCTCATTTTCTTTCTCTCTCTGTTCTCGCTCTCTGTTCTTCCTTTCTCTCTCTAATCTTTCTTTTTTCTCTCTCTGTTCTTTCTTCCCCTCTTTCTTTCTTTTTCTTTCCTCTCTTTCTCTCTGTTCTTTCTTTCTTTCTTTCTTTTCTTTACTTCTTTCTTTCTCTCTCTGTTCTTTCTCTGTCTCTCTCTGTTCTTTCTTTCTTTCCCCTCTTTCTTTCTCTCTCTGTTCTTTCTCTGTCTCTCACTGTTCTTTCTTTGTCTCTCACTGTTCTTTCTTTCCCCTTTCTTTCTCGCTCTCTCTGTTTTCTTTTTTCTCTCTCTCTCTGTTTTCTCTCTTCCTTAGTGCCAGTCAGTGTGATCAGCAGTGCTAAATGGGTGTGATTAGGTGTGGACATGGGTGTGACTAGTTGTGAAATGGGTGTGGCTGGGCGTGGCCAAAATTTGCAGCGGCACGCTGCGCGCGCCGCAGTCTTTGTCCATCTTTCCCTTCTTCAAAAGTTGGGAGGTATGATAGGGGCAGCTATGGCCAGGGGGTCTGGTTGCCCAATAGAGAGCAGTTCTGCCAGGAATACTGTAATCATGCATACAAAAGGGGACAGAGCATTGGGAGGAGTACTGTACCTAAAAGCAATAAATAGGACTGAGCTGAAATACTGGGCACAGCTGTGACTACATGTTACATAGTCGTGTTAATCTCCTCTCACTTCTTGTAAACTACAAGTGTACAAAGATATTACTGTATATAGTCACCATGTGACTAGTGGGCCTGTGTAACTTCAAATGCCAGGGCTGAATTTTAGTCCCAGTCCGGCCCTGGGTGGTCGCTACATTGGGCTCTGCTCTCACCTTTTCTGAGCAACTGCCCAAAGTAGCGCCTTTGGGAGGCCTCTCTGAATTTTGTGGACAGTACAGCAGGCTGCGGTACCTCGCGCAGAGAGGGATTTGTAGTGTGGGACACTTGTGCAAAAGTTATCAGTGTAGAGGTGATAACTAGTGCTGGTTGAGCACTTTAATGCTCGGGCGCTCGTTGTTTGGGTCGAGCAAATTGGTATACTCGGGTACTCGGACAGAACGAGCCCAATATAAGTCTATGGGGGACCCGAGCATTTTTACCGCGATCCCCCCCGGGGGTGGTCTAAAAATATCTGAAAATGATGAAAACACTGCTCAAATGACACGGGGATATTATGGGGACCTCTCCTGTAAGCATTCCTGACTCCTAGTTCACAGCTTTAAACAATTTTTTCAGAGTTTCGTGCCATTTTTACCGGTGCACCAAAAAACTACCAAAACGAAACCAAAATGGATTTTGCTGGGAAATATGTTAAAGAACATCCTTTCCAGGTTAATCACTTGCATATAAGGCAAAATAATTAACCCCAGACCAAACTGTTCCTCCCCCCACTTGGGCTATCTTCAGACGCAGCGTTTTTGAAGCGTTTTTCAACCAATACTAATGCATTCACTGGAAAATGTCATTGTAACATTTAACAACCCTAGCTGGCCATGTGTTGTGTGACACATAAGGAGACACATCTTCTTTCATTTCTGAAGGAGGGACTGTTAGAGATATACACTAGGTCCTAAGAGGATGGTCCAGAAATAGTAAAATTGGAAAATATAAGAATAAATGGGAATAATATACGTACATCTCATTTTTATGACAGTTCCTCCTGTGGGAGTAACATTTGTTTGGGTTTCAAATTAATAACGAGAATCATAAAAACACCCTTGCCAAAAATTGAGGGACTTTTGCATCACGGAATGCATTCACTCTGGTGTTCTATTGGTTGTGGATGATGATGAGGATAAGGTGGAGGATAACACCAAACAGACCAAATCAGGAAGCGGATACCTATGTGTGGTTGTGAAGAGGTGCATGAGAATACACCTCCACAAAAAAGACAATGTATTTGAGGTTATGTTTCGCTGTTTTCATTCGGTGATATACAGAAGTCTTGCTCAATCCAGCCCTTGTTCATTTTTATAAGAGTCAGCCTTGTCAGCATTGTCAGTTGACAGGCGGATTCGCTTATGTGTTATAATTCCACCAGCGGCTCTAAAAACCCGCTCTGACAGAATACTAGCAGCAGGGCAAGCGAGGACCTCAAAGGCGCAAAGAGCCAGTTCATGCCATGTGTCCAGCTTGGATACCCAATAATTAAAAGGCAGAGGAATCCCAGAGGACGTTTTTACGATCTGCAAGGTACTCCCTCACCATCTTCCGAAACACTGCACTTCTTGTGACACCACCCCTTGCCTCGGTGGCGGCACGATGGGAGGGTCTGAGAAAACGGTCCCAGAACTTTGCCACTGTTCCCCTGCCTGAGCTGGATTGTACTTCTGTCTCTCTCGCTTGGACTCCTTGGCTGTACACCAAACTCTGAAGTCTGCTGCCTGCGTTCTCACATGGGAACTTTTTCAGTAATTCCACTACAAGGGCCCTCTGTTACATCAACATTTTTGTACACCTCTCTGCCTCTGGAAGAAGAGATTGAAAGTTTTCTTTGTAGCGTGGGTTTAGAAGTGTCACCAACCAGTAATGAGTGTCCCCGAAAATTTTTATAATGCGAGGGTCACGGGAAAAATAGTGCAACATAAAGTCAGCCATAAGCCAACAACAAAGTGAAAATAACAAAATTCACTAGATAATAAGACGTATATGGATATTCATGATAAATACATTAACCTACTCAAAAATGAATACACCAAAAAGAGTCCAGAAATATGAGACTCAAATAAATTTATTGAATAATTACAAGTATAAACAGAACCAAAACAACATAATAAAATACATAGTGTATAATCACAAAAAATACATATATACTAAACACAGTGACCACAAAAGATACATAATCATACAGAAAATGATAAGGGTAGTAATACCAATAAAGTGCATTATGTAAGCTGAAAAACCAACTACTGTAAAAAGTGCATATTAATAATATAAACCCAAATCAAATATACCTGTAATAAGTGGCTCAATGTATCAAAGCTCCCTCCAACGTACGTTTCGCCCACTGTGGCTTTTTCAAGGAGTGTAGTGCAAAAGAATTAGGGGAAGTATTTATGTGTAACCCCAGCCAATGGAAACAATAGTTCCTAGGTTTAATACCAATAAACCAGAACCAATGTAAGAATTAAAAAATTACCACAAGTGAAAAAAGAGATAATAAAAATAAATAACCCATTAAATAAATAAGTGAAAAAATAAGTGAAAAAGAATGATTATATATCTTCCAAAGGAGATAGTGCGTCACCGCTACCGACCCAAAAACCGGAAGCACATGATAGATGTAAACAAAGTGGAGGAGACTGTTCCAGTCTGGAGCGCACGCTATCGCCGCCATCATAAAGAAAACAGGAAGGAGTGCCTATTACTACCAATAACTACAAAGCAGGAAATGATGCGGTCGAAGGCGGGCACTCAGCAGAGGGTAACGCGTCATACAATTCTCCTCCCCTATATACGAACACATGTTGAATGTAAACAAAGTGAAGGAGATTGTCCACGTGATCGCAGGCGTTCCAGTCTATAGCACACGCTATCGCCGCCATCATCAAAAGGAGCCCCAATCACTACCAATAACCACGAAACAAGAGATGACGCGATCATAGGCGGGCACCTAGCAGAGAGTGACGTGCCATACAATCCTCCTCCTTTATACTCGGACATAGTACGTCACTGCTCTGCACGCATCAATAGTATATATACAATGCAGTACCCCGGCAGCATTCTAATAACATGGCAATAAGTATATATAAATGTATATATTAACAATAGACTCCTCAACATTAATACATAAGACATCAATAAACATAGAAAGAATAAAAGTAGAAAATGTCATATAAAATCAATAATAACAAATTCGAACACTGCAAGCACTTTAAGAGAATACCAATAATAAATAAATACACATAAATATAAATATCAAAAGAGTATACAAAAATGCAAAACATATATATAAATCATGAATATACACACATATATACATATGTATATATAAAAAAAGTGAAAAAGAGGGGGAAGTGAAGTGCAACACACGTGCGATCGAGTGAAAGTGCAAACATATATATATGTATGTATAAACACTCAGATATCATACAGATTAATAACCAATAAATACATTACAATACAATATATAAAGTGCTATGCAGCATAAATATACAATGGATAAAGAAGTTTCCAAGGCCAGGACCTAAACTAAAAACAAAAAAAGAAAAAAGAGTTAAAATCATAAAAAAGCGTTAAAAGATAGTTGCTCATTGAGACCCCTAGGGGCAACAGTATCAAGTCTGAAAATCCATTTGGATTCTATCTGTGCAAGACATTTTTTAACCCCTTTCTGCCATCCGACGTACTATCCCGTCCATGGGACCTGGGCCCCTATGCCCATGGACGGGATAGTACGTCAGCGCGATCAGCGGCGCCCACGTGGTGAGCGCCGCTGATCGCGGCCGGGTGTCAGCTGATTATCACAGCTGACACCCGGCACAATGTGTCAGGGGCGGTCACGGACCGCCCCCGACACGTTAACCCCTTGCACACCGCGATCAAACACGATCGCGGTGTACCGGGGGTTAAAGGGAAGCATCGGCAGGGAGGGGGCTCCCTCCATGCTTCCCTGAGCCCCCCACGGCAGCGCAATGTGCAGCGCTGCTGCGGGGGACTCCTTTCCTCCAGGCCCCCGAATCCAAGATGGCGACGGGGGCCTTCGGGGGCCTGCAGGAAGCTGGCTTCCTCAGTGCCTGCAAAGCGCAGGCATGAGGAAGCCTTCTGCAGTGCCTGTGTCAGATCGCTGATCTGTCACAGTGATCTGTGATGTGACAGATCAGCGATCTGTCACAGGACAGTGATGTCCCACCTGGGACTATTTAATAAAGTAAAAAAAAAAATAAAAAAAAGTGTAAAAATACTTAAAAAAAAAATCGCCAAATATAATAGAAAAAAAAAAAATATTCCCCCAATAAATCCATTTTTTGGAAATAATAAAAAAAAAAACCAATAAAGTACACATATTAGGTATCGCCGCGTCCGTAACGACCCACCCTATAAAACTGTCCCATTAGTTAACCCCTTTAGCGAACCCCTTAAAAAATAAAAATAAAAAACGAAGCAAAAAATAATGATTTATTATCATACCGCCAAACAAAAAGTGTAATAACGCGCGATCAAAAAGACGCATATAAATATCCATGGTACCGCTGAAAACGTCATCTTGTCCCGCAAAAAACGAGCCACCACACAGCATCATCAGCAAAAAAATAAAAAAGTTATAGCTCACAGAATAAAGCAATGCAAAAATAATTATTTTTTATATAAAATAGTTTTCATTGCATAAAACCGACAAAAACATAAAAAAACGACCTAAATGAGGTATCGCTGTAACCGTACTGACCCGAAGAATAAAACCGCTTTATCAATTTTACCGCACGCGGAACGGTGTAAACGCACCCCCCCAAAAGAAATACATGAAACGCTGGTTTTTGTTCATTCTGCGTCCCAAAAATCAGAATAAAAAGCGATCAAAAAATTTCACGTGCCCGAAAATGGTACTAATAAAAACGTCAACTCGTCCCGCAAAAAATAAGACCTCACATGACTCGGTGGGTCAAAATACGGAAAAATTATAGCTCTCAATATGTGGTGATGCAAAAACTATTTTTACAATAAAAAGCGTCTTTTAGCGTGCGACAGCCGCCAAACATAAAAACCGCCATAAATAGTAAATCAAACCCCCCATTATCACCCCCTTAGTTAGGGAAAAATAATAAAATAAAAAAAATGTATTTATTTCCATTTTTCCATTAGGGTTAGGGCTAGGGTTAGGGTAGGGTTAGGGTTAGGGCTAGGGCTAGGGTTAGGGTTAGGGCTAGGGTTAGGGCTAGGGTTAGGGCTAGGGTTAGGGCTAGGGTTGGAGTTAGAATTGGGGGTTTCCACTGTTTGGGCACATCAGGGGCTCTCCAAATGCAACATGGCGTCTGATCTCAATTCCAGCCAATTCTGAGTTGAAAAAGTCAAATGGTGCTCCTTCCCTTCCAAGCTCTGCTATGCGCCCAAACAGTGTTTTACCCCCACATGTAGGGTATCAGCCTACTCAGGACAAATTGCAAAACAATTTTTGGGGTCCAATTTCTCCTGTTACCCTTAGGAAAATAAAAAATTGGGGGCAAAAATATCATTTTTGTGGAAAAAAACGATTTTTTTATTTTCACGTCCGAGTGTTATAAACTTCTGTGAAGCACTTGGGGGTTCAAAGTGCTCACCACACATCTAGATAAGTTCCGTGGGGGGTCTAGTGTCCAAAATGGGGTCACTTGTGGGGAGTTTCAATAGTTTAGGTACATCAGGGGCTCTCCAAACGCACATGACACCCGCAGACCATTCCATCAAAGTCTGCATTCCAAAACGTCACTGCTTCCCTTCCGATCCCAGACGTGTGTCCATACAGTAGTTTTCTCCCACATATGGGGTGTCAGCGTACTCAGGACAAATTGGACAACAACTTTTGGGGGTCCAATTTCTCCTGTTACCCTTGGGAAAATGAAAAAATTGGGGACTAATTGATCATGTTTCTGGAAAAAATACGATTTTTTTATTTTCATGCCCGGGCATTATAAACTTCTGTGAAGCCCTTGGGGGTTTAAAGTGCTCACCACACATCTAGATAAGTTCCTTAGGGGGTCTCGTTTCCAAAATGGGGTCACTTGTGGGGGTTTCCACTGTTTAGGTACATTAGGGGCTCTCCAAAGGCAACATGACACCCGCAGACCATTCCATCAAAGTCTGCATTCCAAAACGTCACTACTTCCCTTCCGAGCCCTGACGTGTGTCCATACAGTAGTTTTATCCCACATATGGGGTGTCAGCGTACTCAGGACAAATTGGACAACAACTTTTGGGGTTCAATTTCTCCTGTTACCCTTGGGAAAATAAAAAAATTGGGGACTAATTGATCATGTTTGTGGAAAAAATACGATTTTTTTATTTTCATGCCCTGGCATTATAAACTTCTGTGAAGCCCTTGGGGGTTCAAAGTGCTCACCACACATCTAGATAAGTTCCTTGGGGGGTCTAGTTTACAAAATGGTGTCATTTGTGGGGGGTTTCCACTGTTTAGTTACATTAGGGGCTCTCCAAAGGCAACATGACACCCGCAGACCATTCCATCAAAGTCTGCATTCCAAAACGTCACTACTTCCCTTCCGAGCCCCGACGTGTGCCCATACAGTAGTTTTCTCCGACATATGGGGTATCAGCATACTCAGGACAAATTGGACAACAACTTTTGGGGTCCATTTTCTCCTGTTACCCTTGGGAAAATAAAAAAATGGTGACTAAAAGATCATGTTTGTGGAAAAAATACGAATTTTTTATTTTCACGCCCGGGTGTTGCAAACTTCTGTGAAGCACTGGGGGGGTCAAAGTGCTCACCACACATCTAGATAAGTTCCTTAGGGGGTCTAGTTTCCAAAATGGTGTCATTTGTGGGGGGGTTCCACTGTTTTGGTACATCAGGAGTTTTCCAAACGCGACATGGTGTCCGATCTCAATTCCAGCTAAAAACGTCAAATGGCGCTGCTTCCCTTCCGAGCTCTGCCATGCACCCAAATAGTGGTTTACCCCCACATGTGGGGTATCAGCGTACTCAGGACAAATTGCACAATAACTTTTAGGGTCCTGTTACCCTTGGAAAAATAAGAATTGAGGGTGAAAAGATCATTTTTGTAGAAAAAATATGATTTTTTAATTGTATGGCTTTATGTTATAAACTTCTGTGAAGCCCATGGGGGTTCAAAGTTCTCACCACATATCTAGATAAGTTCCTTGGGGGGTCTAGTTTCCAAAATGGGGTCACTTGTAGGGGGTTTCCACTGTTTAGGTACATCAGGGACTCTCCAAACGTGACATGGCGTCCAATCTGAATTCCAGCCAATTTTGCATTGAAAAAGTCAAACGGCGCTCCTTCCATTCTGAGCTCTGCCATGCGCCGAAACAGTCGTTACCCCCCACATATCAGGTATCTGCGTACTCAGGACAAATTGCACAATAACTTTTGCAGTTCAATTTCTCCTGTTACCCTTGGTAAAATAAAAAAAATTGAACCTGAAGTATTTTTTTTATGAAAAAAAGTTAGATGTTCATTTTTTTTTTTAAATATTCAAAAAAATTCCTGTGACGCACCTAAAGGGTTAATAAACTTGTTGAATGTGGTTTTGAGCACCTTAAGGGGTGCAGTTTTTAGAATGGTGTCACTTTTGGGTATTTTCTATCATATAGACCCCTCAAAGTGGCTTCAATTGTGATGTGGTCCTAAAAATAAAATGGTGTTGTAAAAATGAGAAATCGCTGGTCAACTTTTAACCCTTATAACTTCCTAACAAAAAAAATTTTGGTTCCAAAATTGTGCTGATGTAAAGTAAACATGTGGGAAATGTTAGTTATCAAGTTTTTTGTGTGCCGTATCTCTGTGATTTAAGGGCATAAAAATTCAAAGTTGGAAAATTGCAAAATTTTCAAAATTTTCGCCAAATTTCCGTTTTTCTCACAAATAAACGCAAGTTATTTGAATAAAATTTTACCACTAACATGAAGTACAATATGTCACGAGAAAACAATGTCAGAATCACCAGGATCCATGGAAGCGTTCCAGAGTTATGACCTCATAAAGGTACAGTGGTCAGAATTGTAAAAATTGGCCCGGTCATGAACGTGCAAACCACCCTTGGGGGTGAAGGGGTTAATATCACCCCCTCTTGTATTCAAAATAACATGATCAATTCCTCTGACTTTCAATAAAGATTCGTCACATTGATGAAAGTTAAAAATGCCTCGGAAGAGTTTTTAGAGAATCCACATCAGAGATATCTTGTGCTGCTCTGATATCAAGGACATGTTCCCTCACTCTACGTCTGAATTCTCTAGATGTCAAGCCCACGTATTTGAGATTACATGGACAACTTGCACAATAGATCACGGCAGTAGTGGTACAGGTAATCTGATGCAAAATCTTAAAACTCCTACTATCATCAGAATTGGAGAAATCTGTACACCTTACAATATTAGGGCATGCAACGCATGATCCACATGGACGACAGCTCCATTGAGGACCCTGTGTTCCAATAGGATTAGCCACCTTTTTCTTGTAATGACTATGTACCAAAGTATCACGAAAATTTCTAGACCTCCTATACGTGATAGATGGCCCAGAAGACAAATATTGTGCAAGGATCGGATCTAATTGAAGAACTTGCCAGTGCTTAGTCAGAATATTATTAACCTCTCGCCATTTACAATTAAAAGTTTGAATGTAACGTACCCTATCTAAAGGTTGTTTTCCAGTTCCACGTTTATGGAGTGTCTCAAGGCGTTCTGTATTCTTAGCACGCCAATATCCACTCTTGATGCAAGCAGTGGGATATCCTCTTTCCTTGAATCTGCGACTTAAATCCATACTCTGTTTCTCAAATGATTCTTCTTTAGAACAGATACGTCGCATACGAAGGAATTGTCCCACTGGTATACCACGTATTAGGCTCTGTTGGTGTGATGAGGTAAAATGTAAAAGACTATTTGTAGAAGTAGGCTTTCGAAAAACGTCAGAGGAAACAAAACCAGCATCATCAACTTGAAAAATGATATCCAAAAATTCAATATTAGATCTTCCCGCTTTATATGTGACGTGTAGATTCAAATCATTCTTATTCAGATGGTTCATAAAGGTGTCCAATTCATCTATGGAACCCTGCCAAATACATATAATGTCATCAATGTATCTCCCCCAATATTGCACTCTATCCACCAAAGGTAAAGGATCAGTTGTAAAGACTTTCCTCTCCCACAGCCCCAGGAACAAATTTGCATACGAGGGCGCAAAAGCCGCCCCCATAGCAGTGCCCTGGAGCTGTAGGAAAAACTGTTCAGAAAAAATAAAAAAATTATGTGTGAGTGCAAATTGGAGGAGATCCACAATGAAACTACAAAACTCACCCTCTTCATCGGACATCATCAGAAACTGTTTGACAGCAAACAAACCATCTTCATGGCGTATGGATGTGTACAAGGATTCAATATCACACGTCACAAGGATCATATCCTCTTCTAATTGTAGACCATCCATCTTTTTCAAAACATCATTGGTGTCCTTCAAATAGGAAGGTAGTATTTCTACCAAAGGGTAAAGTACATAGTCTATTAATTTACAAATGGGTTCACAGAAATTATTATTACCTGCCACAATAGGGCGGCCAGGTGGACAGATCAAATTTTTGTGTACCTTAGGAAGAATATAAAAAGTAGCAATAGTTGGACATTCCAAAGTAAGGTACTCCATCTGTTTTTGAGTGATAATCGAAGACTCAACCGCACGTGACAGAACAGTCTTCAACTGTGAACAAAATGAATTAAGAGGATTAAAAGTAAGTTTCCTATAGCATTTGGTATCCCGTAACAGTTTATACACTTCCTTTTCATACATAATACATGGCCAAATGACAATGTTGCCACCTTTGTCAGATGGTTTAATGACCACATCAGTTCTATTAGAAAGTTCTTTAATTGCTTTTGCCTGTGCCATGGTACAGTTGTATTCCGAAATCCCTGTTGAAACCTTTTTTAGGTCAGAACTAACTAGCTTAACAAATAAATCAATATTTGCACTAAGGGTCAAAGGAGGAAATTTCTTTGACCTAGGAACCAAAGCACTAGGAAACTTACTTTTCTTAGGAACTTGTTCTGAAAGCAATTCATTCAAGGTGTCAAGTGCCTCAATTTCCTCCTCCGTATTAAAATCATCATTCACATCAACATCAGTATTATGATGAAGTTTTTTGAGAAGCAATCTACGGGCAAAAAGATGTCAGATAAAGTCAGCCATGCATGCTAGACTACCAACAGGCAAGACTTCCATGTCCTCACCAACAGGTCAACTGACCATGCTGTCCTCCTCATCCACCTCCTCCCTGTCCTCAGGCCTTGCCCGCTGAACAGACGGTATGACAACTGTGCTTGTAATACCGTCTATAGCACATGAAAGTAGCTCCTGTTCTTCCACCTCCTCCTCCTCATTGTCTACCAATCCACGTTGTGATGACATGAGGCTGGGCTGAGTGTAATCACACTGTATGGTTCCTTGCTCCATGTCCTCGTTCTCTGCCGGCAATGCATCATCTTTAATTGTGAGCAGAGAGGTTTTCAGATTGCTGAGAAGCGGGACGCTAATGATGGCATCATCGCCGCTCACCATCTTGGTGCAGTACTCAAAGTTCTGGAGGATGGTACATATGTCTGACATCCATGTCCACTCCTGAGGTCTTGTGTGTGGAGTCGGTACGGAATATCGATGGCCGTGTTGATGCTGGTAGTCAACAACTGCGCTCTTCTGCTCACAATTCCTTTCCAACATATGCAGTGTAGAGTTCCAATGCGTGGGGACATCACACAGCAGTCAGTGAGCCAGAAGATGCAAACTTTGCTGAAGCCTGGCAAGTGCGGCTGAAGCTGTAGCTGACTTTCTAAAATGGGCAGACAGATGGTGTCCTTTCACTAGCAGATCTGGCAGCTCTGGGTAGCTTTTGAGAAAACGATGAACCACGTGGTTAAGCACATGAGCCAGGCAAGGTACCTGTGTGAGCTCACCTTGCCTCAGAGCTGCCACCAGGTTCCGGCCATTGTCACATACTACCATGCCTGGCTGTAGGTTCAGTGGTGTCAGCCAAATATCTGACTGCTCTTTCAGCACTGTCCACAACTCTTCTGCATTGTGCGGTATGTCACCTATGCAAATTAGCTTCAGCACAGTCTATTGCCGCTTGGCTAAGGCAGTGCTG
Source organism: Dendrobates tinctorius (assembly GCF_039654945.1). Lineage (NCBI taxonomy): Eukaryota > Metazoa > Chordata > Amphibia > Anura > Dendrobatidae > Dendrobates > Dendrobates tinctorius. Next base: position 26,230,800 of record NW_027361706.1, read on the forward strand.
CAGTGCTTCCAGCTTCTAACTGATGTGTTCATTTCAGAGATAGAGGCTGAATAAGAGGAGGAGTAGGAGGTGCAGGAGCTGTAGACTGTAGGGGCAACCCTGATAGACGTAGGGCCCGCAATCCTCGGCGTGGGGAGGATGTCTTCGATCCCAAGGTCCGACAGGGTCCAAGTTTCCACTATATTAACCCAGTGTGTTGTCAGTGAGATGTACCGTCCCTGCACACAGGCACTTGTCCACGTGTCCATGGTTAGGTGGACTTTCCCAGTAACAGCATTGTTGAGGGCACAGGTAATGTTGTGGGACACATGCTGGTGTAATGCCTGTACTGCACAATGGGAGAAATAGTGGCGACTGGGGACCGAGTACCTTGGGTCTGCCGCCGCCATCAGGTTGCGGAAAGCTTCAGTCTTAACAAGCCTAAAAGGCAACATTTTGAGCTCAAGCAGACGAGAAATGTGCGAATTAAGTACTGTGGCCTGTGAGGCATTGGCTGCGTATTTCCGCTTGCATTCCAATGACTGGGGTATAGATAACTGAAGGCTGAGCTGGGACAAGGCTGTGGACAGGCTTGATGATGGTGCTGGTTGACTGTGGGCAACAGCTACAGTGCCCGAGGCATCTTCACAGGCATGGTGAACTGGGGATTGGCTTGGACGCAAAACAGTGGAAGAAGCTGTGTTGTCACCTGCAGACAGTGTTCCTGGAGCCTGGGGTTCAGGCCACAAATTCAGGTGCTTTGCTGCCAAATTTATTAATTTTTTGCTCATGCAAGCTTTGGGAGATTCCCGCCTCTCTCGTGGTACATGCACATAAAGAGCCATTTTGCCCAGCCTGCCCATACCAGGCAGCGCCTTTCTGAATCCTGCTCATGTAGGTATTGTTCATATGATCAGGTTTAAATACATTAGATAGGACTGCTCCGAGAAGGGTATACCGTGATGTGGTGGAGTGTTTTCGTATACATTTTTTGCAAAAAACGTATCAACTAAATACCCTGTATTTATAATCTTTTACTAGCACTTGCTGCTTAATGTTACATATGTTTTACAACAGAGTATTCATGCACGTTTGTCATACTGTGTTTTTTCTGTGTCTCGGTGTTTGGGTGGTGTGAACATTGTCTTACTGACCTGTTCATTTTTGTGCATGTCCCATGTGTTTTATATTTATTAATTTCTTGCTCATGCAAGCTTTGGGAGATTCCTTCAAAAAGAGCCTGAAGACCCACCTCTTCCGACAAGCCTATAACCTGCAGTAACCACCGATCGACCAAACCGCTGCACGACCAGCTCTACCCTCGCCTACTGTATTATCACCCATCCCTTGAAGATTGTGAGCCCTCGCGGGCAGGGTCCTCTCTCCTCCTGTACCAGTTATGACTTGTATTGTTTAAGATTATTGTACTTGTTTTTATGTATACCCCTCCTCACATGTAAAGCGCCATGGAATAAATGGCGCTATAACAATAAATAATAATAATAATAATAATTCCCGCCTCTCTCTTGTGGTACATGCACATAAAGAGCCATTTTGTCCAGCTTGCCCATACCGGGCAGCGCCATTCTGAATCCTGCTCATATAGGTATTGTTCACATGATCAGGTTTAAATACATTAGATAGGACTGCTCCCAGAAGGGTATACACTGCTTCTTCCTGCCTGTTGGGGTGATATGTCTCCTTCCCCATGCGTGCTACTGTCCTCGCTCTGCATGTCCTCCTGCCAGGTTGGGTCAGTCACTATGTCATCCACCACCTCGTCTTCCACATCCGCACTCTGCTCCTCCTCCAGACTTTCCGGCAATTGTGTCTCATCACCGTCCACCTCAGGTGACTGTGGCTGTGCAAAGATTTGTGCATCGCTACATGGAGTATCATCTTGCCCCGCTTCAAGTGGAGCGGGCGAGAGGAACGAATCTACAAATGGATAACTGAACAGCTATTTGGAGTGTCCGAGTGTGGCATCAGTTGTCTCAGGGCACTCGGCATGGTGGGAGGAAGGAGGATCAGGGTGAGCAATATCCGGTCCACACTCACGGCTACTCAGACTTGACCGTGTGGAAGACATGGTGGTGGTGGCTAAGTGACTGGAAGCATTATCTGCTATCCAACCAACAACCGTTTCACACTGCTCTGGATTCAGTAGTGGTGTGGTGCTGTCCCCTAGAGACTGGGACAGGAAAGTCGAGCATGAAGATGTGGGTCTTTGCTGTGGCCCACTTTCAGCTTGGCCAAGGCCTCGTCCTCTGCATTCACCATCAGCATCACGTCCACTTCCCTGTCCCTTGCCTTGCCCATTTTAAATGGACTACTGAAATATTTGAAAAGCTCAATACAAATGGATTTCTTTGAAGAAAAATTAGATGTGATAAGTATGCCTGCAAACCGAAGAATTTTCCACCACAGATACACCAGGCCTCAGCCTGAGATAACAGACTATTAATTTTTTGGGGAGTTTTGTGTTATTTTTAGAAAACACCAAATAATGAGTAGAACAAGGCAAGCAGACAAAACTATGCAACGTATGCCTGCGAAGCAAAGATTTTTACACCACAGAAAAACCAGGCGTCAGCCTGAGATAACAGACTGTACACATTTTTTTAAATTTTTTTGGATACAAAAGACTGCTGGATATAACGACTGACAGCCAGGCCAAAAAAAGGAAACAGACGTAAACTGGCCAAACTTTGAGCACACACAGATATGAACTGCACGGAGATACCACAGCAAAAAATGTGTGGCCTGTATGTTTTTTTTGCATAAATACTGCTTTATTTAACCAAAACTGACAGCCAGGCAAAAAAGAGAAAAAAGCCTTAAACTGGCCAAACTTTCAGCATGCAGAGATATGATATATGCAATGATCTATATATACACATACAGTGCCTGCAGGCCTTGCACTGATGTGTATACAGTGACATACACTACCCTGCCTGCCTAACACTGGAACCTATATACTCAGGATTTAGTCCTTAGAAGGACTGTTGGTTTAGCTGGATGTGAGTATTTAGGATGGTAGACCCCACACTAAATAAGAAATCCCCAATTCTGACCCGATCAAAGCAGCCACTCTCCCTACACTCTCTCAATCAGGAGCTGAATGTGCCGAACAGGGCGGCGTCTGGTCTCTTATACCCCTGATGATGCTGTGAGGCTAGCCAATCACTGCACGACCACAACAAAGATGGCTGTGGCGTTTTTATAGCCTGGCAGACAATCCCTGCAGCGTGATTGGGTCTCTAAAGTCCGCCAAAAATGCTGGGTGGAGACCCGAGTTCCCGCCGAGTAATCCCGGAAATTCTCGTTGCTCGCCGAGTACACCGAGCACAGTGATACTCGGGCAAGTACCGAGTAGCGGCGAGCACATTCGCTCATCACTAGTGATAACCTTTATCCAGCAGTGGGTGCACCAAATCCCACACAATTTCCCCACTCACTGCCAGGACAGGAGGACACTCAGGGGGTTCAATCCTGGTGTCCTTTCCTTTGTACACTCTAAACCTGTGGGTGTACCCTGAGGTACTCTCAGTTTGTAGAGTTTGATTCCGTACATGGCCCTCTTACTGGGCAGGTACTGAAGGAATCCAGCCTTCCCTTAAAATGAATTAAGGACTTATCCACGCAGATGTCCCTTTGGGGCATGTACATTTCAGCAAACTTTTTGTTGAAGTGTTCCATGACAGGTCCAACTTTGAACAGACAGCAAAAATTGGGGTCATCTCATGCGGGACACTGTGCATTATCGGTATAATGCAGGAATTTGTCAATGGCCTCAAAACGCGTCCGGGCCATGACCCTCCGGAACACTGGAGTGTTATATAAAATATCAACACTCCAATATTGCCAAAGTTCTGGCTTCTTCAGGATCCCCATGTGGAGGACCAGGCCCCAAAACTGCACCATTTCAACTGTGTCTATAGGAGACCAGTCAGAATATGATGAACCGGAGTTTTACGCCAAAAATTGATGAGCATGCAAATTAGTTCGCTCCACCATGAGGTTAATAAAATTCTCAGAGAAAAAGACTTTGAAAAAGTCCATTTCTGTGAGGCCGGTGGTCTCAAACTTGATTCCGGATTCTGCCACACAATCAGGAATCAGTGGCTCGTAATTTTCGGGGGGTGAGGTCCACACAGGGTCCGCAATAGGGTGTGCTGGTTCAGGTTCTGCAATGGTGGATGGTGCCTCATCTTCTGTCCTGGGGAGTCTGCGTGGAAATTCCGCAGGAGGGAGAGGATGACGATGAAGAATCAGAAAAGTATAAAAATGTGGGATCCTCTCCCTCGCTATCAGTGTCAGAGGCAAGGAAAGAATATACCTCCTCCACTGAATAGCGCTGTTGGGACGAACGTGACGAGTGGGACATTTTTTGTGTGAATATGGTGCTTGGGTGTACTTTATTGATAACTATGTGTATGTGTGGGGGGCTAGTGATTGGTGCAAACTATTCCCGAAAGAAAAGGATAAAAGATAAAAAGCAAATAGGGAGAAAAAATACCTGTGAAAAGAAAAGTCTAAAACAGCAGGCCCTAGCTCTGAAAAGTGAACTGCGTCATTTATCAAAGTTTGGCGGATGCTGGGTGTGTGCACGGGTGTGGTGCAAGGGGGGGTGAAAAAAAAGGAAATCGGCAGGCACAAGCTCTGATAAGTGAACTGCGTCACTTATCATACTTTGGCAGCTGCAGGATGTGTGTACAGAGTTGGCACAAAGGGGGCAGAGTAAAAAAAAAGCGAGCATGAGTGTTGATCGGTGAACTGCGTCACCAATTAACGCTCGGCGGCTGCTAAATGTATGCACAAAGGTGGCGCAAAGGGGGGTGGAGGGGGGTAAAGAGAGGCAGTAGGGGGAAGGGGGGATGAGGGGATTGGGGGGTATGAAGATAGATTGGGCAGGGATCAGGTAACAGTTGTAGGGTCTCTTTTTTCTCTTTCTTTCTTTCTTTCTTTCTTTCTTTCTTTCTTCAGCAGGGATTGTGGTGCTACAGGTTGCTGTGGCACCACAATACCCAGCACATGAGGAGCTCTGGCTGTGTGACCGCTCTGCAGGAACCTTCAGCTAGAGTGAAGACCCCTGCAGAGCAGTCAGACAGGTCACTGGCAGGTGACAGACAGTTCACAGAGCGGTCACACCGCTGCTGTAACCTGTCATTGGTGGGATCAAATGATCACATCGATCCCACCAATCACTGCTCTGCCTGGTGACCATGGCAACTGCCTAGGATCGGAGCTCACAGCTCTGATTTCTAGGCAGGTCACTGCCAGGTCACCAGCAGGTCACAGAGCGGTCAGCATTACCGCAGCTGTGCCCTGTGATTGGCATGATTGACGATGACATCGATCGCACCAATCAGCTCCTGCAATATCGAGGTAACCGCTTCTGTGCCCTGCGAGTGGCACGATCGATGTGATCAGCGATCACGCCAATCCGGTACTGTGACCCCTGTGACCAGGCCCCTGAGCGATTAGGGGCCCGGGTCCCCAGTCAGGGCATTAATGGGGGGTGATGTGCTGTATACCATGGGGGTGTGCTGTGCTGTATACCATGGAGGGCTGTATAACAATGGGGGTGTTCTGTGCTGTATACAATGGGGGGATGCTGTGCTGTATACCATGGGGGCTGTATACCATGGGGGGGTACTGTGCTGTATACCATGGGGGGAGCTGTATACCATGGGGGGTGCTGTGCCGTATACTATGGGAGGCTGTATACATGGGGGTTCTGTATACCATGGGGGGGCTGCAGTGCTGTATACCATGCAGTGCTGTATACCATGGGGGGCTGTATACCATGGGGGGCTGTATACCTTGGGGGGAGTGCTGTGCTGTATACCATGGGGGGCTATATACCATGTGGTGCTGTATACCTTGGGGGGAGTGCTGTGCTGTATACCATGGGGGGGCTGTATACCATGCAGGGCTCTGCTGTATACCTTGTGGGGCTGTGCTGTATACTATGCAGGGCTGTGCTGTATACCATGTGAAGCTGTATACCATGGGGGCTGTATACTATGCGGGACTGTGCTGTATACCATGTGGTGCTGTGCTATATACTATGCGGCTGTGTTATATACCATGGGGGATACATTATATTCTATGTGGGAGGCTGTGTTATATAATATGGGGGCGGCATTATATTCTATGGTGTAGTAAGTCAGACACCTGCCCTCCGCTCCTTTAATTCTCTATGTGGTGGTGGAGTTATGGGAGCAGTGGGGCTGTGGACAGTTCGAGGGATGGAGCCTGGGCTGGTCTCAAGGGGGCCCCAAAAATTTTGCCAGTATGGGGCCCCAAAATTCCTAGTGGAAGCCCGGGGTGGGGAGGACCCTATTTGAAAGTTCGCATCGGAGCCCATAACTTTGTAGTTACGCCACTGCGTTCATGGGAATTAAGTCCCAGGTCACATGGACGGGATAGTACGTCATAGTACGTCATATGGCAGGATGGGTTTTAAGGATGATTTTACATATAAACACACACACCCCCTCGCTTTTTTGTATGGTCATTTCTGAACAGACTATAGTCTTGTAAATTAACAGCCCAGTCATGGCTCTCATCCAGCCGTGTCTCAGATATCCCCACCATGCCATAATTATGTTTCACCAGAGTTAATTCTAATTCCTGCATTTTGTTGGTGAGGCTTCTGGCATTAGCATTGTTAGGAACGGCGGAACGCACTAAATAAAAATAATAATAAAGTACGTTCGCCGCTCGGGGTCCACCGTGCAGTAGGTGATATAACCGCTGCTAAGTAGTGGCAGGAGCAATATGGCGGTAATGCGCACGGGGTTAAACGTCACCCAGGTGCGCAGAGCAATCTCTGTTAAGTCACAGAGATGCCAAATAAACACAAATACAAAGACTGAGCCTGTTGAGGTCACAGTACTCAGTATAAATACACACACGGTATCAGGTCACAGGAGTAGCCCAAGACGGCAGCACTACGTCCGTCTAGACCTACCGTGTGTGCAGCGTCGCCGCTGCAGACGCTAAGGAGGGCAGCCGCGGCATGGACACTGCCGCTAAACGACAAAGCTATGACGCAAGCGCAATGTCGGACGCTAGCAGCTGTGAATGTTGCAGTAGAGGAGCGCTGGTGCTGATTCTAACTCAGTCCCTAACCACATACGTAATATCAGAGCGAAGGGGTTTTATAATGAGTCATTCACCAGAATCATACATCCGTCCTCATACACACAGCAGCAAGTAAGTCTATACTAGCGCATGGCGGAACAGCCATGCCCGCTTTTTATAGCAGCCGGGACCTTCTACAAGCCTTCAGATCTCTGAGATGGACCAATGAGATCTGGAGCAGGACCAGAGCACATGACTCCCGATCTCCAATGGGAGATCGTCCCATGAGCATGCTCAGTAGGAGGGCAGAAGGATTTAGCCTCAGGAGAGATTTGCTGCAAGGCATTCTCTTCTACAATCTCCTCTGCAGTAGATAAACAGCAGGAGACTGCAGAATGTGAGGGTCTGGATCCCTGCAGAGTAAACGCAGAAATCTGATGCCTAACAAGTATGCATGACCTTTATGTATCTCTTTGTACATCTATTCTTTCTTAAATTATTAACTATTCCAGCCCCACCCCTCATGCCACCCCATCCCCAATTTCATTATTTGTGCCCAGGTCTCTATCTGCACTGTCTTCCCCTCCTATAAAATGAATACCCTCCCCCCCCCCCCCCCCAAGTCCCTAGCTGAAACACTCCTCAAACCTTCTAGCCATTTTCTCCCCCAGCACAGCTGCACCCTCCTCATTGAGGTGCAGCCTGTCCCTAGCATAGAACCTGTAGCCAACTGAGAAGTTGGCCCAGTTCTATAGGAACCCAAACCGCTCCTTCTTACACCAATTCTTGAGCCACTTATTAACCTTCTTAATCTCCTGTTGCCTGTCTGGCGTGGCACAGGCAGTATTTCAGAAAATACCACCTTGGAGGTCCTTGCTTTCAGCTTGCAGCCTAATTCCCTGAAATCATCTTTAAGGACCTTCCACCTACCTCTATCTTTGTAATTTGTGCCAATGTGCACCATGACCGCTGGGTCCTCACCAGCCCCTCCCAGTAATCTGTGAACCCGATCAGCGATGTGTCGGACTCGAGCACCAGGTAGGCAGCACACCGTTCGACGATCCCTGTCTTTGTGACAGATTGCCCTGTTTCCCTAATAATTGAGTCCCCCACTACCAGCACCTGTCTGGCCTGCCCTGCTCTCCTATTTCCCCCCCTTACTGGAGCAGACTCTCCTCCGGCTTTCAGAGGACATGCCTTGCTGCAGCAGTGCTACCCCTGTAATAATAATAATAATACATTTTATTTCTATAGCGCTGACATATTCCGCAGCACTTTACATTTCGGAGGGGATTTGTACAGACAATAGACATTACAGCATAACAATAATCACATAGATTATAACAAATACCAAGAGGAATGAGGGCCCTGCTCGCAAGCTTACAGTCTATGAGGAAAGAGGTAGACACAAAAGGTTTGTGGTAACAATTGCCCTGATTGTTTGGACCAGCCATAATGTTAAGTGTGTAACAGTACAGACACAGAGGGCTAATGGATGCATAAAGCATGTGGGAACATGATGCGGGGAACCTGGTTATGGTAAAACTTTTGACTGTGCCACCCAGGGATAGATTAGGTTAATGTGTTGAGGCGGTAGGCCAGTCTGAATAAATGCGTTTTCAGGGAACGCTTAAAATTGTGGGGATTGGGGACTAATCGTATTGACCTGGGAAGTGCATTCCAAAGAATTGGCGCAGCACATGTAAAGTCTTGGAGACGGGAGTGGGAGGTTCTCATTATTGAAGATGCTAACCTCAGGTCATCAGCAGAACGGAGGGCGCGGGTAGGGTGGTATACTGAAACAAGGGAGGAGATGTAGGGTGGTGTTGAGCCATGGAGGGCTTTGTGGGTGAGGGTAATAAGTTTATCATGAATTCTGGAGTGGATGGGTAGCCAGTGTAATGACTGGCACAAGGTAGAGGCATCGGTGTAACGATTGGTGAGGAATATGATCCTGGCTGCAGCATTCAAGACAGATTGGAGAAGGGTGAGTTTGGTAAGAGGGAGAGACCGATTAGAAGAGAGTTACAATAGTCGAGACGAGAATGAATAAGAGAAACAGTAAGAGTTTTTGCTGAGTCAAAAGTAAGAAAAGGTCGAATTCTAGAAATGTTTTTGAGGTGCAGATGACAAGAGCGAGCCAGTGATCGAATGTGGGGGGCAAAGGAAAGCTCGGAGTCAAGGATGACCCCAAGACAGCAGACATGTTGCTGGGGAGTAATAGTGGAACCACACACGGAAATGGCAATGTCGGGTATAGGTACATTAGTAGCGGGAGGAAACACAAGGAGTTCAGTCTTTGACAGGTTCAGTTTCAGATATAGTGAGGACATGATGTTAGACACAGCATTTAGACAATCGCCGGCGTTTCCTAGAAAGGCTGGCGTGATGTCAGGAGAAGAAGCATATAATTAGGTGTCGTCAGCATAGAGATGGTACTGGAAACCAAATCTAATGATTGTTTGACCAATAGGGGCAGTGTACAAAGAGAAGAGGAGGGGGCCTAGGACTGATCCTTGAGGAACCCCAACAGTAAGGGGAAGGTGAGAGGAGGAGGCACCGGCAAAAGATATGGGTCACCCCTCACACCCAGGGCAGCGGGGTACTCGGTACCGGGCCGGTGCCAAGGGGGAATGTATGTCACAGCAGCGGTGACCCGGTCCGTGGCCCTGGACGCCCAATATTAATGGCGGTGATGTTAAAGGTGGAATAGTTTATTTGGATAGTTCATTGTTATGATGAGTCACCAAAGGACGAAAAAACAAAATACCAGCTAAGTCCAGAAAAACCAGAGAGGTTGGCAGCTATTGGATTGCAGACCCCTGAACCTATCCACAACAACTAGCAGTAGCCGTGGGGGGTTCCTATGGTGCCCTAGACCCCTCGATCACAGCCGGAGAACTATATAGCCTAAAGACAGAAAGGGGAAAAACTAAACTGCCCCAGAGCAGACCCCAAAGCAATAGGCAGCCCCCAACATATAATGACGGTGAAGCAAGATGAAAACACTAACACAGATAGAAAGATAGGTTGAGCAAATGATGGGGCCCAAGCTAACTACATAGGACAGGATAGGAAAGCTGCTGTCTGCCATCCGTAAAAACCTTATCAAAATGAGCCAACCGACTGATAGGAAAAACAGGCCCTGAAGTCGCTAGGCTTCAAAAGACTATATCAGCACTCAGGTATATTCTGAAGACAGAGCAAAATATCAACAGATCAGAGACAAAAATGGAGTTCAGCTCACCCCCGGCCGGGGATGGCAGAACTCCCAAAAAAAAATGCAAAACAAAACTGAAGAGTACAAAGAAGAGCAGAAAAACTTAGCTTTGAGATGCAGGAATCAGACTGGTCTCCAAGAATCCAGCAGGAAAATCACCAGCCAGGAAGAAGGGCGTCGGCAGCCTTATATGCAGTCCTCAATTCCAGCCACCCAGTCATCATCTAGCTGCCCAGGTGTTTGGTAATCAGCCTCACTACCTTCCTTCACCAGAGGAGGGAGTTCATCAGACCTCAATGGTGAAGGGAAACATGAACTCATAACAGTTCATGATGCCACCTGTGGTGTTTGGCAAGTAAGATGTTGAGCCAACGCTGCATGCAGATCCACTGGGACTGATGGTGTGGTGCAGCAAAGATGGTGTAGCTCCCCACAGGTGGAGCTGTAGTCCCAGGGCAGTGTAGGTGCAATGGATGAGGAGAGGCGCAGAATGGTATAGATGCTGGTACCCAGGTGTAGCGGTGCTGGAATAACTGGAGGACAACAGAGTATGCAGTTCCAAAGCTTTACTCACTGTTTGCAGTTCACACAACTGCCTGCCTCCGCACTGTGTTCTTCGGGTCAGGGCCCCAGCCAACCTCCAGGCAGGATAGGATTCTCCCCTCCACACTCCGCCAATATGTACCTTACTGAATGGCTCCTCCAATGAGCCTTTAGGTGCGAAGCACTCCAGTACTTAGTTACCCTGGAATGCCTCTCTCTAGGTGTTCCTAGTCTCTACTAGTATGACAGACAGCTGTAGCCTGCTTCGGGGACTCCTCTCTGCATCCCGCCTCTCTATTCAGTTGCTGTTGTGTCCCAAGTCTATGATGGGAGTAAGGCGTTAGTGGCTCACTACTCGTCCGGTGTCTGTTGCCAGACAAAGATCCAATCAACCTCGGAGAACGGGCACCGGCCTTTGCGCTCTGGACTGGAAGCGTTCTCTCTCTCAACCTGCTTCCCACCGTCCTTCTATTCTCCTTCATTCCGATCTGTTCTATCTCTCTTATGGAATCTGTAGTCTCCAGTCTACAGCTCCTTCTTTCTGTTCCTTTCCCATGCCAGCCGGCTCAGGTCACTGAGGCAGCTGCAGCACTCCTTCCTCCATCCCTCTTCCAGGGATCCTCACTCCTGTCTGAGTGACTTCCTTTCTCTCTGACCCTCTGTCAGACTGACTTCTGACTGACCCCAAATCCTACACCTTCCCTCTCTTTTATAGCTAACTCCACTCGCCTCCCCAGCACCTCCCGTGTTACGAAGCCAGGGACCACAAAAGGCACCCTATTACCTTTCCAGCATAAAGCATGGATGGGTCCCTGCTGAACTATCCTGTGTGTGGGGTGCAGGTGTTGGAATGCGAAAGGGAGTTCCCAGCCTACCTGGATAGTGGGGTACCACACCTTAGGAGAAGGTGCAGTACCTCTGTGGCGACTGAAGCCTCAGGGGCGCCAGAGATACAGTAAAGGAACGGTCAGAGAGATAGGAGGAGAACCAGGAGAGAACGGTGTCCTTGAGGTCAATGGAACACAGCATAGTGAGGAGGAGCTAATGATCCACAGTGTTGAATGCTGCAGAGAGATCCAAGAGAATTAGCATGGAGTAATGACCATTTGATTTAGCTGTTAGTAGATCATTAGAGACTTTAGTGAGGGCAGTTTCAGTAGAGTGTAAAGAGCAGAAACCGGATTGCAGAGGGTCGAGAAGAGAGTTATCAAAGAGATAGTGGATAAGACGGGAGTGGACCAGGCGTTCCAGGAGTTTAGAGATGAAGGGAAGATTAGAGACAGGTCTAAAGTTAGCGGCACAGTTTTGGTCAAGGGATGGTTTTTTAAGTAGTGGATGTATGATGGCATGCTTAAATGAGGAGGGAAAGATACCAGAAGAGAGAGAGAGGTTAAATATTTTAGTTAGGTGAGGGGTGACAGCAGGGGAAAGGGACTGGAGGAGATGTGACGGAAATGAGTCACTGGTGCAAGTGGTTAGGCGAGAAGATGCAAGGAGCCTGCTTACTTCTTCTTCTGTGACTGGTTCAAAATCAGACAGTGAACTAGATGCAATGGGGAGGGAGGACAGTGCATGGTATGAGGTGATTGGGAGATAATTTCCTGTCGGATCTGGTCAATGTTTTCTTTGAAGTAATTGGCCAGATCGTCAGCTCGGAGCTCCGTGGTTGGGGCCTGTACTCTTGGGTTGAGTAGAGAATGAAAGAAATACAGCACAAAAGTGGATTAAATACCCACAAATTCTCACGATACAGAGTAGCAAATCACCAATAGAGAAATAACATAAAACATAACTTTTAATAATAATGTAAAAGCTACCAACGATAGTAGTGCATGTAAATCACTAGATCAAATGCCACAAATCATAATGGAGGTAACTGTATAAGTCTCTGTAACAGATTACTACCAATATATACATGTGGCTATTCCAAGTCCAAAATTTTGAGAGATTGGACCAAAAAGGTACTTGGACTAAACCAGTGCAAAAAAAGGCCAAGTAAAAAATGAACAGTTTCCTTATCAGAGGAACTAAAGAGACCTCTACCCTGTAAAGGTTATCAAGGAATATGCCTATTCATGTATATAACAAAGACATCATAATAATAAGGCCATCAACATAATGTGAAAAGGAAAGATCTCACCACATGAAGATGGAGGATGTCCAGGATCAGATGTCCCATCAGAGTCATATCAGGTCAGGAAGAAAAGGGGGTTCACCCTATACAAGCCCTGTTTGAGCTACAAATACTGACACCCATGACTCCCGCCCTAACAAGGGCAGTCCACATCTAATCCCTATAAAACATAGCCCTACAAAGTCCCTGTGCATCCCGACGCGTTTCGTCACTTAATGACTCTTCAGGGGACCTATTAGCACAAATTGGGCATCATCACAGAGTATACAGGCTGCCTCCTAAGATGACAATGGAGTGAGGCAGACTGATGAGGAGGGCACTTAAATAAACTGCCAATCAAATAGAACACATCCACCTAAGATGACTTGGAACGCACGCCGTCCACCATTACCCCTTGTGGGACGCAGGCACATGATGAGTGTGTTAATAAGAAACGCCCACCTCCTATACCAAGCAATAGTGTGTAAACGCCGGCGTATCCCGCGGCAAAGGCCGCCCTATTTCCGGTTGCGTCATACTGCCCAAAAGCAAAATGGCCGCCGCACTTCCGGTCATGCGCACTCATCGGTGCCAGCAAGAAAAATGGCCGCCAATGGGTGGTAATTGGGATCGCATCATTCTACAAATAGAGACTAAGTGGATCTTTTGTTTGAACACCGTGACCCCAAGAGGGCTTAATGACCAACTCAATTTTGGCTGCTATATCTAGGGTTTGATATGTGTGTTTTTTATTATTTTCTTTGTATATACTGTAAAATACCCCCTTTTTATATATGTGTTTGCTACCTTTATATTCTGAGTTTGAATTTTTGTCATTTTCCACTTTTGTTTTATTTTGATTCTGGCAATGCTCTCTTGAGGCCTTCTGATTGGGACAATATTCATCCCATGATTTAGGTTGTTGGGTACTATTTTTCGCAATCATTTTGGTGGTTGAGGCCTTTTAGAGATGCATGATTTGTCTATTCGCTTGTTTAATATCGGCTCACGGACTGATTAAAGCGCGCATGACGATATTGCCTTCTAGCAGTATTGCGACCTTTGTCGCATGCTTTACTTCCGCCCTGCTGGCACTATTTAAACATGAGTGCGCATGACCGGAAGTGTGGCGGCCATTTTTCTTGCTGGCACCGATGAGTGCGCATGACCGGAAGTGCGGCGGCCATTTTGCTTTTGGGCAGTATGACGCAACCGGAAATAGGGCGGCCTTTGCCGCGGGATACGCCGGCGTTTACACACTATTGCTTGGTATAGGAGGTGGGCGTTTCTTATTAACACACTCATCATGTGCCTGCGTCCCACAAGGGGTAATGGTGGACGGCATGCGTTCCAAGTCATCTCAGGTGGATGTGTTCTATTTGATTGGCAGTTTATTTAAGTGCCCTCCTCATCAGTCTGCCTCACTCCATTGTCATCTTAGGAGGCAGCCTGTATACTCTGTGATGATGCCCAATTTGTGCTAATAGGTCCCCTGAAGAGTCATTAAGTGACGAAACGCGTCGGGATGCACAGGGACTTTGTAGGGCTATGTTTTATAGGGATTAGATGTGGACTGCCCTTGTTAGGGCGGGAGTCATGGGTGTCAGTATTTGTAGCTCAAACAGGGCTTGTATAGGGTGAACCCCCTTTTCTTCCTGACCTGATATGACTCTGATGGGACATCTGATCCTGGACATCCTCCATCTTCATGTGGTGAGATCTTTCCTTTTCACATTATGTTGATGGCCTTATTATTATGATGTCTTTGTTATATACATGAATAGGCATATTCCTTGATAACCTTTACAGGGTAGAGGTCTCTTTAGTTCCTCTGATAAGGAAACTGTTCATTTTTTACTTGGCCTTTTTTTGCACTGGTTTAGTCCAAGTACCTTTTTGGTCCAATCTCTCAAAATTTTGGACTTGGAATAGCCACATGTATATATTGGTAGTAATCTGTTACAGAGACTTATACAGTTACCTCCATTATGATTTGTGGCATTTGATCTAGTGATTTACTTGCACTACTATCGTTGGTAGCTTTTACATTATTATTAAAAGTTATGTTTTATGTTATTTCTCTATTGCTGATTTGCTGTTGAGTAGAGAATGAAAAATGTCAAAGAGACGTTTAGGGTTATTGGAGGTGATGAGGGTGTTGAAATAGGTTTGTTTGGAGAGGTGAAGGGCAGTGTTGTATGTTCTAAGCATAAACTTATAATGAATGAAATCTTCGTGTAGATTGGATTTTCTCCACAGACGTTCAGCGCACCTGGAGCACCGGTGCAGGAAACGTGTTTGCAGGGTGTGCCAGGGTTGTCGCCGTCTGTGTTGTGGTGTTCTATTTATAGGGGGTGCAAATTCATCCAGGGCACTTTGAAGTGTTTCATTGTAATGCTTCAATGCAGAATCAGGACAAAAGAGGGAGGAGATAGGGGCCAATGAAGACTGCAAGTTCTTCATAAGTTTCTGGGTGTTAATGGCCTGTATGTTTCTATAAGTATGGACAGTGGGGTGACCTGAGCAGCCTGGCAGTTCTTGATAGAGAATGAAAGAAGATTGTGGTCAGAGAGCGGGAGAGGGGAGTTTGCAAAATCATCCACTGCACAAAGCCGAGAGAAGGCCAAGTCGAGGGAGTTTCTGTCTTCATGCATTGGAGAATTAGTAAGCTGCGAAAGGCCAAACGAGGAGGTTTGAGATAAAAGGTGAGTAGCAGATGGGGAGAGGGGAAGAGCAATGGAGATGTTGAAATTTCCCATGATGAGGGTAGGGATGTCACAGGAGAGAAAATGTGGAAGCCAATTGGCAACATGATCCAGGAACTGATAGGAGGGGTCGGGAGAACGACACACCACCGCCACTCGCATGGAGAAGGGGGTGTAGAGTCTGACGGCATGGACCTCAAAAGAAGGGAAGACTAGTGAGGGTAGTTGAGGGATAACCTGAAAGGTACATTTTGGTGATAGGAGCAGACCAACGCCTCCACCTGCTCTATTGATCTTGGGATATGAGAGAAGTGTAGTCCCCCGTATGAAAGAGCAGCAGCAGCGGTAGTGTCTGACTGCTGGATCCAGGTTTCAGTAAGAGCCAGGAGGTTAAGAGAATTAGAAAGGAAAAAGTCATGAATGAAGGAGAGTTTGTTACACACTGAGCGAGAATTCCAAAGTGCACAATTAAGAGAGACAGATGGCATGCAGGGAATATTAATAAGATTAGAGGGGTTTCTGAGTGTAGCAGTTGGGGGGTTTGTACTGACACTCCTCTAATCTGCCAACTTAGCAAACATATTGGGGTGTGCCAGATCAGGACTAGCCTCCCTGGCGCTCTTCCCTCTACCCTGCCTTCTATCTGTCACCCAGCTTGCTGCTTCACTGTCCTGCAGCTCCAACCTAGCATCCCCCCCTTCATCTATCCCATTGAGCGTCTGCTCAGTTAGCAGGAGACTCCTTTCCATATTGTCTATGGATCTCAGTGTTTACAGCTGCTCATTTAGATCCAGTATCTGGGCTTCCAAATGCACAACGTGCTCACATCTCACACAGCAGTATGCACCCTCGACCGTGTGTTCAAGGATTGCATACATGTGGCAAGATGTACACTGGATGGCATTGGCAATAGTGGAGCACATTCCTAATGGGGATTGCACCAGACAGAAAAGATAAGTAAAAATAAAAAGTCTTAATAAAATATAACAGCAATTCAGTAATACTGCCCTTGGAATCTCCCTGAATCACAAGTCACACATTTACCACCGTTCGCACTAATGCTCCTGTCACACTCAGCTCGCTCACACTCGCTGAAGCAGAAGATTTAAAGAGATTTTTTTTCCCTTCACCAGCAAACCACCCTGCTGCTCAATGCACTTCCAAATAAAATAATCTTCTTTATATTATGATTTCTGTGAGTGTACACGTATATACAGGTAGCTTTTTCTTTTCTCTAAAGGAACAAAGTGCCAGAATTGACACATCTAAAGCGACATTTCTGGGGCGGCTTTAAAACGGGGGTTGGCTCTCTGCAACATTAACCCAATGTCCAGTCTGTTGTGTGCAATGCACTTCACTCACTTGTGGGTTAGAGTCCTCCTCAGGTTGCAGGGTCACAGTTTCCTTATTAAAGGATGAAACTTCTAATCCTTTTCAGACCGTAGGTCTCGGACATTAAGGGTTTTCCCCTCGAGCCTAGCTGCTACCATACTCATGCTGCTTTGATATTTTCTCGCAACCATCTGACTGTCAGCCTCCAGGCCCTGGACTGCTGGGCTCTTCTGCTTAAACGGTCTCCTGACACAGACTCATTGTCCTTCCTCCTGGCTCTATCTAACTAACTCCACAAAGTTTCTCAGGTAACCCTTTCCTGGCCCCTCCCAATCAGACATCCCCTATTGGCTTAACTAATCCCTATCCTAATCTACCGTGCTCCCTACTGTTCTAAAGGGCCCGTTACACATAGCAATATCGCTAGCAATATCGCTGTAACATCACTTGATTTATGACGCTGCAGCGATATTGCTAGCGATATCGCTACATGTGATACTTACCTCCAACCGGCTCCCCCGCTGTCTGTCGCTGATCGCGCGAGAACGTCCTGGACCATTTCTTGTCGGGCGCTTCCTGTGGCGCCGACGAGCAACGCGTGGACACGGGTGGAGGACGTCAGGATCGTCACATCTGACAGGTAAGTAGCGACCCCCAACCACTGCTATGTCGCTGGTGAGATCTGCCTGTGTGGCAGCTCACTAGCGACCACTTAGCGATGCACCAGCGATCCATATCGTTGCCGGGATCGCTGGTGCATCGCTTAGTGTAACGGTACCCTAAGTCCTACACTACTTTTATGTCTTCATGATACATGAACACAGGTACATTGTTTGACATTGTAATGCACAATGAAATGATATCACATGACATGTAAAGCATACCTACTTTATTAAGAATGCGCACAAGGAGTGCGGGGCATAAGATAACCTCCAGTATACTTCTTACAGCTTCAGGCTGGTATTTTTAGGCTGGGAAGAGGCCAGTATGCATGGATCTTTTCAGCCTGATAATATCAGCCCCCAGCTGTCTGCTTTACCTGGGTTGGTTATCAAAAATAGTGGGGGGACCTATGTAATTTTTTTAAATTAATTATTTATGTAATAGATCAAAAAAGTCTAATAAGCTTAAAAACACCATGAAAGATACTAAAGATTGCAACTTTATAACATTTAAGGTGAAGACATTTATGTAAGTTCCTCCTCCTATGAACATGTCTACAGCATTACTGGGTATGGTAAGCAATTCCTGCATATTTATTGGCTGTCTAAGGGAGTGTGCATACGTTGCAGATTCTGCTACGGATCCGCAGCGGATTTGACCTTGCAGATCCGCAGCAGATTCTGCTGCGTTGTAAAGTACCTTTAAAGTCTATGAAAAACAAAAAATGCAGTGCACATGCTGCGGATTTTTCCTCTCAGATTAGCTGTGGATTGAAATCCGCAGCATGTCAATTCTTTGTGCGGAGTCCGCAGCGGTTTGACACCTGCTCCATTCTCGAAATCCACAGGTGTCAAAACGCAGGGGTAATCCGCAATCTAATCCGCACTAAATCAGCAGGTAAAACGAGGGTCATTTTACCTGCGGATTTAGCCAAATCTGCGCGGAAGAATCTGAAACGAGTGAACACACCCTAACAACTGCAAAACATGAGAGCCTGTGGCATGTACTCACTTCTGAACCAGTGATGTCGGGTGCGCCTGCACAAATTAATTTGTCTCCTCTAACTCAATCCAGCTCTAACCTCTGTTTTAGGCTATAAAGTGAGCATAAATCACACCTCGACACATTCAGCACACCCCGGTTTCTTAACTCGCTGCTACCATTCATCAAACATACACGGTAATGAGTCCCCAAAATATTTTACTGTTAGACAATCAAAACGTCACATACCTTCTGAAGGGCTAAAGATTCTTTAAGAGCATACAAGGATCAAACGTATTAAGGATTTTAAGCTTTACTATAGGAATCCAAGGAGTAATGTGTCTCCTTGCGGAGAGTGACATATCTAGCATGCCGAGATGAGGAGACTTTTAAGCTGCAATACTCCTCTGGGAAAAATGCAAATTTTCTCTTCAGAGAGGAAAAGGAATAGAACTCCAGTGCCACATATAGGAAGAAACAATCCTAAAAGTCAATGTTGACCCTTTAACGAGCATTGTCCCATGACTTAGGATAAAAGTTAAAACCAGAATCTCTAATTGCAGATGATGCATGTGTTCAATAGTAAAAAAAAACATACAACATACAGTACATACATATACGCATACAGTACATACGACAAACAGTACATACTCACCAATCACCTAGTCCCCGATGCTCTCGTTCTCCTGTAACAAAAATAAAATAATAAACCAACCTATACTTACCTTTCCACAGAAGTCCATTTAATAATGAGGTCCCACGATCTCCCGTGTAGAACAGTGACATTGGGAGATGTCACTGTTCTACAAGGCCCTCCGACATGCACTCGCTGCCGGGAGGTCACCTGAGTTCATGCTGTCACCGGCAACGTTATGTGAGAAAATTCTCACACAGCGATGCCGTAAAGTGAGAGCATCAACTCCGGTGACCTCTTAAGGGATGCACTGTAGGAGCCATTAACCTCCTGTCAGTGCATCGCAGGAGGCCTATAGAGTGGTCACATCTCCTGATGTGACTGCTCTATAGGGGAGATCATCATGGGACACTCATTATTAAATGGATTACATCGGAACAGGGAGTATTTGTGCTTGTTTATTATTTTATTGTTTTTGCAGGTGACCGAGGGCGTTGCAGGAATTAGGAGTACAATAAAAATGGGAAAATGTATTGTGTTATTTATTTCATTAAAATACTTTATTCTGGCTGTGTTTTAATTAACCCAATGACAACTAAAGGATTAGTAATGGATGGGTGTCTTATTGACACCACTCCACTACTAAGCTGGGCTTGATGTCACCTTACAATACAAAGGTGACATCAACCCCCCATTACCCCATATGCCACCACTACAGGGCAGTGGGAAGAGATAGACTAAGTGCTGGAATTGGAGCATCTTAGCCCCATCCTAGGCTATAAATATCATCCCGCAGCTGTCTGCATAGCCTTTTCTGGCTATTATTTATAGGGGGACCCCACGTCATTTTTTGTGGGGGTTCCCCTATTTTAATAGAAAGTAAAGGCTATGCAGACAATTGCGGACTGATATTAATAGCTTGGGAAGATTCATGGGTATTACCCCCTTCCCAGGCTATAAACATCTGCCCCAGTCGCTGGCTTTCACTCTCTGGACTGGAAAAGTGCCCAAGGAATTTTTTTCCCCTTGTTTTAAATTAAACAGATATTGCTTTTAAGGCCGAGGTCACACTTGCAAGAAACTCGCACGAGTCTTGCACCTCAATACTCGGCACTGCCACCGGCACTCGGGACCACTCCGATCCGAGTGCCAGCGGTAGTGCTGGGTATTGAGGTGCGAGACTTGTGCGAGTTTCTTGCGAGTGTGACTCCGGCCTAACGCAGATTTTTTTATATCTATAGATATATCTATAGATAGATATATCTATCTATTGTAGAACAGCAGTGTCCACGCTGTGCAGTGACCTGAGCAAGTTCAAACCAAAACGTGTTTAACCCCTTTCTGACATCAGACATACTATCCTATCCCATCCATGGTACCCAGGCCCGTATGACCAGGGATGGGATAGTAAGTCTAAGCGATCAGCGGTGCTTCTGGGGGGGATAGGCCGCTGATCGCGGCCGGGCATCAGCTGATTATCACAGACCACCCCGGCACATTAACCCCTGGCGTACTGCGATCAAACATGATTGCAGTGTACTGGGGGATTAGGGAAGCATCGCTAGGGAGGGTGCTCCCTCCGTGTGTCTCTGAGACCCCCAGTGCAGCGCGATGCGCTGCGCCGCTCTGGGGGCCTCCTTCCCTGCACTGAGGAAGTCACCTCCCTGCAGGCCCCCGAAGAATGAAAAAATAAATTGGAAAAAAAAATATTCCCTAATTTTTTGGAAATAAAAAAAAAAAACAGTAAAAGTACACATATTTGGTATTGCCGTGTCCGTAACGACACGCCCTATAAAATTGTCCCACTAGTTAACCCCTTTAGTCAACCCCTTAGAAAATAAAAATAAAAAACGAAGCAAAGAACAATGCTTTATCATCATACTGCCGAACAAAAAGTGCAATAACACGCGATCAAAAAGACGAATATAAATTACCATGGTACTGCTGAAAACGTCACCTTGTCCCGCAAAAAATGAGCCGCAACACAGCATCATGAGCAAAAAAATAAAAAAGTTATAGCTCACAGAATAAAGCGATGCAAAAATAGTTATTTTTTATATAAAATTGCTTTCATTGCATAAAAGCGGCAAAACATAAAAAAAGACATAAATGAGGTATCGCTGTAATCGTACTGACCCGAAGAATAAAACTGCTTTATCAATTTAACCACACACGGAACGGTGTAAACGCACCCCCTAAAAGAAATTCATGAAATGCTGGTTTTTGTTCATTCTCCGTCCCAAAAATCTGAATAAAAAGCGATCAAAAAATGTCACATGCCCGAAAATGGTACCAATAAAAACATCAACTCGTCTCACAAAAAGTAAGACCTCACATGACTTGGTGGATCAAAATGTGGAAAAATTATAGCTCTCAAAATGTGGTGATGGAAAAACTATTTTCACAATAAAAAGCGTCTTTTAGGCTATATGCCCACGGTGCGTGTTAAAACGCACACCAAAAACCGGACTCCTTCCCAGAAATCGCGCAGTTTTTTCCGCGCTATTTCACCGCGATTATGATCGCGATTTTGCCGCGATTTTCGTGTGCGATATTCAAGCACTTTCCAAGCGATTTGAAGCATCGCTTGGAAAGTGATTGACAGGTTGGTCACACTCGTCAAACATATTGTTTGACAAGTGTGACCAGGTTTTTACTATTGAGGCCGCCTATGCCTCAAAAATCGGTGTATATTTACCTTCCGGCGTCCCGCGCTGCATTCCCGGGCCACAGCGTTCCCAGTAATGCCTTGCGAGACCTGTGATGACGTAGTCTCGCGTTGCTATAGCGATCTCGCGAGACCACGTCATCACTGGACGTCATCACTGGACATTACTGGGAACGCTTAGGCCGGGAATGCAGCGCGGGACGCCGGAAGGTAAATATACCCCGATTTTTTATTTTTTATTCTTTTTTTCCAGGGGTATGGTACCCAGGGCCTGGAGGACAGTCTCCTCTCCTCCACACCGTGGGTACCAACCGCACATGAGACGCTTAACTTCCCGCATGGTGGGCATAGCCACATGCGGGAAGTAAGCGATTCTCATGCATTCCTATGGGTGCGGAATTGCGGCAATTCTTTGCGATTCCGCACAAAAGAATGAGCATGCTGCGTTTTTTTTCCGCGATGCGATTCCGCCGCGGAAAAAAGCGCAGCATTAGCACAGCATGTGCGGAATGCCATAGGAATGCATGGGGGGCGTTCTGTGCACGATTTTTAAACGTTTTCGCACCGAAAATCGTGGCAAAAACGCTTAAAAATTGCTACGTGGGCACACAGCCTTAGCGTATGACAGCTGCCAAACATAAAAAGCCACCATAAATAGTAAATCAAACTCCCCTTTATCACCCCCTTAGTTAGGGAAAAAATAATAAAATAAAGAAAAATGTATTTATTTCCATTTTCCCATTAGGGTTAGGGCTAGGGTAAGAGTTAGGGCTAGGGTTAGGGCTGAGATAATGGTTAGGGGTGTGTTGGGGTTAGGGTTGGAGTTAGAATTGGGGGGTTTCCACTGTTTAGGCACATCAGGTGCACTCCAAACGCAACAAGGCGTCTGATCTCAATTCCAGCCAATTCTGCATTGAAAAAGTCAAATGTTGCTCCTTTCCTTTCAAGCTCTGCCATGTGCCAAAACAGTGGTTTACCTCCACATATGGGGTATCAGCTTACTCAGGACAAATTGCACAAAAACTTTTCGGGTTCAATTTCTCCTGTTACCCTTGGGAAAATAAAAAATTGGGGGCAAAAATATCATTTTTGTAGAAAAAACTATGATTTTTTTTATTTTTATGGCTCTACGTTATAAACTCCTGTGAAGCACTTGGGGGTTCAAAGTGCTCACCACACAACTATATAAGTTCCTTGGGGGGTCTAGTTTCCAAAATGGGGTCACTTATGGGGGGTTTCAACAGTTTAGGCACATCAGAGGCTCTCCAAAATTGACATGATACCCGCAGACCATTCCATCAAAGTCTGCATTCCAAAACGTCACTCCTTCCCTTCCGAGCCCCGACGTGTGCCCATACAGTAGTTTTCCCCCATATATGGGGTATCAGCGTACTCAGGACAAATTGGACAACAACTTTTGGGGTCCAATTTCTCCTCTTACCCTTGGGAAAATAAAAAATTTGGGGACTAAAAGATCATGTTTGTGGAAAAAATATGATTTTCTTTATTTTCACGCACGGGAGTTATTAACTACTGTGAGGCTATGTGTACACGTTGCGGAATTGCTGCAGCGAGAAAATCTCATTTTAATTCCCGCCTATTTCCCCCGGAAAAACTAGCGATTTGCAAGCGTAATTAGCTTGCAGAATGCTAGCGTTTTCCCAGCGATCTGTAGCATCGCTTGGAAAACTGATTGACAGGTTGGTCACACTCGTCAAACATAGTGTTTGACGAGTGTAACCAACTTTTCACTATTGAGGCTGCCTATGCAGCATCAGTAGTAAAACGATCTAATGTTAAAAATAATAAAAAAAAAATTAAAAATCGTGTTTTTCTCACAATCCGGCGTCCAATGCAGCGTTCCTGATCATCACGATGCTCCCGACAGGTCCCGTTCCCAGTGATGCATTGCGCCAATGACCTTTGATGACTTCACGGTCTCGCAAGACCGCTACGGTATTGCAAGACTGCGACATCAAAGGTCATTGGCTCAATGCATCACTGGGAACGGGACCTGCCGGGAGCATCGCTGAGGCCTAGTGACGCTGCGCGGGACATCGGAAGGTGAGAATATGACGATTTTTTTATTTTAATTCTATTTTTTACAGGGATATGGTACCCAGAGCCTGGAGTAGAATCTCCTCTCCTCCAGACCGTGGGTACCAACCGTAAATGTTCTGCTTACTTTTCGCATGGTGGGCATTGCCACATGCGGAAAGTAAGCAGAACAATGCATTCCTATGTGTGCAGATTTTCCTGTGATTCCGCACAAAGAATGAGCATGCTGCATGTGTATTTTAACACGATGCAATTCCACCACAGAAAAATCTGCAGCATTAGCACAGTATGTGTGTGGGATGCTTTGTGTTTGCGTTTTCGTGGCAAAATCGCACGTTTAAAATCGCCGGGAAAAAGCAAATAAACGCTTCGTGTGAACACAGCCTGAAGCACTTGGGGGTTCAATGTGCTCACCACACATCTACATAAGCTCCTTGGGGGTCTATTTTCCAAAATGGGGTCACTTGTGGAGGATTTCCACAGATTAGGCACATCAGTGGCTCTCCAAAGGCAACATGACACCTGCAGACCATTCCATAAAAGTCTGCATTCCAATACGTCACTACTTCCCTTCCGAGCACCGACGTGTGCCCATACAGTAGTTTTCTCCCACATATTGGATATCAGCATACTCAGGACAAATTGGACAACAACTTTTGGGGTCCAATTTCTCCTCTTACCCTTGGGAAAATAAAAAAATTGGGGACTAAAAGATCATGTTTGTGGAAAAAATATGATTTTTTTTATTTTCACACCCGGGCATTATAAACTTCTGTGAAACACTTGGGGGTTCAAAGTGCTCACCACACATCTAGATAAGTTCCTTGGGGGGTCTAGTTTCCAAAATGTTGTCATTTGTGGGGGGTTTCCACTGTTTTGGCACATCAGGATTTTTCCAAATGCGACATGGCGTCCAATCTCAATTCCAGCCAAAAAAGTCAAATGGCGCTGCTTCCCTTCCGAGCTCTGCCATGCACCCAAATAGTCATTTACCCCAAATATGGGGTATCAGCGTACTCAGGACAAATTGCACAATAACTTTTGGGGTCCTGTTACCCTTGGGAAAATAAAAATTGGGAGTGAAAAGATCATTTTTGTGGAAAAATTATGATTTTTTAATATCATGGCTGTACGTTATAGAATCACAGAATCATAGAATCGTAGAGTTGGAAGAGACCTCCTGGGCCATCTGGTTCAACCCCCTGCTTAAAGCAGGATTTGCTAAATCATCCCAGTTAGATGTCTGTTCAGCCTCTGTTTGAAGACTTCCATTGAAGGAGAACTCACCACTTCTCATGGCAGCCTGTTCCACTCATTGATCACTCTAACTGTCAAAAGTTTTTTCTAATATCTAATCTGTGTCTCCTCCCATTCAGTTTCATTCCATTGCTTCTAGTCTTTCCTTGTGCAAATGAGAATTAAGATGATCTTTCTACAATGTGAAAGCCCTTTAGATATTTGTAGACAGCTATTAAGTCTCCTCTCAGTCTTCTCTTTTGCAAACTAAACATTCCCAAATCCTGCAACCTTTCCTCATAAGACAGGGTTTGCAGACCGGTCACCATTCTGGTCGCTCTTTTCTGAACTTGCTCCAGTTTGTTGATGTCTTTTTTGAAATGTGGCGCCCAAAACTGGACACAATATTCCAGATGAGGTCTGACCAAAGAGAAGTAGAGGGAAATAATGCCTTCTGTGAATGCCTTGGGGGTTCAAAGTTCTCACCACACATCTTGTTAAGTTCCTTGGGGGTCTATTTTCCAAACTGGGGTTATTTGTGGGGGGTTTCCACTGTTTTGGCACATCAGGGACTTTCCAAATGCGACATGGCGTCCGATCTCAATTCCAGCCTATTTTGTAGTGAAAAAGTCAAACGGCGCTCCATCCCTTTCGAGCTCTGCCATGCGCCATAACAGTGGTTCCCCCCCCACATATCAGGTATCAGCGTACTCAGGACAAATTGCACAATAACTTTTGCAGTCCAATTTCTCCTGTTACCTTTGGTAAAAGAAAAAAAATTGGACCTGAAGTAATTTTTTTGTGAAATAAAGTGAAATGTTCATTTTTTTTTCTAAACATTCAAAAAATTCCTGTGAAGCACCTGAAGGGTTAATAAACTTCATGAATGTGGTTTTGAGCACCTTGAGGGGTGCAGTTTTTAGAATGATGTCACTTTTGGGTATTTTATATGATATAGACCCCTCAAAGTGACTTCAAATCTGATGTGGTCACTAAAAATAAAATGGTGCTGTAAAAATGAGAAATCGATGGTCAACTTTTAACTTCCTAACAAAAAAAAATTTTGGTTCACAAACTGTGCTCATGTAAAGTAAACATGTGGGAAATGTTATTTATTAAGTTATTTGTGTGCCATATCTCTGTGATTTAAGGGCATAAACATTCAAATTTGGAAAATAGAGAAATTTTCAAAATTTTCGCCAAATTTCCTTTTTTTCACAAATAAACGCAAGTAATATCAATGAAATTTTTCCAATAACATGAAGTACAATATGTCACGAGAAAATATTGTCAGAATCTCCGGGATCCATGGAAGTGTTCCAGAGTTATTACCTCATAAAGGGACAGTGGTCAGAATTGTAAAAATTGGCCCGGTCATTAACGTTCAAACCACCCTTGGGGGTAAAGGGGTTAATGTCCAAAAACTCACACAGTGCTCAGTACGCTGTATCCTCCGAATCGCAGCCGGGAAAACACAAAACAGTCTGTGACCGGTTGCCATGAGCGACCGCACTATCGTGAATGCAGGTGTGCCAGACCCTTTGGCTCCACTTGGCCCTGTGTTGCCACACACAGGGAGTGCTCTGCAGACCAACTGCTCTGTCTGCTTGCAGGACCAAAACTGACACACCCAAACTCTTCCTGCAGGGTTTTTTTCCTTCACTCCAATCTGTGGCCATAGGCCACTTATAAGATCTGGATTAATGCTCCAGTCTCTTCGGAGGCGTGGGTTCAAATCCCACTGCTGCCAATATTACGAGAATTTAAAAACACTTATAAGATCTGGGCTGGAGGAAACGGACTGGACCCCACTACCTTCCTGCAGCCCGTTTCAAAAATAAAAGCCCATACCAGGTTTTCCTGAACAAGCTCCTTGGTCAAGATAACTTGACCAGGTTCAAACTTACTATTATTCTGCCTTGTGACTCACAGGCACGCTGCTGTGACCACAAGGCACTCCAGCGAATCTAATATGCTTCTGAGCGCATCCTGGGGGACACATAGTTCCCCTCACATATGACCCCGGTCACTGCCTCACACTATCTAGAGATATATCTACCTATCTATTTATCTATCTATCCATCTATCTATAGATATTCACTTATATTTGTTTTGTGTGTGTAAACATTATGTGAACATGGTATGGTCTTCAATGGAGTATGTAAAAGAAGAGGTTGGACAAAGAAATGTCATCACAATTCTTTTTTTTTGCTAAACAACAAAAACCAGGGGCATAACATTCCTGGTTGTAGGGGTTGCAGCTGCGACGGGGCCCCTGAGCGCTTAGGGTCCCAGGCCCCAGGGCCGCCAGTCAGGGCATTAATGCCCTGACTGGCGTATGGAGTCCCTATGAGCAGAGGGGGCCCACATCGGGCCCTAGCGACGGGGCAGGCTGGGCAGGAGGGGAGGTCAGAGAGGCACCATGTCAGTGCCGACTCCCCCCGCCACCGCATTGAACTATACCGGCGTCTATGATGCCGTCACAGTTCAAAGCAATGATGGAGAGAGCGTCAGCTCCCTCTCCCATCATTCCCCCTCTGCCTTTGATACAGCGGGTGCGTGATGACGTCATCGCGCACTCACTGTGTATCAGGCAGAGCAGGAGACATGAGCAGCCAGCAGCGCGGGCACGAGGAGAAGGTGAGTTTTTTATGCAATAGTGAGTACAGCCAGGACTGTGGGGCCATTCTTGGGGGGGCTGTATACCATGGTGCTGTGCTGTACACCATGGGGGGGTGCTGTGCTCTATACCATGGGGGTTGTATACCATGGGGGGGTACGGTGCTGTATACTATGGGGGGTGTATACCATGGAGGGTGCTGTGCTGTATACCATGGGGGGTGCTGTGCTAAATGCAACACACAATATTCACAATAGATTACTAAAATGCAATTATCCTAAATGGAGACTGAACAGAGCTTCTAAAATTGTTGGTAATAAATCACGCATTTCTTTACTCAAATCTGATCTGATATGATTGAGTCACCGCAGGAGGCAAAAACAGAAATGCTAGCTAAGTCCAGAAAACCGGAGAAGTTGGCAACTATCAGATTGCAGACCCCTGAACCTAACAACACAACTAGCAGTAGCCGTGGGGGGTTCCTACGATGACCTAGACCCCTCGATCACAGCCGGAGAGATAAATAGGCCTAAAGAAGGAAAGGGGAAATCTGACTGCCCCAGAGCAGACCCCAAAGCAATAGGCAGCCCCCCACATATAATGACGGTGAAGCAAGATTGAAACACTTACACAGACAGAAAGACAGAGTGAGCAAAAATGGGGCCCAAAACTACCTGGATAGGAACGGATAGGAAAGCTGCTGTCTGCAATCTGCAAAAAACCCTATCAAAGACAAAGCCAACCAGCTGATATAAAAATGGCCCTGAAGCAACTAAGCTTCAAAACTAAATCAGCACTCAGGTATTTTCAGAGGACAGAGCTACAGGAATACTGCACACTCCAGCAGGGAGTGGCAGAATCCAAAAAGCAAGAAAAACAAAAACAAATCTTAAATGCAAATGGCAAAGCACAAAACTTAGCTTTAGGAGAGCAGGAATCAGACTGGAGTCCACAGAGAAATCACCCGCAGGGCAGAAAGGGCGTAGGCAGCCTTATATCCAGTCAGAGACTCCACTCAGCCAATCGTCTTCATCAGTCCCAGGTGCCTGATAATCAGGCTCACTACCTTCCTTCACTAGGATAGGGAGTTCACCAGGCCTCAGAGACAGAGGGGAAAATGAACTCACAACACTGATCATTCTGTTACCACAGCTGATTCTATTATCCCCCAGAAAGGTTTTCAAGCAGGTTGTCCCACTTTGGTTTTGACGCATAGCGTCTTTTTCAAATCTGTTTCTGATATTATACGGCGCAATTTAAAAATTCTCCGAAGTGATCATGTTATGGACAACATTCTTGAAAATGGAATTAAAATTGTTTCCAGACGAGCCCCAACACTTGGCAATTTTTTGTCTCCAAGTTGTTATCAGAGAAAAGCATATAGACGGGGTCACTGGTTGTCTAGTAAGGGGTTTTTTTTAGATGTGGACAATTTCCATGCAAAACCTGCACCTATTCTCAACAAACCACCTGTTTTTCTAATTCTAGGACACACAAAGTTTTTCAGATCAGTGAATTTTTGAATTGCAATTCAGACCATGTAGTTTACATAATAGACATAATAGAATGCAAGCAATGCAATTTAAAATACGTTGGTTCCACGATCAGAAAATTAAAAATGCCTCTAGACATTTTATCACCTCACATAACAGAGATATTTCTTTTTTCAGTACCTTTGCAATTGAACATGTAACTAAATCTCCATGCGGTGGTAGGAGAGAGAGACATTTGCGGGACAAAGAAGCATTGTGGATCCTTTCACTGGACACAAGAGTTCCTGATGGACTAAATCTCAAGAAAGAGTTCATGCTTTATTATTGATTTTATTACTTTGTATGAATTTTGTATTTGTTTTTTTTCTTTATTTTTATGTTAATTTGTTATTAATGAGACACCTGTGTATTGTATTTATATACCCACCCTCTCTCCCGGGAGGCATGCTGAGTCTAAGAACATTTGTTCGAAACGCGTCCAGCTGTTCATTAGCAACCTTTCCTCCGGACTATCCGGTCGGGTGCGTCAAGCCTGTCATTATTTTAAGAAGCACAATAAAGAATTTGGATTTTATCTTCTTGAGCTGGACATTCCCTTTCTTGGATCCAACATGATAATAGTGTACCGGGGCACAGGGAAGAATCACGCAGGGAGGGGGCCCCCTGCGTGCTTCCCTGAGACACTCAGAACAGCGCGATGTGCTCGAGCTGTTCCGAGGGTCTCCTCCCTGCAGGCCCCCGGATCCAATAAGGCCGCGGGGGCCTTTGGGGTCCTGCAGGGAGGCAGCTTTCTCAGTGCCTGCTAAGAGCCTCCTCAGTTCCTGTCAGAATGCTGATCTGACACAGTGCACTGCAAAGTGTCAGATCAGCGATTTGACACTTTATAGTAATGTCCCCAGCTGGGGCAATATAATAAAGTAAAATAAAAAAAAATCAAGTGTAAAAATAATTTTTTTAAAAATTCCTAAATAAATTAAAAAAAATAAAAATTCCCTAATAACTTCTTTTTTTTTGTAAATAAAAAAAACAACAAACAATAAAAGTATACATATTTAGTATCGCCGCGTCTGTTACGACCCACCCTATAAAACTGTCCCATTAGTTAACCCCTTTAGTGAACCCCTTAAAAAAAAAACAAAGC
The DNA here is from genome assembly GCF_039654945.1 of Dendrobates tinctorius. Lineage (NCBI taxonomy): Eukaryota > Metazoa > Chordata > Amphibia > Anura > Dendrobatidae > Dendrobates > Dendrobates tinctorius. The sequence goes on from NW_027361706.1 coordinate 26,261,278, forward strand.
AAAAAACAATGTTTTATCATCATACCACCGAATAAAAAGTGCAATAACGCACGATCAAAAAGACATGTATAAATAACCATGATACTGCTGAAAACATCATGTAGTCCCGCAAAAAAACGAGCCACCACACAGCATCATCAGCAAAAAAATAAAGTTATAGCTCGCAGAATAAAGCGATGCAAAAATAATTATTATTTAAATAAAATTGTTTTTATTGTATAAAAGTGCCAAAACATAAAAAAGATATAAATGAGGTATCGCTGTAATCGTACTGACCCAAAGAATAAAACCGCTTTATAAATATTACCACACGCGGAACGGTGTAAACATCTCCCCCCAAAAACGAAATTCATGATATGCAGGTTTTTGTTCATTCTGCGTCCCAAAAATCGGAATAAAAAGCGATAAAAAAATGTCCCATGGTACCAATAAAACGATCAACTCGTCTCGCAAAAAATAAGACCTCACATGACTCTGTGGGTCAAAATATTATAGCTCTCAAAATGTGGTCATGCAAAAACTATTTTTATAATAAACAGCGTCTTTTAGCATTTGACAGCTGCCAAACATAAAGACCCCCTTAGTTAGGGAAAAATAATAAAATTAAAAAAATGTATTTATTTCCATTTTCTCATTAGGGTTAGGGCTAGGGTTAGAGTTAGGGCTAGGGTTAGGGCTGAGATTAGGGTTAGGGGTGTGTTGGGGTTAGGGTGGGAGTTAGAATTGGGGGTTTCCACTGTCAAACTGTGCTTCTTCCCTTTCAAGCTCTGCCATGCGCCCAAATAGTGCTTTACCCCCACATATGGGGTAACAGCCTACTCAAGACAAATTGCACAACAACTTTTGACGTCCAATTTCTCCTATTACCCATGGAAAAATAAAAAATTGAGAGAAAAAGTATCATTTTTGTGGAAAAAAATGATTTTTTTATTTTTATGGCTCTACGTTCTAAACTTCTGTGAAGCACTTGGGGGTTCAAAGTACTCACCACACATCTATATAAGTTCCTTGGGGGGGTCTAGTTTACAAAATGGGGTTACTTGTGGGAGGTTTCCATAGTTCAGGCACATCAGGGGCTCTCCAAATGTGTCATGACACCCGCAGACCATGCCATTCATCAAAGTCTGCAAAACATCACTAGTTCCCTTCCGAGCCCTGATGTGTGCCCATACAGTAGTTTTCTCCCACATATGGGGTTTCAGTGAACTCAGGACAAATTGCACAACAACTTTTGGGGTCCAATTTCTCCTGCTACCCTTGGGAAAATAAAAAATTGAGGGCAAAGATATCACAATGGGGTTACTTGAGGGAGGTTTCCATAGTTCAGGCACATCAGGGGTTCTCCAAATGTGTCATGACACCCGCAGACCATGCCATTCATCAAAGTCTACAAAACGTCACTAGTTCCCTTCCGAGCCCTGATGTGTGCCCATACAGTAGTTTTCTCCCACATATGGGGTTTCAGTGAACTCAGGACAAATTGCACAACAACTTTTGGGGTCCAATTTCTCCTGTTACCCTTAGGAAAATAAAAAAATGAGGGCAAAGATATCATTTTTGTGGAAAAAATATGATTTTTTTATTTTCACGCCCGGGCGTTATAAACGTCTGCGAAGCACTTGGGGGTTCAAAGTGCTCTTCACACATCTAAACAAGTTCCTTGGAAGGGTCTAGTTTAAAAAATGGGGTCACTTGTCGGGGGTTTCCACTGTTCAGGCACATCAGGGGCTGTTGTGAGTTCATTTACTCCTTCACCATTGAGGTCTGATGTACTCCCTCTTCTGGTGAAGGAAGGTAGTGAGGCTGATTACCAAGCACCTGAGCAGGATGATGATGACTGGGTGACTGGAATTGCTGACTGGATATAAGGCAGCCGACGCCTTTCTGCCTGGCTGGTGATTTCTCTGAGGGATTCTAGGAGACCAGTCTGATTCCTGCTCTTCAAAAGCTAAGTTTTCTGCTCTGCTTTTTGCATTTGTGTTTTGGTTTTGTTTTGCCTTGTTTTTCTGGATTTCTGCCATTCCCTGCTGGGGTGAGCTGAATTCCTTTTTTGCTCTGTCTTCAGAAAATACCTGAGTACTGATTTAGTCTTTTTGAAGCCTGGCTTCTTCAGGGCTTTTTTCCGATCAGTCTGTTGGCTCTTGTTTTGATAGGGTTTTTGCGGATTGCAGACAGCAGCTTTTCTATCCTGTCCTATTTAGTTAGCTTGGGCCCCATCATTTGCTCAGCCTATCTTTCTATCTGTGTTAGTGTTTTTTCATCTTGCTTCACCGTCATTATATGTTGGGGGCTGCCTATTGCTTTGGGGTCTGCTCTGGGGCAGTTTAGATTTCCCTTTCTGTCTTTAGGCTATTTAGTTCTCCGGCTGTGATCGAGGGGTCTAGGGCACCGTAGGAATCCCCCACGGCTACTGCTAGTTGTTGTTGATAGATTCAGGGGTCTGCAATCCGATAGCTGCCAACTTCTCTGGTTTTCTGGACTTAGCTAGTATTTCTGTTTTTGCCTCCTACGGTGACTCATTCATAACAGGATCACCAGCCATACCGCAGATCCTAGGGTATTCAATAGCAGGAAAGAATTGTAAAAAAAAAAAAAAAAAAGTGTGTATATTTTTTCCTCTATATCTCTGATGCCGTAGGGGGAATTTTTTTTTCTCTCAATGGAGATAAAGCAATTGTCTGATCTTGTGGAGCAGCTCGCTGCGGAAGTACAGGGAATTTCCGCCTACCTTGCTCATTCACATGCTGCTGAACCAAAGAGCCCTACTCCTGATGTGTTTTTTGGGGATCGGTCTAAATTTTTGTATTTCAAAAATAATTGTAAATTATTTTTTGCCTTGAAGCCTAACTCGTCAGGGAGCTCCGCGCAGCAGGTTTAAATTGTCATCTCTTTGCTGCGTGGCGATCCCCAGGATTGGGCGTTTTCTTTGAAACCAGATGGTCCTATTCTGACTAATGTGAACGCATTTTTTCAAGCCTTGGGGTTGTTGTATGATGAACCTAATGCTATTGATTAGGCTGAAAAGACCCTGTTGGCATTGAGCCAGGGTCGAGATTCTGCAGAATTGTACTGTCAAAAATTCCGAAAGTGGGCGGTCCTTACTACCTGGAATGATAATGCCTTGGCAGCTCTCTTTCGGGTTTGTCAGAAGCCGTAAAAGATACGATGGTGGGATTTCCTGCTCCCTCTGGTCTTGACGATTCTATGTCATTAGCCCTTCAGGTTGATCGGCCTTTACGTGAACGCAGGACTGCACGAGAGGTGTTGCCACCTGTTGAACAAGTGTCTGATCCTATGCAATGTGATAGAGTTTTGTCCAGGGAGCAATGTCAGGAGTTCAGAAGGCGTAATAAGCTGTGTTTTTTTTGTGGAGATGCCTCGCATATTATTTCTGTCTGTCCTAAACGAGAGAAACGTTTTGCACACACGTTTTCTGTGGGTGGTGTTCAACCTAAGTTTCTTCTGGCAATTACTCTGATCTGCTCCCTGTCCACATTTTCCGCCAAGGCTTTTGTGGATTCAGGAGCAGCCCTGAACCTAATGGACTTGGATTTTGCTAAACGTTGTGGATTTCCTATGACACCTCTGCGGACGCCTATCCCTTTGAGGGGGATTGATGCTACTCCTTTGGCGAAAAATAAACCTCAGTTTTGGACCCAGGTGGTAATGCGGGTCACCCCAGACCATCAAAAAAATTGTAGATTTTTGGTGTTGCATAATTTGCATGATACCATTGTTCTGGGGTTTCCCTGGTTGCAAATTCATAATCCAGTTTTGGATTGGAAATCTGTGTATGTGGTGAGTTGGGGTTGTCGGTGTGCCCTTAGTGAGGCTCCGGTTTTTTCCACCTCTCCTCAGTCGCATGATGTTCCTGACTATTTGGCGGACTTTTATGATGTATTTAGTGAGAATGAGTCTGCGTCTTTGCCTCCTCATAGGAGTTATGACTGTGCAATTGAACTGAGCCCGGGGTATAAATTTCCCAAGGGTCGACTCTTCAATTTATCTGTACTCGAGCACAAGGCTATGTGATCCTATATTAAGGAGGCGTTGGAGAAGGGTCATATTAGACCATCCTCTTCACCCTTAGGTGCTGGGGTTTCTTTCGTGGCCAAAAAGGATGGTTCATTAAGGCCTTGTATTGATTATCATGCCCTCAACAAAATTACTATTAAATATCAGTATCCGTTACCCCTGATTTCAGATCTATTCTCCAGAGTTAAAGGTGCTTGCTGGTTTACCAAGCTTGACCTCAGGGGGGCGTATAATCTCATCCGCATTAAGCATGGGAATGAATGGAAGACGGCGTTTAATACTCCGGAGGGACATTTTGAGTGCCTGGTGATGCCTTTTGGGCTCACTAATGCCCCTTTTGTCTTCCAGTGCTTCATGAACGACATTTTCCGAGACTTTGTGGATACATTTTTGATTATCTATCTGGATGATATTTTGATCTTCTCCAAGGATTGGGATTCTCATGTGGAACATGTTCGGACTGTGTTCCGGATCTTGAGGGAGAATTCCCTGTATGTCAAAGGATCGAAATGCCTTTTTGGGGTACAGAGGATTTCATTTTTGGGATTTATTGTGTCTCCGTCAACTATTGAAATGGACCCGGCCAAGGTACAGGCCATTTATGATTGGGTTCAGCCCACTTCTTTGAAGGCCCTCCAGAAGATTTTGGGTTTTGCTAATTTTTATCGGAAATTTATAGCAAAATTTTCTTGTATTGCCAAGCCATTGACTGATCTGACTAAGAAGGGTGCTGATCTGTTGAATTGGTCTCCGGAGGCTGTTTCTTCCTTTCAGGAGCTGAAGCAAAGATTCACTTCTGCCCCGGTTTTGCGGCAACCTGATGTCTCACTCCTGTTCCAGGTAGAGGTGGACGCTTCTGAGATTGGTGCAGGAGCTGTTTTGTCCCAAAAGGATCCTGTAACATCTAAAATGAATCCATGTGCTTTCTTTTCCCGAAAGTTCTCCCCATCAGAATGTAACTATGATGTGGGGAATCGGGAACTGTTAGCCATGAAATGGGCATTTGAGTAGTGGAGACATTGGTTGGAGGGAGCTAAACATCAAGTCGTGGATCTCACTGACCACAAGAATTTGATCTACCTGGAGTCAGCCAAACACTTGAACCCTAGACAGGCTAGGTGGGCCTTGTTTTTTACACATTTTGATTTTGTGGTCTCTTTTCTTCCTGGCTCTAAGAATGTCAAGGCTGACGCTCTCTCTAGGAGCTTCTTTGCTGATTCTCCTGTGGTGACCAAGCCTGCTACCATCTACCATCTAGGCGAAGGGGTAGTTCTTTCTGCCATCTCGCCCGATTTGAGACGTGCTCTGGAAGAGTTCCAGGAGGACAAACCTGAGTGTTGTCCCAGTGGAAAGTTGTATGTTCCTGACCAGTGGAAGAAGAGAGTGATGTCTGAAGTTCATTGCTCTGCATTGGCTGGTCATCCAGATATTTTTGGTACTAGAGATCTGGTGAGTCGGTCTTTTTGGTGGCCCGCCTTGTCTCATGATGTCAGGAATTTTGTGCAGTCCTGTGAGACTTCCTCCCGGTCTAAACCTTGTTCTCGCTCTAGTGGGTTGTTGATGCCTTTGCCGGTCCCCAGGAGGCCATGGACCCATATTTCAATGGATTTCATCTCTGATATGCCTGTCTCTCAGAGAATGGGTGATTTGTGATAGGTTCTCTAAGATGGTTCATCTTGTACCACTCCCTAAGTTGCCATCTTCCTCTGAGTTGGTGCCCCTGTTTTTGCAACAGGTGGTTCGCTTGCACGGGATTCCTGAGAACATTGTATCTGACAGAGGAGTTCAGTTTGTGTTTAGATTTTGGAGGACTTTCTGTTCCAAGCTGGGAATTCAGTTGTCCTTCTCCTCTGCTTTTCACCCTCAGACCAATGGGCAGACGGAGAGAACAAACCAGACCTTGGAGTCGTATTTGAGATGTTTTATTTCCGCTGATCAGGATGATTGGGTTTCATTTTTGCCCTTGGCTGAATTTGCTTTAAAAAATAGAGCTAGTTCTGCCACTTTGATGTCACCTTTTTTTTGTAACTTTGGGTTTCATCCTCGATTTTCTTCAGGGCAGGTGGAGCCTTCTGCCTGCCCAGGTGTTGACACTGTGGTGGAGAGAATGCACCAGATCTGGGTCCAAGTGGTGGATAAGTTATCTCTCTCCCAGGAAAAGGCCCAGCGGTTTTCCAACCGACATAGGACCATTGGTCCCCAGTTTAAGGTTGGTGATATGGTTTGGTTATCATAAAAAAATATCGCTATGAAGGTGGCTTCTCCTAAGTTTAAGCCTAGATTTATTGGACCTTACAAGATTTTGGAGATTATTAATCCGGTCTCTTTTCGGTTGGCTCTTCCTGTCACATTTAAAATCCATAATGTGTTTCATAAGTCCTTGTTGAAGAGGTTTGTTGAACCAGTAGTTCCTGGGGTGGCACCTCCGGACCCTATATTGGTTGAAGGTAACATGGAATATGAGGTAGAGAAGATACTGGATTCCCGTCTGGCTAGACGGAGACTCCAGTACTCCAGTATTTGGTTAAGTGGAAGGGTTATGGGCAGGAGGATAATTCCTGGGTCTCTGCCTCTGATATTCATGCCAAAAGATTGGTGCCCTGGTGGCGTGGATGAGGGTTCGGTGACCCCTCCTCAAGGGGGAGGTACTGTTGTGAGTTCATTTTCCCCTTCACCATTGAGGTCTGATGAACTCCCTCTTCTGGTGAAGGAAGGTATTGAGGCTGATTACCAAGCACCTGAGCAGGATGATGATGATTGGGTGACTGGAATTGCTGACTGGATATAAGGCAGCCGCGCCCTTCTGCCTGGCTGGTGATTTCTCTGAGGGATTCTAGGAGACCAGTCTGATTCCTGCTCTTCAAAAGCTAAGTTTTCTGCTCTGCTTTTTGCATTTGTGTTTTGGTTTTGTTTTGCCTTGTTTTTCTGGATTTCTGCCATTCCCTGCTGGGGTGAGCTGAATTCCTTTTTTGCTCTGTCTTCAGAAAATACCTGAGTTCTGATTTAGTCTTTTTGAAGCCTAGCGTCTTCAGGGCTTTTTTCCGATCAGTCTGTTGGCTCTTGTTTTGATAGGGTTTTTGCGGATTGCAGACAGCAGCTTTTCTATCCTGTCCTATTTAGTTAGCTTGGGCCCCATCATTTGCTCAGCCTATCTTTCTATCTGTGTTAGTGTTTTTTCATCTTGCTTCACCGTCATTATATGTTTGGGGCTGCCTATTGCTTTGGGGTCTGCTCTGGGGCAGTTTAGATTTCCCTTTCTGTCTTTAGGCTATTTAGTTCTCCGGCTGTGATCGAGGGGTCTAGGGCACCGTAGGAACCCCCCACGGCTACTGCTAGTTGTTGTTGATAGGTTCAGGGGTCTGCAATCTGATAGCTGCCAACTTCTCTGGTTTTCTGGACTTAGCTAGTATTTCTGTTTTTGCCTCCTATGGTGACTCATTCATAACAAGGGGCTCTCCAAATGTGGCATGGAGCCCAATCTCAATTCCAGCCAATTTTGTGTCAAACAGCACTCCTTCCCTTCCGAGCTCTGTCATGCACCCAAGCAGTGGTTTACCACACATAAGCGGTATCACCGTATTAAGGACAAATTGCACAATAACTTTTGGGGTCCTATTTCTCTTGGGAAAATAACTGTCACGATCCATGCTGGATTGTGACAGATAGAAGCACATGTAACCTTTTTTTTCCCTTTAAGCTGGTTGCTTTAAGTTAGTTTTGCCCCCCGGTGGCCATTAGGGTCATTACACAGTGGTGTCTTTAGTTCTAGTTTTGCCCCGGTGGTGGCTAGTATTATTACACGGAATCACTAGTAGGTGTGATTGCTCTGGCTCTTGCCTATAAAGGAGAGTCAGGTGGTCTCATTCACTGTTGGTGATATTGGTCATTTCCAACCATCCTTGGTGGAGGAAGGAGCTAAAGAAGAGTTCCTTGCAGCTCAGTCAGAGTCCTGGTGGTGAAGGAGCAACAGTGAGGAGTTCCTTGCAGCTCTGACAAAGCTTTGGTGAAGTAGCAGCTATTCAGGAGGAAAGCTGCACTCAGGTGCTGGACTCTGTTGCTGGGAGCAATAGCAACAGAACAAAGCTAAGTGGTTTTTCCCTGTTTGTAACTTTCCTTATGTGTGTTTTAGTGCAGTGGTGGGATTAGTTTCTCCACCGTCCAATTCATTAGAAAGGATAGGTGCAGGGCGAGCTAGGGTTTTTAGGTATCCTGCTCGTCGCCAGGTGCGGAACCTGCCTAGGGACTGTCAGGAGTGTAGAGACACTGACTCAGGGGAGTGCAGGAGGTCTCCATGTCCCCATTCCCTATTGCAGGGCCCTCCATTGTATCGGTTTCCCTGGTGTTTCCCTTATCTCTGTTAATTCGCCCTGCTGGAGGCGGTGTATCCAGATTCATGTGTAACTACTGAAATTCGCCTGCTGTAGGCAGTGTATCCGGCTGCACGTTACATTGTTTAAATTCGCCCTGCTGGAGGCGGTGTATCCAGTCACCCGTGACACCACATTATCACCAACCATACATTTTTTCTGCTGAGTGATTGTTACCCCCGGTCCCCGTCCTGGCGCTGCGCCCAGCTCTGCCACTGTTACACCTGGCCCCCGTCCTGGCGCTGCGTCCAGGCCTGGCGCTGCTCTCCGTTCTGAGCACTCACCTCGAGTCTCTCATGCTGCTGCTCAGCATTCTGTCCTCCCTCCTGCCTCCTCCTCCTGGCATCCTGTGAGGAGATCTGTAGCTAAGGCTATTAGGGCACGCCCGCCCGCCCGCTCTCTTGCCTTCTTAAAGGGGCGGCATGCATTATTCAAAAAATGCAATCAACCAATGGCAGCGCACTTGCTGCTATTTCTCCTCCATAGGGAGAGCACCGGAGCAACGAGTATCTATCATTGCTACATCCGATTCTCATGCTAACCTGTCTGCGCTGCATCTGCAGTCTCTGTGCATTGTCTAATGCTCTCTGTTTCCACAGCATATCAGTATCCTGTGTTACCTGGTTATATCAGCAACCATCTGGGCCTAAGCCATCCTGTTCCGCCTACAGCCATCCGAGTCCAAGGACTGTGTGAAGGTCACTGGAACTGACTCCTTACCAACTAACCAGATCCAGGACCCAGCGCATTACGGACTCTGCTGTAACTTTTGTTACCCCTTTTGGTCCCGCTGGGACAGTTGCCATGTGTTTGGGGTCTAACTGGAGGTAGCACATGTGTCCTCCGGGTATTCCATTCTGGCCCTGCCTGAGGAGCTTTACTACGGGTGCCCGGGGCTCACTAGTCACACCCCCTTCGGAGCCCCCCGGACCGTGGTCCCGAGGTTCCACTTAAAAAATAAAAACGAATGTGAACTTCACCATCTTTGCCTCCGCTTCCATTCATTACAGATTGCTACGGCCATGGAATCCCCTGGACCCCAGAGGCCTCCGACGTTGGAGTTGTGCCAAGAGGTGACCCGTTTAAGTGATCAACAGGATAAGATCGCAACGTATCTACGTATCCTGTCCACCTGCATGGATTCTCTGCAGAACCCGGCTGCTTCTGATTCACCTAGCAACACCCAGGTACTTGCTGTCATGACAAGCAAAGGCCCGTGCCTGGCGGCTCCTACCCGCTTCCATGATGATCCCACTCAGTGTCGGGGTTTTCTCAATCAGTGTACCCTACACTTCAAAATCTTGGGGCATATGTTTGCTTCTGACCGTGCCAAAGTGGGCTTCATTATGTCACATCTAGCAGGAGAGGCTCTCGCCTGGCTGAATCCGTTATGGGAGAGAGGAGATCCGCTGGTTAATGATCTTCAATCTTTCCTAGAAACTTTTCGCAGGACCTTTGATGAACCTGGCCGGGTCACGTCAACCGCTTCTGCCCTTCTTCGCTTACGCCAAGGAACCGTCCCAGTGGCTCAGTATGCTGTTCAGTTCCGCACCCACTCGTCTGCGTTATCCTGGAACAATGAGGCCTTGCTGGCTACCTTCTGGGAGGGCCTATCTGGAAAAATTAAGGATGAGCTGGCGGAACGGGACAGGCCTACCATCTTCGATGACCTGATTTCCTTGGCGACCCGGATTGACCTGCGTTTTCAGGAACGTTCCATGGAGATTAAGTGTGACAGGAGGTCCTACCACCTGGACTCTAATTCTTCCAAGACGTCTACCTCATCCTCTTCTCCCGAAGCTATGGAGGTAGATCGAGTAAGTCTGGCCTGCCGCCGCCAGGAGGCGCATCGCAAAAACAGAAGCTGTCTGTACTGTGGTAGTTCCGAACACCTGATCCGCTCCTGTCCAAAGAAGTCGGAAAACTCCTGTGCCTAGGCTCGGTAGGAGAGGCCACCCTAGGTAGAGAACGTTCCTCTCCTTCGTTACAGATCTCAGTCTCCGTGACCTGCGGAGCAATAACAATTTCTGGACTCTGTCTGTTGGACTCCGGAGCCGCCGGAAGCTTTATACAGCAAACGCTTGTGGAACACTACCACTTACCAGTTCAGGCTCTTCCCAACCCGTTGCGGGTAACCGCTGTCGATGGCCAGCCTCTAACCGAACCTGTCCAGTTCCAGACTGAGCCAGTGGAACCCCGTGTAGGTCTTATGCATTCTGAAAGGATTCATTTTATGTGTACCCTGGTTTGTCTCACCCCTTGCTTCTAGGTTTGCCTTGGTTTCAGAAACATGAACCAGTCCTTAATTGGAGAACAGGCGAAATTCTACGTTTGGGAGATTCCTTCTCAGACCGTTGTTTAACCCGGATTGAACCAGCTTCACCCCGGTCCAACCTGCTACCCTGCCTGGATTACCATCCGCTTACTATTCCTTCCTGGATGTCTTCGGGAAAAAGGAGGCTGAAAAACTTCCTCCTCACAGGTCGTATGACTGTCCAATAGACCTTCTTCCTGGAACATCTCCTCCCTGTGGGAGAGTTTACCCTCTTTCCCAGGCAGAGACTCAGGCTATGTCGGACGATATCCAGGAGAACTTGGCCAGAGGGTTTATCCGAAAATCATCGTCACCGTAAGGAGCAGGCTTCTTCTTCGTGAAGAAAGAGGACGGATCCCTGCGGCCCTGTATCGACTACCGAGGACTGAACCTGATCACGGTAAAAAACAGGTACCCTTTGCCTCTAATTTCAGAACTGTTTGACCGTCTCCGAGGGGCCAGGATCTTCACCCAGCTGGATCTCAGAGGGGCTTACAATTTGATCCGAATCAGAGATGGAGACAAATGGAAAACAGCCTTCAACACCCGTGATGGCCACTACGAGTACCTGGTAATGCCGTTTGGTCTAAGCAATGCTCCCACTGTTTTCCAAGAGTTCGTCAATTACATTTTCAGGGATATGCTTTACACCTTTATTGTTCTCTACCTAGACGACATTCTGATTTTTTCTACTGTCTTGGTCTCGCATCGCAGACAAGTGCGCCTGGTCTTACAGAGGCTCAGGGAGAACAGACTGTACGCCAAGTTTGAAAAGTGCCTCTTTGAACAATCCTCTTTGCCTTTCCTCGGTTACATTGTTTCCTCCACAGGATTAAAAATGGATCCAGAGAAGTTATCGGCTGTACTCAAGTGGCCTCGTCCATCTGGGTTGAAGGCCATACAACGATTCCTGGGCTTCGCCAACTACTACAGGCAATTCATTCCTAACTTCTCCACCCGAGAGGCGCCCATCTCAGCTCTAACCCGTAAAGGTACAAATCCGAAGGATTGGCCTCCTGAGGCTGAGGAGACCTTTGTTTCTCTCAAAAAGGCCTTTGCTGTCGCACCTGTTCTTCATCGTCCTAACTCCAATGAACAATTTTTTCTTGAGGTCGATGCCTCTTCAGTAGGTGCGGGAGCTGTACTAACCCAGAAATCGTCCTCCGGGCGAATCCATTCCTGTGTTTTTTTTTCCAAGGTTTTTTCTTCCGCAGAGAGGAATTATTCTGTTGGAGATCGGGAATTGTTGGCTATCAAATTGGCTCTGCAGGAGTGAAGGCATCTTCTAGAAGGAGCTCTTCATCAGGTAGTCATATACACCGATCACAAAAACCTTGATTACCTCCAAACTGCACAAAGGCTGAATCCTCGTCAAGCCCGCTGGGCTAAGTTTTTTGCTCGTTTTAACTTTGTTCTTCATTTTCGCCCAGCTAAGCAGACGCACTTTCCAGAGCCTTTCTACCTCCTGACCAAGAAGAAGAACCGCAGCACATCATTGAACCCTCAAGGTTAGTCACGGTCGCTTCTACTGATCTTGCCCGGCTGCCTCCCGGGAAGACTTTTGTGTCAGCTTCTGAGCGTACTTGTGTCCTTCGGTGGGGTCACTCGTCCAAGTTGGCTGGTCACGCCAGCCAGAGAAAGACTCTGCAACTCATCTCCCGGTACTACTGGTGGCCTGCCATGGCTAAGGACATTCTGGAGTACGTCACAGCCTGTCCTTCCTGTGCTCGTAACAAGACGGCCAAGCATCTACCCGCAGGTAGGCTTCAGCCTCTTCCAATTCCGTCTGCCCCCTGGCACATATCGCGATGGACATCATCACAGATCTCCCGATCTCATCTGGCTGTTCTGTGGTGTGGGTAGTGGTGGATCGCTTCTCTAAAATGGCTCACTTCATTCCACTACCCAGTCATCCAACTGTTCCTGAGTGGGCGGACCTGTTCATCCGGCACATCTTCCGCCTCCATAGTTTCCCTCTCCACATCATGTCCGACAGAGGAGTCCAGTTCACCTCAAGATTCTGGAGAGCAGTTTGTAAACTGGTAAGAATTGAACTGGATTTTAACTCAGCGTACCATCCCCAGTCCAATGGACAAGTGGAGAGGACATATCAAATCCTGGCTGGATTCCTGCGTCACTTTGTCAACGCCCATCATGACGACTGGGTAGACTTACTGTCCTGGGCCGAATTTTCTTACAACAATCAAGTAAGTGAATCTTCTGGAAAGTCTCCCTTTCAGATTGTCTTCGGATTGCAACCCAGAATACCTCTTCCCATCTCCGGATCATCTTCTCCGAAGATTTTTCTAAGGTCTGGAGGGATACCAAAACTGCTCTGGAGAAAGCCTCCCAGCGTATGAAAAGGCATGCGGACAAGAGACGTTTGGATGCGCCTATCTTTCGTCCCGGAGACAAGGTATGGCTCTCTTCTAAGTACATCCGGTTAAAGATGCCATCCTACAAATTGGGTTCCCGGTTCATCGGACCATTTGAGATCTTGAGACAGATCAATCCACTCCTTTCATGTTTCTCTCCTCAAACCAGTAGTTTTGAGTCCCTTCTTTAAGGATCCGGGTACCACTCCTGACCCTGTCTCGGAGGATGATGCTTTTGAGGTAAAACATATCCTGGCCATAAAAAAAGTAAGGGGTAAGACCTACTACCTGGTGGACTGGAAGGGTTTTGGTCCTGAGGAGAGATCTTGGGAGCCTAGGGAGAACATCCAGACTCCTCTTCTCCTTAAACAGTTCTAAGCAGGCTTGAAGAAGAGGGGGTGTAAAGAGGGGGATACTGTTACACCCGGTCCCCGTCCTGGCGCTGTGCCCAGGTCTGCCGCTGTTACACCTGGCCCCCATCCTGGCACTGCGTCCAGGCCTGCCGCTGCTCTTCGTTCTGGTAACTCACCTCAAGTCTCTCATGCTGCTGCTCAGCATTCTGTCCTCCCTCCTGCCTCCTCCTCCTGGCGTCCTGTGAGGAGATCTGTAGCTAAGGCTATTAGGGCCCGCCCGCCCGCTCTCTTGCCTTCTTAAAGGGGCAACGTTCATTATTCAAAAAATGCAATCAACCAATGGCAGCGCACTGGCTGCTATTTCTGGCCTCTCCTCCATAGGGAGAGTGCTGGAGCAATGAGTATTTATCATTGCTACATCCGGTTCTCATGCTAACCTGTCTGCGCTGCATCTGCAGTCTCTGTGCATTGTCTAATGCTTTCTGGTTCCACAGCATATCAGTATCCTGTGTTACCTGGTTATATCAGCAACCATCTGGGCCTAAGCCATCCCGTTCCGCCTACAGCCATCCGAGTCCAATGACTGTGTGAAGGTCACTGGAACCGACTCCTTACCAACTAACCAGATCCAGGACCCAGCGCATTACGGACTCTGCTGTAACTTTTGTTATCCCTTTTGGTCCCGCTGGGACAGCTGCCACGTGTTCGGGGTCTAACTGGAGGTAGCACCTGTGTCCTCCGGGTATTCCATTCTGGCCCTGCTTGAGGAGCTTTACTTCGGGTGCCCGGGGCTCACTAGTCACGCCCCCTTCGGAGCCCCCCGGACCGTGGTCCCGCGGTTCCACTTAAAAAATAAAAACGAATGTGAACTTCACCATCTCTGCCTCCGCTTCCATTCATTACAGTCATGGACCCAATGCAGACCTTTGCCCAAATGCTGCAGATCTTTACTGATGAGATTAGGGGGCTGCACGGTGAGTTGGTGCAGCAACTGCAGCTGTTGGTGGGCTTTGGGGGCTTGGTTCAGGAACAGGCTCAGTCAGAACCCAAGATATTCCTCCCTGACAGGTTTTCTGGAGGGAGAGATCAATTCTTGGTTTTGCAGCAAGCCTGCAAGTTATACTTCAGGCTGCGCCCTCGTTCATCAGGGAGTGAAGAGCAATGGGTGGGAATCATTATTTCCCTCCTTAACGGGGATCCCCAATCCTGGGCCTTCTCCCTGCCGGACGATTCACCATCATTAGAGTCCGTGGACAAGTTTTTTGTGGCTTTGGCGCTAGTGTATGGGGATCCTGATGGCGTCTCCCTGGTGGAATCCTGACTCCGTAGGTGTAAACAGGGAGCCCGGGTTGCTGAGGAGTACTGCTAAGAGTTTAGGAGGTGGGCCACTGACACTCAGTGGAGTGACCCTGCACTTAGGAGTTAATTTGTGCAGGGTCTGTCTCCAAAGTTGCAGGATACTCTGGTGCAGTACGCCGCCCCCAGGTCGTTGGAGGCCGTTGGAGTCCCTTGCCATCCGGGTGGATAGATGCCTTAGGGAGAGACATACACAAAATGTGCCCCCTGTTGTCCTCGCTAGGGAGGAGGACCCACCAGTGCGGACGGAGGAACCCAAGCAGCCCGTTGTTGTTGGTACAAAAAAGGGGTTGTCTGCGGCTCGCCATGGTGGGGGGTGTTATGAATGGGTCACCAAGGAGAAAAAAGCAAAACAAGCTAAGTCACAGAAAACCAGAGAGGTTGGTAACTATGCAGATTGCAGATCCCTGATCCTACCACACAACTAGCAGCAGCCGTGGAGCGTACCTATGATGTTCCTAGACGCTTCATCACAGCCGGAGGACTAAATAAGCCTGAAGCATGAAAAGGGGAAAACTAACTGCCCCAGAGCAGACCCCAAAGGAATAGATAGCCCCCACACATGTATTGACGGTGAAACAAGATGAAGGCACAAACACAGGCAGGAAAATAGGCTGAGCAAACGATGGGGCCCAAACTAACTAGAAAGGAAAGGAAAAACACTGTCTGCAACCTGCAAAAAACCCTACAAAAATAATGTTCAACACTTCTGATAGCAAAATTAACCCTGAAGTCACTAGACTTCTCCCACTATATCAGCACTCTGAAATATTCTGAGACAGAGCAAAAAGAGACCAAACTAGTAAGGGACAAAAAGCAAATTGGCAAAATACTGATAAATAAGAGTGGAAATTCAGTACAGCCCCCAGACGGGGCTGGATGACCACACAAAAAACTGAATAGACCAACAAAATCAAGTGTGAACATTAGCAGAAAAACTTAGCTTTAGATGACTGAAACAGAGCTGAAAACCAAGAGCTGAGAATCCAGAAGGAATCACCAGCAACTGAATAGGGCGTCGGCTGTTTTAAATCCAATCTGAGACTCCTGAGGTCCAATCGTCATCCTCATTCTCAGGTGGCAGATCTCCACCGATCAAATCAGTCTCACTAACTCCTGTTACCACCAGAGGGAGTCTGGAAGGAGAACTCACAACTGGTGAACCAGAGAATGAACTCACAACAGTACCTCCCCCTTGAGGAGGGGTCACCGAACCCTCATCCACGCCACCAGGCCGATCAGGATGGGCCCGGTGAAAAGCACGAACCAATCTATTGGCATGAATATTGGAGGCAGAGACCCAAGAATTATCCTCCTGACCATAACCCTTCCATTTGACCAAATACTGGAGTCTCCGTCTAACCAAACGAGAATCCAATATTTTCTCTACCTCATATTCCACATTGCCTTCAACCAACACAGGGTCAGGAGGTGCTGCCATAGGAACCACTGGCTCAACAAACCTCTTCAACAGAGATTTGCGAAATACGTTATGGATCTTGAACGTAACTGGAAGAGCCAATCGAAACGAAACAGAATTAAGAATTTCCAAAATCTTATAAGGACCAATAAATCTTGCCTTAAATTTAGGAGATGCAACCTTCATAGGAATATTCTTAGACCACAACCAAACCATATCACCCACTTTAAACCGGGGACCAATGGTCCTATGCCGGTTGGAAAATCGCTGGGCCTTTTCCTGAGAGCGTGACAACTTATCCACCACTTGGTCCCATATCTGCTGCATTCTCTTAACCACAGTGTCCACACCTGGGCAGGACGAAGATTCCACTTGCCCTGAAGAGAATCGAGGATGAAACTCAAAATTACAGAAAAAGGGTGACATCAAAGTGGCAGAACTAGCTCTATTGTTCAGTGCGAATTCGGCCAAGGGCAAAAATGAGACCCAATCATCCTGATCAGCAGATATAAAACATCTCAAATAAGACTCCAAGGTCTGGTTTGTTCTCTCAGTCTGTCCATTGGTCTGGGGATGAAACGCGGAGAAGGAGGATAACTGAATTCCCAGAACAAAAGGCTTTCCAGAATCTGGAAACAAACTGGACTCCTCTGTCGGACACAATGTTCTCAGGAATCCCATGTAACCGATCCACCTGTTGTAAAAACAAGGGCACCAACTCAGCGGAAGATGGCAACTTTGGGAGTGGTACAAGATGGACCATCTTCGAAAATCTATCACAAATCACCCAGATAACAGTCATTCTCTGAGAGACAGGAAGATCAGAAATAAAATCCATTGAGATATGGGTCCATGGCCTCTTGGGCACCGGCAAGGGCATCAGCAACCCACTAGAACGAGACCAGGGTTTAGACCGAGAACAAGTCCCACAGGACTGTACAAAATTCCTGACGTCACGAGATAAGGCAGGCCACCAAAAGTACTGACTCACCAAATCTCTGGTACCAAAAATACCTGGATGACCAGCCAATGCGGAGCAATGAATTTCAGACATCACTCTCTTTCTCCACTGGTCAGGAACATACAATTTTCCTATAGGGCAATGCTCAGGTTTATCCTCCTGAAATTCCTCCAGGGCGCGTCTCAAATCGGGCAAAATGGCAGAAAGAACTACCCCCTCACCTAGGATGGTAGTAGGCTTGGTCACACTAAGAGAATCGGCAAAGATACTCCTAGAAAGGGCGTCTGCCTTAACATTCTTAGTGCCCGGAAGAAAAGAGACCACAAAATTAAAACGCGTGGAAAACAAGGCCCATCTAGCCTGTCTAGGATTCAAGCATTTGGCCGACTCCAGATAAATCAAATTCTTGTGATCGGTGAGGACCACAACTTGATGTCTAGCTCCCTCCAACCAATGTCTCCACTCCTCAAATGCCCACTTCATGGCCAACAATTCCTGATTCCCCACGTCATAGTTGCATTCAGATGGGGAGAACTTTCAAGAAAAGAAGGCACAGGGATTCATCTTAGAAGTCATAGGGTCTTTTTGGGACAAAACAGCTCCTGCACCAACCTCAGAAGCATCTACCTCCACCTGAAATGGAAGTGAGACATCAGGTTGCCGTAAAACTGGAGCTGAAGTAAATCTCTGCTTAAGCTCTTGAAATGCTGAGATAGCCTCAGGAGACCAATTCAGCACATCAGCACCCTACTTGGTCAGATCAGTCAGTGGTTTGACAATACCAGAAAAATTACCTATAAATTTACGATAGAAATTAGCAAAACCCAAAAACTTCTGGAGGGCCTTCAAAGAAGTAGGCTGAACCCAATCATAAATGGCCTGTACCTTGGCCGGGTCCATTTCAATAGCCAATGGAGATAAGATAAATCCCAAAAATGAAATCCTCTATACACCAAAGAGGCATTTCGATCCCTTAACAAACAGGGAATTCTCCCTCAAAATCCGGAGTACAGTCCGGACGTGTTCCACATGAGAATCCCAATCAATAGAAAAGATCAAAATATCATCCAGATAGATGATCAAAAACTTATCCACAAAGTCACGGAAAATATCATTCATAAAGGACTGGAAGACAGCAGGGGCATTAGTGAGCCCAAAAGGCATCACCAGGTACTCAAAATGTCCCTCCGGAGTATTAAACGCTGTCTTCCATTCATCCCCATGCTTGATGCGAATAAGATTATACGCCCCCTTGAGGTCAAGCTTAGTAAACCAGCAGGCACTCTTAACTCTGGAGAATAAATCAGACATCAGAGGTAACGGGTACTGATATTTACCCGTCATCTTGTTAAGGGAACGATAATCAATACACGGTCTTAATGAACCATCTTTCTGGGCCACAAAAAAAAAACAGCACCTAAAGGTGACGAGGATGGTCTAATATGACCCCTCTCCAATGACTCCTTAATATAGGATCGCATAGCATCATGTTCGGGTACTGATAAGTTGAAAAGCCGACCCTTGGGAAATTTGCACCCAGGCATCAACTCAATTGCACAGTCATAACTCCTATGAGGAGGCAAAGACGCAGACTTGCTCTCACTAAATACATCTGAAAAATCGGCTAGATAATCAGGAATATCATGAGACTGAGGAGAGGTGGAGAGAACAGGAGCGACCCTAAGAACACACTGACAACCCCAACTCACCACAGACCCAGATTTCCAATCCAAAACTGGATTATGAGTTTGCAACCAAGGAAAACCCAGAACAATAGTATCATGCAAATTATGCAGCACCAAAAATTTACAATTTTCTTGGTGGTCTGGGGCAACTCGCATTGTCACCTGGGTCCAAAACTGAGGTTTATTCTCCGCCAAAGGAGTAGCATCAATACCCCTCAAAGGAATAGGCGTCCGCAGAGGCGTCATGGAAAAACCACAACGTTTAGCAAAGTCCAAATCCATCAGATTCAACGCTGCTCCTGAATCCACAAAAGCCTTCGTGGAAAACGTGGAAAAAGAGCAGATCAGAGAAATTGCCAAAAGAAACTTAGGTTGTATAATGCCCACAGCAAATGTGTGTGCAAAACGTTTCTCTCGTTTTGGGCAGACAGAAATAGTATGAGAGACGTCTCCACAGAAAAAACACAGCTTATTACACCTTCTAAACTCCTGACGTTGCGCCCTAGACAAAACCCCATCACATTGCATAGGTTCAGACATTTGTTCAAAAGGTGGCAGCGCCTCCCGTGTAGTTTTACGTTCACGTAAACACCGATCAACTTGAATGGCTAATGACATAGAATCATCCAGACCAGAGGGAACAGGAAATCCCACCATAGCATCTTTTACGGTCTCTGATAAACCCTTCTGAAGGAGATCTGCCAATGCACTATCACTCCATGTAGTAAGGACCGCCCACTTTTGGAATTTTTGACAGTATAACTCTGCAGAATCCTGACCCTGGTTTAATGCCAACAGGGTTCTCTCAGCTTGATCAACAGCATTAGGTTCATTATACAACAACCCCAAGGCTTGGAAAAATGCATCCACATTAGTCAGAATACGATTTTCAGGTGTCAGAGAAAAAGCCCAATAATGGGGATCGCCGCGCAGCAAGGAGATGACAATTTTAACCTGTTGCACAGAGCTCCCCGATGAGTTAGGCTTAAAGGCCAGAAATAATTTACAATTATTCTTAAAATTCAGAAATTTAGACCGATCCCCAGAAAACACATCAGGAGTAGGGATCTTAGGTTCAGCAGCATGTGACTGAATGAGGTAGGTGGAAATTCCCTGCACTTCAGCAGCCAGCTGCTCCACACTATCAGACAATTGTTTAATCTCCATTAGGAAAAAGAAAAAAAAAATCCTCCTACGGCCCAAGAGAAAAAAGAGGAAAAAATATATATATATATAAAAAAAAAAATTCTGACACTTTTTTTTTTAACAACTTTTTCCTGCTTTTGAGTACCCTAGAATCTGCAGTATGGCTGGTGATTCTGTTATGAATGGGTCACCGAGGAGAAAAAAGCAAAACAAGCTAAGTCACAGAAAACCAGAGAGGTTGGTAACTATGCAGATTGCAGATATCTGATTCTACCATACAACTAGCAGCAGCCGTGAAGCGTACCTACGATGTTCCTAGACGCTTCGTCACAGCCGGAGGACTAAATAAGCCTGAAGCATGAAAAGGGGAAAACTAACTGCCCCAGAGCAGACCCCAAAGGAATAGATAGCCCCCACACAAATATTGACGGTGAAACAAGATGAAGGCACAAACACCGGCAGGAAAATAGGCTGAGCAAACGATGGGGCCCAAACTAACTAGAAAGGAAAGGAAAGACACTGTCTGCAACCTGCAAAAAACCCTACAAAAATAATGTCCAACACTTCTGATAGCAAAATTAACCCTGAAGTCACTAGACTTCTCCCACTATATCAGCACTCTGAAATATTCTGAGACAGAGTAAAAAGAGACCAAACTAGTAAGGGACAAAAAGCAAATTGGCAAAATACTGATAAATAAGAGTGGAAATTCAGCACAGCCCCCAGCCGGGGCTGGCTGACCACACAAAAAACTGAATAGACCAACAAAATCAAGTGTGAACATTAGCAGAAAAACTTAGCTTTAGATGAACTGGAACAGAGCTGAAAACCAAGAGCTGAGGAGCCAGAAGGAATCACCAGCAACTGAATAGGGCGTCGGC
Source organism: Dendrobates tinctorius (assembly GCF_039654945.1). Classification (NCBI taxonomy): domain Eukaryota; kingdom Metazoa; phylum Chordata; class Amphibia; order Anura; family Dendrobatidae; genus Dendrobates; species Dendrobates tinctorius. The sequence continues at coordinate 26,282,171 of NW_027361706.1, forward strand.
TGTCTTAAATCCAATCTGAGACTCCTGAGGTCCAATCGTCATCCTCATTCTCAGGTGGCAGATCTCCACCGATCAAATCAGTCTCACTACCTCCTGTTACCACCAGAGGGAGTCTGGAAGGAGAACTCACAACTGGTGAACCAGAGAATGAACTCACAACAGGGGGGGTATGCTTTTCCTGTGGGAAGCCGAGCCATTTCATGGGAGCCTGCCCAGTGCATGCCAAGTCTCCAGATGAACCCATGCAAGTAGGAGGAGGTAGTTTGTGTACAGGGCTGCCTACGGTTCAGGAAGTGGTGTCAGCATGTTTCTACTGCGGGCAGACTGGTCATGTCCTTAAGCCTTGCCCTACGAGCGCCAAATTATCTATGCCATCTCAGAAGCCGCATTCCCCTGGTCGCTTGGAGGGAGGCGACCAGGGAGTGTATATTTCCTCCATTTTGCCCTCCCAAGGTACTATGTCAGCGGAGGTTTTAGCTGGCGGGGTACTGGAGGTGATACCGGTGCTTGTGTACAGCGGAGCAGGAGTCAGTCTCGTGGATGCTCGCTTTGTCCAGACTCATGGCCTGAAGTGTAGGATGCTAGCCCAACCTATAAGCGTCCAGGCCATTAACTCTGTTCCTCTGAGCCAGGGTCTTGGAGGGAATGCCGGTGCCTATTGTTTTAGGCCTCCCTTGGCTGAAAAAACACAACCCGGTAATAGATTGGTGGGCTAGGGAAGTAGTCAGCTGGGGGCAGTCGTGTGAGGGCTGCTGCCTAGGGGCTACTGTCTCTGCCGTCTCTCGGCAACTGGCCCCTTCCTCTCCTGTGGGAGCAGCAGAGGTGCTGCAGGAGATTAGGGGCAAGTCTCAACCCTCGACATTAGCCAACCCTGGGAGGCGCAGACCTCGTGGTGGAAGGGGTTGAGGGTGGTGAGCCCCTTGGTGAATTGCGGGGGTGTCAGTTCCAGTAAGAGTTCACTGTATTGTGACAAATTAATGTGTGGCAATAAATGTTCAGGTCCGGACCTGTGTGTGAACGAGCATGTATGAGTGGCCACCAAAAAACATCCAGTGGAATTGTGTTGTTGAGTCTTGCCAGCTTTACCCCCCAAACATGCACATACACAACTCGTTCCCCAGATCGGCACTTTGGAGATGTGTGGTGCCTCCAGAACATACATTGCCAATACCAGCGGTGCTCGTTTGTCATGAACCTGAAGTTCAGGTAGTGGCTGGGGTGAACTCTGGATCTGGGCGTCCCCTCTGTAGGTGGTTCCCTGATGAGGAGCAGTCTTGAGGGTCCAGAGGCACCTCATATTGAGGGAGGGTACTGTCACGATGCATGCTGGATTGTGACAGATAAAAGCACATGTAACCTTTTTTTCCTTTAAGCTAGTTGCTTTAAGTTAGTTTTGCCCCCGGTGGCCATTAGGGTCAATAGACAGTGGTGTCTTTAGTTCTAGTTTTGCCCCCGGTGGTGGCTAGTATTATTACATGGGAATCACTAGCAGGTGTGATTGCTCTGGCTCTTGCCTATAAAGGAGAATCAGGTGGTCTCACTCACTGTTGGTGATATTGGTCATTTCCAACCATCCTTGGCGGAGGAAGGAGCTAGAGAAGAGTTCCTTGCAGCTCAGTCAGAGTCCTGGTGGTGAAGGAGCAACAGTGAGGAGTTCCTTGCAGCTCTGACAAAGCTTTGGTGAAGTAGCAGCTATTCAGGAGGAAAGCTGCACTCAGGTGCTGGACTCTGTTGCTGGGAGCAATAGCAACAGAGCAAAGTTAAGTGGTTTTTCCCTGTTTGTAACTTTCCTTATGTGTGTTTTAGTGCAGTGGTGGGATTAGTTTCTGCACCATTCAATTCATTAGAAAGGGATAGGTGCAGGGCGAGCTAGGATTTTTAGGTATCCTGCTCGTCGCCAGGTGCGGAACCTGCCTAGGGACTGTCAGGAGTGTAGAGACACTGACTCAGGGGAGTGCAGGAGGTCTCCACATCTCTGTTCCCTATTGTAGGGCCCTCCATTGTATCGGTTTCCCTGGTGATTCCCTTATCTCTGTAAATTCACCCTGCTGAAGGCGGTGTATCCAGATACACATGTAACTACTGAAATAAGCCTGCTGGAGGCGGTGTATCCGGCTGCACGTTACATTGTTTAAATTCGCCCTGCTGGAGGCGGTGTATCCAGGGTCATGGGTGTCATAGAAATTCGCCCTGCTGGAGGCGGTGTATCCAGTCACCCGTGACATCACAATAACAATTGAGGGTGAAAAGATAATTTTTGTGGAAAGAATATGATTTTTTTTATTTTATAGCTGTACGTTATAAACTTATGTGAAGCTCATGGGGGTTCAAAGTTCTCATCACACATCTAGATAAGTTCTGTGGGGGGGTCTAGCTTCCAAAATGGTGTCGCTTGTGGGGGGGGTTCCACTGTTTAGGCACATCAGGGGCTCTCCAAATGCGATATGGCATCAAACCAATTCTGCGTTGAAAAAGTCAAATGGAGCTCATTCCCTTCTGAGCTCTGCCATGCGCCCAAACAGTGGTTTATCCCCACATATGGGGTATAGGCATACTCAGGACAAATTGCACAATAGCTTCTGTAGTCCAATTTCTCCTGTTACCCTTGGTAAAATAAAAACATTGGGCCTGAAGTAATTTTTTGTGAAAAAAAGTTAAATGTTCATTTTTTTTAAGCATTCAAAAAATTCCTGTGAAGCAACTGAAAGGTTAATGAACTTCTTGAATGTGGTTTGAGTACTGTCAGGGGTGCAGTTTTTAGAATGGTATCACTTCTGGGTATTTTCTACAATATAGACCCCTCAAAGTGACTTCAAATGTGATGGTGTTGTAAAAATGAGAAATCGCTGGTCAAATTTTAACCCTTATAACTATCAAACAAAAAAAATTTTGCTTCCAAAATTGTGCTGATGTAAAGTAAACATGTGGGAAATGTTACTTATTAAGTTTTTTGTGTGCCGTATATGTGATTTAAGGGCATAAAAATTCAAAGTTGGAAAATTGCAAAATTTTTGCCAAATTTCCATATTTTTCACAAATAAACGCAAGTTATATGAATGAAATTTTACCACTAACATGAAGTACAATATGTCATGAGAAAACAATGTCAGAACCACCGGGATCCATGGAAGCGTTCCGGAGTTATTACTTCATAAAAGGACAGTGGTCAGAATTGTAAAACTTGGCCCGGTCATTAACATGCAAACCACCCTTGGGGGTAAAGGGGTTAATTGATCATGTGGGTGTTCCATATATGTTGCTGGACTTAGGCCGCCATTTTCCTACCTCAGCACAGGCACTTTAATGATGTTCTAATCCTACTTCAGGAAGATTATTTATAGGCCGCTGTACCCCTCTTCTTTCACATTTGAGATATTTCTATATCTTCACTTTCAATATATTAATGCTGGTAAAGTGTGTGTAAAGGTGTCTCCAGCCATTAGCGTCCTTCATATCTGAGGCATTTGTTTTTTTTGTTTTTTTGTTATTTTATTTTCATTACTATTGTTGTTTATTTAATAAAAATTGCAATTTATGATTTTGAAAAAATTTCTATTTTTTGCATTCTGTGCAAGCTGGGGTGTGGCCTCCCTCTCCTGAGCTGGAAATTGTATATGAGGCTTCCCCAGACTGGTGTCTACTGTTTGGGACCGAGTCCTTTTGTCTGCCCTTGTTCACACGTTGAGGTCAACTTTGACACAAAGCAAGGTTTTTAATATTAGTGTAGGACTATCCCGAACAGAGTTACCGTGTCATGGTGCGATGGCTTTCATGCTACTTTTGATCAAAAACAGTATTACTAAAAACTCTGTATTTAGATGCACTTTTGCTTTTACTTATTTAGTTACAGCAGTTTTTTTGCTCACTTTGTCTTTTGCAGGTTTTTTGCTTTTTCTGTTCACTTTTCTCATGCAGTTGAGAAACTGATGAAACAGACGGGATTTATATATTGTGCTTGGCACAGGATATTTTTTGGATCATAATTTTGATATAACTTCTTTTTTCCTTCTACAAAAACCCCTCACATTTTACAGTACCAGCGTAGAGAATGAGATTTCTAAACTCTCAGTCACACGCTGCATTTCTTTTTCTCCATTTTTGATCTGAAGCTTGTCAATTCTTTCATTTTTGCAGCGTTTTTCACCAATTCAAATGAATGAATGAAAAAGCAAAACAATTAAAAACGCTGCAAAAACACGAGGATTGTACGCAGCGATTTTCCTGCTGCCACTCTGGTTTTAGGGGTAGAATAAAATCCTGCAAAAATGCAACATGTGAACATATAAAACCACAAGAGAAAAACCGACTAAAAGTCCAAAGTATCAAAAGTGGTTTTATGTTGTTTCTTTCCGATTGTCCATTCTGCATCTAAGGTCCATTTTCGCAGCACTGCTAATTAAATGTGGGATTTATTTTACTATATTTATACTTTTCTACTATATCTATATAAGTAATAACCCCATTTTTCTTGGCACTCTGGGTTTGAGTCCCCCTTTCTTGTGTTTTATTTCTAACATGTGAACATAGCCTTATCCTGGTTGTGTTCTATTTGGAAATAACATAGAACGGCCGTAATAACATGGAGACATAATTCATTCCATGGTTTTCCACTGTCAGAATTACTAGGCAGCATCTATTCCTACAGAGCCGCCCATGAAGATTCTATCCCCAGATTCCATTATGACATCACACATGATGTTGGCCATTATGACATCACACATGATGTTGGCCATTATGACATCACACATGATGTTGTCCATTATGACATCACACATGATGTTGGCCATTATGACATCACGGAACACAGTCTCTACTTATACAATGCACACAGTGTCACTGGTGCCATTTTTTGGTTCTGTAGCTAGTGGACTGTGCGCACTTGCACTTACTCGCTATGGCTGACTATCTTCTAGATGACTTACAGGCAGACGCACTATGTGGGATTATTTTCGACAATAACCCTGACACTGCGCTTCTACCACTCGATGGCGTCCTCAGCTTCACTCACCGGCTGGTGATGACGCTGGTAAAGGACTGCCTGACCAAATACAACCAAGGTCAACTAACCTCAGAGTATCTGAGCGATTTACCTCAGAACATCAGGATGTTACTGCAGCAGGTAAGTGGCGGACGCTCCGCACAAATCTTCTCCATAATAATAGATAATAATGGCGGGATAGAAGTTTCTTCTTTCCTCCAATATAAAACACAATAAATCACCAGATATGGCACCAGAGGAGCAAATGGCACATAAAATGGCCGCCTCCAATGTGACCTTTCTCATCTCAGGATTTCCATTTTTCTTTTCTTTCTAGGCTGAAAAAAGATTTCAACATGGCGACTTGTCTTTGATTAAGGAACTCGCCCAAAAAGTCCTGTCTGCACTGGAACGTCCGGCCCGCTCATCGGAACGCCTGGTAAGGAGCCGTCTTCTTCTCTATCACACGTCCTTGTTTTCTGATCTTCTCCAGATCACCAGTCAGATATCAGAAGATCTGGTGTTAGATCTTACAGGCCTCCCTGTCAGCTCCTGGCAGGCACAGCATATTTATGGCCGCTAGTCTCTGCTGCTCCCTCCCCCGTGATGGCAGTCTGTATTCTGTAGCCCCAGCTCAGTGGCGGGACGTCTGTATTTCCGCCTCTGTCTAGCGCTATTATCTTCCTGATTGTAAATGCTGCAGCTGAGATAATAGGCGATATTACAGAAATGTTGTGTATACAAGTCTCTTATAATGTATATTAATCTGGACTTGTGGAGAGGAGCTGCAGTGTAAAGCATTTCCCCCTAATACTGTAATTAATGAAGTACCCCTGATATAAGGAGCGCAGGTAACACGGCTCTGGGTTCACAGGGCAGAGAAGTCAAAGTTTACACCGAACGTTTGATTTTTCAATCTTAATTTATCTTAATCCACCTAAATGAGAGAATGAGAAAAGTTCTCAACATGGCGCATTGTCTGTAGAGTTACAATTGCTGCATCTGTAAATGCAGGTTTAGTTCTTCCTGATTTATGGATTTGGTGATTTAGTGAAATCTTCCACATATTAAATCTATATATTATAACTATTAGGAAACAGCAGAAGGCGACACCGAAGATGGGAAAAATCTACACCCGGGAATGACCCCTGACCCTAATACGAGTCAGCGGGAACTGACCAGCGATCTGACCACAGGTAAGCCGATCACCCGACCTTCTAGACGGAATCTCCAGATATTCTAGAGAACAGGGGATAATGGTGGATTTACTGTACTCTGTGTACAGGGAACCTGTCAGCCTGTTACATGTGAAGTTCCGGTCTGACTGTACAGCCCATTACCCTCTAATGAAAAGATCCCTTTTGTTTTTAGAAATCTAATTTCTCAGTCAGGAGAAATCTAACGTAGAAGCCATACACAAACCTGGGTGGAAGTGCACTTGGGGCGTGAAAGAAAGCATCTGAGTGCAGTGACACGCCCCTAGTGCACTTACAGGCTAATATGCATATGGCTTCTCTGCTTGAGCTCTGTCTTTCTATCACTCACATGTACAGTGAGGGCGATGACTGCCTCATATTTAGAATCCCCATATAATCAGTAATAATCCCATTTACAGACGTCCCGCCATTTCTCCGTTATATTGCTGTATTGTGTATGTAGGATTGATGTCGTCTAATACATTTTATTTCTTCATCTCTTCATCACTATTTTAGATCCAACAGTGCTGGCGATTCCTGATAGTGGAATCTATGAGATCCCGGAGATCCAAGAACCTGACGCTGTGAGTATCATAGAAGGGGATGTCTGTACATCACCAGATCATGGAGTGTGAATGACACGTCCAGTATTATCCCCCATATAACCATGGGAGATCTCTGTTCTAAATATAAATGACGCTATTGTGTTAGATAATATCAATTATACTAAACACAATCTGGCACCAGGTTTCTGCTACCCATCTGAGAGCAGCATGATGTAGGGGCAGAGACCCTGATTCCAACAATGTCACTTTCTTTATTGGGTGCAGCAGTCACACTTTTCTCTGATGCAGATCTAGCAGAGCTCTGAATCCTGAGCCATTTATAACCCTGCCCACACCATTGGCTGGCCGCTGTCTGGATACAGTACACTGTGAAGAAGCAAAAATCCTCTAATCAGTGGTGGGAGCAAGGTTACATAGAGCAATAGGACTACGTGACACAACACTAGTCCTATAGTGATAATCTCTTGCTGATTAAACACTGATTTTAATAAAACGATACACAGCCTAGTAACTGAAACGTCACTGGAATCAGGATTTCATCCCCTACATCATGCTGTTCTTAGATTACATAAAAAACCTGCTGACAGATTCCCTTTAAGGTTTCATTTGTGATCTCCCATATTATTCAGCACTGTACAATGATTCTGGTGTATGGAGGATCCCCCTTAACACCCTAACGACCTATGACGTGCTTTGCCCATGGCCTCCCCCATCTATTCCAGTACATGACAGCTCATCTGATCAGCTGTCATGTGCTGCTAACAGCCGCGTGTGTAATCACGATCCACCTGTGGCTGCTAACATGTGAAATGCCGCTGTCAAACTCTGACATCGGCATATTTAAATGGCTGCTATGGAAGTGCGTCTTGGCGCCCGTGTCATACCACCGCAGATCGCCGATGGGTTTGCATGACAATACGAAGTCTGCAGAAGACTTCTTTTGCTGTCACTGCCAAACTGCCATTGTTGCCGCCCAGTGGTCGACGCTCAGAGCAGATGAGCATATTTGCTTTGTGTAACACAAGCTGTTATGAATGAGTCACCGAGGAGGAAAAACAAAAACAAACTAAGCCCCAGAAAACCAGAGAGGTTGGTAACTAAGCTGATTGCAGACCCCTGATCCTATCCACACAACTAGCAGTAGCTGTGGAGCGTACCTACGATGATCCTAGATGCCTCGTCACAGCCGGAGAACTAAATAAGCCTAAAGCAAGAAAAGGAGAAATCTAAACTGCCCCAGAGCAGACCCCAAAGCAATAGACAGCCCCCAAACATGTATTGACGGTGAGACAAGATGAAAACACAAACACAGATAGAAAAAAAGGCTGAGCAAAGGATGGGGCCCACACTAACTAGAAAGGACAGGAAAGGAAAGATGCTGTCTGCAATCACGCACAAAACCCTGCCAAAAAATGTCCAACACATTCTGATAGCAAAAACCCTGAAGTCGCTAGACTTCAATTCCCTATATCAGCACTCTGGTATATTCTGAAGACAGAGCAAAAAGAGACCAATCTTATCAGGGACAAAAAGGCAAACTGGCATAAACAGAGACATAAGAATGGAAATTCAGCACAGCCCCAGCAGTGGCTGGCTGACCACAAAAACTGAGTAAACCAGACCAAATCTCATGTGAAAAATAGCAGAGCACACAGCTTGTGAAGGCAGGAAAAGAACTGGAAACCAGAACCTCAGGGCAGAAGAAAATCACCAGCACAAAATTAGGGAGTCGGCTGTCTTAAATCCAGTCAGAGACTCCTGATGTCCACTCACAGTTCTCCTCAGGTGGCAGGTCTCTGCAATTTAGATCAGCTTCATTACCTGCTGTCACCACCAGAGGGAGCCCGGATGGAGAACTCACGACTCCTCTGTCAACATAGCCATCTCCACCAACCTCACCAGAAGCCAGAGGTAAACCAGAAAATGAGTTCACAACAACAAGCGATCGGATGATCCCAGCATCTAGTCTCCCATGGAGACTATTGAAGCAAGTAAAAAGTAGAAAAAAAGGATTTAAAAAATATAAAAGTTGAAATTACCCCCCCTTTTTCCCCATTCAAAACAATTTAAAAAATACACTTATTCGATATCTCCTCACTCGGAAACACCCGATCTATCAAGGTCTAACAAGAAAAAATCCGATCTGTAAATGTCGCAAAGCGAAAAAAATCAAAATGCCAGAATTACACTCTTTTAGTTGCTGCAACATTGCAATAAAATGCAATAACGGGCGATCAAAACTTTGTATCTACCAACAATGGTATCAATAAAAATATCAGCTCGGCACTCAAAAAATGAGCCTTCACCCCGACCCAGATCACGAAAAATGGAAATGCTACGGGTCTCAAAAAACAGCGCCTTTTTTTTTTATACAAAGCTTTGGATGGGTTTTTTTTCACCACTTAAATCAGAAAGAACCTATACATGTTCGGTATCTACGAACTTGTAATGACCTGGAGAATCATAATGGCAGGGCAGTTGTAGCATTTAAGCATTTAGTGAACGCGGTAAAAAAAAATTGTGGAATTGCACTTTTCTGCAATTTCACTGCGCTTAGAATTTTTATCCCATTTTTCAGTACAGGTTATGGTAAAACCAATGGTGTCGTTCAAAAGTACAAATTGTCCAGCCCTCACATGGCCATATTGACCGAAAAGTAACAAAGTTATGGCTCTGGGAGGAAGGGGAGCAATAAACGGAGACGCAAGAACAGAAATACCCTTGGTCGTTAAGGGGTTAAATGGCATCCGTGTCTGCGGAGTGTTCTGCTTGTATCGTCCCCTACAGTCAATCGCTGTATATCAGCTGGGACATAATATTGGAGGGAGAAATTTTCTGGAGCTTTTTTCTTGCAGCTTTTTGATCTGAATATCATTTCTTATTTTCTTATAGGGAGCGATCGAATCATTGATCCCAGCGAGAAAGCCGCATATAAGCGACTTTCAAACATCCAAACTGATCGGCGCTGGAACTTTTGGGTGAGATTTCTGTTGGTATAATCCACATTTCTCAGGGTTCCCTATGACAGCACTTCTGCCTCTGTGCTCTGCCATTCAGTGTTATCATAGGGAAATAATCGGAGTCCACATCACTGTCCACATCTAATTCTCACTATTCAGCTCATTTATAGACAGCGGAGCATTCTGACCTATAACAGGTTACATTATGTGCTGCTACTTTATTAATTTCTAGAAATTTATTTCCAGAGACGGACAGACTTCAAGAATTAGTACAGAAGATCGTATAATGATTTCTACAGCTGGACTGTTATTAAGGATTGATTACTAACCATGGATTGTCCTTTTCTCCAGGTCCGTCTACTTAGCGCGCCATAAAGACTTGCACCAGGTCTTTGCAATGAAGACAATGGCCAAGCAGAACCTGAATACTCCAAAAAAGGTGGAATTGGCCTTTATGGAGAGGGACATCTTAACATTCGCTGATTGTCCCTTTGTGGTCTCCATGCTCTGCTCCTTTCCAACTAAACTTCACCTCTGTATGGTCATGGAGTATGTGGAAGGTAGGACACATATGCATTATATTCTAGTCACTCCATGTCTGCTCACATCTTATCACCGCACCTATAACTAGGATTTGTCCAGGTGGTTGTTTCCATCACCACAGAACATTTACTATAGGTTATATATTACATAGCTGCACAGAAATCCATTGATCAGTGTGCAGGGGAACTATGGGGCCCATGAGTCAGAGGAGGCTTGGCGCCACTTGGCATTGGGCCACATCACTCCTCCTATCATCACAATTTCAGAGCAGCCGCATCCTCAGAATGAGAATACTGATAAACAGAATGGTGCCTCAGGAAGCCAAAAGCCCCCCGATCCACCATTCAGCCCGTGGTTGTGAGACAGTGGTCTGAGACTCCGTACACTGGAGGTGCAGAGTAGTCACAGCATCCCGCCTGTAGTGTGGAGTCTCAGTACTCACACTGTACTGACCAGAGCAGCGTGCCGTGGGAATGGGGCCAGGGGAATAGTGCTTTTTTAATGTCAGCATTTCTAGGGGTGATAATACTGATTGGGTGGCTGTGGGGGACATAGTACTGTGTGAGAGGCTATGGGAGCCTGCTAATGCCACGAAACTGATTTGCTGGCTGTGAATGCCCCTATACTGGGTGCGGTCTTCATACTGAGTGGCGTGCTGTGGGGGTTTTATTCTGTGTGGGAGTCCTAATTCTGTGTTAGGGTCCAAATTATGTGTGAGGGGCCATCATACTAAGTGGAAACATGTGGGGAGCCTTATAATGTGTGTCTGTGTGGGAAGTTATACTGAGTATAGGCACTGTGGGCGCCACTATACTAAGTGGGGGCCTCATACTGACACTGTATATGTGGGGTGATACGGTAGGCAGGAGGATTCACTGTGGGGATACCATACTCTGTGTTTGTGAGTGGGGGCACGCTTGAGGGCATCATACTTTGAAATGGCCATAAAAAGTGTATTGCTGGTGAGAACATGAAGGGGATTCAATAGATATTATTTTTAGGGGCCTAATTAGAACTTTTTCTATGGGGCCCTGTGATTTTTATGTACGCCACTGTCTGTGTGATCTCCCCCGTATGTCCACACTGAGCAAGCCAGTATCTCCAGTATCCTCAGCTGTAGACAAGATGTGATATCACTTTATGTTATTAGTTACATGGAGCACACTTCACCACTACTTTAGTCTAATATTATGTGCACTATTCATTATAACTGCACACAGTCTTTCCTGACAAATATCTCTGCTCAATTCTCATTACACATCACGGTGGTCTGCTTTATAAACCCCTCACCGGTCATATTTCCTTTTTTCTACAGGTGGAGACTGTCGGACCCTATTAAACACCATGGGTCATTTACCTGTCCCCTTGGCCCGCTTGTACTTTGCAGAAGCGGTTGTGGCTGTAGAATACTTGCACAGCTATGGGGTGGTGCACAGAGACCTGAAGCCAGAGAAGTAAGTACCCGATGTAGTATAATACTGGAAGTTATCATTTATTATCATATAGTCTGCAAGGTTAAAACCATCTTTTCTTTCACAGCCTCCTGATAACATCTGCCGGACACATTAAAGTTACCGATTTTGGAGTTTCAAAAGTTGGTGTCATGACACCAAAAACCAACACCTACAAGCGATTAGCAGAAGACATCAGCAGAGAGTTCCGGGATTATGAGGTTGGCATCACTTACAGAAACGAGGCTTGTTCTTACTAATCTCATCACACTGTTGTTTCTTCTCTGCATTCTTCATTTCTAGAGAACTTTTCCACTGATATTTTATCTTCTGTCATTGTGTTTTTATGTGAGAACTTGTCATAATAATGGTATCATCAATCTCATCTCCTTCTTCTGTTGCTTTCCAGGTCTTGGGCACCCCATGTTATATAGCCCCAGAGGTCATCCTGAAAAAATACTATGGAAGACCTGTAGACTGGTGGTCAATGGGGATCATACTACATAAATTTCTTGTGGGACGTGTACCATTTTATGGGAAATCTGAAACTGAGATTTTTAATAATATTGTCAATGGTAAGTGGAATAATCCGATTATTTGCTTTGATTAGTTACATTGTTTTACTTATTTCCTTTGCTTTAACTTACAGTCCAATAAAGATGTTTTATTTTCTGTAATTTTCTATATAACAGGAGACATACGTTGGGATTGTAATCCCGTTCCCCCCTTTGATGCTCAGAGCCTCATCACAGGACTGCTCAGAAAAAATCCTGAACAAAGACTTGGGACAGGTAACAATTTGCTTATTACACATAGGACATATCGCCCATGTCCATGAGAATCAGCACTTCTCTATCAGCTCATCCATTTCTAATTCTTCATATCACTTTCAGTAATTTTCCTTCATGTAAATTTCATTAGTTTAGATTAAGTTAAACAGCTCAGATATGGAACAGTCTCTGACAATATCTGCAACACTTTTCTTTTGTCTTTTCCAGCAGGAGCATTTGAGATCAAGGGTCATCCATTCCTGATAGACTTAGACTTTAACAACCTTCTAAGTCAGAAGCCTCAGCTTGCGTCAAATGTGGGCGCAGAAGATCGCTCTGTACGGCGACGATTCGCTGCTTTTCTTGGCAGATTCCGGGGAGTCCCTAAGAAGGGTAATGATATTAATTGAAGGTTTTGGTCTTATTTCGGGATTGAAGATTAAGTGGGATAAGTCGTGTTTTTTGCCGATTGATGGAGATGACGATTGTACTGGGGAGGTGGAGGCAGGTACTAAATTAAAGGTAGTTCAGCAATTTAAGTACTTGGGGATCCATATAGTGCTTCCACTGACGAGGTTTGAGGAACTCAACTTGAGCCCGTTACTGCAAAGAATACGAATACCAAAGTCTCAGTGTGGAATAATCTACATCTATCGGTGGTGGGCAGAGTAAACCTCCTCAAGATGATTGTTATGCCTCAGTTATTGTATGCGTTACATAATTTCCCGATCTGGCTTCCAATGTGCAAGTTTCATAGGATAAAATAATTATTTGGTGATCTGGTGTGGGGTGGGAAGAGTCCGAGACTCAAACAGAAAATATTGCAGAGGCCAAAGGAAGAAGGGGGGCTTGCATTACCCAATCCCTGGATATATTTTCTATCTGCACAATGCCAGCACCTTAAAGGATGGGGGGAGGTGTTAGGAATGGGTCAGATACCTGGATGTTTGAGGCACCTAATTAAGACCTTGGTGTTAAGTATGGGTCTGGAGGCAGGAATTTTCAAAAAAATTGGGATTTCGGTACCAGACTATTAACCTTATCATTATCCATTGTCATGGTTTGAACAGGGTTCTTGCCCTGCACTCACAGGGTTAAGTGTAAGTGGCCTCTTTCTGGATCTGGGAGGGGTATTTATACTCACTCTTTACCAGGGTTCTCTGTCAGCTATACTGTTGTTCTGGTGTGTCTGACCCCTGGTGTGCGTGTATTCTGCATTGCTTGTTTGCTTCCCATGTATGACCCGGTCTGTTCCCTCACTCTGTACTCCGTCTCTCGTTTTGGTACTATTGTCTTTTCTGGTTCTGACCTCCTGGCTTGGCTATCGTTACTCCGTTACAGTTTGTCCCTATTGTACCGTCTATTGCCCGTTCTGGTTTTCTGATCTATTGCTACGTCCTGACTATCCGTTCTGTCTAACCCTTTGGTACTGTATGGCTATCTTGTGCTTTGACCCCGACTTCATCTGGTTTCTGTCTCTGTCTATGCCCCTTGGTAACATTGTCCTGTAGTTACCTTTCTAGGAGTTTCCCTGCAGCTCCTAGCACTGTAGAGCTTAGGCCATGCCCCCAGCAGTCACGTGCTTCAGGTCCTGATACTCTGAAGCATGCATCGTCACCGCTGCTGCCCTGCTCCACAGGTATCTTTGAGCACTGCTTTTGTACTCAGGACACAAGCACTGGCCCAGTGAGCAAGTGCAGTGCGGGGTTCCTGACATCCATAAGGTATGGCAGAAAACCAAACAGATTAGGGGGGCCACTGGATTTACTAGGTTCTCGCCTATCTGGGGTAACAGTTATTTCCAGGAGTTCAGACATATGAAGGGATTTGAGGAGTGGAAAGAGGTAGCCATTAGTTTGATAGATCATTTAATTTACTGGAGGAAACTTAAGTCATTCAAAGTGCTATGAGAGGAATTTCAGTTCTCAGGGTTAATTCTATATCAGTATAGATGGGTTCAACACGCGTTTCAGTCTCAGTATAGAGGAGGGACCATAGGGATTAGATTTTATACTAAAAAATAGTTGAACAAGGGGGCAATATCGGAAGTTTATAGGGACCTTTTACACACGTTCTTGGGAGATCACCCTATTAAAGCTAAAAGGAAATGGGAGCTAGTTGGGAATCTATTCTGGTGTACGTACCTAAGATATTTATGAGTGAACCTGGGAGACTGTCACAATTGCACGTGATCCATAAGATCTATAAAACCGCTGATGGGTTATTCAAGACTGGGTTGAAGTCTAACTCTGACTGCCCGAGGTGCTCACAATCTCAGGCAGGTATACTGCATATGCTCTGGCACTGTCCCAGACTGTCAGCCTTTTGGATTGTTGTGCTGAACTGTATTGGAGTGGTGTATGGGTGTGCAGTCCCTAGGGACCCGCTGATATGTATACTGGGGTATGTGGAGGAGTTAGTAACTGACAGTATGACCAAAAATGTAATTGCAAGAATATTATTTATTGCAAGGAAATTGATTGCTAAATATTGGATCAGAGAGGAGCCTCCATCCAGATGAGAATTTATGGCTCAAATGGATGATGTAATACAACTGGAAAAAGTATATACACCAAGAGAAATAAACTGGAACTTTTTCACAAAATATGGCCGCCGTGGTTGGACAGATATCATTAATGGTACACCAGTGTACAGGAATGTTGTGTTAAATTTATGGTGAACTGAACCAATATCTGACAGTATGGGATCTGTTTGTTTCTGGAATGGTCTACTTGAGCGTGAGGGGGAGTGGTAAGTTACTGGAGGAAAACATTGTAAAATGAACGTTGGTTTGTGACATGTGATATTTGTTTTCAATGCTCTTATGTTTAATAAAAAATTATCTGATTTAAAAAAATGTGGGCACAAGCTTCTCTATCAGTAAGTAGAAGGAGATGTCATCTAGACTAAGCAGCTGTTTGTCTCGTCTACCATAGTTTGAGACAATTGGTTGTCATTAATATTACAGATAAATGGTTACTGTGTTTTATTGACAGCCTCTAAAAGTATTTCATTACCTATGTCTTGTAGATGACGAACATCTGGTCTCAGAGGAGGAAGACAATGAGAGCTATAACTACCCAAATTTTACATCTTCTTCTGAATGGCTTTCTAAAGTAAGTATGAGAATAGATAAAAAAGTAAAAAAACCTCTAAATGTAAAAAAAATGTATTTCATATCTTCTTGTTGTCTGCATTTAGCTCTGTACCAACGCTACCAGTAGGATGAACAAGGAGGATCCCAAGTACCCTCCAGAGTGTACCCAAGAATCCAACACAGACATCTCAGAAATGTGAGTAGATTATAGGGTCATTACTTGCAGCTCCAGGCTGATATATGTGCACAACCCCAAATATAGGACATAAATACCATACTATCAAATACAGCATCCATTGCCCCATGATTAGCAGTCATTGTTCTCTTGGCTTCAGAAACTGCTGATGGTAACATCCCATAATTGCAGCCAGTCATGCACTTTTAGAGCTGCCCACACTGTAGGAGAGATGTACTACTACATGCCAGCCATTCTTTGTAGTTTTTTTCTTTTTGCTCTATTTTCCACACTATAACTCTCATAAGTCCTAATGGGCCTTATAGTTGGTGTTAATCTAGTGAGACAACCCCTATTATACTGCATTTACTTGTGATTTACATGTTTTTCTTCTTCCAAACAGGCAGAAAAAATCTTTTCCTGTATCTATTAATGACGATGCTGTTACCAGTTTGCCACCCTCGTCCCCATTGTCAGGTACGTATATGTCTACAGGACAAAACATGAGAATGTTGACTTCAAGTCTCCAATATTTCCACATGGTTTTTCAGTTATTTGTATCCTATGTTATCCATGTTTCAGGGATCCCAATTATGTTGCCCATAGATTTAATTAATTTTGTAGAGTTTTCCAAGATTACCAGATCATTCATGTGGAGCAGATGTTATCTGTCAGTGATGAGATTGTCACATGTATGATGGCTGACAATGATCGCTGACTTCTATATGATAAGATTCCTCTGCCGTTCGCATGGTATGGTTGGTATCATGTAATAAGGCGTCCCATTACTTACATTGCACTGGTAAACAGTGATTTTGGTGACAACAATGTCTGAACAGTTTTATATTAAGTTTATGGTGCTGATTAAAAATATTACTTTGGTTTTGGCAGATTCCCTCTAGTTTCTGAAATATTTAATAGTTAATCACAATAGAATTCTGGCCTCAAAAAGTCGCTTTTATGGCACTGTAAGCCTACAAATTGAAATACAAAATAATTATATAGGCTATTTCATTACCTGAGATGCTGTTATAGTCAAAAGACCGACCCAAACACCAAAAGCTATTGCATTGGTTATCACACACAAGTCACATTGGGAGAAATCATTATTTTCATAAATGAAACAAAATCCATTTAATATGGGAAACGAACACACAGGTTAAATAGAAGATTTGTGATTCACAATACGTAGTGATCTTCTAACCCCCGATATCTCAGGAGGACGTGACACACTTGTGACAATTACCTCAAAAACTACAACCAATTCAGCAAAAGTAATGGTGATCAATGGACCTTCAGGAGGGGAACACATGGCATTACCCTATTTGCTATATATCCCCGTCCTGAAAGGGTTACATGGTGGGAAAAAATCTTTCCCTCTCTTTTTGCCATGGTACATACTCACAAGTGCTTTCCAGGTGGTTGGCTAGCAAACCTGGCCATTCAGGGGACCGTAGCAGGGGGAAGGATAGGTTTCCTTTCCTGTGAATGGTCCCTGATTGGTGTATTAGTAAATAAAGGAGAATGGGATAAAAGAGGGTAGCGGCACGGGTCCCTGTCCGACCTCTAGCGTTTTCCTAGCAGAAGTGCTGCCCCGCCATTAACTCTCTCATGTCATTCAGTCATTCGGATAAACGGCCTTGAGCCTTTTGGCCAAGCTGCGGGGATTGGTTCAAGTTATTGAGTATAATAAGTTACAAAATTCTTTGGTGGCCAATTTTTAACTAAGTCAATGTGTCACAGTTGTATTATTTTATGCGCTGTATAGGTATTGGGAGTAAATTATGTAATGCCGTGAGATTTTTTTAATTCAACACCCTCGAAAAACCATAAATCTATTACAAAAAACCTTGGCACCTGACAATTTTTATATTGCACATTAATGTTATAAGCAGATACAAAGCAGATCCTACATGAATATTCTGTTACTAAGAGGTTTTTCTTTTACTTTCTGAATAGAAAATGAAACTGACGAGGAAACAAAATCAATATATTTCAGTATAGAGCTAGAAATGGAGGAAAAGAGACAAGGTAGGTGTGAGGATCAGCTCCATGTTATGTGATGTCAGGCAGTGAGAATAATTCATGTGGGTAAGATGACATCTGTCAGTGATGGGATTGTCACATGTATGATGGCTGACAATGATCTCTGACCTCTGTGTGATAAGATTCCTCTGACGTCCGGCCACAGTGACCGCACAGTAGTATCATGTAATAAGTCGTCGCTTTACTTACAGTATAGATACAAAGCAGATCCTATAAGAATATATTATTAAGAGGTTTTTCTTACTTTCTGATCAGATATTCCTGCTCATGAGGAAAGTAATTCTTCGATATATTTGAGTTTAGACCAAGAAAACTCAAAAAATGAAGAAAATTCTGAAAAGAGACAAGGTAAGTGTGATAACCAGCTCCATGTTATATGATGTCAGGCAGTGAGAATAATTCATGAGGAGCAGATGTTATCTGTCAGTGATGGGATATGTATGATGGCTGACAATGATCCCTGACCTCTGTATAAGATTCCGCTGCCGTCCGGCCACAGTGACCGCACAGTAGTATCATGTAATAAGTAGTCGCTTTACTTACAGTACAGATACAAAGCAGATCCTATAAGAATATATTATTACTAAGTGTTTTTTACTTTCTGATCAGATATTCCTGCTCACGAGGAAAGTAATTCTTCCATATATTTGAGTTTAGACCAAGAAAACTCAAAAAATGAAGAAAATTCTGAAAAGAGACAAGGTAAGTGTGATAATGAGCTCCATGTTATATGATGTCAGTCAGTGAGAATAATTCGTGAGGAGCAGATGTTATCTGTCAGTGATGGGATATGTATGATGGCTGACAATGATCCCTGACCTCTGTATAAGATTCCTCTGACGTCCGGCCACCGTGACCGCACAGTAGTATCATGTAACATCGAGTCCCTTTACTTACAGTATAGATACAAAGCAAATCCTATAAGAATATATTGTTACTGAGTTGTTTTTACTTTCTGACCAGAATTTCCAGCTCAGGAGGACAAAGATCTGAGTATGGAGCAACAAGACCCAAAAAATGAAGAAAAGAAGGGAAAGAGACAACGTAAGTGTGAGAATCAGCTCTATGTTGTGTGGTGTCAGTCAGTGAGAATAATTCATGTGGGTAAGATGACATCTGTCATTGATGGGATTGTCACATGTATGATGGCTGACGATGATCTCTGACCTCTGTGTGATAAGATTCCTCTGACGTCCGGCCACAGTGACCGCACAGTAGTATCATGTTATATGGAGTCCCGTCACTTACATTATATTTACTTCTCTTCTCATAGGTTCCCGCCTCCGCCGGATCTTATCATCCTGCCGGCGTGGATTAGCCAGGGCTGCTCAAGTATTTGCAGGTTGTTGCTGCTGCCCTGAAACACAGTAAACCTCCACATCTAGCGCCCTGAAGTACAGTAGATCTGTACAACTGTGTGTACAAACAAGTCTTTTATTAAGATTTTTAACAATTGTAAAACACCAAAAATTTTGTACACAAAAGCGGGACTAACTCCTAGCCGCGGTCTACGGACCAAACATTGGGCATGGGCAGGGCCTTGGGGGCAGATCCCAAGTGCGCTCAACCATGTGAAATAGCTTACGCTCAGGAACAGTGAGGGATAGCGCTATCGGATAGCTCTACCAGCTCATTTCCTTTAGGAATAGCGCTATGGGATAGCTCTACCCGTGCACTTTCTTCATGGATAGTGCCATTGAATAGCTCTACCCGAACAGTATTAACGTCAGAGCTTTTTCATACACAAGGTAGGAGTGGCAGGAGAGGTACACCAGGTATTTATGTTTGCTGTTAGTCTGCACATACGCCAGTCTGGTGCGTGGTTACACCCCATTGTGAGGTCAGTCTGATGCGTGGTTACACCCCATTGCGTGGCTCGTAATCCCAGCGCGCGCCCGAAGGCTGCGCAGTTACTCGTTATTAATAAAAATAACTAAAAGCCGTTACTGTTGCTCGGATTCCATTTCATCTTGAAGTCACAACTAACTGTAAGTCACTAATTGCTCTTCTTGTCACTAAATGCATTTGTCATTATCCTGAATGCAGCAGTCAGGCTCATATTTCTGTCCAGCAGCTACACTGATGCCTCCACTCAGTACCAGTCATTGCACTCTCCCACAATGCTCTCCACAGTGCTGCACTGTCTTACAACTCCTCTCATTTGTCAGTCTACTACCATGTCTACAGTCCATTGAGCTAAGACTAGTGTAAGAAGGTGACAGGGACTAGCCCTGTAAATAATGACGTCATTGTTTTATCTTGTTATCCCTGACGTGTTTGTGTGCAGCATATGTGATATGTACATATGTGTTTGCGGCCACATGACATTAGTTAGATATGTAGAGAGAGGTGTAGTTTGGGTATAGGGACACTAGAAGGGGGCACTAAGCACACTTAGGTTGGAGCAATTCTGGAGGACACTAAGGGGTTAAGATGAGAGGAATAGTTAGCTGGTACTTGAGGAGACATTTCCTGCTTGGAGACAGTGTAGCCTCTGGTACTAAAGTGGAGGCAGAACACCAGAGCAGAGAAGTGGAGAATTGTGCCTACAGCAGCAGCCAGTGGGGAGAGCCACTGGAGCCGTCAGCTAGGGACTGGAAGCGGATGTGAATTGAAGCCAGTCTGTGGAAGAAGTCAGCTTGTGTCTGGGAGCTCTTGAGCCAGGGAGAACAATAGAGGAGTCCCTGTGGAGACGACAGCCGGAGTCTGGGAGCAGCACGGATAGAATCACCAGTGCTGTAAAGGGGTGAAACACAACGTAGTAGACGGTTACTTTCGTGGTCTGTAGTCGGTTGCCAGGAGAGAAGACGAAGAGCCGCATTCACCGTGTTCCTTGTTCATTGTGTGGTCCACCCAAGTGTGTCTGAAGAAGTGACGTGCTGCTGTAGAGGAAGATGTACTGTTGGTATCACGTAAAGAAAGAGTCCTGATGGCGTTTGGGATGTGCTGTGCCCTGAAGAAAATAAAGATGAGCTGTTAAAGTTTATCCCGGCCTCTGCCTCCAATCTTTTGGTCCCTAGGAGGGAGCATTGTACCTGGGATGAAGCAGCCTCCAGCACAGTGAATACTGGCTGATGAGACTACCCCCCAGCAACCGTGGTATTACTCTATACTATCCTCCATAATCAGGACCTCCCACTCACACGTCCATGACTTTTTCTGTGCTGCACCAGCTCTCAGGAGTGCACTACTCCAGACAGTCAGGTTCATTCCCACTATCTATGGCTTTGAGTGTGCACTAAAAACAGATCATTTTCGGCAGGACTTTTAAGTCATCTCACTAATCTAAGTTTTGCCCACTGCACTCAGCAGCACTTAATATCTGCATATATATAGATATTGGCTGGTGACCTGTTTGTGCAGTCTTAACTCCTCGAAGATATGAAAACAAAACAACATGTTTAATATGGTGCGGCAAAGTACTGGAGGGAAGATATGTATCACTGCGGTCGTTAGCTTCAGTGACATGAACCTAAATAAACGCTTCAGCACCCGAAGTGCTGAGAGGGGTTAATCAGCCATGTTTAGGGCCAGGGTGAGTGAACATCTGTAAAGTGTGTGGAGTCCAGAGGATAAATACACAGCATTCTGCTCAGTGTTGAGCGTACCTGGAGGTGCAAGCCCCAAGCTGTGCTTTCATGATAAGGAAAGCTGAATTTTTTTTTGTTATTTATTCCTGAGCGGGCGGATCTCCTCAGCAACACAGACTGTGCCATACGTTATGGTTTTGGTTTCCCGTTAGGCCAGAAACGCTGTTTGTTTTGCTAACGCTGCACTGGTTTACGCAGTACCTTCAATAAAATAGTTGAAGATTTAAGAAACAGCGTTCCTGTGTCCACCTCTACGTGCAGCCGAGTGAGACGATCTACCACAGCAGCCAAGTCATCCTTAATCATTGCAGAAACGTAATCATTGCAGACTTCACTTTAAGTTCCCACAATGGTATTTGGTTTGTTTTTGACACAGTTTTTTCACTGCACAAAGAACACATCTTACAGGTCCAAGAAATCTCAGTATGCTGATGCCTTGTATAGTAGTTTTCAGCAACACCATTCATTTTATCATATAATTAGTGATGAGCGAGCCCTGAAATTATTGGTTGCTCTTACTCGTAACAAGCTTTCCATAATGCTCGAGTGTTCGTCTCTAGTAACGAGTATAACTGAAGTCAAAAGGAAACTCGAGCATTTTTCTGGCGGACCTTCCCAGCAGGTCTGGAGGGACATTAAAATAGCTGAAATAGATGGAAAAAATGCTCAAAAGGAATGAGAACAGCATGGGGAAAATGCATGTGCACAGCGTCAGACTAGAACTCCTTGGGCCCACTAGGGGCCCACTATGTAGATACATAAAAATAAATACAAGATCACAATTTGTGGTGTAAATAATAATATAAGGTAGTACATGTCTTAATGATATAGCAGGGGTTGGGGTAGCCCATCTCATAGAATATAATGTAGCCTCCTCATAGAATATCTTAAAAAGGAGAAAACGGAGTAACAGATACAAAATATATGCAAAAGTATAAATTTTATTAATACTCACATCATGTGCTGACAAGTATACAAGTTGACTAAAATAGGGGGGATAAGCCCCAATGATACAACAATCAGGACAGACAAGGACAGGGTAAATAAAATGATACCAGTGCTCGAAATCTACATGGCACAACGTTCAGTCAGCCCATGGGCATTGCACATAACAGACATGTGTCTAATGGTAAAAGATAGTCAAATATGGCATACTCAATTAAATGTGTATTGTACATAGTTGTACATGTCTAGAGCGCCAAAAAAAAAAAAAAAAAAAAAAAATAAAAATAAAAAAAACATCCAGAGGGGTCAATGTGCAAGTCCAATGGACACTGAACATAAATGAATCAATGACATGTGGAAGGATTCTTACATAGTAAATAACATATGTATCAGCATATCAAAACTGCGCAATTGTGCCAGAGAGAACCCGGGAGACGACCCGCCCAGCGGTCCAAATGACCGAAGTGTGGAAACAAGTAAAGGCAGGCTGCTTACCGGGGAGCAGAGGAGGTGAAGGCCCATGCAACGACACCCGACGTACGTTTCGCGCCCGCCACAGGCGCTTTATCAAGGGAGTGTTGACTGAGGTGAACCACCATGTTTTTATGCAGAAAGACCTCCCACTTGAAAGCGGTCACATGGGGCAGGTCTACCAACCAAAGGCAGCGGACAGAGCATGCGCAGTGCAGCTCACTCAAACCAGGAAGTGATCAATAGTATGGTCACAAAAAAAAAAAAAAAAAATATGGCGGGACAAAACCGCACTCATATAAAAACTAGATAGCATCGTTACCCTAGACGCCTGCGCAGTGTATTGCGTTGACAAAAAGTGTCAGAGCTCAATGAATGATAAAGATGTAATCAGACCATAATAGCGGCGCATACTCAGTGCAACACCTCAGTCCTCCAGGAGATGGGGCAGGCGTCACGCGTCAGGGAAAACAGAGGGAATTAAACCCCGTGTATAACCTGAGGCGGGCAGACGCCCAAACCCATATCGGAGCAACGGGTGAGCGCAGGTATGCGCACTAAGGTCACAGCATAAAGAATCAGGAGAAGAAAATTAAAAAAAAAAAAAAAAAAAAAAAAATTTTTAATTTTCTTCTCCTGATTCTTTATGCTGTGACCTTAGTGCGCATACCTGCGCTCACCCGTTGCTCCGATATGGGTTTGGGCGTCTGCCCGCCTCAGGTTATACACGGGGTTTAATTCCCTCTGTTTTCCCTGACGCGTGACGCCCGCCCCATCTCCTGGAGGACTGAGGTGTTGCACTGAGTATGCGCCGCTATTATGGTCTGATTACATCTTTATCATTCATTGAGCTCTGACACTTTTTGTCAACGCAATACACTGCGCAGGCGTCTAGGGTAACGATGCTATCTAGTTTTTATATGAGTGCGGTTTTGTCCCGCCATATTTTTTTTTTTTTTTTGTGACCATACTATTGATCACTTCCTGGTTTGAGTGAGCTGCACTGCGCATGCTCTGTCCGCTGCCTTTGGTTGGTAGACCTGCCCCATGTGACCGCTTTCAAGTGGGAGGTCTTTCTGCATAAAAACATGGTGGTTCACCTCAGTCAACACTCCCTTGATAAAGCGCCTGTGGCGGGCGCAAAACGTACGTCGGGTGTCGTTGCATGGGCCTTCACCTCCTCTGCTCCCCGGTAAGCAGCCTGCCTTTACTTGTTTCCACACTTCGGTCATTTGGACCGCTGGGCGGGTCGTCTCCCGGGTTCTCTCTGGCACAATTGCGCAGTTTTGATATGCTGATACATATGTTATTTACTATGTAAGAATCCTTCCACATGTCATTGATTCATTTATGTTCAGTGTCCATTGGACTTGCACATTGACCCATCTGGATGTTTTTTTTTTTTGTTTTTTTTTTGGCTCTCTAGACATGTACAACTATGTACAATACACATTTAATTGAGTATGCCATATTTGACTATCTTTTACCATTAGACACATGTCTGTTATGTGCAATGCCCATGGGCTGACTGAACGTTGTGCCATGTAGATTTCGAGCACTGGTATCATTTTATTTACCCTGTCCTTGTCTGTCCTGATTGTTGTATCATTGGGGCTTATCCCCCCTATTTTAGTCGACTTTTATACTTGTCAGCACTTGATGTGAGTATTAATAAAATTTATACTTTTGCATATATTTTGTATCCGTTACTCCGTTTTCTCCTTTTTAAGATTAGCATATGGAGTGGTAATCCATGCACAAGGCGTTTTTGGACCATGGTCACCGCCTTGTCTCGTTCTCTGATACTGGGCATTATCATATATGTCCTCATAGAATATAATGCAGTCCTCATATAGTATAATGCAGCCCCCTCATAGAATATAATGTAGTGGGTCGCCCTCCCAGGGCTGTGGGGTACTCGGTACACCTGTGGTGTTTGGCAAGCAAGATGTTAAGCCAACGCTGCGTGCAGATCCTCTGGGGCTGATGGTGTGTTGCAGCATAGATGGTGTAGCTCCCCACAGGTGAAGCTGTAATCCCAGGGCAGTGTAATGGCAATAGATGAGAATAGGCGCAGGCGGTGTGATGAATGTTGGTACCCAGATGTAGCGGTGCTGACGGTGTTAGCGCACAAATGAATGGAAGACACCAGGGCTTGCAGTTCCAAAGCTTTACTCACAGTCCGTGGTACATACTGGTGCCTGCCTCCGGGCCATGTCCTCCGGGGCAGAGACTCAATCGACCTCCTGGGCAAGTCAGGATTCTCCTCTCCAACACTCCGCCAACATGTACCTCTCCTGAACGACTACTCTATTGCGCCTTAAGGTGTGAAGAGCTCCAGTACCGTGGTACTCTGGAGTTCCTCCTTTCAAATGTTCCTAACAACTCTACTTGTATGGCAGACAGCTGTAGCCTCTCTCGGGGACTCCCTTCTCTGGAGTCCTGGCTCTCTATTCAGTTGCTGTTGTGCCCCAAGTCTTAGATGGGAGTAGTGCATTTACAGCCAACTACTCCACCGATATCTGCTGCAGAACCATAAGTGCCCATACAACCTCGGGGACCGGGCCCCGGCCTTGCGCTGAGAACCTATAGGCAGAGTTCCTCTTCCAACCCACAACTCCTCTCTGTTCTCCTACTCCTTCGTTCCACACTGTTCTTTCTCTCTCATATGGAAGCTTAGGTCGAAGTTCTACGTCTTTCTCCTTCTTGTTCCTTTCCTGTGCAAGCTAGCTGAGATCACTGAGGCAGCTGCAGCACTCCTTCTCTCCCTCTTCTAGGGATCTCCTTCTTCCCGGACCCGTCCTCAGACTCTCCTGACTGACAGTCCTTCTCTTGCCTGACCTCCCGCCAGACTGAACCTCCAACTGCTCTTTAATTCTAAACCTTCCAAACCTTTTATATGGATCTCAACTCCACCCACCTCCCAGCACATCCAGTGTTCCATGCAGGGAACCACCAAGGCACTCCTATTGTCTAGGAGGAGAGAGACACCTCGATGTTGTTGTGCAGAACTACCCTGTTGTGTAGGGTGCGAGTGTTGGAGTGTGGAAAGGAGTTCCCAACTTACCTAGTTGGTGGGGTACTACACCTTAGGAGAAGGTGCAGTACCTCTGTAGCGACTGAGCCTCAGGGGCGCCACAGTATCCCCCTCTTAGAATATTATGAAGCCCTTATATAGTATAATGCAGCCAGCTCATAGAATATAATGCAGCCCCATCATAGAATATGAAGACCTTATCTAATATATAAAGCTCAAGTGTGTGTATGTATGTGTGTATGTGTGTGTGTATGTCCGGGATTGGCATCCGCACCGTCGCAGCTACAGTCACAAAATTTGGCACAGTCACACGTCTGGACCCCGAGAGCGTCCTAGGCTATGTTATGAAGCAAAATTTTAACCCCGCGCGTTCCAATTCACCAAACAATTTTGCCCCTATCTGCATAATGGGGAAAAAGTGTGTGTGTATCAAGCCCCACCCCTCATTATGATGTCAGTGGTTGCCATGGCGACGCTGATGTCATCATAGGTTGCAAGCCCTGCCGCTCACTATGATGTCATAATGGTTGACTATGGGATGGAGGATGTGTGATGGGTATATGGGCTCTGGACTATGGGATGGAGGATATGTATGACGGGTGTCACGTCGCCGTCAGACTCGGGGCCTGCTGTTCCGCCCTCAGCCATTAGGAGGCGACGGACTGTCATGCCGCCCTCGGGCTCGGGGCCTGCTGTCCAGGCCTCGGCCACCAGGAGGCGCCGGACTGACACATCGCCGTCGAACTCGGGGACTGCTGTTCCTGCCTCGGCCACTGGGAGGCACCGTGGCTCGCGCCCGAGTGATGGCAGCAACAGTGAAAGGGCTTCTGCGCAGGCGTCTAGTGGATGCAGACTCCGCTCCTCTGTCAGTCATGAAGGGGTTGGTGCATCATCATCAGGTCTGGTCCTGGGGGCGGTCCTGATGACATCATCAGCCCGGGAGCCTGTGAGGGATGACCTGATCCCTCAAATACCTTGGGACTGGGCTTGCAAGCCGCCGGATATATTCTTGGTTCCCCTGCGTGCTACATTGTGATTTACTATAGTTTACTCTTACCTCAGCCTGGATTTCTGACTATTCTATTGCCTACCGTTTTTGTACCGTTACCTTTCTCCCGACTACTGACGCTGACCTTGGCTTGGATCCCTGACCTCTCTTCTGCCTGCTGACTCGGTACTTCTGCTATTCTCCTGTTTTGTGACCTTGGCCTGGACTCTCGACTCTGCCTCTGCCTGCCGTTTCTGTACCTCCACTGCTTGCCTGGTTCTGACCACGTTTTTGGCTCCTTCCTGCTTTTCTATTGGCGACCGTTATGCTCTGGCGCACTGCCCCTATTTTGACAGCGCCTCCTGGGCTCTGCTGTAAATCCAGATCCCTGTATAGGGGTAAAGGGTATCGGGGTTACTTGGGGTGCTGTCTTTCTGCAGCCCAGACTTGCAGTTGGACGTTATAACGGGTATATGGGCACGGGACTATGGGATGGAGGATGTGTATGATGGGTATATGGGCACGGGACTATGGGATGGAGGATGTGTATGATGGGTATATGGGCACGGGACTATGGGATGGAGGATATGCATGACGGGTATATGGACACGGCACTATGGGATGGCGGATATGTATGATGGGTATATGGGCATGGGACTATGAGATGAAGGATGTGTGATGGGTATATGGGCACTCGACTATGGGATGGCGAATATGTATGATGGGTATATGGGCATGGGACTATGGGATGGAGGATGTGTGATGGGTATATGGGCATGGGACTATGGGATGGAGGATATAATTTGCTATTACTAACCACAGTTAGTTAATATGCCCGGGCAGCGCCGGGCTCTTCAGCTAGTATATTATAATGCAGCCAGCTCATAGAATATAATGTACCCCCCCTCACAGAATATCATGCAGCCCCATCATAGGGTACAATGCAGCCCTCCTGTAGAATATAATGTAGCCCCCTCATAGGACATAATGCTGCCCCCCGTAGAATATAATGCAGCCCCCTCTTAGGGTATAATGCAACCCCCTCATAGGGTATAATGTAGCCCTCTCAATACAGCATAATGCACCGTCCCATAGAATATAATGTAGACTCCTCATAGGGAATAGCAGCCCACTCATAGGGTATAATATAGCCCCCCTCAGGGTATAATGCAGCCCCCTCATAGGGTATAATGCAGCCCACTCATAGAGTATAATGCAGGCCCCTCATAGAGTATAATGCAGTCCCCTCATAGGATATAATGCAGCGTGTGCCATCTGTACATACGTATGCAGTGTTGGACTGAGGTGCCAACTGCCGACCAGTAACAATGACTGTGGGGGCCCATTTTCATCTGCATAAAAAAATACACTACCGTCATTCAAAAATGTACCTATATCTCTATATAAAAAATAAACTAGGTAGTTTAGTTAATGAATGATGAGATGCTGTTTTTTTCTCTAAGGAGTAAATCATGTAAATTATGCCAAGAACTACCCATGTAGGGAGGTTGGGGGCCCGTGTCTGCACAGGGGACCTCCGTGGGATTCCCCTATGGGCCAGTCCGAGCCTGTACATGTCACATCCGCGAGTCCGATTGCTGTCTGTGATGTCAGTCACTACTCATAGACAGGCCGTGAGGCAGAAGAGTCAGAGGTTCCGGGGTCAATACTGAAAAAGACAACGGTGTAAGTCAGGTCACAGTCCAGGGTCAATAAAAAAAAAATAGCAGATCAAAAGCCAAAAGACAAGACAGACGGAGAGTCAGAACACGGTCTAAAGGGTCAGGCAGCAGAATATCAGACCTCAGAGCAGCAGAATTAGGCTACCACTCACCAAGAAGAACAAACTACGTCCGGCAGGGATCAGGGGCAGACAGCTCAGTTAAGTAGGAACAGAACCTCCCTTGACTTATTTCAATCTCTAGTCGAAAAAGATCTCAGAATTCTTGATAAACAAATTAATCTCATTTCCAGCATAATTTGACGTTTCAGCAATCCAGAGCTATTTCTGAGTTGCAAAACAATACAAATATTGTAATTCGGCAAACAGACAAAAGGTGGTTGCACTGTGAATCTTGATACTGGTCTTTATATGCACTGTGTGAATTTGGTCCTAAGTAGGGTCGGACTGAGGTGCCTAGGGCCCACCAAGGGAATTGACTCTAGGGGCCCACCCTATGGCTACCATAAACGGTTTTATTACGTGTTCATTTTTTGGCCCCTCCCACTAAAACGTGTGTCTTTTAGTAAGCTGTACAGTGTGCAAAAGAGAACGCTCTCAGCCTCCTATATATCGTACAGACCGCACTCTCAGCCTCCTATATATTGTACAGACCGCACTCTCAGCCTCCTATATATCATACAGACCGAACTCTCAGCCTCCTATATATCGTACAGACCGCACTTTTAGCCTCCTATATATTGTACAGACCGCACTCTCAGCCTCCTATATATCATACAGACCGAACTCTCAGCCTCCTATATATCGTACAGACCGCACTCTCAGCCTCCTATATATTGTACAGACCGCACTCTCAGCCTCCTATATATCATACAGACCGAACTCTCAGCCTCCTATATATCGTACAGACCGCACTTTTAGCCTCCTATATATCGTACAGACCGCACTCTCAGCCTCCTATATATTGTACAGACTGCACTCTCAGCCTCCTATATATCGAACAGACCACACTCTCAGCCTCCTATATATCGTACAAACCGCACTCTCAGTCTCCTATATATTGTACAGACTGCACTCTCAGCCTCCTATATATCGTACAGACCGCACTCTCAGTCTCCTATATATTGTACAGACTGCACTCTCAGCCTCCTATATATTGTACAGACCGCACTCTCAGCCTCCTATATATCGTACAGACGGCACTCTCAGCCTCCTATATATCGTACAGACCGCACTCTCAGCCTCCTATGTATCGTACAGACGGCACTCTCAGCCTCCTATATATCATACAGACCGCACTCTCAGCCTCCTATATATCATACAGACCACACTCTCAGCCTCCTATATATCATACAGACCACACTCTCAGCCATATCGTACAGACCGCACTATCAGCCTCCTATATATCATACAGACCGCACTCTCAGCCTTCTATATATCGTACAAACCGTATTCTCAGCCTCCTATATATCGTACAGACCGCACTCTCAGCCTCCTATATATCGTACAAACCGTACTCTCAGCCTCCTATATATCGTACAGACCGCACTCTCAGCCTCCTATATATCGTGTAGACCACATTCTCAGCCTCCTATATATCATACAGACCGCACTCTCAGCCTCCTATATATCGTACAGACCGCACTCTCAGCCTCCCATAAATCGTAATAACCGCACTCTCAGCCTCCTATATATCGTACAGACCGCATCTCAGCCTCCTATATATCGTACAGACCGCACTCTCAGCCTCCTATATATCGTACAGACCGCACTCTCAGCCTCCTATATATCGTACAGACCGCACTCTCAGCCTCCTATATATCATACAGACCGCACTCTCAGCCTCCTATATATCGTACAGACGGCACTCTCAGCCTCCTATATATCAAATAGACCGCACTCGCAGCCTCCTATATATCGTACAGACCGCACTCTCAGCCTCCTATATATCGTACAGACCGCACTCTCAGCCTCCTATATATCGTACAGACCGCACTCTCAGCCTCCTATATATCATACAGACCGCACTCTCAGCCTCCTATATATCGTGCAGACTGCACTCTCAGCCTCCTATATATCAAATAGACCGCACTCGCAGCCTCCTATATATCGTACAGACCGCACTCTTAGCCTCCTATATATCGTACAGACCGCACTCTCAGCCTCCTATATATCGCACAGACCGCACTCTCAGCCTCCTATATATTGTACAGACCACACTCTCAGCCTCCTATATATCGTACAGACCGCACTCTCAGCCTCCTATATATCGTACAGACTGCACTCTCAGCCTCCTATATATCGTACAGACGGCACTCTCAGCCTCCTATATATCGTGCAGACTGCACTCTCAGCCTCCTATATATCAAATAGACCGCACTCGCAGCCTCCTATATATCGTACAGACCGCACTCTTAGCCTCCTATATATCGTACAGACCGCACTCTCAGCCTCCTATATATTGTACAGACCGCACTCAGCCTCCTATAACAGATACTTTCTACAAGAGGTTGAGTGTGGTATGTACAGTATATAGGATGCCACTATTGTGGTATGTACTTCATATTGGCCTCGCATATGACATACAGACTGTTGGCCTACTACTAGGCACCCTATAAGACATACAGAGTGTCGGCCTACTATTAGGCCCCCTATAAGACATACAGACTGTCGCCCTCTCGATACTGTACAGGAGGATGATAGTGCAGTCTGTACAGTCGATATACAGGCCTCATATGACATATTAGGCCATATAAGAGTGTGGTGTGTGTATCTTATATAGGAGGCAAGAATGAGGCCCCAAATGCTAACGTATTGCACATCACACAGAAGCATTTCGATTGTAGTTACATGCGTTGAGTTCAGGACGCTAAATGAGTGCGATCGACAATATTGAAGTCATTCAACACTTGTTTCCCGGTCTCCTTCCACCATCTGAGAAAGAATGATGGGGACAGAACAATCACTAATGGATCAATCTGTCCCCATACAGTATCATGTTATCAGCAGCACTTCTAAAGTTTACACCCCATAGTGCTACATATAATATAATGTGCCCCATAGTTTTCCATATATTATAATACACTCCTCAGTCCTCCATATAGTATAATACACTCCCCATAGTCCTCCATATAGTATAATACACTCCTCATAGCCCTTCATATATTAAAAGACCCTCAGTCCTCCATATAATATAATACACTCCTCCATATAGTATAATACACTCCTCATAGTGCTCCATATTGTATAATACACCGCCAGTCATCCATGTAGTACAATTGACTTCCCATAGTATAATGGGTTCCCTGAAAATTGCCGACGCGGAAAATTGCCCACATGGAAATTTGCCCACACGGAAAACTGCCAATTGCAGCATCACAAAGTTTAAGATCTATGATTTTTGATGTGCAAGGTGAGAATGTTCACATGATATGTGATTAACTTGTGATTTACAGTTGACCTAGTGCAAAACTGCAAAAATGATGAAGATCTGTGTTTGTAGCAGTCTGTCATTATCAGCAATAGATATAGTCTGCTCTCATCTCTCACTGATTCTGCCTTAAGCCGGTTTCACATTTGTGTCTCAGGGCGCAGCGACGGCCTGCGCATGGCCGCCGCTATGCCCCGTCCCCTGCCACGCCTCCGCCGGTAGCTCCGCCTATGGGTGCATGACGCTGCATGCGTCATGCGTCCCCTATCTTTATCACTGAGGACCCAGGCCGTGCGCAGTATGCATTTTGGCTGCGCCTGCTTCCTTTTGACGGTGCGCCGACCAGCGCCAAACGCAACCTGTTGCAATTTGGTTGCGCTTGGCGCACCGTCAAAAGGATGCAGGCGCCGCCAAACTCATACAGCGCACAGCCTGCGTCCTCAGTGATAAAGATAGGGGACGCATGCAGCGTCATGCGCCCGTAGGCGGAGCTACCGGCTGAGGCGCAGCAGGGGGCGGGGTTTTGTGGCGGCCGTGCGCAGGCCGTCGCTGTGCCCTGAGACACAAATGTGAAACCAGCCTTACTCCTCCCACCAGCCCAAAACAGCAGCACATGCAGAACCAGAAGCAGTGTGATCCAGAGGAGCCATCACTGCTATCAGTACTCACAAAAGTATCACTGTATTATCTATGGAGTTACATGGGACTGCAAGTCACATCTAATACATAATCATCTCAGTGGGAGCCCACCAAAAGCAGGGAGCTGCTGGCAGAGATAGTTGTTCCTGGAAGTCAAGAAGGCACAGCAGAAAGGTGAAATTCTGCCACTTGTACCACCTTGTGTACTTGCTGAGAATGTATGCTTTTGCAGTAGTGTAACTGGAGTCCGATGGGCCCCAGTGCCAAATTTGGACCTGCCCCCCCCACACACACGTTGGTCAGATGTATGGGCCACTGTAGTGTTCTAAATTCTATAAGGACTTATGAATTGCCCCTTTCATTATGTAGCAAAATGTCCCCCATCCTGGTATATATGCCCATGATCCTGGTGAATATGTCCGCATCCTGGTATACAGTATATGTTCCAATGATGGTATATATGGTCCCCATCCTGGTATATATGGTCCAAATGGTCTCCATCCTGGTATATATGGCCACTTCCTGGTATATATGTCCCCATCCTGGTGAATATATCCGCATCCTGGCATATATATGTCCCAATGCTGGTATATATGGTCCCCATCCTGGTATGTATGGTCCACATGGTCTCCATCCTGGCATATACAGTGTTGGCCAAAAGTATTGACACCCCTGCAATTCTGTCAGATAATACTCAGTTTCTTCCTGAAAATGATTGCAAACACAAATTCTTTGGTATTATTATCTTCATTTAATTTGTCTTAAATGAAAAAACACAAAAAGAATTGTCCTAAAGCCAAATTGGATATAATTCCACACCAAACATAAAAAAGAGGGTGGACAAAAGTATTGGCACTGTTCGAAAAATCATGTGATGCTTCTCTAATTTGTGTAATTAACAGCACCTGTAACTTACCTGTGGCACCTAACAGGTGTTGGCAAT
The DNA here is from genome assembly GCF_039654945.1 of Dendrobates tinctorius. Classification (NCBI taxonomy): domain Eukaryota; kingdom Metazoa; phylum Chordata; class Amphibia; order Anura; family Dendrobatidae; genus Dendrobates; species Dendrobates tinctorius. The sequence continues at coordinate 26,315,677 of NW_027361706.1, forward strand.
AACTAAATCACACTTGCAGCCAGTTGACATGGATTAAAGTTGACTCAACCTCTGTCCTGTGTCCTTGTGTGTACCACATTGAGCATGGAGAAAATAAAGAAGACCAAAGAACTGTCTGAGGACTTGAGAAACCAAATTGTGAGGAAGCATGAGCAATCTCAAGGCTACAAGTCCATCTCCAAAGACCAGAATGTTCCTGTGTCTACCGTGCACAGTGTCATCAAGAAGTTTAAAGCCCATGGCACTGTGGCTAACCTCCCTAGATGTGGACGTAAAAGAAAAATTGACAAGAGATTTCAACGCAAGATTGTGCGGATTTTGGATAAAGAACCTCGACTAACATCCAAACAAGTTCAAGCTGCCCTGCAGTCCGAGGGTACAACAGTGTCAACCCGTACTATCCGTCGGCGTCTGAATGAAAAGGGACTGTATGGTAGGAGACCCAGGAAGACCCCACTTCTTACCCCGAGACATAAAAAAGCCAGGCTGGAGTTTGCCAAAACTTACCTGAAAAAGCTTAAAACATTTTGGAAGACTGTTCTCTGGTCAGATGAGACAAAAGTAGAGCTTTTTGGGCAAAGGCATCAACATAGAGTTTACAGGAGAAAAAAAGAGGCATTCAAAGAAAAGAACACGGTCCCTACAGTCAAACATGGCGGAGGTTCCCTGATGTTTTGGGGTTGCTTTGCTGCCTCTGGCACTGGACTGCTTGACCGTGTGCATGGCATTATGAAGTCTGAAGACTACCAACAAATTTTGCAGCATAATGTAGGGTCCAGTGTGAAAAAGCTGGGTCTCCCTCAGAAGTCATGGGTCTTCCAGCAGGACAATGACCCAAAACACACTTCAAAAAGCACTAGAAAATGGTTTGAGAGAAAGCACTGGAGACTTCTAAGGTGGCTAGCAATGAGTCCCGACCTGAATCCCATAGAACACCTGTGGAGAGATCTAAAAATGGCAGTTTGGAGAAGGCACCCTTCAAATATCAGGGACCTGGAGCAGTTTGCCAAAGAAGAATGGTCTAAAATTCCAGCAGAGCATTGTAAGAAACTCATTGATGGTTACCGGAAGAGGTTGGTCGCAGTTATTTTGGCTAAAGGTTGTGCAACCAAGAATTAGGCTGAGGGTGCCAATACTTTTGTCTGGCCCATTTTTGGAGTTTTGTGTGAAATGATCAATGTTTTGCTTTTTGCTTCATTCTCTTTTCTGTTTTTTCATTTAAGACAAATTAAATGAAGATAATAATACCAAAGAATTTGTGTTTGCAATCATTTTCAGGAAGAAACTGAGTATTATCTGACAGAATTGCAGGGGTGTCAATACTTTTGGCCATCACTGTAAGCCCACTTCCTGGTATATATGTCCCCATCCTGGTTTACATGGTTCCCAATCCTAGTGTATGTGTCTCCGTTCTGCCCCTAATTAATGCATAATTAAAAACAAAAACATTCTTCTCACCTTTCCTCTGCTCCCATGTCGCCCAGTGTCTTTTGTATCCACTGTACAGCCCGGCAGCTGACATCGGAGTGTGCGCCATTGTCATGCGCCACTCCCCGTGGCTGCACCTCCGACGTCAGCTCACAGCCACTGCATGTGTTGCAGTGCAGCATGTATCGCAGTGCAGGGGCCCGACGGGTCTCTGCAACTGTTAAATATTAATAATCCGTTAATTTCGCATAAGACTCAGTTCTGTACATTGCTTTAGCTGACACGACATAGGCTATTTTTGTAAGCTTTGCTCATGGTACAGGACAACTCCATATATACCGAGAACACGTGATTTAAGAGACGTATATAATTCATGGCTCACTCTAGAGGTCGCTCGCTCCTTCCTTCACCATCATGAGTCACAGACGCAAGATGTCATCTCTGCATTGACATAGCTGAACAGCTGTTATGTAACTTTACTACGAAGAAGCCTAAGAGAGACAGAGGCCATTTGCCATGTGGAATCCCAGAGAAAGAAGGTTACAAGCTTATATATGAACTAATGGACAATCTCTCTCCTATTTTTATGTTTTTCTGTAATAATCTTTTCTTTGATGGAAGAATCCAAATAAACCACTATAACATTTTTATAAGAACATTTACATTGTCATATCGCATCTGGTAACTAGTCCTGAGTATTATACAAGAAATGCATTTTTTACATTGGAGAGCCAGCCAGATCTGAATTTTTTTATTTTTTTGCAGATTTCCCTCAACTTGCCCAAAAGGGGGATTGAACTTTGCTAACGTCAGTCATATGTGCAAGTTATCAGGAACTCCACTATTCACAAGAATCAGACAGAACCTAGAAGTGAGGACTAAAGAGATGTCAAAAGCAATAATAAAGGATTTTGGGGATATGTCAAAAGTAAAAGAAAAGTCAAAGATGCTATAGGATTTTTACAGGATGAAAATGATGAAATGGTAAGACAGGATGTTGAGAAGGCTGAACTTTTAAATTCCTATTTTGCATCTGTTTTCTCTCAGAAAGGAAATGCAACATCAACTGTTATTCACTGTCCTATTAAGGGAATAGAAGAATCCAGGATATCTATAAACAGAAAGATAGTGAGGAAACACTTAGCTAACCTAAATGAATTCAAATCTCCAGGTCCAGATGAATTACACCCCAGAGTACTGAAGGAGATAGCAGAAGAAATTTTTGAACCCCTCTCCATAATCTTTGAAAATTCTTGGAGAACAGGAGAAGTGCCAGAAGACTGGAGAAGAGCAAATGTTGTTCCTATCTTCAAAAAGGGGAAGAAGGTGGACCCAGGCAACTATAGGCCGGTGAGTCTGACTTCTATACCAGGAAAGATCTTTGAACAAATTATTAAACAACATGTATGTCAATACCTGGATAAGAATGAAGTGATTAAACAGAGTCAGCATGGGTTTCTAACTAATAAGTCATGTCAGACTAACTTAATTTCCTTCTATGACGGTATCACTGATTGGGTGGATCAAGGAAATGCTGTAGATATAGTATATCTTGACTTCAGCAAAGCATTTGACAAAGTCTCTCATACAATCCTTATTGATAAAATAACTAAGTATGGAATGGACAAGGCAACTGTTAGGTGGATTCATAACTGGCTTAGTGATCGGACCCAAAGAGTGGTCGTAAATGGCTGCACATCCAGTTGGAAGAATGTCTCAAGTGGGGTACCACAGGGCTCTGTCCTGGGCCCTGTATTGTTCAACATCTTTATCAACGATTTAGATGAAGGAATTGAGGGTAAACTGATTAAATTTGCTGATGACACAAAGCTAGGAGGGATAGCAAATACTAGAGAAGAGAGAGAGAGGATTCAAAAAGATTTAAATAAACTGGAGAAGTGGGCAGCAACTAACAGAATGGTTTTTAACAGGGAGAAATGCAAAGTACTACATCTGGGCAATAAAAATGAAAAAAGCATATATAGAATGGGAGGAATAGGGCTAAGTGACAGCACATGTGAAAAAGACTTGGGTATACTAATAGATCACAGACTGAATATGAGTCAACAGTGTGATGCAGCAGCAAAAAAGGCAAATGCAATTCTAGGATGTATTAACAGAAGCATACAGTCTAGATCACGTGAAGTCATTATTTCCCTCTACTCCTCTTTGGTCAGACCTCATCTGGAATATTGTGTCCAGTTTTGGGCACCACATTTTAAAAAAGACATCAACAAACTGGAGCAAGTTCAGAAAAGAGCGACCAGAATGGTGACCGGTCTGCAAACCCTGTCTTATGAGGAAAGGTTGCAGGATTTGGGAATGTTTAGTTTGCAAAAGAGAAGACTGAGAGGAGACTTAATAGCTGTCTACAAATATCTAAAGGGCTGTCACATTGTAGAAGGATCAACTTTATTCTCATTTGCACAAGGAAAGACTAGAAGCAATGGGATGAAACTGAATGGGAAGAGACACAGATTAGATATTAGAAAAAACTTTTTGACAGTTAGAGTGATCAATGAGTGGAACAGGCTGCCACGAGAAGTGGTGAGTTCTCCTTCAATGGAAGTCTTCAAACAGAGGCTGGACAGACATCTGACTGGGATGATTTAGCGAATCCTGCTTTGAGCAGGGGGTTGGACCAGATGGCCCAGGAGGTCCCTTCCAACTCGACGATTCTATGATTCTATGATTCTATGACTAAGAATTGCCAGATAGATTGAGAAGTACTACAAGTGCCAAAGTGCCAGACGTGCTGAAGCCAGACGTGTGAAGACAAGAGCCCAGCGTTGTCCATCAAAGGAACAAGCTGAGACATTTCAAGGTAAGAGAAATAAAATGGATGTCATTAATTCTCTTGCTAAGCAGAGTAAATTGAAATTTAAGTCTGTAGACAAGTCTAACTCAGAAGTATTATGGCTTAGCTTATATGGCGAGTGTGAAAAAGAGAATCTAAAGTTAGATTCTAAGTTGTTATCCTATACTAGAGAAAGAGAGAAATTTAAAAATATTTTTCAAATGGTAAGTGTATTCCATAAACTTGTAACAGAGAAATTCAAAAATGACTGTGCAAAGGAAAATAGTGATGTTCCCGAGATACATTGTAATGTAGAAAAGCAGTTACAAGATGAAAGGCAAATAGTAGCAGCAGCCATTCAAGGTGACCTTGCAGATGTGGAACAAGATGGAGAAGTAGGAGGAGACTTCAGAACTGACGTAGAGGCCGTACAAGGGAAAGACGGACCACTAAAAATAGACGACTCACAGGCCCAAATCCGAAGTAAAGTAAGGAAAAGTTTGCTAAAAATATGCAAAATCATTCCTGCATATGATAACAAAATCCATGTTTGTAGAAACTGAGGTTTTTGAAAGCTGTGTTGACAAATTTGATTTATCTAACGAGAAGAAGAATCAGTTGTTCAAAATGTGGATCCCTGTAAACTTTGCTAGGAGATTGACTTTAAAGTTATCTGGTGAAAAACATGAGAACTTAAGTGATAAAGACAGATTAAAATTTCTCATCTTTTGTTCATCAAATGAAAATCATCCAGATATTGATATTCTTCAAAAATTAAGGATTGGTCGGAAGGAATGTACTTTTACGTTTATGTCCATATATGAACGTCTGTACAAAATGCTGAGTGAGAATGTCAAAACACAGTCCCTCATAAAGAGTTTTGTAAGCAAATTTTGGTTTTTAAATCCTGCATCTCGTGTTATTGCGTCACAAAAAGATTCTTTATTGGAATGTGCGCAATCCCTTGATTTTGCCAGAAAACACAAGAATCGTGAAAGGAAAGTAAATTGTGCTAATTTTGTGAAGGCAGGCAGAGCAAAATCTTATCAGAAGCCTGTATTAGCAAAGCTTTCTAAAATGAGTTTTCCCCAAAATCAAATCTATGAAGAACGAAGAAAATCACATGTTTGTTATAAGCCACATGGAATGATGCAAAGGATCACCGAAAAAACACAGATTGAATTAAGAAAAATTCAAAGTTCTGATCTTCTTTCTGTAAAAAAGATGGCCGAATGTGACAGACAGAAGCAGGTGGTGAGTGACATCATTGACTTTGAGCTGAAGGGTTCATCGGAGCAGCTCAGAAAATCCGTTAACTTCAAAGTAGCAAGAATATTTAAAGACATTTTTTACAGGGAAAGAGTGGGTGTAGGAATTGGCTAAAAATGTAATTATATATATTGTGTAAAAGTGTTATACAATGTATTAGTCAGGTATATGTAATTATTATATAGCGTATAATTCTGTAGTTCTATGGTTTGTGGATAGATACATATTCATACAGAATATATAGAGTATATAGAGTGTTTGTAGGAGTAGAGATTGTTAACATCTACTCCAGTAATAAAATTTAGAATTATGAATATGATATTAACCTTCTCTTTTATTTTTCCTTAGAATTTTCATTTCATAGCAGGACTTAATCGGAAAAATTCTCTTACAAGGATTTATGCCTTTATTTACACAGGAAGTTGCAATAATTGCATGATTTCATATATTTAACACTTAAAAGAAAATAACTAACTGCATTTTAAATGTGTTCTGTGTGTGCCTTTACTGCACGGCTTGAATGACTACCACAGCATGTGAAATTTGAACTTTGGTCTAATAATAAGTATACCAGTATACTACGTCCCTGTTCTTTAGGAAAATAATTTTTTAGGGGGTCTCAACTTTTGCAAACCAATGGAATTTTTTTCAGGCCTAAATGTCAAGTATAGCTATACAACATATATTTATGTCATGTGTATTTGGGGAATATTCAAAGAAATATTAAGACACTAAATTAAAATAGTTTACAATGCATTGATAATTAGGGTTAAAATACGTGTATTCATCACACCTTCGTATGTGAGGTATTTGGTTTAAACTTAAATATGTGACACAGTCTGAGTGACAGTGACTGAGTGTATGAGCAGCTGCTGAGCGAGTGATGTGATACGTTTGTTGTGTGAAGCCTCAGGATTCTGAATGCAAGAGGAAAAAAAAAAAAAAAAAAAAAAAAAACACCCCAAAAACTTTTATCTTTAGGAGAAATATGCAGATCAGTTAAATTATTAGAATATTAGGATATATAATGAAATATTATCTACACAACATACATTTCTATATTTCTATAGTAATTATTATTTCTTGATTTAGTTAATTGTGGATAAGTGCAATCGCACATCAAAATGGTTTATGAAGAAAATCTACATTTAAATTAATTTTTCCAAAGGATAATTTTATGATATTCAAATTAATTTTAATGGTCACACATCTTCAGACAAATAATGGTATAAGCAAGTATAAATTCACATAATTTATAAATTAATTATTTTTAATTTTGGTTTTGATAAATGAATTATTTCATAAAACAATATTTTTTGGTATTAAGGGGGAAAATATGTTTTTGATCCTGACTACATCATCACATTTGATTAATACCTCTTCTTCACACATTTTAATAGAAAAGAAATATAAATAAGGTACAATGGTATAAGTACTGGGTATAATAACATTAGGTATGATAAAGAGTCATTTCTTTACACTGAGAAGAGTATTACATGCAAAGTTGCATAATTTGAATATTTTGGTAACACAAGTTTATGACAATTATGAAATAATCCAGATCATGGAAATATTAAGGGTATATGTTACTGAAGACATAACTACTCTGCATCAACATAAAAGCCTTATTTTTATTTTTATTCTTATTTTTAATTTTCAATTTTTTAATCTATTTTTATTTTAATTCTTACATTTTTATTTTTTCTTTCATCAATATTTAGGAGAGTAATATCTACTGAGAATATTGCTTCATTAAATATAATGATGATATGGTTCTATTACAAAGGAAAATGTTTCACTTCTGAGTTATATCCAACAATTCTTTTATTCATTCATTCGCTCACTCATATGTTCTTATTTTGGTTCATGGCTATACATTCCTACATATTATTAGTATAATAAATATATTCCTTATTAATAAAGATGAAAACACTGGTTACATAAAACACACTGACACCTATGGGTTGAAAAAGGTAATTACACCTATGACATAAAAAAAATGTTCTATCACATGAAGAATATGGTTAATAATGTATTATCACTTATTATTGGTTTATTATTTCAAACATTAAAATCCATATACGGTACAAATTCTGATAATAATTATATGGATATTACTGATTGCTATGGTACGCTGTGATATAGGTTAGGAAAATTACCAAATTTGGTATAGAATAGGGAATGAAGACTTCAAGCAAGATACTGAAATTACGTTAATAAAGACTTTTCATATTTCTAAACTTTATTGAATTCTTATCAGTTGCAAGAAGAAGAATGCCGCGATCCAGAAGTCCCAGAAGGTAACAAAGCTATGATTTCTGAGTAATAGACTGAGCCAAGTCACAAGTGCAGAATCCACCACTGTCAGTCACAATTAAAGTGTCTAACCTGACAACCAGAGGACGATGATCCTATGATGCTGAGATGAACTGTGTTATCACGTTCTTACCAAGTTCCAGAGGTTTCCAATCACCTGTAAAGCTTCGATGAAGGCTGGTGAACAATAAGGTAATTGTCAGGAAGCTACAAACCTGACATATGTCCTGTGCATTAGGACAAGGACTGGTTATGGTGCTATGTTTAGCAAGGAAGAGTCATTCTAAATAGATGAAAGGCTATGCAAAGAAAAAATTTAGGATCACCACACTAGTAACTAGTAATTATGAAAAAATCATGAATTTTTATTGTACATCAGGTCATGAAACACTACACACAATAAAAACATTTAAAAACAAGGCAAGGGACTATAACAAACAAGAGGTCCCATAGTCCACAATATGTCCATCAACTGCCTGGACAGTATACAAATCACATATAAATTACTATTTAGTAGTAGTATGCTGCTGGTTGTTCCATTTAGGTAAGACCATAGGTTGTGTAAAACAAAACCTGATACACAGTGGTTATAGTATACTCAGGTAGAGTGTAATATCATATCAAGCATAATACCTGAATAAATGACCACACAAAGAATATGTTTAATCCTAGTAGTCAGTGGCTCTAGCAGATCAAAAGTGAAATACTGAGAGATGCACTAGCCCTGATTGAAGTATAGCTATACATCACCATTTCCCTATCAGGGTAAGTATCAGAGTCCGGTCACCCAGTCATCCCAGTCAGCAGTCAGACAGGCAGCCCATCAGGTGGCATAAAGAAACCCACGCGTTCCGACACACAAGGTGTCTTCCTCAAGGTGAGTGTACCCCATCCCTGTGTACACCAGATATTTATATACAGCAATCATTAGAAAATAAAGAGAAGATTATTACCAGCTGGGAGCCCTCAGCAATAGAGCGGTTAAAGTCAGAGTCTCGGCGCATGGTGTAATACCCGGAAGCGCACGCTCAGGGCGGGGGGAAATGACCCACAGGAGTCTGTGATGTAACACAGACGGCGTCTACGCTTATAGAGCACAGCACGGGCTAATCCTCCAAGGTTACTCCAGGTTGTGTACGCAAACAGCGTACCAGATAGAGCAGTTAGCACCAAGGGAGGAGTTACACAGATGACGAAAATATGAGGGAGATTGCTGAGCAGGCAGCGCCCTCATGTGGTGAAAAAGTCATCCCGATCAAACGCTCCCATATGTGTCAACACAATTATTAACCGTGCAAGCGCCAAGATATGGCACCCTTATATCATGGCACAAAGGGTACGTTGCATAGCGTTTTTGAACAGAACACCTTTATTTACAAGTATAAGGGTCACACTATCAATGTAATACAGTAATTCCACTTGTATGTAAAAGTGGTATAGCGTAAATCAACAGAATATTTTAGCAGATAGAATTTCAAGGCAGACTGCTCATCCAGATCACCTGCGTATAAATATATCATACAAGACGCGTATAAATTGACAAAATTACTATGCAAAGGCTGTATTAAAGTAGTCTTCATCAAAAATTCTATCTGCTAAAATATTCTGTTGATTTACGCTATACCACTTTTACATACAAGTGGAATTACTGTATTACATTGATAGTGTGACCCTTATACTTGTAAATAAAGGTGTTCTGTTCAAAAACGCTATGCAACGTACCCTTTGTGCCATGATATAAGGGTGCCATATCTTGGCGCTTGCACGGTTAATAATTGTGTTGACACATATGGGAGCGTTTGATCGGGATGACTTTTTCACCACATGAGGGCGCTGCCTGCTCAGCAATCTCCCTCATATTTTCGTCATCTGTGTAACTCCTCCCTTGGTGCTAACTGCTCTATCTGGTACGCTGTTTGCGTACACAACCTGGAGTAACCTTGGAGGATTAGCCCGTGCTGTGCTCTATAAGCGTAGACGCCGTCTGTGTTACGTCACAGACTCCTGTGGGTCATTTCCCCCCGCCCTGAGCGTGCGCTTCCGGGTATTACACCATGCGCCGAGACTCTGACTTTAACCGCTCTATTGCTGAGGGCTCCCAGCTGGTAATAATCTTCTCTTTATTTTCTAATGATTGCTGTATATAAATATCTGGTGTACACAGGGATGGGGTACACTCACCTTGAGGAAGACACCTTGTGTGTCGGAACGCGTGGGTTTCTTTATGCCACCTGATGGGCTGCCTGTCTGACTGCTGACTGGGATGACTGGGTGACCGGACTCTGATACTTACCCTGATAGGGAAATGGTGATGTATAGCTATACTTCAATCAGGGCTAGTGCATCTCTCAGTATTTCACTTTTGATCTGCTAGAGCCACTGACTACTAGGATTAAACATATTTTTTGTGTGGTCATTTATTCAGGTATTATGCTTGATATGACATTACACTCTACCTGAGTATACTATAACCACTGTGTATCAGGTTTTGTTTTACACAACCTATGGTCTTACCTAAATGGAACAACCAGCAGCATACTACTACTAAATAGTAATTTATATGTGATTTGTATACTGTCCAGGCAGTTGATGGACATATTGTGGACTATGGGACCTCTTGTTTGTTATAGTCCCTTGCCTTGTTTTTAAATGTTTTTATTGTGTGTAGTGTTTCATGACCTGATGTACAATAAAAATTCATGATTTTTTCATAATTACTAGTTACTAGTGTGGTGATCCTAAATTTTTTCTTTGCATAGCCTTTCATCTATTTAGAATCTATGGTATCTCTATGTAAATTTGGTGATCCCAGTAGGTTATATTTTTGTACTATTCATTGATGGTGCCCGCTTAAATTGTTTTTGAACAAGGAAGAGTCATTTTAACCCTTGCTTTGCTGACTAAAGACGTCACACCTGTTCAAAGACCAGTACCGATGGAGGATTCCAGAATATCCAAGGCGAGCCAATGTAAGTCCAGGTTTTTAAAGGTGACACTGCACAGATATTAAAGCTGCATTTCATCTATAGACTTTGTTTTCGTATTAACATTTGAATTTATGGACTTTGATTTTATACACAACACAATTTCTACAACATCTATATGCTATAGAAAAACTGTGGTTTTAAAAGAACCAAGAAGACGACAGAAGACATCAAAATGAAGACCAGATGACATCAGATGATGATGACTGGACCTGAGATGCTTCAATTTAGATTTAGGGAAGTATAATTATACATATTGTATATGAATATTGTTCACAGCTTACCATAACATGAATTCACATCAATTATGTCATTAAGTACTAATAACAATAATCTGATGTTGTTATTATTATTATTATTATTGATATTAAATTATTTTGTCAAAGAAGAAGAAAAGAAGAAAGAAGATCTTGTTATATTTTGAGGGTTCCAATTAATGTCTGTCTCCCTCAAAAGGGGGAATTGTTAAATATTAATAATCCATTAATTTCGCATAAGACTCAGTTCTGTACATTGCTTTAGCTGACACGACATAGGCTATTTTTGTAAGCTTGGCTCATGGTACAGGACAACTCCATGTATACCGAGATCACGTGCTTTAAGAGACGTATATAATTCATGGCTCATTGTAGAGGTCGCTCTCTCTCCTTCCGTATCACCATCATGAGTCACAGACGCAAGATGTCATCTCTGCATTGACATAGCTGAACAGCTGTTATGTATCTTTACTAAGAAGAAGCCTAAGAGAGACAGAGGCCATTTGCCATGTGGAATCCCAGAGAAAGAAGGTTACAAACTTATATATGAACTAATGGACAATCTCTCTCCTATTTTTATGTTTTTCTGTAATAATCTTTTCTTTGATGGAAGAATCCAAATAAACCACTACAATATTTTTATAAGAACATTTGCATTGTCATATCTCATCTGGTAACTAGTCCTGAGTATTATACAAGAAATGCATTTTTTACAGCAACACCATGCATGTCATCTGGATCTGCGTCTTCAGTGAGGACGGAGATCCAGCAAAAGCAGGCATCTGTACCCCCGTGCCTGCTCGTGGCCTTCAAAACCGTTGTTGCACCTGTGTTTTTTCTGTTGGTGAACCAATAGTCTTACCAATGTGTGTTCCCCGCACCCTGTGTTGTCTGAGTGGTGTTCTGCCTGTGGGTATCGAGTGCAGGCGTTCGGTGGGATGAGCCCTGGTTTTTACGGGCTCTCGAAAGACAGCCAGGTCAGCAGACAAGAGCACCCACTGACCCGTGTGTCTCCATAGTGATGTCACTGACCAACAGAGGAGCTAGACGTGGCAGAGCAGCGCCGCTCTCCCATTGATTTCAGTGGCAGTGAATCTGGCGCCTGCACTTCCTTCCCTGTCCACTTATGACTACCAAGAGTAAGAGTGAACAGATCCTACATAGTTATGTATCATACACATATACTGCAGGTGTAGGCAGGCATAGGATGACAGAAAATGCAGAATGGATTTGATTAAGGGTCTCTAGGCTCATACACACCACAGAGAGTGGAATTATTTTTAGCACAGTGGAATGACAACTCATAAGAACAGAATCTGTACTCTGGGACTAGGTATGAGTGAACCGAACCTGTAGAACCCAGAGAAGTTAGCTGGGCCAGAGACCTGTGGTGAAATCCATTCTGCATTTTCTTTGCTGCCTGTGTTGTGCTGTATTATATTTCAATGGAGCCCATGGAAGTCAACTGGGTTTCCTTGTTGACATTTCACATGTTCCTTCCAGCGCTTCCCCACCCCCATTTTTTCAAATTGGCAATCCTGTCATTCTATTTGGTACAACCCTAGTGAACAATGGCTTTCCTGCTGTGCCAGCCAACTGTGTTTTGGTTAGTTAAAGCATGAACTTTAATAGCTCTATCCCCATATTTATTAATTTCTTTTCAATAAAAGTGTATTTTGAGTTCATCTAAAGCAGGTGTCTCAAACATGCGGCCCCTGAGGCAGTCATGTGCGGCCCGCGGTGCACCACATGTCTCACCCCCTGAGGCAGGTAGAAGGGGGAAGGCACGCATTCAGGAGCATGCTATTAGTGATGTGTCGGTCACAAATGATCCGACACAAAGAGCTGGCTCCCCACGGTGAATGATGGGAGCCGGCGCCCCAGTGAGCCACTAAAATCCTTGAATGGCTCTCACTGGGTCTAAAATCCCGGTGTTTGGCAGACGTAACTCCGCCCACCGGAACAAAACTCCGCCACTAAGCAATCTAATTGGTTTCTAGCGAGTGGGCGGGGTTTATGCGGTAGGTGAGCGGAGTTTAGGACACCATAACACATATACAATAGGGATCCATTTAGGATCCAAAAGGAGTCGAAAAAGAGCTGGCGTGAGAGCTGGATCACCAAAAAGAGCCGGATTGCCCATCACTACATGCTATGGCTACTCTGTGTGCACAGGACCTGTGATGAGGTCACAGGAGGGGGAGGAATCAGGGGTCACATGATCAGGGGCCTCAGTGTGTGCAGGATGCTGCAGTCTGTGCTAGTTGCCATGGTGCTGGATGCGGGTAAGTCTGTGTGGGGTCAGGAGGGGTTTACAGGGTGGATGTAGCAAAGCCGTGTGTGTACAAGGTGTACGGAGCAGAGCCGTGTGTATACGAAGTGTACAGAACGGAGCCGTGTGTGTACGAGCGGAACCGTGTGTGTACGAGGTGTACGGAGCGGAGTCGTGTGTGTGTATGAGGTGTACGGAGCGGAGACGCGTGTGTACGAGGTGTACGGAGTGGAGCAGTGTACATACGAGGTGTACAGAGCGGAGCCGCGTATGTACGAGGTGGAGCCGCGTGTGTACGACGTGTAGGGAGCGGAGCCGCGTGTGTACGAGGTGTGCTTAGCGGAGATGTGCGTGTATTTTGGCATGGGGGGGCCCCATTTGAAATTTCGCACCAGGGCCCATAACTCTGTAGTTACGCCACTGCTCACACAAGAAGAGAGGAGTGCGCCGCTCCGGAGTGGCTGTGGCCCTGCGTGATGATATCCCTCTGGCGCTGTGTAATGACATCACGCCAGCGCGCAGAGAGCGGATGCGTGACTTTCCACCCATTGCTGGATTTTACAGGTGACTGTGGCTGTGCGTGTACAGCGAGATGATAGCGCAGGCTCACATGCAGAGCCGACACTATCATCCGCTGAGGTAAGCTGTACATCGCACCTGACAACCTATTTGAACAGCCACGATCAGTATTAGCATATCATGTGAACATCCTCATCTTGCACCTCAAATATCAAAGATCTGAAACTTTGTGATGATGCAATTGGCAATTTTGCGTGTGAGCAATTTTCCATGTGGGCATTTTTCTTATGGGCATTTTTCTGGTCTCCAGTATAATGCATGCCGTAGTGCTTCATATAGTATAATGTATTCCCCATAGTCCTCGATACAGTATAATGCAGCCACCCCACAGAGTATAATGCAGCCCCGCCAAACAATATAATGTAACCCCCATAGAATATAGAATATAATGCAGCCCCCCTCTTATAGTTTAATGCAGCCCCTCCATAGAATATATGGCAACCCTTTATATAGTATAATGTAGCCCTTCCATAGAATACAATGTAGCCCTCCTCATATAGTATAATGCAGCCCCAATAGAATATAATGTAGCCCCCCTCATAAAGTATAATAAAGCCCCTATACAATATAACCTAGCCCCCCATAAAATATAATGCAGCCCCCCATAGAATACAATGTAGCCTCCCCATATAGTATAATGTAGCCCCTTCATAGAGTATGATGCGATCACCTCCCATAGAATATAATAAAGATAATACAGCACCCCATAGAATATAATGTAGCCACAAATAGAATATAATGCAGCCCACCTCCCCATAGAATATAAAGTAGCCCCCAAATTACATAAAACAGCATCCCCCCATGGAATATAGCACAGTCACATAGTATATAGCACAACCACAAAGTATATAACACAGCCCACATAGTATATAACACAGCCCCATATGGTATATAACACAACCCCACATGGTATATAGCATTTCACTAAGGTATACAGCACAGCCTCACATGGTATACAGCACAGGCCCATGGTATATAGCACAGCCCCACATGGTATATAGCACAGCCCCACATGGTTTATAGCACAGCCCCACATGGTTTATAGCACAGCCCCACATGGTTTATAGCACAGCACCACATGGTATACAGCACAGCCCCACAGGGTATACAGCACAGCCCCCCATTGGTAACAGCACAGGTCTATGGTATACAGTACAGCCCCACATGCAGTGGCGTAACTACAAACTTTCAAATGGGGCCCCTCCATTCCAAAATAAACGCACATCTCCTCTCCTTACACCTTGTACACGAGCGGTTCCGCTCCATACACCTCGTACACGTGCGGCTTCGCTCCGTACACACGCGGCTCCTCTCCGTACACTTCATACACACATGGCTCCGTACACTTCATACACAC
Source organism: Dendrobates tinctorius (assembly GCF_039654945.1). Classification (NCBI taxonomy): domain Eukaryota; kingdom Metazoa; phylum Chordata; class Amphibia; order Anura; family Dendrobatidae; genus Dendrobates; species Dendrobates tinctorius. The sequence goes on from NW_027361706.1 coordinate 26,330,936, forward strand.
GCGGCTCCGCTCCGTACACTTCATACACACGCGGCTCCGCTCCGTACACCTCGTACACACGCGGCTCCGCTCCGTACACCTCGTACACACGCGGTTCCGCCCGTACACTTTGTACACACGTGGTTCCGGCCGTACACCTCGTACACACGCGGCTCCGCACCGCACACCTCGTACACACGCGTCTTTGCTCCGCACACATGTACACACACGGCTCTGCTCCGTACACCTCGTACACACACAGCTCCGCTCTGTACACCTCGTACACACAAGGCTCCGCTCCAATCACCTCCTTGTACAAACACGGCTTCCCTCTGTACACCTCGTACACACAGGGCTCCACTCCGTACACCTTGTACACACACGGCTCCACTCCGCACACCTCGCACACACTCGGCTTTGCTCCGCACACATGTACACACACGGCTCTGCTCCGTACACCTCATACACACACGCCTCCGCTCTGTACACCTCATACACACACGGCTCTGGGCTCCGCTTCGTACACCTCGTACACACACGGCTCCGCTCCATACGCCCCATACACACGCGGCTCCGCTCCGTACACCTCGCACACACACGGCTCCGCTCCGTATGCACACAGCTCTGCTCCATACACACAGCTCTGCTACATTCCCCCTCTAAACCCCCCCCCCCACAAACTTCCCAGACCCTCATCCAGCACCATGACAACCTGCACAGCAGAGACCTGCAGACCCGAGGCTTCTGATCATGTGACCACTGACTCCTCCCCTCCTGTGACCTCATCACAGGTCCTGTGCCAGAAGAGAATAGTGATGGGAAGTTCGGCTTTTTTTGGCGATCCGGCTCATTCGGCTCCACTCACCATAAAGAGCCGGCTCTTTTAACGGCTCTTTTTTTAATATAAGGCCGGGGTCACACTAGCGATTAAAACGGTCGAATGCAATGCGATAAAAAAATCGCATTGCATTCGAACCCATGTTATTCTATGGGGCAGCTCACATCATGCGATTTTTTATCGCATCCGATCCTCGGACCGAGACAATCGCAGCATGCTGCGATTGTCACCGATTTTCGGATCGGATTCCCAAGTGCAAGTCTATGGATGCGATAAAAAAACGCATGGAAAACGCACCAAACGTGTGACTTGCGATTAAATCGCACAACTTCTCCAGGTCTACAGGATAGGGCATCAGGCATTGGCATTGGATGTCAATTTGATGCTTAGATGCGATTAAAATTGGTTCCTCGCCGGAAAATGGGATGACAGACGGATATCTGGCCAAGAATTCTTTGTGCGATTTCGTACCGTTAAAATGGGACCGATTTTTTAATGGTTGTGTGTGACTCCAGCCTTAATCCGTTTTCCACAGTCCTCGTTCCAGGTCTTTGCCTGTAAAGTGAGGGCCTCATTCTCCACCTATATAAGGATCTAGTGAGGCAGTGTAGACTGTTATTCAGCATTGCTGTCTCCTCAGATTGCCAGCTCTTGTGATCAGGCCCCGGCTCCTCGGTTGCAGACAGTCTTACCATGCATTCCTTTCTAATCTGTGGCGTTTTATGTACATGTCCTGTCTGGATTAGTCACTGCTGCAATCTGTGTTGGCGCTGTATAAGAGTATAAGGCCGGGGTCACACTGGTGAGGAATACGGCCGAGTGAGAGGCGCTAAAAGCACGCATTAGACACGGACCAATGATTCTCTATGGGGTCCCTCTCACCAGCCGTATATTTCTCACCCGTATTCTACGCTCCGTGCCAAACGCAGCATGCTGGGACTGTCAGCGTACTACGGCCGTAATACGCCAATGCAAGTCTATGGGGGTGCAAAAAATACGGATTACACACGGAACACACGTGTGACTTGCGAGAAATACCCACCCAGTGTCTTTTAGCAAAGCCGGCAATTCAGTGCGCGATACAGCAAACTCACACTGACAGGTTTAATAAAGAAACGGTATACAGTATACACATAGAATACATACATACATATATATATATATATACATTCTATGTGTCTATATCTAATCTTTGGTTTCTGTTAGAAACCCTGTCATAGGGCTCCATTATATGTCCGTTTTGCAAGCCTGCGAGAAAATCTAGCCATACGGATCCCATACGGATTACATACGGATGCTTACATGCGCAAAATACGTGATGGCACCTTGCTTACGGATGACATACGGAGCACTGTTTGGGGGCCATTCATCCGTATTACGCATGTAAAATACTGACCGTATTTTGCGTCGTTTAGTGTGACCCCGGCCTAATCCGTAAAAGGTATGTTGGAAGCACTGTGCCAACACACACACTCCAAAATATGTAAGCAAAGCCTACTGAATGGTAAAATCAGACACTGAGAGCAGCTGCCTGGCCGGGGTGCTCGGTGTCGCCCCCTCACTGATCAGACATTGCTGACCTATTCTAAGGTCAGCCAGTATTACAGTCATGGACACCTTCGCTTGTGCACTTACTGTATTTGAAGCCTGCAAAATGATTTGGACCAGGGCCAGTTTTGTTTCCATATTACACTGAAAAGATCCTTCATGTTCCCTACGTGGCGCCCTTCCTCCTGACTCCCCTATTACTGCATTGTAATAAAGTCATGTGCAGTAAGGGTACCGTTACACCTAGCGACTCACCAGCGATCCCGACCAGCGATATGATGCGGTCAGGATCGCTGGTGAATCGCTGGGTGGTCGCTAGTGAGCTGCCACTCAGGCAGATCTCACCAGCGACATCGCTGGGGACAGGGATCGCTACTTACCTGTCAGACTAGGCGATCCTGCCTCCTCCCGCCCGGCTCCACGCATCGTTCGTCGTCACAGCAGGAAGCGCCGCAGGAAGCAGACGACGAGAAATGGTCCAGCAGCTTCTCGCGCGATCAGCGATTACCAGCGGGGGAGCCGGTCAGAGGTAAGTATCAGACACAGCGATATCGCTAGTAATATCGCTGTAACGTCACAAAATCGGTGACTTTACAGCGATATTACACGTACCATTAATACCCAACAGCTTAGGGACAATCTCCACACATCTTTAGCCCCCATCTCCACCCTCTCCTGTCCAGACATAGCATTGTCACACTTCAATAATACACTGAAGAATGCCCTAGATGAAGCAGCACCTTCTATACGCAGAAAGACCCGACACAGACAACGGCAGCCCTGGCACACAACGCAAACACGCTTTCTTCAGCGCTGCTCGAGGTGTGCAGAGCGGCAGTGGAGAAAATCTCTCTTAGCAGAAGACTTCATCCACTATAAGTTCATGCTCAAAACCTATAACTCTGCCCTTCATCTGGCCAAACAATCCTACTTCACCACCCTCATCACCTCACTATCCAACAACCCAAGACGACTTTTTGAAACCTTAAACTCCCTCCTGAAACCTAAAGTACAGGCCCCCATCACCAACCTCAGCGGTGAGGATCTGGCCACTTATTTCCTAGAAAAAATCAACCACATCCATCAGGATATCTCAGCCCTATCTCCTCAGTGCCTGGATCCCCTTCCCTGCCGCACCTCAAGCTCACTAGACATCTTTGAGCCTGTTTCAGAAGAGGAAGTTTCCAAGCTCCTCGCTTCTGCTCGGCCTACAACCTGCAACAGTTACCCTATTCCTTCACAGCTCCTGCAGTCTCTCTCACCAGTGGTCACCACTCACCTGACTAAAATATTTAACCTCTCTCTTTCTTCAGGTATATTTCCCTCCTCATTTAAACATGCCATTATAACCCCTTTACTTAAAAAGCCATCCCTGGACGAGAACTGCACTGCTAACTACAGACCTGTCTCTAACCTTCCCTTCATCTCTAAACTCCTGGAACGCCTGGTCCACTCCCGTCTAATCCGCTATCTCTCGGATAACTCTCTTCTCGACCCCTTACAATCTGGTTTCCGCTCTTTACACTCTACTGAAACTGCCCTCACTAAAGTCTCTAATGATTTAATAACAGCTAAATTGAAAGGTCATTGCTCCCTGCTGATTCTCCTGGATCTCTCTGCCGCATTTGACACTGTGGATCACCAGCTCCTCCTCACTATGCTCCGCTCTATAGGCCTCAAGGACACAGCCCTCTCCTGGTTCTCCTCCTACCTCTCTGACCGCCTTCACTGTATCTTTTTCCGGCTCCTCATCCTCTTCTCGTCCCCTTACTATCGGGGTCCCGCAGGGCTCAGTCCTAGGCCCCCTCCTCTTCTCTTTATACACTGCCCCTATTGGACAAACAATCAGCAGATTTGGGTTCCAGTATCATCTCTATGCTGATGACACCCAATTATACACTTCTTCCCCTGACATCACCCCTACCCTAATTCAAAATACCAAGGATTGTCTGTCTGCTGTCTCTAGCATCATGTCCTCCCTCTATCTGAAACTAAATCTCTCTAAAACTGAACTTCTTGTGTTTCTCCCCTCTACTAACCTCACTCTACCTAACATCGAAATAACCCTGGAGGGTTCAACCATAACTCCCAAGCAGCATGCCCGCTGTCTTGGGGTCATATTCGACACTGAACTTTCCTTTACTCCGTACATCCGATCACTCAGTCGCTCTTGTCACCTGCATCTTAAAAACATCTCCAGAATCTGACCTTTTCTCACCTTTGAAACTGCTAAGACTCTTACTGTCGCTCTTATTCATTCTCGTCTGGACTACTGCAACTCTCTTCTGATCGGTCTCCCTCTTACCAAACTTTCTCCTCTCCAATCCATCTTGAATGCGGCAGCCAGGGTCATATTTCTGTCCAGCCGCTTCACCGATGCCTCCATCTTGTGCCAGTCATTACACTGGCTACCTATTCGCTACAGGGTCCAGTATAAACTCATCTCTCTCACCCACAAAGCTCTCCACTGTTCTGCACCGCCTTATATCTCCTCTCTCATCTCTGTCTATCGCCCTACACGTGCCCTCCGTTCTACAAATGACCTAAGACTAACATCCCCCGTAATCTGAACCTCGCACCTCCGTCTCCAAGACTTCTCTCGTGCTGCTCCAGCTCTCTGGAATGCACTTCCCCAGACAATCAGAATAATACCTAGCCCTGACCTATTCAAGCGCGCTTTGAAAACCCATCTCTTCAAACAAGCCTACCACATCAACTACTCAGCAAGCTAACTTTGCCCTGTTCCCTCCTTCCAAATATTATTCTGAATCTGCACCCTACTATTCATCTGTCTCCACACCCTTCATGCACATGATAACTGCACTTGATACTTGTCTATTGCACTTAAACACACGGGCTGATGACCGGATCATGCAGCTTTATATGAAAATCCCTATTATAATTGCCAGACCTGAATTAACAAGCATTTCTCACCTACTGTGTCCCCTCATTTCCTTGTAGATTGTAAGCTTGCGAGCAGGGACCTCACTCCTAATGTCATTGTTTGAATTGTCTTAACTCGTATTGAATTTATTGTCTGTACATGTCCCCGCTTAATTGTAAAGTGCTGCGGAATATGTTGGCGCTATATAAATAAAAATTATTATTATTATTATTATATTGCTAGCGATATCGCAGTGTGTAATGGGGGCTTAAGAATAGTTTCATATCGGCCCTGGCGATGTGATAATGAACCAGCAGTAGCCCAGCGGGACGTCTATTCCCCCAGACTAGTCATCCGCACCTTCATTGCTGCAGTCATTCCCTCTTGGACGCGATTTATTCGCATGCGTGTTTTTTCTGCAAATGGATGAAGATGCATGGACCTGCACCCTAATGAGGATCTGGTTGGAAATGTGAAATTCTGACTTCTGGGGCAGAGGAAAAGGGGGAGAGGGGAGAGAGACTGATGAAAGAAAAAAGACAATGGGGCTCGGAGCCTGCGCAGTATGAAATCCACATGCAGATTGGACGCAGGCCTCCTGATTCAGCTGCGTCTACATTGACAATCATATGGTTTTGCTGACACATATCAGGATGTCTGCGGATTTTTTTTATCACCCAAAATTCGCAACAAGCTACGTTTTGGGAGAACATGGAAAACCCTGATGCATCCTGATCCTGATGCAAATGCAGGTCCTTGCCTCCCTATGTTAAGTATAGGGATGTAATCTGGATCAGGATTGCTACGCTTCACAACGCACCGTACCACAACACTAGTGTGAACGCAGCCCCACTCGTGCAGCCCCTAACCAGGTGCCCCCATGTCATATACATGCTCCCAATACATTTTATTATCATTACCACACTGTAACACAGGGCACAAGCCCTTCTAGTGAGGCGGGAAAGATCACTGTATGACAGAGCAGCATGCGGGCATAGTCTAGATTATATCTGCAGTCTGGTCCCATACAGTGTCATCACTTTCCCATACAGCACATCCCTCACTTCCGAGCATCAGTGCCGCAACACGGATCCCTGCACACGGACCCATGTTGTCCTGGATCCGTGCTCCATGTTAATTCCAGACGTGTAGCCGCGGATCCGTGCGTCTCCCTGTGCCTGCGTGTTTTTCAGATGACACGAAACTGCAACAAGTTGCGTTTTTGTGCATCTGATAAAATATGCAGACACAGCGATCCGTGGGAAAACGGTGACAACTGGATGCACAGTCCCACCCGTCACCACTGAAAGTCAATGGAGATAAAAACGGATCTGTGTGCAGCCAAAATATGCAAGTGTGAGTCCAGCTTAACCCTATAAGGCCATGTGCACACGGTGCGGATTCTGCCTCGGATCTGCAGCGTTTCAGGCTCTGCAGCAGCTTTAGGTGCCTTGTACAGTACCATTGTTTTCAATGGTAAACTGAAAAACGCTGTGCACATGCTGCAGATTTTTCCACGCGGATTTGCTGCGGGTTCAAATCCACAGCATGTCAATTCTTTGTGCAGAATCCGCTGCGGTTTCAAACCTCCATTGTAGAGATGTGAAACCGCAGGCTAATCCGCAGGTCTTTTTTTCCAAATCCGCAGCACCAAAAATCATGTGTGCACATGGCCTAATTATTGGGGCTGGACCTAGATCTCTGCACAGTCTTGCCTGAAATCACTTTATTATATTGCTTACCCTTAAGCGGGAGTCACACACAGCGATCTCGCTAGCGATATCGCTGCTGAGTCACAACTTTTGTGACGTAACAGCGATCTCACCAGCGAGATCGCTGTGTGTGACAGCGATCAGCGACCGGCCCCCCTGCCGGTATCGCTGATCGCTGCAAGAAACCTCTGGACATTTTTTGGTCGCTGGTCTCCCGCTGGCCAGCATGCATCGCTGCGTGTGACAGGTGGGAGACCAGCGATCAGCTGTAAAAAATAGAATTTAAATAAAAAATATTGTTGTTCTCACCTTCCGACGTCCCGCGCAGCCATCCCGCCTCTCTCCACGCTCCGGTCCCAGTGATCCTTTGCACGAATGACCACGAGACTTCGCGCTCCCGCGAGACCGTGACGTCTCGTGGTCATTCTCGCAAAGCATTACTGGGACCGGAGCGTGGAGAGAGGCGGGAATGCTGCGCGGGACGTCGGAAGGTGAGAATAACAATATTTTTTATTTAAATTCTATTTTTTACAGGGACGGCCAGCGATGCCAGGCGCTTGGCATCGCTGTGCTGATCGCTGGTGAAGCTGTCTGTGTGACAGCTCACCAGCGATCCTGACACCTTGATATCGGTGTCGGTATCGCTGGTAAGTCGCTATGTGTGACTCCAGCTTTACCCTACCCTCAGCAAGAACTGACGCTTCTCCCTGTAGGGTTTCTGTCCTGTGTGACTGTCCTGTATCCTCTTTACTCACTCAGTGATGCACTGCTGCTGATGCTGAGCTGAGGCGGCTGACTTTAACTAATAGTATGCTATACTATACCGTGTTTCCCCGAATATAAGACAGTGTCTTACATTCTTTTGACCCCCAAAAGTCCCACTATGTCTTACTTTCGGGGTATGTCTTATATTAGAAAAAAATCCCACAGCCTGCCATTGTACAGTATCCCACAGCCTGCCATTGTACAGTATCCCACAGCCTGCCATTATTGTACAGTATCCCACAGCCTGCCATTGTACAGTATCCCACAGCCTGCCATTACGGTATGGTACAGTATCCCACAGCCATTGCTTACCGGATGGCGATTCCTCTGCGGTGCGGGACAGGGCAGGGCAGGCTTCTTCTTCCTCGTGCAGGGGGACACTGGCCAATGAGCGGTGATGTCAGGGCGGCGGCCGGCGGGCGGGCTCACAGAAGCCGCTGGGCCAATCAGAGAGGCCCTGACTTCTGCCCGGGGGACACAGGGGGACACAGGCACCGGTACCGGTATGTTAAACCTAATGCATTATACCGGTACCGCACAACGTCTTACTTTCGGGGCACCGCTGATCCGCTGATCTTATAAACGGGGGATGTCTTACATTAGGCATCCCCCATTATTCCCCTAGTACGTCTTACATTCGGGGGTGTCTTATATTCGGGGAAAGACGGTAGTGTATCTGAGAGTCTACATGAGACCAACTTGCTGTCACTTAAGTGTAACCCCTCTACAGTCACATGCCATATACTGTATGCCGTGCATGCATGTCTGAAGCTAGGAGGAGTATATCACTTTAAAATTTTCCACTCACTCCAGCACAGACAGCACACATTTCTCTCTGTCTCCTGACAGCTCCGCCTCCTCCCAGATAAATCACTGCCTCTGCCTGGCGCCAGAAAAAGAAGAAAAAAAAAAGAATCGGCTCGTTCACAGTGCAGAGCCGGCTCATTTCGTTCCCAGCGGGGAGCCGGCTCTTTGAATCGGATCGTTCATGAACGACACATCACTAGAAGAGAAGTACACAGCCTAGCGATGCGGTGGCTCGGTGCACAAGGTCATTTTTCCAGACCCCCCACTACTGTGCTTTAGGCAGCCCCCAAATCTAAGAAGCATCATTGTCAGAAGCTCCCTGTCCTCTCCAACAGCTGCAGGAACCTTTCCTTGCAACTAGAAAAAATTTAAAACCTGTCCATTTATAATGACCACGGACACGATAAAGATCCCCAATTCACATCAGGACTACAAGATCCCAGATACTTTCAGCTGCATCACATCTAATGTGGTGTACTTAATTACTTGTACTAAATGTCCAACAGGGGGTCTGTATGTGGGGGAGACAGGGTAAAAGCTTAGAACAAGCATTAATTCTCATCGTCACACAATAAGAGAAAAAAGAATGGATCTACCTGTGGCAAAACATTTTTGTATCCCTGATCACAACAACACCATGGATATAAAATTACTGGTATTGAAAAGTAACTTCACATCTCAGAGAGACAGGAGGGTCTGGGAGTATAAATTTATGACGACCTTTGACACTCTCAGTGCTGGAATGAATGTGTTGCATGGATTTATGTCTTTTTACATCAATTAAGGAATTTGCTCCTAAGACCTTGTTGGGGCATCACAACACATTAGGAGACCCCAATCAGAGAACAATAAAACATCCAGACTCCTAATCTATGAACTAATCCAATATTTATGTTTCTCCCTATCCCATAATGATAATTCTGCTTCACGTCACTTGTCTTATCTATTGCATTTTTTCTGTGCTGTGTTGTGCACATATATATGTGATTCTTCAGATGTTGTATTAGTCAATGCCTGATGAAGAGACCTGAGTAGTCTCGAAAGCTTGCAATGTGTTACTATCTTTTCAGTTAGCCATTAAAAGGTATCAACCACTGAGGACTCTCAATTCTGAATATTTTTCCGGTAACCAGGAATTCTCGACACCAAAGGCTGCAGATGGCTGTCTACCCAAAAACTGAGATTTTCATTTAGTGAGCCTATGCTTGAAATAATAGGTCTTAAAGGAGGAGGAAAAACCTCTTTGTGGGTTTTGGGTAGACCATGAAAAATCGGTATGATGGGGAATTCGGGTAGTAGCCATGTGCCAACCTTCGAGTTCATGACACCGGAAGCTATGCCTTGCTGAATTAAAAGAGATAATTTCATTTTATAAACTGGAGTAGAATCTGTAGACAGAGGATAATATGTGGTAGTATCACTTAGGACCAGGCTCGGTCTGGCCTGGCGGGGTACCCGGTGGGCCCCGAGGGTCGCTGAGGCCCTTTAAAAATGCTCCCCCTTTAAATGTGTGGGCCCTTTAAAAGCACGTCCCATGATTTGCAGGGACGCACGTGCACATACCATAGTGCCAGGGTCACGATGGGCTTAAAATTTTCCCCTTCCCTAGCCATCCTGTATATGGCATGGTGGGAAAAAAGATTTTTTTTTTTCTTATTTGAATTATTTTTCTTCTTTCATCCACTGATTCGGCAGATATGTGAATGATCTGATCTTCATATGGAAGGGTCCACGCACAGCCTTGGATTTTTTCCATGTCTTTTTGAATTCTTATGACCTTAATTTATCCTTTACAATAAGTGGCATTGGAAATGAATTGTCCTTTCTCGACATTTGGCTATCTGGCAATGTTCAGGATCAGAAAATACACACCTCTGTATTTAAGAAAAAAAAACACACCATTAAAGCGATACCGTATGGGGAGTTCAACAGAACCAGACACCTTTGCTCTGACCTTAATTCTTTTTTTAGTGAAAGCCGCACTGTGACTCAACGTCTCCTGGACAGAGGTTATAATGATCACATCGTAAAACGTGCTTTCAACAAGGTGTCCAGGCAACCCAGATTCTTCTCTAAAAATGATACAGGAAAGATTTTCCTAAGGGTAACATGAGAAATTGGACCCCAAAAGTTGTTTTGCAATTTGTCCTGAGTAGGCTGATACCCCATATGTGAGGGTAAACCACTGTTTGGGCGCATGGCAGAGCTCCTTCCTGAAATAGCATCAGACATGGCTGGAGACACTAAGTTAACCCCCCCTGCAGACTGATGGCGCCAATCGGGCGCTGCCACCGACTGACGGCGGCGATCGGCCGCCGCTGTCACATTCTGCCCCCCTCCCCCTTCCCTCCGCTCCCCCCACCTTCCGATCCCCCCCACGATACTTACTAGCCCCCCTGGCCGTCCCAGTGTCCCGCCGTCCCGGTCCATGGGCACCGCCATCTTGGAAAATGGCGGGCGCATGCGCAGTGTGCCCGCCGGCATTTCCCGGCGGCAGATTCTTTTTTTTTTTTATTTTGATCACTGTGATAAACTCTCACAGTGATCAAAATAAAAAAAGTAAATCACTGCCCCCCTTATCACCCCCCATAGGGACAAATAATAAAATATTTTTATATTTCAATTAGGGTTAGGGTTAGAAATAGGGCTAGGGTTAGGGGTGGGTTGGGGTTGGGATTAGGTTTGTGATTAGGGTTAGAGTTGGTATTAGGGTTAGGGGTGTGTTGGGGTTATGATTAGGGTTGGGATTAGGGCTAGGTGTGTTGGGGTTATGATTAGGGTTGGGATTAGGGTTAGGGGTGTGTTGGGGTTAAGGTTGGAGATAGAATTGAGGGGTTTCCACTGTTTAGGCACATCAGGGGGTCTCCAAACACGACATGGCGCCACCATTTATTCCAGCCAATTTTGCGTTCAAAAATTCAAACAGTGCTGCTTCCATTCCGAGCCCCGATGTGTGCCCAAACAGTGGTTTACCCCCACATATGGGGTATCAGTGTACTCAGGAGAAATTGCACAAGAACTTTGGGGGTCTAATTTCTCCTGTTACCCTTGGGAAAATTAAAAATTGGGGGCTAAAAAAATAATTTTTGTGGAGAAAAAATTATTTTCACGGTTCTGCGTTATAAACTTCTGTGAAGCACTTGGGGGTTCAGAGTGCTCACCACACATCTAGATAAGCTCCTTAGGGGGTCTAGTTTCCAAAATGGGGTAATTTGTGGGGGGTTTCCACTGTCTCGGTACATCAGGGGCTCTGCAAACGTAACATGCCGCCCGCAGACCATTTCATCAAGTCGACATTTCAAAACGTCACTACTTCCCTTCCGAGCCCCAACGTGTGCCCAAACAGTGGCCCCCCCCACTTATGGGGTACCAGCGTACTCAAGACAAACTGGACAATAACTTTTGGGGTCCAATTTATCTTATTACCCTTGTGAAAATAAAAAATATTGGGCTAAAAATCATTTTTTGAGGGGAAAAAAAAATCTTTTATTTTCACGGTTCTGCGTTATAAACTTCTGTGAAGCATTTGGGGGTTCACAGTGCTCACCACACATCTAGATAAGCTCCTTAGGGGGTCTAGTTTCCAAAATGGGGTCACTTGTGGGGGAGCTCCAATGTTTAGGCCAGGGCTGCCACTAGGAATTTCGAGGCCCCATACTGGCAAAATTTTCGGGGACCCCTTGAGACTCCACCCAGGCTCCACCCCAGCCCTGCCCACCACCCCTCGAACTGTCCACAGTCCCACTGCTCTCTCTTGGAAAAACTCCACTTCTCTCCTATCACACATTAACAGTTCCCATCACCAGATCACACATATAGCCGGCAGCTTTTGTTTTGGCCAAAAGATTTTTTAAGCCACCACCATAACAGGGTAGACACTTTTGGCCGAGCTCTACTCTACTGTATTAAATATTTGTTAAAATATGCAATACAATTTAGATATATTTTTATTTATTTTTCAATATTTAAGATGACCAATAATATCACATACAAGGAACAAATACCGCTACACCATGTCCAGACCACATATTACCACCACAAAGTGACCAAATAATATCACATACAAGGAAAAAATGCCACCACACCATGACCAGACCACATTTTACCACCACAGTAACAGAATAATACCACATACAAGGAACAAATACCGCTACACCATGTCCAGACCACATATTACCACCACATGGTGACTGAATACTACAATACTGATCAGTAATAAAATAACATAATACTTTCACCATAAGTGCCATTATACACAGGAGACCTGTACTTAGTATGCAGTGTCTGTGTACAGGTAATACAGGTATAAGGGGTAAGGTATCTCCTTGTGGAGAGTGACATGCCAGCTCTGGCTTGTCAAGGTAAGGAGGCTTATTAGCCGTGCAGTGTTCTTCTGGAAAAAAAAAAATTTGCAAATTGCCTCTTCAGCAAAAAGAGGACTTGAACTCTATAGCGCCACCTGTTAGTAGTAGCGATCCTACAAGTAACAATCAACCCTTTAACGAGTCTTGTAATATGACTTAGGATAAATCATATGACTTATCCTAAGTCATATTACAAGACTCATTAAAGGGTTGATTGTGACTTGTAGGATCGCTACTACCAACAGGTGGCGCTATAGAGTTCAAGTCCTCTTTTTCTCTGAAGAGGCAATTTGCATACAGGTAATGCAGTGATCCATGACATTATACACAGGAGCTCTGTATATAGTATACAGTATATAGGTAACACACTAACTCACCAGTGACGTCTCTAGGTGAAGTCCTTCATCTTCGCTTTTCATCTTTAATCCAGCACAGACCGCCATCACGTCTTCCAGCCAGGGCTCGTCTCTGCAGGAAATAACACAGTTATCTAGAGCTCCACTTGCAGAACACTTTACTTATTTTTTTCCCAACTTCTACATTACACCACATGAAGAAAAAAAGGCGACATAGTGTCACTCAACACAGTAACAGGAAAGCCCCCCATTTAAAACAGTATACTCAAAAAATAAAATAAATACATCACTGCAGTAATAAAATTCTTTAATTAGCCCCTATGGTAATAATATCCCCCATCCTGACCCCCGTGTGTCTCATTCCTGGCTTCAGCCATATGTTCTCTCATCCTGCCCTCATGAGTATCCATTCTGCCCCATATGATCGCCCCATCTTGCCCCATCTGTCTCCATCGTATCCATCCTGCCCCATGATCCTGCCCCATCTGTCTCCAACCCTGCCCCATCTGTCTCCAACCCTGCCCCATCTGTCTCCAGTCCTGCCCCATCTGTCTCCAGTCCTGCCCCATCTGTCTCCAGTCCTGCCCCCAGTGTATTCAATCCTGCCCCGTATCTCCATTCTTCTGCCCCGTGTCTCCAATCATGCCCCGTATCTCCATTCTTCTGCCCCGTATCTCCAATCATGCCCCGTATCTCCATTCTGCCCCGTGTCTCCAATCATGCCCCGTATCTCCATTCTGCCCCGTGTGGCCAATCATGCCCCGTATCTCCATTCTGCCCCGTGTGGCCAATCATGCCCCGTATCTCCATTCTGCCCTGCATCTCCATTTTGCCCCGTGTCTCCAATCATGCCCCGTGTCTCCATTTTGCCCCATGTCTCCAATCATGCCCTGCATCTCCATTCTGCCCTATGTCTCCATTTTGCCCCGTGTCTCCAATCATGCCCCGTATCTCCATTTTGCCCCGTGTCTCCAATCATGCCCCGTATCTCCATTTTGCCCCGTGTCTCCAATCATGCCCCGCATCTCCATTCTGCCCCATGTTACTATTCATGCCCCGCATCTCCATTCTGCCCCGTGACTCCAATCATGCCCCGCGTCTCCATTCTGCCCCGCGTCTCCATTCTGCCCCGTCTCTCCATTCTGCCCCGTCTCTCCATTCTGCCCCGTCTCTCCATTCTGCCCCGTCTCTCCATTCTGCCCCGTGTCTCCAATCATGCCCCGCGTCTCCATTCTGCCCCGTGTCTCCAATCATGCCCCGCATCTCCATTCTGCCCTGTGTCTCCAATCATGCCCCCATCTCTATTCTGCCTCGTGTCTCCATTCTGCCCTACATCTCCATTTTGCCCCGTGTCTCCAATCATGCCCCGCGTCTCCATTTTGCCCCGTGTCTCCAATCATGCCCTGTATCTCCATTCTGCCCTGTGTCTCCATTTTGCCCCGTGTCTCCAATCATGCCCCGTATCTCCATTCTGCCCCGTGTGTCCAATCATGCCCGTATCTCCATTCTGCCCTGCATCTCCATTTTGCCCCGTGTCTCCAATCATGCCCCGTGTCTCCAATCATGCCCTGTATCTCCATTCTGCCCTGTGTCTCCATTTTGCCCCGTGTCTCCAATCATACCCCGTATCTCCATTCTGCCCCGTGTGTCCAATCATGCCCCGTATCTCCATTCTGCCCTGCATCTCCATTTTGCCCCGTGTCTCCAATCATGCCCGGTGTCTCCATTTTGCCCCGTATCTCCATTCTGTCCTGTGTCTCCATTTTGCCCCGTGTCTCCAATCATGCCCCGTGTCTCCAATCATGCCCCGCATCTCCATTCTGCCCCATGTCTCTAATCATGCCCCGCGTCTCCATTCGGCCCCGTGTCTCCATTCGGCCCCGTGTCTCCATTCTGCCCCGTGTCTCCATTCTGCCCCGTGTCTCCAATCATGCCCCACATCTCCATTCTGCCCCGTGTCTCCATTCTGCCCCGTGACTCCAATCATGCCCCGCATCTCCATTCTGCCCTGTGTCTCCAATCATGCCCCTCATCTCCATTCTGCCCGTGTCTCCATTCATGCCCCGCATCTCCATTCTGCCCCATGTCTCCATTCTGCCCCGCATCTCCATTCTGCCCTGTGTCTCCAATTATGCCCCGCATATCCATTCTGCCCCGTGTCTCCAATCATGTCCCTTATCTCCATTCTGCCCGTGTCTCCATTCATGCCCCGCATCTCCATTCTGCCCTGTGTCTCCAATCATGCCCCTTATCTTCATTCTGCCCCGTGTCTCCATTCATGCCCCGCATCTCCATTCTGCCCCATGATCCTGCCCCATCTGTCTCCAACCCTGCCCCATCTGTCTCCAACCCTGCCCCATCTGTCTCCAGTCCTGCCCCATCTGTCTCCAATCCTGTCCCCAGTGTATTCAATCCTGCCCCGTATCTCCAATCATGCCCCGTATCTCCATTCTTCTGCCCCGTATCTCCAATCATGCCCCGTATCTCCATTCTGCCCCGTGTCTCCAATCATGCCCCGTATCTCCATTCTGCCCCGTGTGGCCAATCATGCCCCGTATCTCCATTCTGCCCCGTGTGGCCAATCATGCCCCATATCTCCATTCTGCCCTGCATCTCCATTTTGCCCCGTGTCTCCAATCATGCCCCGTGTCTCCATTTTGCCCCATGTCTCCAATCATGCCCTGCATCTCCATTCTGCCCTATGTCTCCATTTTGCCCCGTGTCTCCAATCATGCCCCGTATCTCCATTTTGCCCCGTGTCTCCAATCATGCCCCGCATCTCCATTCTGCCCCATTTTACTATTCATGCCCCGCATCTCCATTCTGCCCCGTGTCTCCATTCTGCCCCGTGACTCCAATCATGCCCCGCGTCTCCATTCTGCCCCGTCTCTCCATTCTGCCCCGTCTCTCCATTCTGCCCCGTCTCTCCATTCTGCCCCGTCTCTCCATTCTGCCCCGTCTCTCCATTCTGCCCCGTCTCTCCATTCTGCCCCGTCTCTCCATTCTGCCCCGTCTCTCCAATCATGCCCCGCGTCTCCATTCTGCCCCGTGTCTCCAATCATGCCCCGCATCTCCATTCTGCCCTGTGTCTCCAATCATGCCCCCATCTCTATTCTGCCTCGTGTCTCCATTCTGCCCTACATCTCCATTTTGCCCCGTGTCTCCAATCATGCCCCGCGTCTCCATTTTGCCCCGTGTCTCCAATCATGCCCTGTATCTCCATTCTGCCCTGTGTCTCCATTTTGCCCCGTGTCTCCAATCATGCCCCGTATCTCCATTCTGCCCCGTGTGTCCAATCATGCCCGTATCTCCATTCTGCCCTGCATCTCCATTTTGCCCCGTGTCTCCAATCATGCCCCGTGTCTCCAATCATGCCCTGTATCTCCATTCTGCCCTGTGTCTCCATTTTGCCCCGTGTCTCCAATCATACCCCGTATCTCCATTCTGCCCCGTGTGTCCAATCATGCCCCGTATCTCCATTCTGCCCTGCATCTCCATTTTGCCCCGTGTCTCCAATCATGCCCGGTGTCTCCATTTTGCCCCGTATCTCCATTCTGTCCTGTGTCTCCATTTTGCCCCGTGTCTCCAATCATGCCCCGTGTCTCCAATCATGCCCCGCATCTCCATTCTGCCCCATGTCTCTAATCATGCCCCGCGTCTCCATTCGGCCCCGTGTGTCCATTCGGCCCCGTGTCTCCATTCTGCCCCGTGTCTCCATTCTGCCCCGTGTCTCCAATCATGCCCCACATCTCCATTCTGCCCCGTGTCTCCATTCTGCCCCGTGACTCCAATCATGCCCCGCATCTCCATTCTGCCCTGTGTCTCCAATCATGCCCCTCATCTCCATTCTGCCCGTGTCTCCATTCATGCCCCGCATCTCCATTCTGCCCCATGTCTCCATTCTGCCCCGCATCTCCATTCTGCCCTGTGTCTCCAATTATGCCCCGCATATCCATTCTGCCCCGTGTCTCCAATCATGTCCCTTATCTCCATTCTGCCCGTGTCTCCATTCATGCCCCGCATCTCCATTCTGCCCTGTGTCTCCAATCATGCCCCTTATCTCCATTCTGCCCCGTGTCTCCATTCATGCCCCGCATCTCCATTCTGCCCCATGTCTCCATTCATGCCCCGCATCTCCATTCTGCCCCGTGTCTCCGATCATGCCCCGCATCTCCATTCTGCCCTGTGTCTCCATTCTGCCCCGTGTCTCCAATCATGCCCCTTATCTCCATTCTGCCCCGTGTCTCCATTCATGCCCCGCATCTCCATTCTGCCCCATGTCTCCAATCATGCCCCGCATCTCCATTCTGTCCCGTGTCTCCAATCATGCCCCACATCTCCATTCTGCCCCGTGTCTCCGATCATGCCCCGCATCTCCATTCTGCCCTGTGTCTCCATTCTGCCCCGTGTCTCCAATCATGCCCCTTATCTCCATTCTGCCCCGTGTCTCCATTCATGCCCCGCATATCCATTCTGCCCCGTGTCTCCAATCATGTCCCTTATCTCCATTCTGCCCGTGTCTCCATTCATGCCCCGCAACTCCATTCTGCCCTGTGTCTCCAATCATGCCCCGCATCTCCATTCTGCCCCATGTCTCCATTCTGCCCCGTGTCTCCAATCATGCCCCTTATCTCCATTCTGCCCCGTGTCTCCATTCATGCCCCGCATATCCATTCTGCCCCGTGTCTCCAATCATGTCCCTTATCTCCATTCTGCCCGTGTCTCCATTCATGCCCCGCATCTCCATTCTGCCCCGTGTCTCCATTCATGCCCCGCATCTCCATTCTGCCCCATGTCTCCATTCATGCCCCGCATCTCCATTCTGCCCCGTGTCTCCGATCATGCCCCGCATCTCCATTCTGCCCTGTGTCTCCATTCTGCCCTGTGTCTCCATTCTGCCCCGTGTCTCCAATCATGCCCCTTATCTCCATTCTGCCCCGTGTCTCCATTCATGCCCCGCATCTCCATTCTGCCCCATGTCTCCAATCATGCCCCGCATCTCCATTCTGTCCCGTGTCTCCAATCATGCCCCACATCTCCATTCTGCCCCGCGTCTCCATTCTGCCCCGTGACTCCAATCATGCCCCGCATCTCCATTCTGCCCCGTGTCTCGATTCATGCCCCGCATCTCCATTCTGCCCCGTGTCTCCATTCATGCCCCGCATCTCCATTCTGCCCCGTGTCTCCAATCATGCCCCTTATCTCCATTCATGCCCCGCATCTCCTTTCTGCCCTGTGTCTCCATTCATGCCCCGTGTCTCCAATCATGCCCCGCATCTCCATTCTGCCCCGCGTCTCCATTCATGCCCCGCGTCTCCATTCATGCCCCGCGTCTCCATTCATGCCCCGCGTCTCCAT
The DNA here is from genome assembly GCF_039654945.1 of Dendrobates tinctorius. NCBI lineage: Eukaryota > Metazoa > Chordata > Amphibia > Anura > Dendrobatidae > Dendrobates > Dendrobates tinctorius. Next base: position 26,349,547 of record NW_027361706.1, read on the forward strand.
TCTGCCCGTATCTCCATTCATGCCCCGCGTCTCCATTCATGCCCCGTGTCTCCATTCATGCCCCGTGTCTCCATTCATGCCCTGCATCTCCATTCTGCCCCGTGTCTCCGATCATGCCCCGCATCTCCATTCTGCCCTGTGTCTCCATTCTGCCCCGTGTCTCCAATCATGCCCCTTATCTCCATTCTGCCCCGTGTCTCCATTCATGCCCCGCATCTCCATTCTGCCCCATGTCTCCAATCATGCCCCGCATCTCCATTCTGTCCCGTGTCTCCAATCATGCCCCACATCTCCATTCTGCCCCGTGTCTCCGATCATGCCCCGCATCTCCATTCTGCCCTGTGTCTCCATTCTGCCCCGTGTCTCCAATCATGCCCCTTATCTCCATTCTGCCCCGTGTCTCCATTCATGCCCCGCATATCCATTCTGCCCCGTGTCTCCAATCATGTCCCTTATCTCCATTCTGCCCGTGTCTCCATTCATGCCCCGCATCTCCATTCTGCCCTGTGTCTCCAATCATGCCCCGCATCTCCATTCTGCCCCATGTCTCCATTCTGCCCCGTGTCTCCAATCATGCCCCTTATCTCCATTCTGCCCCGTGTCTCCATTCATGCCCCGCATATACATTCTGCCCCGTGTCTCCAATCATGTCCCTTATCTCCATTCTGCCCGTGTCTCCATTCATGCCCCGCATCTCCATTCTGCCCCGTGTCTCCATTCATGCCCCGCATCTCCATTCTGCCCCATGTCTCCATTCATGCCCCGCATCTCCATTCTGCCCCGTGTCTCCGATCATGCCCCGCATCTCCATTCTGCCCTGTGTCTCCATTCTGCCCCGTGTCTCCAATCATGCCCCTTATCTCCATTCTGCCCCGTGTCTCCATTCATGCCCCGCATCTCCATTCTGCCCCATGTCTCCAATCATGCCCCGCATCTCCATTCTGTCCCGTGTCTCCAATCATGCCCCACATCTCCATTCTGCCCCGCGTCTCCAATCATGCCCCACATCTCCATTCTGCCCCGCGTCTCCATTCTGCCCCGTGACTCCAATCATGCCCCGCATCTCCATTCTGCCCCGTGTCTCGATTCATGCCCCGCATCTCCATTCTGCCCCGTGTCTCCATTCATGCCCCGCATCTCCATTCTGCCCCGTGTCTCCAATCATGCCCCTTATCTCCATTCATGCCCCGCATCTCCTTTCTGCCCTGTGTCTCCATTCATGCCCCGTGTCTCCAATCATGCCCCGCGTCTCCATTCATGCCCCGCGTCTCCATTCATGCCCCGCGTCTCCATTCATGCCCCGCGTCTCCATTCATGCCCCGCGTCTCCATTCTGCCCGTATCTCCATTCATGCCCCGCGTCTCCATTCATGCCCCGCGTCTCCATTCATGCCCCGCGTCTCCATTCATGCCCCGTGTCTCCATTCATGCCCTGCGTCTCCATTCATGCCCTGCGTCTCCATTCTGCCCGTATCTCCATTCATGCCCCGCATCTCCATTCTGCCCCGTGTCTCCAATCATGCCCCTTATCTCCTTTCTGCCCCGTGTCTCCATTCATGCCCCGCATCTCCATTCTGTCCCGTGTCTCCATCATGCCCCGCATCTCCATTCTGCCCTGTGTCTCCAATCATGCCCCTTATTTCCATTCTGCCCCGTGTCTCCAATTATGCCCCGCGTCTCCAATCATTCCCCGCATATCCATTCTGCCCCGTGTCTCCAATTATGCCCCGCATCTCCATTCTGGCCCGTGTCTCCAGTCATGCCCCGCATCTCCATTCTGCCCCGTGTCTCCAGTCATGCCCCGCATCTCCATTCTGCCCCGTGTCTCCAATCTGCCCCGCGTCTCCAATCATGCCCCGCGTCTCCAATCATGCCCCGCGTCTCCAATCATGCCCCGCGTCTCCAATCATGCCCCGCGTCTCCAATCATGCCTGTGACGAGTGTCAGCTTACGCTGAGTCGTTCTTCTTAGAAAGAGTGGACCCTCTGGGCTGTGGCACCCACCCACCTAGGGCGAGCTGACCTAGTGAGAACCCACCCCCTGTACAGGGAGAGTCAGGGGCAAGACCAAGGGGGTGAGCCACCACGGCAGCTGGACCAGACGGCCGGCTCAAGGAGACACTATTGAGTGTCTGTCAACAAGACGGACTGGATACCAAACATAAAGCGAAGTCACACAGTTTCTTCGTCAAACGTGGATTCACACTTTATTCAGGTGCAAGACATAACAGGGAATCAGGTGCAGGGCACAAACAGTGAAACACGGCAGGATACGTGCAAGGGCACGCCAAATGTTCCAGGCATAACACGTGCATGAAAACATACCAGGGTCCAGGACAGGATACGTGATAGGGATCACACAAGAGTTCCTAGAAGGGATGCATGCTAGGACACGCCAGGATCCAAGACGGGGTGTGATGGCATCGGACTCCGGACTATTTGCAACGACCGACAGGGTCCAGGCATCAGGCTGCGGACATCAGCTCTGGACATCAGGCCGCAGTCATCTGGTTCCGGACCTCTGGCAACGGTCGGCAGGTTACGGGAATCCGACAGGCAAACCAGGTTTCAGGCAAGGAGGCAAGACAGATCTCCAGGCAAGGAGGCAAGACAGATGTTAGGGAACACGCCGAGGTCCAAGGCTAGGTGCGAGACAAGGTGCATGGGTAGGGGACACGCCAAGGCACAAGACAGGGTGCGTGTAGAGACACGCCAAGGCACGAGACAGAGTGCGTGTGTAGAGACACGCCAAGGCACGAGACAGAGTGCGTGTGTAGAGACACGCCAAGGCACAAGTTACGAGATAGAGTCCTGAGCGTGCAAAGGGGCACACCAGGGTCCAGGCGAGACAGAGGCCTGCGAGTGCAGAGAAGCACGCCAGGGACAGGGTTCAAGGACCAGGTTAGGATCTGTGCGTGCAAGAGGGCACGACAGGGTACATGGCCAAACCTGCGCGTACTATAATAGAAGCACGGGGAGGTATGCCATGAGCAGGCAAGGGCCTGCGCGTGCCTTAGAGAGCACGCAGAGCACAGTGCGGAAACAGCGTGAGGTGCAAGGGAGCACAGAGAGCACGGCTGGGGCACTGGCTAGCTGATCGGGCTGCGGCACTGACAGACGGGCAAGACTCCAGCGAACCCGGCTGAGGCATGGCAGGCGACACAGCTGTCACTGACCAATGAGCACGGCTGAGGCACAAGCAGGCGGGCACGGCTAGGGCGGGCACGGCTGAGGTACAGACAGGAGGCTAGGAAGGCCAGGAGCATGCAAGAGCATACGAAGAAAGAGCAAGGGAAGACAAGACGAGAAACAAGGCAGAGCTTAAGCAGAGTAGAGAACCAGGAACGGAAGCATAGGCAGAAACACGGAATCAGATCAGAGCAAGAACAGAGCTAGCAGCGGAGCGTAGGCCGAAGCCCAGAGCCGGGCCAAGGGAGAACCTTGGGACTAAACATGGAAAAGAGCACAAGAGGAAAGAGAGAAGGAATGGTGCGTGTGCCAGGGAGAACTACAGAGCACCATAGGAGAGAGCATGGCAGAGCAAGCAAAGACCATAGGGAGGAACAAGGCAGAGCAAGGCAAGGTACGGAACAAGGCATAGCGAAAACAGGCAAGGCAGCGAAACAGAAGGACTACAAGTCCAAGCAGGACAAAGACGAACATGGCACAAGAGACAAACATAAGACAAGGCACGGGACAAGAGATGGAGTACGAGCACGGAGCGTGTGCAGAGAGGCACGACAGAGCAGAGTGCAAGGGCACAGAATAGAGGGAGCGCCCCACAGACCAAGCAGCCATGCAGGGACAATACTCAGGCCCTGAGCAAAGGAAGGGGCGGCCTGATATAGGGCATAGCACCTCCTCTTCCAGGTCAGGACCAGGGGAGCACTTCTGGGTTCAGATCCACAGGATAACAGAGCACAGTCACATGATCAGAGTTCCAGACATGACGAGACGACTGCAGATCCAGTGCTGAAACCTAGACAGGTCACATGATCATGGTTCCAGACATGACGAGATGATTACCGAACCAGACAGTGCAGGATCTTTAGGAAACGTCACATGATCAGCGTTCCAGACATGACGAGATGATTGCAGAACCAGACAGTGCAGGATCCAGGCAGGGACACATGATCAGGGACTCCTAGACATGATGAGAAGATCACAGAAGGCAGAGCAGAAACGCAGGCATCCTGCAGCTCAGACATGAGGTGAGTGTGCACACTGCCCTAGTGAACATGCAGGACAGCAGACAAGATATGCACATCGCTCCAGGAGTTCTTGAGACAAAACAGACATGGCAGACATGACAAACATGGCGGACATGACAATGCCCCGCATCTCCATTCTGCCCCGTGTCTCCAATCATGCCCCTTATCTCCATTCTGCCCCGTGTCTCCAATCATGCCCAGCATCTCCATTCTGCCCTGTGTCTCCAATCATGCCCCTTATCTCCATTCTGCCCTGTGTCTCCAATCATGCCCCGTATCTCCATTCTGCCCCGTGTCTCCAATCATGCCCCTTATCTCCATTCTGCCCCATGTCTCCATTCTGCCCCGCATCTCCAATCATGCCCCGCATATCCATTCTGCCCTGCATCTCCATTCTGCCCCGTGTCTCCAATTATGCCCCACATCTCCATTCTGCCCCGTGTCTCCAATCATGCCCCACATCTCCATTCTGCCCCGCATCTCCATTCTGCCCCGTATCTCCATTCTGCCCCCTGTATCTCCAATCCGGCCCCGTCTCCATCCTGCCCCCCAGTGTCACACTTCAACCTGCCCGTGTACCTTCAATCTGCCCTGGCAGGATGGAGACACATGGTCCATGTGTCTCCATCCTGCCAGGGAAACATATTGGACGCTTTCAGTATTTAAATAAAAAAAAAAACTGTCTACTTACCTGACCGCGCTCCTGCAGTGAAGTGCAGCTGCTGTGAGCTGAAGGACCTGTGGTGACGTCATCGTCATGTGATCAGGGGCGGAGATGATGACGTCACCACAGGTCCTTCACCTCTTTCATTTCTGCGCAGCTCTCATCTGACGTCGGCCGCTGTTGCTGCTCTTCTGATGTGTGTGTGCCGCACCCAGGCGCGGCCACAGCGCACAGCACTTAGGGCCCGGCCGCAGCGCACATTAGTTGGGGCCCAATGACTAGAAGCACAGGAGTGGGGCCCCTGACATGCGGGCCCCCCTTCTGTACTGCTGTTCACCGGACCCCATACAGCAGTAAGGGCTGTCATGCCCTGATGGCGGCCCTGGTTTAGGCACACAGGGGCTCTCCAAACACGACATGGTGTCCGCTAACGATTGGAGTTAATTTTCCAAAAAGTCAAATGGCGCTCCTTCCCTTCCGGGCCCTGCTGTGCGCCCAAACAGTGGTTTATGACCACATATGAGGTATCGGTGTACTCAGGAGAATTTGCCCAACAAATTTTATGATCCATTTTATCCTGTTCCCCACGTGAAAATGAAAAAATTGATGCTAAAAGAAAATTTTTGTTGGAAAAATTAAAATGTCCATTTTTTCCTTCCACGTTGCTTTAGTTCCTGTGAAGCACCTGAAGGGTTAATAATCTTCTTTAATGTAGTTTGGAGTAGCTTGAGGGGTGCAGTTTTTAGAATGGTGTCACTTTTGGGTATTTTCTGCCATATAGACCCCTCAAAGTGACTTCAAATGTGAGGTGGTCCCTAAAAAAAATGGATTTGTAAATTTGTTGTAAAAATGAGAAATCGCTTGTCAACTTTTAACCCTTATAACTCCCTAACAAAAAAAATGTTGCTTCCAAAATTGTGCTGATGTAAAGTAGACATGTGGGAAATGTTATTTAGCAACTATTTTGTGTCACATACCTCTCTGGTTTAACAGAATAAAAATTCAAAATTTGAAAATTGCGAAATTTTCAAAATTTTCGCCAAATTTCCATTTTTTTCACAAATAAGCGCAAAAATTATCGACCTAAATTTACCACTAACATGAAGCCCAATATGTCACAAAAAAAAACCTCAGGATTGCTAGGATCCGTTGAAGCGTTCCTGAGTTATTACCTCATAAAGGGACACTGGTCAGAATTGCAAAAAATGGCCTGGTCATTAAGGTCAAAATAGGCTTGGTCATGAAGGGGTTAATTTGATATGACTGAGCTGAAATACACACATAACCTGTGGACAGGTGTGGAAGAAGGCAGCCATTTTTTTTTTAATTCTGGACAACTCCACATCTTCAACTCAGAGAATGAAATACCATAGCTTTTCCCTGCAGTTTCTATCCTGTTTTTGTTGTGCAGACAATTGCAGCATAATAATAATACATTTTATTTTTATAGCGCCGTCATATTCCGCAGCACTTTACATTTCAGAGGGGATTTGTACAGACAATAGACATTACAGCATAACAATAATCACATAGATTATAACAAATACCAAGAGGAATGAGGGCCCTGCTCGCAAGCTTACAGTCTATGAGGAAAGAGGTAGACACGAAAGGTGGGTGGTAACAGTTGCCCTGATTGTATGGACCAGCCATAATGTTAAGTGTGTAACAGTACAGACACAGAGGGCTAATGGATGCATAAAGCATGTGGGAACATGATGTGGGAAATCTGGTTATGGTAAAACTTTTGGCTGTGCCACACAGGGATAGATTAGGTTAATGTGTTGAGGCGATAGGCCAGTCTGAATAAATGCGTTTTCAGGGCACACTTAAAATTGTGGGGATTGCGGACTAATCGTATTGACCTGGGAAGTGCATTCCAAAGAATTGGCGCAGCACGTGTAAAGTCTTGGAGACGGGAGTGGGAATTTCTGACTATTGAGGATGCTAACCTCAGGTCATCAGCAGAACGGAGGGCACGGGTAGGGTGGTATACTGAAACAAGGGAGGAGATGTAAGGTGGTGCTGAGCTATGGAGGGCTTTGTGGGTGAGGGTAATAAGTTTATACTGAATTCTGGAGTGGATGGGAAGCCAGTGTAATGACTGGCACAAGGTAGAGGCATCGGTGTAACAACTGGTGAGGAATATGATCCTGGCTGCAGCATTCAAGACAGATTGGAGAGGGGAGAGTTTGGTAAGAGGAAGACCGATTAGAAGAGAGTTACAATAGTCGAGACGAGAATGAATAAGAAATAAGAGAAACAGTAAGATTTTTTGCAGAGTCAAAAGTAAGAAAAGGTCGAATTCTAGAAATGTTTTTGAGGTGCAGATGACAAGAGCGAGCCAGTGATCGAATGTGGGGGGCAAAGGAAAGCTCGAAATCAAGTATGACTCCAAGACAGCGGGCCTGTTGCTGTGGAGTAATAGTGGAACCACACACAGAAATGGCAATGTCGGGTATAGGTACATTAGTAGAGGGAGGAAGCACCAGGAGTTCAGTCTTTGACAGGTTCAGTTTCAGATATAGTGAGGACATGATATTAGACACAGCGTTTAGACAATCGCCGGTGTTTTCTAGAAAGGCTGGCGTGATGTCAGGAGAAGAAGCGTATAATTGGGTGTCATCAGCATAGAGATGGTACTGGAAACCAAATCTACTGATTGTTTGACCAATAGGGGCAGTGTACAAGAAGAGGAGGGGGCCTAAAACCGATCCTTGAGGGACCCCAACAGTAAGGGGAAGGTGAGAGGAGGAGGAACCGGCAAAAGATACAGTAAAGGAGCGGTCAGAGAGATAGGAGGAGAACCATGAGAGAACGGTGTCCTTGAGGCCAATGGAACGGAGCATAGTGAGGAGGAGCTGATGATCCACAGTGTCGAATGCTGCAGAGAGATCCAAGAGAATTAGCATGGAGTAATGACCATTTGATTTAGCTGTTAGCAGATCATTAGAGACTTTAGTGAGGGCAGTTTCAGTGGAGTGTAAAGAGTGGAAACCGGATTGGAGAGGGTCGAGAACAGAGTTTTCTGAGAGATAGCGGAGAAGACGGGAGTGGACCAGGCGTTCCAGGAGTTTAGAGATGAAGGGAAGATTAGAGACAGGTCTACAGTTAGCGGCACAGTTTTGGTCGAGGGATGGTTTTTTAAGTAGTGGATGTATGATGGCATGCTTATGCTTAAATGAGGAGGGAAAAATACCAGAAGTTAAATATTTTAGTTAGGTGAGGGGTCACAGCAGGGGAAAGGGACTGGAGGAGATGTGACGGAAATGGGTCACTGTTGCAAGTGGTTGGGCGAGAAGATGCAAGGAGCCTGCTTACTTCTTCTTCTGTGACTGGTTCAAAATCAGAGAGTGAGCTAGATGCAGTGGGGGAGGGAGGACAGTGCATGGTATGAGGTGATTGGGAGATAATTTCCTGTCGAATCTGGTCAATTTTTTCTTTGAAGTAATTGGCCAGATCGTCAGCTCGGAGCTCCGTGGTTGGGGCCTGTACTCTTGGATTGAGTAGAGAATGAAAAGTAATTACGGTAAAGTAACACGGGCGCTACCTATCCAAATAACTCAGATGCAGCTGGTGAAGAGACAGGACTGTGTCGGCTCCTGTTATAAATTCTGAGCGAACCGTATATTTGTGTGATTCACCGCGCTATGCTGAGCAGATGTATAAAAAAAAAAAAAAGGGGAAATACTACTTAACAGCAGTTATACGTACTTACTTAAAAATGAAGTTGATGTAGAATATTCTGTGTAAGTTGAGATGTCTACGTGGTAAGTAGTTTGCAGGTTATCTGATGGTAGAGATCTTGTTTTTATAGCTGCTGATGCTATTGGAACAATGATATATTAAGGTACCAATAAAACATACAAAAGGTCACACCACTCCTTGCATGTCCACCATACTCACTGGTTGTATCTTAACGTTTATATTCTCTTTGGGGTGTTCCCTTTACGGTGGATCAATTGATACAATACTAAATATGAAGAGAATTTCAATTACTAACAGTGACCACAACCTTGATATTCAGTCCCAGTTCCTGGGGTACATATGCACTTGCTAGATTTGTTATGCTACCCAGGTGTAAATCCTGATAGACTCTCTATAATGGTCTTTGTTGGCTTTATTTAGAGCCAGTGCAGGGACGATATCCACTGTGGAAAAAAATGACAAAGTGCTGGGTAAGGAGGGATCCACTAAACCCACAAATAGTGCTAGCGTTCCAGTAGCCAGTGAGTCCTGGTAGGACTTCTATGCACTTACTTCTGGTAATTGCTCTGTCGCAGTCTGGCTGAGGCAGCAGTTGCTGATAGAGTGATAAGCGATGCAGTGTAAGGAGGGATCCACTAGACACCCTAATTATGCTAGCGTTCCAATAATCAGTTAGTCCTAATAGGACTTCTATGCACTTACTTCTGGTGATTGCTCTGGCGCAGTCTGGCTGAGGCAGCGGCTGCTGATGGAGCGATAAGCTATGCAGCGTGTAGTAGGGAAGCGGGTAGACGCCAGCACCTCGTGTACTCCGCCGGAAGTATTGACAAGGACGCGGCGAGAGTGGGGGGGGGGCGGAGCTACTGTGACGTCACAGGCAGGGAGGAGGACAGGTGCACGAGAGGCACAAACCAACCAACATGTTTCGAGGGGGGCTTCCCTCTTCGTCAGGGCTATGCTGAATGCCTGTCAGCCCGTCCTTATATACTAGCTCACCCAGCTGCAACCCATACCAATCATTAGTCTTGGGCAGAAATGTATGTTTTTTTTTTTTTTCCTTTCTCTGTGTGTATTGTTGCCTCAAGATATGCCTTGCTGCTATAATTGCAATATTATATTGCTGATTTATCAAAATGGATAGTCCGCTTTGTCTCCTAAATAATAAAAGTATACCTAACTTGTGTGCATAATATACTAAACTAAAACATAACTTTTATTTATACCAATTTTAAGATAATTTCAAATAATTTTACTGGAACTAAATAAATAAAACATGAGTATGGACGGCTACATGAGCAGATTGACCCTCCGCACGTTAATAAAATACTGTAGATACCTATATTTTCTAAAAAGTATATGTGTGCTACCAGCACTTTAGCAAAAAAAAAAAAAAAAATACCGGAAAAAAGGATAGAAATGGAAGGGGGGGAAAGGACTAATTTGACCATATGGTACTCGTCGTGAATATATAAAGAAAATATGGATAAAGACGAAAACTGACCCACGGACGTAGTATGTACATCCTTAATTGTATGTTTCATAAAATGTAGATAGAAATAACAATAAGTGTATTAAAAATGAATTAAAAATAAATAAAAACATTATAAAAATAAGATTAATGTTTTAAGAATTTTATCTAAAAAGCATATAGCTCAATCTCATGGTTGAGGCCTTTTGGGGCCAGGCTGTCAAGAGTGTAAATCCACTTTGACTCCACTCTTGACATAGCTTTCAAATAGTTGCCCTTCCTTGGATTTTGGGGGACCACCTGGATTCCACAATAGGATACCCCCTTGTAAGACTGATTATGTTTGTCCAAAAAATGACGCGATAAGTTAAAGGCTGTGATCCTGATGCAGGCTTACCTGCACACCTGGGGCTATGATTGTGGCCTCCCCCTGGTTCTGGGGAGGCTTCCTACAGCTTCAGGACGCTCCCATCCCTGTAAGTTATACTCTTGCCCTTGGCATAGTGTGGTGACCCCTGAGTGTGTTAGTGCTGTGTTCTGGTTGCTTGATTCTCTGTGTATGACTCGGTCTGTTCTCTGGATATTGCTTTGGATTCTGCCTGGTACCTCCTATGTCTGTTTGGTTTTGATCTCTGCTTGGCCCTGATTATCCGCTCTGTCTCATCCCTGGTAAAGTACTGTGATCCTGTGTATGACCTTTGGCTTTGTCTGACCTCCCGTCTGTTTGTCCCTCCTGTACTCCGTTTGCCCATACTGTTGTGACCTCCGTTTTGCCTGACTCTGAGTTGTACTGTCATATCTGAAAGCAGGACGCTAAGCCACTCCCCCTTGCAGTCACATGACCATAGGTCCCGTGCAAGCTTGTTCATTGTCAGTGTCCGCAGGTCCCGTGCCTCTTTACTTTCCAGCGCTGACTGGACCCTGACACTATTAGCTTGTAGCACGCATTGTCACCTCTGCTACCCTGCTCCCCAGGTAACTCTTAGCACTGCTTCTGTACTCAGGACACGCGCACTGGCTCTATGAGCAAGTGTAGTGCGGTGTCTCTGACACATCCACTGCACAAAGCCGAGAGAAGACCAAGTCGAGGGAGTTCCCGTCTTCATGCGTTGGATAATTTGTAAGCTGCAAAAGGCCAAATGAGGAGGTTAGAGATAAAAGGTGAGTAGCAGATGGTGAGAGGGGAAGAGCAATGGGGATGTTGAAATCTCCCATGATGAGGGTAGGGATGTCACAGGAGAGAAAATGTGGAAGCCAAGTGGCAAAATGATCCAGGAACTGATGGGAGGGGCCGGGAGGACGATACACCACCGCCACTCGCATGGAGAAGGGGTGTAGAGTCTAACGGCATGGACCTCAAAAGAAGGGAAGACTAGTGAGGGTAGCTGAGGGATTACCTGAAATGTACATTTTGGTGATAGGAGCAGACCAACACCTCCACCTGCTCTATTGTCTGATCTTGGGATATAAGAGAAGTGTATTCCCCTGTATGAAAGAGCAGCAGCAGCGGTAGTGTCTGACTGCTGGATCCAGGTTTCAGTAAGAGCCAGGAGGTTAAGAGAATTAGAAAGGAAGAAGTCATGGATGAAGGAGAGTTTGTTACACACTGAGCGAGAATTCCAAAGTGCACAATTAAGAGAGACAGATGGCATGCAGGGAATATTAATAAGATTAGAGGGGTATCTGAGTGTAGCAGTCGGGGGGTTTGACTTTCTATAACATGGGGGACCAGGGTTGGGAGCAATGTCTCCAGCGACTAGGAGGAGGATAGAAAGAGTGAGCAGATGGTTAAGTGATTTGTGAGAGCGTCTCTTATGTTGAATGGTGGGACTGACTGGGTCTGTGCAATTTAGCAATGTGAAAAGAGCGTGAGTGCTATACATAGGAGAGGAAAGGAGCGAGTGGCCGATATGGATGGAGTGTAGAGAGTTAATGCCAGGGCGGTGGATGTGTGTGAATGCAGCGGCCAGAATAAAAATTACACAAATGCATATGGTATATATTTGATGTACTCCAAATGTACAGGGAGTAGATGTATATAAATGTCTTACCTGTCTCCTGCCCTGTCTAACTGCCATGTTATAACTGCCAGTAGTACTTTGATACATGTACTTCGATTACATGTGCATAAATGCCCCCTGCATGCAGCACTGCTCCATTGTAACTATATACAACTTGCTTTCACTATCCCCTCCACTTTCACTATCCCCTCCACAAGCACACAACTGGTGACTAGGGTTGCCAACCATGCAGAACTTTCAAGACAGTCTGTTAAATTAGGTCTCTTTTTTTTTTCACTCTGTCCGTAATAAAAAAAAAAAATACTTGAATCGTCCAATTATTTTCTTTTATCTTGGAGAAGCCTATACAGATTATTTTAACTGCAATTATCATGGTGAATGCAGTTGATGTCTTTATATCAGAGTTACTTGCTGTAAAAGAATCACTTCCAATTGTAATGATTTATTATGGTTATCTAGTGTCTGTAAAAAAAAATTTCTGAACAGAACACAAGGCACAGAGAGACAAAACCACACTGTAGCTCAATGTACGTCTGGGAGAAACGGCTCAGTCAAGTATTGCCTAGGATGATGAACACCTGGAGACAGCCATCACCTCCCAGTCTCAGGATTGTATGGCTGAGCTATCAGTCAATATACCGACAGCTCTTCACGCCCCTGCTCTAGACTGGACACTGAGCTGTCAGTAACTGCATCCCAGACACACTGAGGGGTGGAATCGTGACAAGAACTAGTGTGCACAGTGAAACCATAATTAAGCATAGAAACTGTCGGGATCCCTCAGATTACTCTTTCATCTGAAGGACCGATGTTCTTAGGTGTGAAGCACCATATGTCTCTAATCAATTGCTCCGTCGAGAAGGATAACACAGACACGGCTGTATAATACCACTCGGGATGCCTCTCAAGACGCCTCTGGCTTATCAGTTAGGCTTCCGTCTTTTATAGTAAAGAATTTAAACATTTTACAGACATGCGCAGTACAAATGATTTTACAACTTGTTTTCGACAAAGAAAGTCATTTAGGCGAAAAAGCAGAGGTATTTGACCTTGGTTCACAAGGGAGATGTCTGAGACATCTCCTCGAAGAACAGATAAGGTTTTAAACAAGAGAATGCAACATAGACAGAACTCAATTTAACTCCTTCAGTTCCTATCATTCCCCCCTTTGACATCTTCATTTTCCACAATCTGGAACACTGGATCCTGCAACAACAGCGGATAGTGGCTCGTTCACCAGGTACTATCCCAGGCCGACGGGTTGCCCAAGGGAGACAGGTCTTCTACCTTCTCCATCCCCCAGATACTGAAGCCACGTCCATCATTGCAAGAGTACGCTCCTTCATGCCAGAAATGAGATGTCAATCTAGGACTCAAAGGAATAATAGTTAAATTCTTGTTGTTTACAGTCAAACTTCCTTATCTATTTCTACATCTTTTCTTGCATACAGAGATACACCAAAAAACAAGTTTCAATAGCACATATATTACGAAGATACAGACAACAATACGTAATAGACTTAGTATAATCCCAGTTATCCAGCCTCCAATACCCTTAAACCAATTAGCTGGATTAAGAAAGGAGAATGTATCTGACCACCAACTATCCTTAGTACGATCATTGTCTTTATTGTACTGATCTCTAAGTTTTTGAACATCCTCTATTTTTGATCTTAACTTTAAACTACTGTTGGGATCTATATAATGACAGCAAGCTGGTCCGATGACTTGACACATACCTCCTTGCGCTGCAGTTAAATAATCTAATACTATGGTATGCTGATTAGTGGCTATGATGAGCTGATTTTGGACAGCAACGGTGGTGTTCAATATATCCAATATATCCCATATTTGGTCATCTAAGTAATCTGTAGCCCTGACTAATTTATCCCACATTTGAGTAATCATAGGATAAATAAAAATAGAACTGACAATTTTATTAGCCACACTCATCTGCACTATATGTGGTCTCCCAGAGAGGCGAGGTGTATTGTCAGCAGCTCTTTTGTACAACGTGTGTTTAGCTATGCTCTGAGTATTCAACTGGTCATTCGGAATAACAAAGGTAGCTGGAGTCAAACGACCCAGAGTACAAGCACCTTTTACCCCTACTGGCAACCATTTATATGCATTGTCTCCACATACCCAGAACATGTCACTAGGTAGGTCCCATAGGGCTGAATGTTGTAATACCAGTCTATGAACTAAATCTATGAACGCAGATACATTCTGAAGCATACACCAATTTGGAAGTTGTCCTAAAGGGCTACACTACCCTACATCGGGATTTCCACAGGTGGGAGTTCCTTTCTCATATCCAGATGACTCGTTGCAAGGTATATTACCTGAAATATTAAAACAAGTTTCATTATTGCCCTGGGGAAATAAATTGGAATACTCCCAGGACGTATTATGCAACCTTCTTTCTAGCAGTATTGGTTTGAAGGCATCAGTAGAGTGGGAAGTTACATTAAAACTAACTTGTAGGCCATACATTGGAATTTGCCCCAGGTAGGTTAATCGAGTTCTATTCCTGGGTACCCAAGCCCCCCTTTATATGCCAGATATTGAAGGTATGTGTTACTTCCTGAAAGATTACCCTGCCACCAAGGGTATCCTACCCATCCCACAATAGGTATTCCAACAGTTGTGTTCCATAACTTCACATTATTTGTGGCATTATTAGCGAGTGTATCAGAACAACTGGTCCAGGCAAATAATTCCTCGGGTGGCACAGGAATAACAAGGAACGGAATACTAGTGGCCGATATTGGTGAATGTGTGCAGATCCAGCAATCTGCTGGAGACTGAGTGTCTTTTGACCAATCATTTAGTATTTTTTCATGATGTTGTATAAACTTATTATTCAAGGACATTGGAGAATTTAGATTGTCCCACGCAGCTACCATTATTACAGATAATGCAACAAAACCAAACCAAAACATTATGCACTCTTATGCTTTGTTAATTCCTGTGGCTAGTTTGCAATGCGATGCGTGGATCCAGGTTGGTCGTCCTTCCAACTTAACAGAAGTAGGCGTTGTTAGGAGTACTTGGTAAGGTCCTTGATATCGGGGTTCAAGGGTCTTTCTGGAGTGTTTCTTGACATATACGTAATCACCAGGTTGTAGACAGTGATTCCTTCCACACTATCTGGATCTGGAGTGGAAGAGAAAACTAGAGAATGCATTTGAGTTAAATGCTTTTGCAACTGGATTACATAACTTGTCAAATTATCCACATTGAGTGTTAAGACCTGTGGGTAGTACAACCCTGTGTTCGGTGGTCTTCCAAACAGTATCTCGAAGGGTGACAGTTTAGTTTTCCCCGTGGGTGTGTACCTTACTGAGAATAATGCTAATGGGAGACACTCTGGCCATGGTTTATGGGTTTGTTCCATGGTTTTCTGTATTTTCAATTTTAGTGTCCCGTTCATTCTCTCTACCTTCCCTGAACTCTGTGGGTGGTAGGGTGTATGAAATGCTTGTTCTACACCTATCATTTGCATTACATTTTGCATTACCTCAGCAGTAAAGTGTGTACCTCTGTCTGATTCAATTGTTTCAGGGACACCGAATCGTGGTACTAGTTCCATCACCAGTTTCTTTGCAGTAGCTCGAGCTGTAGCCGTTTTCACCGGGTAGGCCTCTGGCCATCCAGAGAAGAGATCTACACATACTAGGATATTTGCATACACTCCTACCTTGGTAGCTGTATGTCGTCAATCTGCCGTCTCTGAAACGGGTAGAGAGGCCTAGGTGTCGCTTTCTTAGGGACTTTTACTGTTTTACCTGGGTTGTGCTGTGCACAGATGAGGCATGATTGTACAAGTTTCGCGGCTGCGCAACTGAAGCCAGGAGCGATCCAGAAGGCATCTACCATGGCACACATGTGACTTTTTGAGGTGTGATTGGGGCCATGTGCTGCTTGCGCCATGATTGGGAACAGGGACTTTGGTGGGCACATTTTATCCTTATTCTCCCATACTCCATTTGAGTTCAGCTCAGCTCCCAGTCTCCCTCGGTGTACCTTCTCTGTTTGGGCAGCCTTTTGCTGGAGGGATTTCAGGACATCTAGACCCAATGTGGCTGGAATACACTGACTCCCCGCCACCGTCCACTGCTCTCTCTAGGCCGCCTTGTGCTATTTTAGCAGCCTCGTTCGCCCTTCTATTGCCCTCTACCTCCACGGAGTCACCTTTGTGTGTGCTTTTACCTTGACAATGCCAACCTGGACTGGTAACATCAATGCCTCCATCAATTGTTTCACCAGCTCTGCATTTTTAATGGGCTTCGAATCTGTGAAAATATTAGCGACTTTACCTGCAGCGGCTCTACACGCCTCAGTGAGTGCCTTCAACTCTGCCTCCTGCGCCGACATGTGAGGAGAGAGTGGTTCCGCTCGGATTACCTCATGTGAGGATACTACTGCATATCCAGTATCTACAAAAAAGAAACTCAAAGTCTGCATTAGGAACAGGTTTTTCATGAATGTGTGCAAACCCAACTGTCTCCTGACTCATCAGTTCTATGCAGACATGTTCATGCGTCATGTCAAAGTATCCTTCCTCACTCGCCAATACGGTCACCAATTCCCCCTTTTCTGAATCCACAGGCAGGAGGGTGGCTGGATTCAGAACGTTACATCTTTTGAGGAGTGACATACTCAGGAATTAGTAGAGCACACTCAAGTCAGAGCTGTCTGGCCATAGACAGATGTTTTGGTTGAACTTGTAGGAGTATGGCATGGATGTCATGTGGGGAATAGATTGTCAAAAGAAACGTCAGTGTCATCTCACATGCCTTTCCTATTACGTCTCCACTTTTTTCCTTGTGCTCCAGCATACATGACAGGTCGTTTTATTGTCCTTGTTTGCTCAATTTCTTTAGCTACCTTAAGGAGGTCTTTCGGATCTACATGTCTCCATTCAGGTCTGGCTGTCTGTACTGTGTCTCGTAAGTCTTTGTTCATACCGTCAATGAATGCATTCACCAGTATTCTAACATCAAGTGGATTTATGCAAATGTACCCCATGTCTGCCCATTTCAGCTGTAACCGTCCAAGGTATATCTCTACTCTCTCTCCTCTTTGCTGTGTCACATTAGTCAGGAGTACAGACTGCTCTGATTGTTCCACTGCAGCCCATTGTCTTAGTGACTCACAGTACGTCTCCCCAGATCGTGCAGATTTATCATCCATGCCCCAAGCCTGATTCTTTGTCACATCTGTGTGTCTTAATTATATGATCTAGTGCGTCACCTGCCTTTAAACTCACCAACCTCTCTAAGTCTGCCCAGGTACACTTATATGTTTGCTGTACTTCCTTTATGTGTCTGTAAAACGGGAATGGTTGGTCTTCAGGGGCAGGCAGCTGCTTCAGCAAAGCTAGCTGGTCAGAGGGGCTCCAGGGATAATACACCTGTATCTTTCTTATTCTAGTCACACTTCTAGGTCCTGATGGGGTTGGCCGTCTGATGTCTACTGTCAGCTTACTCCTCAAGGGCCAATGTCCCCACTACCCACTATCCACACTATTATGTCAGCTTCTTATGATCTTGTCTGGATAGGATTTAGTGCAATTCTCTTAGGTCAGTAGCACAGGTCACACAAGTAGCTATTCAGTCTGGGTTTGTCTGAGTCTGACCACAGTGTTTACAAGTCCATCTATTTTGTCTGGGTCTCTGGTTACACTTTGTCAATCAAACATTCATAATACACCTTCCATACTGCTGCACATTCTCAAGCATCATTTATTCACTTGCTATTTTCTTCCCTTGTCTGAGCCTTTTTGTACATCCAAACATTCACACTCTGGTATTTTTGCCTTTTTCAATGTTTGTCCCACTTGTTTTACTGCTTCCTTCCTTCTCTGTCTCTTGTAATTTGACACAATTTGCTATACAAATCAATCACACAACTAGAAGCAGGTTCAAACACATTAATGACCAAGCAATCACTTACAATTCCCTTCTAAATTAGGCACCATATCTTACTTTTAACTTCCAATCTTCAATTAAGTACTGTTGCTTTAAAATGCACAAATCTTTCAGCGTGTACCTTACGGATAGAATTACAGAGAATTTTGAGCACAGCTCACACTCAGCAGAGATAAGAGCGAAGGGAGAAGAAAAACTACGCAGCGCCATCCTTCACCCCTCCCGTCAGAATGCAGCGTCGTCCTTCACAGAATTCTGTAGTTCTTTAGACTTATCAAAATCAATTTCTACAAAGAAACTCAAAATCACGGGATTTCACTGTAAGGGCAGATAACTGTATAATGAGATTAACCATGCCTTGCCCTTTTTCTGGCCAAATGCATTCAGGAAACTTTACAATGTAATGCCACATATAACACGAACTATATCATTACTCAATTCATTCAGTCTCAGATGTAGATTTGAAATATCTATAACGCATCTGTCCGGGATTCCACCACAACTAGAAAGGTCACAAATCTCTTGACACAAAAATGATGTGTGATGATTCATTCATACGTGCTCATTCACTGATTTTTTTTTTTTTTTTTTTTTTTTTTATACTCAATTACTCATCTCTCATCTTATTCAGAGGTTCTCATAGACATATATACAAGGATTCACACAGCCTGCCTATCTTGCACTTTGGATTTGATTAATACTTTTTCCAGGTTCTTTGCTGCACTACTTCCATATCTATCCTCAATTATATCACATAACCGATTTCCTTCTTCAGGTGTCTTTCCCTGACTGTTCCCCATCTTATCTTTTATTCTTATCCTGTCTCTCTTGTTGTCTTCCTGTTAGTCCCCTGCCTTAGGTGGTGTATTGGGTAAGCTCAAGACTAGGCTCTACTATACCTCGTTACCTTCTTCCTAAGGTGCTAACAGGCTAAATGGAGTGTCTGTTCCTCGGTGTACTACGTGTTTCGTGTACTTATATGCTATGTAGCATCCGAACAGAAATACTCCCACAACACACAGGATTGTAAATAAAGTGTCCATCTACTGGGGTTCTTCAGTCATATCCTGTCACAGGCTCATTTCACGGTCCTGTGCTCATTCGGTCACACTCTTATCTGTCACAAGGTTTATTCGTAAAGGGTGTTGATTTAAGCTTAGGCGGTGACCTCCCCGAAAGGACGCTGTTACATGGCTCAGTTAGGCAATATCACCACTCTTTGAACGAATACCTACTGTGCAGCTTATTTTTCTACTTTCCACAACCTTTCAAATCAAAGTAGCCATTCAACAACCTCCTCTATTTCTAGTGCGGAATCGTCTATTGTGAAAAACTTGTCCGTCCGGGCTGCGCAGTATGAACTGTTCACCCAGCCTTATATTCCATAATGTCAGACCTCTCCCATTTTGATTTGCATCAGCTCTTTTTCTAAAAATAGCTGTGCACAGACAGAACCTACAGTAACCTCTCATTCGAGCAGAAATTACATATGCGTGTCACACCCGATTTCCTCAGAGTTCTTATATGGACCTGATTTTACGGCCCCCTCCTCTACTAGATTCCCCTTTATACGGACCTTAGTTATAATGATAGATTATGAAGAGCAGAGAAGAGAAAAATTGATCTCTTACCTGGCCAGGTGTTTAGGTCTGCTGTTCACAATTTCATCAGTAACTGGAGTGGTCTGTAGATCGGGTAGTCTTGGAGAGGTGCCTATATCAGGTCCCTGTTCAGGCGCCAGGAAACTGTCGGGATCCCTCAGATTACTCTTTCATCTGAAGGACCGATGTTCTTAGGTGTGAAGCACCATATGTCTCTAATCAATTGCTCCGTCGAGAAGGATAACACAGACACGGCTGTATAATACCACTCGGGATGCCTCTCAAGACGCCTCTGGCTTATCAGTTAGGCTTCCGTCTTTTATAGTAAAGAATTTAAACATTTTACAGACATGCGCAGTACAAATGATTTTACAACTTGTTTTCGACAAAGAAAGTCATTTAGGCGAAAAAGCAGAGGTATTTGACCTTGGTTCACAAGGGAGATGTCTGAGACATCTCCTCGAAGAACAGATAAGGTTTTAAACAAGAGAATGCAACATAGACAGAACTCAATTTAACTCCTTCAGTTCCTATCATTGCACATGAGTCTTGGGATTCATTGTGCTCCCAGAAGTCATCCCCCCACACACACACCAATGTACCATCACTTTAATGCGTCTTAAACATTTCAGGAAAACTGTGATCTTGAGATATAAAATTTGTGATCTCTTCTGCTGATCACCTCATGTAATATAAGTAGTTAAATAGCTTTCTTAATTCAGTGAGTAATGAAGGTTATAGCTAGCTAGTGTTGAGCGATACCTTCCGATATTGGGAAATATCGGATCGGATTGGACCGATACCCCAAAAATATCGGGTATCGCCGATTTCAATACCGGAAAGCAATGGAAGTCTATGGGACAGAAATATCGGAATGAAAAAAACCCCTTTCTTTCCTTGCACATCCAGTTCGGGAGGGGGGAAGAGTGTGGGTGGTGCAAGGGCGGAGACTGTGTGTCTCTGTGCGGGCCTGCCGGGGGTCTGTGCGCGCCTGCCGGGGGTTGTGTGTGTGCAGCCATCGTCCGATGGGACTACAAGTCCCATCGGGCTATGCCTACTACAATGACAGTGATTGACACATTAGCCAATGATGGGACAGTAGTAGTCCCATCATTCGGCTAATGTGTTGAATGTAAAAAAAAAACATACATACATACATACTACATATATACAACATACATACTACATGCATACTTCATATATACTACATTCATACAACATACATAAATACATACTACATATATACTACATTCATACAACATACATACTACATTCATACAGAATACATACATACTACATACATACTACATTCATACAACATACATACATACATTACATACATACATTCTATATACATACAACATATATACTACATTCATACAACATACATACATTCTATATACATACAACATACATACATACTACATTCATACAACATACATACATACATACAACATACATATATACTACATACATACTACATTCATACAACATACATACATTCTATATACATACAACATACATACTACATTCATACAACATACATACATACATTCTATATACATGCATACTACATTCATACAACATACATACATACTACATACTACATACATACTACATTCATACTACATACATACATACAACATACATATATACTACATACATACTACATTCATACAACATACATACATTCTATATACATACAACATACATACATACTACATTCATACAACACACATACATACATTCTATATACATACAACATACATACATACTACATTCATACAACATACATACATACTACATACATACTACATTCATACTACATACATACATGCTACATTCTGCAACATGCTACATTCTGCAACATGCTACATGCATGCTACATACATACAACATGCATGCTACATACAATACATACATATAGACATACAGTACATATAACATAGAGTACATACTCACCATCACTTGTTACTTTGATCCCCAAAGCCAGTGTCATCTGTAAAAAAATATTAAAATATCAAACAACCAATATACTCCCTGATCCGCAGAAATCCACGAGTGATGACAAGTGATGGTGAGTATGTACTCTGTTATATGTACTGTATGTCTATATGTATGTATTGTATGTAGCATGTTGTATGTATGTAGTATATATGTAATATGTGTATGTTGTATGAATGTAGTATGTATGTATGTTGTATGAATGTAGTATATATGATGTATGTATGCTGTATGAATGTAGTATGTATTTAGTATGTTGTATGTATGTAGTATGTATGATACATATATATATATATATATTAGTATGTATGATGTTTGTGTGTGTGGTTTTTTTTTTTTTTTACATTCTACACATTAGCCGGATGATAGGACTACTGCTGTCCCATCATTGGCTAATGTGTCAATCACTGTCATTGTAGCAGGCATAGCCCGATGGGACTTGTAGTCCCATCAGACGATGCAGGCCCGCACAGACCGCGCATCATGATGACATCATTTCAGCAGCCAATCACAGCCATGTCATTAGTTAACATGGCTAACGCAACTGGCTCACTGCATTATGGGAACTTCCGATTCTGGTATTCGATATGGTAAAAATATCGGTACTCAGTATCGGAACTCCGATACAGCGAATATCGGCCGATACCCTATATTTGCAGTATCGGAATGCTCAACACTAGCTATAGCAGGACCTGACGACGTGCAGTAGATGAGTAATGTGCTACTACAACACATGGCAGCCCCTGGTGTGCTGGACTGCTCACTTACGTGTAATATATTCTTTCTTTTAGTGTTGTGTGAATGGGAGCTCTTGGTGCTGGACCGATGTCACAAACTCTGCTTACAAATCCTGCAATAACCACTGCCGGTCCCCCTGCTGATATGAGCGCCCAGGAGCAAAACCACGAAGGTTCAAGTATGGAAACAATCGTATCGGCTACGCCAAAGTTTTATTTCTTTTAAGCTGTCATTTACATTAATTACATGTTAAATCGCCATTGCAAGGATAGAAAAATATTCAGGATTGAGAGTCCTCAGTAGTTGATACCTTTTAATGGCTAACTGAAAAGATGGTAACACATTGCAAGCTTTTGAGACTACTCAGGTCTCTTCATCAGGCTAACTAATACAAAATCTGAAGGACTCTCAATCCTGAATATTTTTCTATCTACTGGCTAACACGGTACAAAGATATATATCTTTCCTGCATTGCAAGGATATAATTTTTTCTATACAAATTCATGTAAGATCACCAATTTCCAGGAAGATGAGCTGTACAGAACACTAAAATAAATCTTCAGAATAAAGCAGAGGTGGGAAATTTTACTGAGGGGCCACATGAGAGACCATGACTGTTGTCGAGGGCCAAACAAACATGCCGAAATTCTATTCAATATTAATGTCAACATATAATTATTAGAGTTGAGCGAAACGGGTCGAAAAAATTCAAAAGTCGCCGACTTTTGGCAAAGTCGGGTTTCATGAAACGAAACCCGACCCTAGGATGAGGTCGGCCACGAGGTCGGCGACTTACGCGCCAAAGTCGCGTTTCAAAAGTTTGTTTTGCGCTCTTTTTCAGCCAATCAGGATCCACGGACACTGTGGGCAACGTGATGACCTAGGCACGGGTCACCACCATCTTTCAGAAGGGCATGCAAGTGATTGGCTTGCTTTGGTGGGCGTCACAGGGGGTATAAAAGGGCGTGCACGCCGACCGCCATCTTACTTCTGCCGATCTTAGTATAGGGAGAGGTTGCTGCTGATTCTGTAGGGAGAGCGTTAGGCAGGGAAGAAGACAAAAGAACTGCTTCTGCTGCTAGCGATTTGGCCTGCACAACACACAAGTCACTGTGTGTGAAGTGCAAGGGGAGGCTATATTGTGGTGTATCAGTGGTGTTGGTTGTTGGGCTGCCTTCTAAGGCTTCCTGACACGCTGGCATTGCTGTTTACCCACTGCTCCGCAAACTGCTTTTTTAAAAGCAATCCAATCTCCCTTATCCTCTAGTCACTTTGGTCACAGCTGTGCCATCGAGCGTGTCACATAGCGCTCAGATATCAGTGGGCCTCACACAATCCACAAGTGCCCAGTGTCCAAAAGTGTACGCAGAGATTCAAAATCTCCATTATCCTCTCGTCACTTTGGTCACAGGCAGCTGTGCCATCGAGCGTGTCACATAGCGCTCAGATATCAGTGGGCCTCACACAATCTACAAGTGTCCAGTGTCCAAAAGTGTACGCAGAGATTCAAAATCTCCATTATCCTCTCGTCACTTTGGTCACAGGCAGCTGTGCCATCGAGCGTGTCACATAGCGCTCATATATCAGTGGGCCTCACACAATCTACAAGTGTCCAGTGTCCAAAAGTGTACGCAGAGATTCAAAATCTCCATTATCCTCTCGTCACTTTGGTCACAGGCAGCTGTGCCATCGAGCGTGTCACATAGCGCTCAGATATCAGTGGGCCTCACACAATCCAAAAGTGTCCACTGTCCACAAGTGTGTGCAGAAATTCTAAATCTCCCCTGTCCTATAGACACCTTTTACCTTGTTTTACATTACTATATAGTTTGTTGGATTTTGTCTACATTTCTACCAAAAATGAGGAAGGCTGGTGGAAGAGGCCGTGGAATTGGGCGGGGGTTGGCAGCTGGTAATGATGGTGTTGGTGGTGGATCTGATGGTAGTGGCAAGAGCAAAATAGGACCGAATGCAGGAGGTGCTGACCCTGCGTCATCGTCTGGCTACATAAGGCCTCGAACGCTTAGTTTTCTAGGAGTTGGCAAACCGCTTTTAAAGGCAGAGCATCAGGAAAAAGTTTTGTCTTACATTGCTGACTCAGCCTCCAGCTCTATCGCCTCCTCTTCTTCAGTTGTAAAAAGTAAAAGCACTGAGTCGTCATTGGAGGCTCATATTCATGAACCACACCTTTCCTTGTGTCCTTCACCCCAACCAAGATTGAAGGATGACGCAGGCCATCCTACTGATTACTCCATGGAGCTGTTTTCAAATACCATGCCTGGATTATCAAGTCAAATGGTGAATTACCCAGGCCAAGATGAATCTGACATGGAGTGCACTGATGCACAGCCGCTGATGGATGATTCTGCTGGTACATTCACTCAGAGCACTACATTGTCCTCGCAGTGTACAGAGCCAGATTTTGACCCTGATGAGACTCAGGTGCCCCTTCCCGCACACTATACCACCATACACGGTGACACAGAGGAAGGTGCACATGACATAGAAGAGGAGGTGATGGATGACCCAGTTGTTGACCCAGATTGGCATCCATTGGGGGAAGAGGGTGCTGCTTCCAATAGCTCAGATGAGGAACATCCACAGCAGACATCGACATCGCAACAGCTGTTATCTGGCAGGCCCGGAGCACTCCAAAGACAGGTTCCAAACATCAAAAGAAAGGATGGAATCTACAGCGCTGGACTTCAGTTAAAAATACATCATTTATTGTAAATTCTTAAAATAGAACAGAAAAAAGTATGGATAAGGACATACAGGCAGATGGGGTCTCTGGTGGTCTCCAACCAACGCGTTTCGACCTAGAGGGTCTTACTCATGGTAACCATGAGTAAGACCCTCTAGGTCGAAACGCGTTGGTTGGAGACCACCAGAGACCCCATCTGCCTGTATGTCCTTATCCATACTTTTTTCTGTTCTATTTTAAGAATTTACAATAAATGATGTATTTTTAACTGAAGTCCAGCGCTGTAGATTCCATCCTTTATTTTGCTTCAGTCAACACCCCTGATCAAGGTGACTCCGTGCGCAGGAGGATTATGGATCGCAACCGAGACTGGTGAGCTGACCTCCCTTCATTTTCCCTATCCTTCTATAATTAAACATCAAAAGAGTTGCTGGACAGCTTGTCCAGAGGGTCAAAAGATCACAGCGTGCTAGGCCGCAAAATGTCTGCCAAAGTAGGAAGAGTGCAGTGTGGCAGTTTTTTGAACAAAATCCTCATGATCAGGCCAAGGTTATCTGTAAGAAGTGCGCAAAGACCTTTAGCCGAGGGAAAAATCTGAAAAATTTGAATACCAGTTGCATGCTTAGACATTTAACCAGCATGCACTTGCAAGCGTGGACACAACACCAAACCTCAAGTGCCAAATGTGCAACTGATCACAACGAAGGTAGTCAGCAACGCTACATTGTTTCCCCCACTGTAAGCCCACCGGTTAGCACAGCAGCAAATGTTGAGGTGTCGTTGCAAGGCCACAGCAGTCAGGGAATCCCACTGTTATATCAACGAAAGACTGATTCTAGGCCATCAGAAAGAACACCAACTCCATCACCATCATCAACCCTCTCTCAGTCCGCCCTGTCCACCGCTACTTCCACCATATGCAGCTCTCAAGTCCAGCTTACCCTCCCAGACACTATGAGTAGGTCAAGAAAGTACTCAGTCTCTCATCCGCGTACACTGGGTTTGAACGCCCACATTGCCAAACTAATCTCGTTTGAGATGATGCCCTTTCGGTTGGTGGAAAGCACAGCTTTCCGCGAACTCATGGCCTATGCAGTACCACGCTATGACCTACCCAGTCGCCACTTCTTCTCTCGCAAAGCCATCCCAGCCCTCCACCATCATGTGAAAGACCGCATTGTCCATGCACTCAAGCAGTCAGTGAGCGGAAAGGTGCACCTCACAACTGATGCATGGTCCAGTCGGCATGGCCAGGGCCGTTACGTGTCCATCACTGCGCACTGGGTTAATGTGGTGGATGCAGGGTCCACAGGGGACAGTGGTGGTGGGACAGTGCTGCCTAGCCCACGGTCTAGGAAACAGTTGGCTGTAGGCGTTCGACCCTCCTCCTCCTCCTCCTCCTCCTCCAGAAGCGACAGCTCGTCCACAGAGCGCAGTCGTACGAGCACTCCATCTGCAGCTGCCACTGTTGCACACGATGTGTCCCCCTATCGAGCAGCTAGTGGAAAGCGTCAGCAGGCTGTGTTGCAGATGATGTGTTTGGGCGACAGACACACCGCCGAGGTGCTGGCCGAGTACTTGAAGCGACAAACTGAGTCATGGCTGGGCAGTGTACATCTTGAGGCAGGCAAGGTAGTTAGTGATAACGGCCGTAATTTTGTGGCAGCCATAGCCCTTTCAAAACTCAGCCACATACCTTGCTTGGCTCACACCTTGAACCTGGTGGTGCAGTGCTTCCTCAAAAATTATCCGGAGTTAACAGCCCTGCTCCAGAAGGTGCGAAGACTGTGCGCGCACATCCGCCGGTCGCCTGTACACTCCGTTCGTATGCAGAAGCTGCAGCGATTGCTCCACCTTCCCAACCACCGCCTCATTATCGACATTGCAACAAGGTGGAACTCCACCCTGCACATGGTGGAGCGGCTGTGCGAGCAGAGGCAGGCCATAATGCATTTGTGGGAGGATACACGGCCAGGCACTTTGAGAGCAGACATGGAGTTGACAGGCGTGCAGTGGTCGAAGCTGAAAGACCTTTGTAAAGTCCTTCAGTGTTTTGAGGAATGCACACGGCTGGTAAGCGCAGACGACGCCATACTAAGCATGAGCATCCCACTTATGCGTCTGCTCATGCAAACTTTGACGCACCTTAAGGAGCAGGCGTCTGCAGCCAATGTTGATGAGGAGGAAGAGGAGGAGGGAATCCTTGATGACATTCAGCCATTGTCTGCTCAGGGACCTCTCCTGGACGAAGTGGAGGAAGAAGAGGAGGAGGAGGAGGAGGATGATGGTGATGATTACTTAGGGGAGGAGGATGCATCTCGTGGGGCAAGTGAAAATGTTGGCGTGGCAAGGTCTGGTACAGGGTTTGTGCGTGACTGGAGGGATGTGGATTTGCCAGAAAGTGCTCCTCCACCCAGCACTCGCAGTGCATCATTGACACCGGGAACATTGGCCCACATGTCAGATTATGCCTTGCGGATCCTAAAAAGGGACCCCCGCATTGCCAAAATGATGAACGATGACGACTACTGGTTGGCCAGCATCCTGGATCCACGCTATAAAGGCAAATTACAAAACATCATGCCACAGGAGAACCTTGACCTAATATTGGCTAATAAACAAGCAACTCTGGTAAATCGGTTGCTTGAGGCATTCCCAGCACACAGCAGCGGTGATGGTTCTCACACGAGCCGTACGGGCCGGGGGCAGCTTGGCAGAGGTGTTCGTGGTGCACACAGCAGAAGTGGCGTTGGAGACAGGGGTTTCATGACAATGTTGTGGACTGATTTTTCAAATACCGCTCACACAACTGGTAATACTGCATCGATGGAAAGTGACAGGAGACAGCAGTTGTCAACTATGGTTACAAACTACTTTTCCTCCCATATCGATGTTCTCCCACACAGGTCATTCCCCTTTGACTATTGGGCCGCTAAACTGGACACCTGGCCTGAATTGGCCCAATATGCCTTACAGGAGCTCGCTTGCCCAGCTGCAAGTGTGCTATCGGAAAGAGTCTTCAGTGCAGCTGGATCAATCCTGACAGAAAAAAGGACCCGTCTGTCAACCCAAAATGTGGATGATCTAACCTTCATTAAAATGAACCACGCATGGGTTTCCAAGGATTTTGTCCCACCTTCCCCTGATGACACATAGGGTGACAGAAAAATGGCTTGCTTTGGTCCACCTCTTCCTGGTACTTCACCTATTTCGCCTTTTGCATCAGCTGAATGTCCAACATCAACATATGCCACTTTCTAAAACTCCCTAACTGTGCTGCCTCCCCCCCCCATGGCCGGGGTCACCACCTACCGCACGACACCGTGCGAGTGCCGTTGCCCTGGACAGGTGGGTAGGCCGACTCTTGGGCGCGGGCACTGGCACAGGGTCCCTCATAGTGCAATCAAGTGTCTCTGACGGCGGTGGTGCACACCCGCCGTCAGACACACCGCTGTACTATGAGGGGCCCAGTGCTAGTACCGACACCCACGAGTGGGCCCCCCTTGCTTGGGCAGGGCCCCAGCATTTGCAATCTTTACCTCTCCCTGCTCCTCCTCTGTGTAATCTGGGCCGTCAAATCCATACTGTGCCTGACACCGTCTGAGCCTGCCTCCTGAGACATATATTTTGAATGTGTACGCTATCCATACATTTTATCCGGGGATACGGTACCCTTTCTAACCTTTGTGCAATGACGTGCAATCCATACTGGGCCTAACACCGTCTGAGCCTGCCTCATGCTGTATAGACATATATTTTGAATGTGTACGCTATCCATACATGTTATCCGGGGATACGGTACCCTTTCTAACCTTTGTGCAATCATGTGCAATCCATACTGTGCCTGACACCGTCTGAGCCTGCCTCCTGAGACATATATTTTGAATGTGTACGCTATCCATACATGTTATCCAGGGATACGGTACCCTTTCTAACCTTTGTGCAATGACGTGCAATCCATACTGGGCCTAACACCGTCTGAGCCTGCCTCATGCTGTATAGACATATATTTTGAATGTGTACGCTATCCATACATGTTATCCGGGGATACGGTACCCTTTCTAACCTTTGTGCAATGACGTGCAATCCATACTGGGCCTAACACCGTCTGAGCCTGCCTCATGCTGTATAGACATATATTTTGAATGTGTACGCTATCCATACATGTTATCCGGGGATACGGTACCCTTTCTAACCTTTGTGCAATCACGTGCAATCCATACTGGGCCTAACACCGTCTGAGCCTGCCTCATGCTGTATAGACATATATTTTGAATGTGTACGCTATCCATACATGTTATCCGGGGATACGGTACCCTTTCTAACCTTTGTGCAATCATGTGCAATCCATACTGTGCCTGACACCGTCTGAGCCTGCCTCCTGAGACATATATTTTGAATGTGTACGCTATTCATACATGTTATCCAGGGATACGGTACCCTTTCTAACCTTTGTGCAATGACGTGCAATCCATACTGGGCCTAACACCGTCTGAGCCTGCCTCATGCTGTATAGACATATATTTTGAATGTGTACGCTATCCATACATGTTATCCGGGGATACGGTACCCTTTCTAACCTTTGTGCAATGACGTGCAATCCATACTGGGCCTAACACCGTCTGAGCCTGCCTCATGCTGTATAGACATATATTTTGAATGTGTACGCTATCCATACATGTTATCCGGGGATACGGTACCCTTTCTAACCTTTGTGCAATCACGTGCAATCCATACTGGGCCTAACACCGTCTGAGCCTGCCTCATGCTGTATAGACATATATTTTGAATGTGTACGCTATCCATACATGTTATCCGGTGATACGGTACCCTTTCTAACCTTTGTGCAATCATGTGCAATCCATACTGTGCCTGACACCGTCTGAGCCTGCCTCCTGAGACATATATTTTGAATGTGTACGCTATCCATACATGTTATCCAGGGATACGGTACCCTTTCTAACCTTTGTGCAATCACGTGCAATCCATACTGGGCCTAACACCGTCTGAGCCTGCCTCATGCTGTATAGACATATATTTTGAATGTGTACGCTATCCATACATGTTATCCGGGGATACGGTACCCTTTCTAACCTTTGTGCAATGACGTGCAATCCATACTGGGCCTAACACCGTCTGAGCCTGCCTCATGCTGTATAGACATATATTTTGAATGTGTACGCTATCCATACATGTTAAAAGGGGATACGGTACCCTTTCTAACCTTTGTGCAATGACGTGCAATCCATACTGGGCCTAACACCGTCTGAGCCTGCCTCATGCTGTATAGACATATATTTTGAATGTGTACGCTATCCATACATGTTATCCGGGGATACGGTACCCTTTCTAACCTTTGTGCAATTATGTGCAATCCATACTGTGCCTGACACCGTCTGAGCCTGCCTCCTTAGACATATATTTTGAATGTGTACGCTATCCATACATGTTATCCAGGGATACGGTACCCTTTCTAACCTTTGTGCAATCACGTGCAATCCATACTGGGCGTGAGAACGGCTGGCGAGCTGTTAAGCAAGCTACAGCACCTGTCCAGACAAGTACAGGGATTCCCTAGCGAGGAGACTTATTTGATTGTTTTCAATGTTGGGACAGCAATTTTTGGGGAGCACTATACTCTGGAGAATGATAGATGGGGCCCACCATACACTGGAACATTCCAAAGGTGGACATCAGACACTGGAGCAGCATTTACAGGGCCCATTATACACTAGAGCATTAGAAATGGGGCCCATTATGTTTGGAGCATTATTTGGGCCCATAAGACAGTGGAGCTTCATCCATGGGGACCAACATATACTGTAGCATTATGTGGAGCTCATCATATGCTGTTTCAAACATTATATGGGACCAATGATTCTGTATGTAGAAATAGATGGGCCTCGTCATGAGATGTAAAAAGTGAGGTATTTTTCATTGTACTATACCGCTATTTCTCTGCCGTATCGGAGCATGATGAGTTGTGGTATGTGTTAAAGGGGCGCTCTTTCGCCCAGGGCACATGAAAACCTGGAGCCAGCCCTCCCCCCCACAGTTTGTAGCCAAATAACCCCCATTTTTCAGTGCGTAACTTGTAATATGAAGTTAATTAAGGTTGACAAGCTTAAGAAAGAAGAATTGATGCTTTTGGCATTCAAATGGGCACTGTAGGTGTGTTTCCTGTCCTCCTCTCACTGCCGACTTTTATTCCCCATTGACTTACATTGGGTTTCGTGTTTCGGGACGACCCCGACTTTTCCCTATAATCGGACGATCTTGCTCGACCCGACTTTTGGAAAAGTCGGGTTTCACGAAACGAAACGCGACCCTAAAAAACCAAAAGTCGCTCACCTCTAGTTATTACAAGTCACGGCGTTGGAGAAGTTATGGCACGAAGCTACGGCTTGCCGGCTGACTTGCCTGCGTCTATGGAGTGGGGCATTGAGCGGCTAGCGCGTTTTAAGAAAGCTAAGTGCCTGTTTACAAAAGGTTGTTAAATTTTATAAAAGAAGTTTAATAAAGCTGTGACCGACTTTCACCCATCATTCGATCTCAGTGTCTAATTAATAGTGGTTAAGAGGGGCTGAGGAAATGCGTTAAGGGGTTACCTTCCCCTCCTTTCAGGTCAACACAGTCTTGCATCTACCACTTGCATTCCATTTGTGCAATTGTTGGTGTTAGTCTGCCTTGATGACTTTTGGTTTATTCTAGTGATTTAATGTTTTGCTAAGTAAAATTTTTCATCTTCATGCAGCCACAGAGGGGAAAAGTTCCATTAGATCTGTTTGGGCCTGGTTGCAGACTGGAGCTGCAGCACTCGCAAGACTCCTTGGCTGCCTGGCCAGTTCACGTGGTAGACAACATTGGAGGTAGACTTCAGCTGCAGTATGAAGGCGCCCCCGAGTGGCCAAGTCTGTACTGCTTCTACCTTAACCCGTCCTTGCATGAACTTGGGTGGGCTAGTAAGAATGGCTTTGAAGTAAAGCCTCACCAAGGTAAGTGCATTTATTGTACAGGTCATTAGTGAGAACTTGGTTCTTGTACAAATCCACAGCAATGAAAGTAATTCAGGTTTTCTCTTTTCGTAATGCAGAAATTGTTCATCTGAACACAGACGAAAAATGGAAAGAAATATTGGCAAAGTGCTTAGAAGACCCTGAAAACGTTATACCAGGCGACTTTTTTCAGGTTGGTAACCGTGTTTGGTGGTTGTATAAGGTGGAAATTTATTCTTGTATGGAATTGATCTACTTATGTGAAAATTTAGTGAGACTAAGGCTATGTGCACACGCTGCGGATTCACCAGCAGATTTGTATCTGCTGATCCGCAGGTAGCTAAAATGACCTGCGGTTTTACCTGTGGATTGGCCTGCGGTTTTTCCCTGCGGTTTGACACCTGGACAATGGAATATGTGGCAAACCGCAGCAGAATCCGCAGCTTTTCCGCAGTTGAAAATCCGCAGCATGTGCACAGCGGATTGTAAATCATATAGACTTACATTGTACTGTACATTGTCTGTAGAACTGCTACAGATCCGCAGAGGCCAAATCCGCAGAGGATCCGCAGAGGATCCGCAGCAGAATCCTCAGCGTGTGTACATGGCCTTAGACACTCAATATTAAGGCCCCTAAACACATTAAAGTCAATCTGAAAACCTTGCCATTATGTATGGGGTCTTTCTGACAGTAATGTCGGCTAAAATATGTGTGTGTGTGTGTGTGTGTGTATCACCAACCAATCACGAAGCATCTTTCATTTCACCAGAAATTTTTAAAAGAAGCTGATCTGTGATTGGTTGCTATGAGCAACAGTTTTCTCACGCCACGACAATGTGGCGCTCCTGAGGCTCGGTCACCACAGAGGTCCTGCACCTCCTCCTGAGGTGTGGTACCCCACCATCCAGGTAAGGTGTAGACACCTGACCACACTCCCAACACCTGCATCCCACACAAGAGAGTAGTGTAGCAAAGCACCCTTGGTGTGCTCCCTGCTTGGAACACGAAGCGTGCTGGGAGGTGGGTGGAGTTATATGCACATAGAGTAGGAAGAAGTTAGGATTTAGTTAGTTGGAGAGGGAGCTCCCCAGGAGTGGGATGGATTGATGGAAGTGCTGCAGCCGGCCCCAGTGATCTGGGCCAGCTGGCACAGGAAAGAGACATTGAAGAAAGTCTAGTTTTCCAGACGAAAGAAAGATTAGAACGGAACGTGAGGAGTAAAGAGGACTGAGGATTCGGGTCGGAAGGGAACCCTCTCCTAGTCCTAGAGCAAGGCCGGGGTCCGGTCCCTGAGGTTGTTCGGATACTGATGGTCCAGCAACAGACACCGAAGGAATAGGAAGCTGTAAATGCTCTATTCCCACACAAGGCTTGAGGACACAACAGCAACGATAGTGAGCCGGGACTTGGTAGCAAGGAGTGGCCAAAGCAGGCTACAGCTGTCTGTCGTACAAGTAAGGTTCCTAGGATCATCGGACAGGAGGAACTCCAGTGTAACTCAGTACTGTGAGGACTTCACTAAGGGCGCTAACGCAGAGACGTTCAGGGTTCAGGAAAGGCACATGTTGGCGGAGTGTTGGAAGGGAGTACCTCATCTTGCCTGGAGGTTGACTGAGCCCCTGACCTGGAGGACACGGCACGGACGTGGGCACCAGTGTTGCACCGGACTGTGAGTAAAGCTTTGGAACTACATGCCTGGTGTCCTCTACTTATTCCTGCGCCAACACACTCGGCACTGCTACATCTCTGTGCCGCACACCACGCCATCCACGTCTCCCCACTATCGCTACATCTACACTGCCCTGGGACTACAGCCCTGCCTGTGGAGGGCTATAACATCATTGCTGCACCCTACCATCTTTCCCAGAGGATCTGTCTGCAGCGTCGGCTTAACATCTTTATTGCCGAACACCACAGGTGGCATCACGAATCATTCACTAATAAACTTTACTACAAACATCTCCCTTTTACAATGGACGCCCAGGGCCACGGACCGGGTCACTGCCACTGTGACAACCCCCATTGAAACCAACGGGCCCGGTACAGAGTACCCCACGGCCCTGATCCCTGGCCACCCCAGGGGCGATCCAACAACACCTCAACAGACACTGCTATGGTGGGAGAAATCTAATATTCCCGGGAACATAAGCTCCCAGCCATTGTCTGCCCCCCAAAAAGAAGCAGAAATCACATGACAGAAATCAATCACCCCCTCCATGCCCATATCCCCATAACACATCCTCCATCCCGTAGGCACATCTTCCTTCTTAAGTGGATACCTGGTATGGAAGCTAGTATGTGGGATATTAGGTGTAGTAGTCTGATGGCTGTGACGGAATGATGTGGGATATTAGTGGTAGTTGTCTGCTGGCTCTGGCTAATGGGATGATGTGGGGTATTAGGGGTAGTAGTCCGGCGACTTTGATGGGATGATGTGGGATATTAGTGGTAGTAGTCAGGTGGCTCTGGCTGACGGGATGATGTGGGATATTAGGTGTAGTAGTCCGATGGCTTTGGCTGATGGGATGATGTGGAATATTAGGGGTAGTAGTCCGGTGGCTCTGACGGGATGATGTGGGATATTAGGGATTGTAGTCCGGCGGCTGTGACGGGATGATGTGGGGTATTAGTGGTAGTTGTCCGGTGGCTCTGGCTGGCGGGATGATATGGTATATTAGGGGTAGTAGTCTGGTGGCTTTGATGGGATGATGTGGGATATTAGGGGTAGTAGTCCGGCGGCTGTGACGGGATGATGTGAGGTATTAGTGGTAGTTGTCCGGTGGCTCTGGCTGGCGGGATGATATGGTATATTAGGGGTAGTAGTCTGGTGGCTTTGATGGGATGATGTAGGATATTAGGGGTCGTAGTCCTGTGGCTCTGGCTGACTGGATGATGTGGGATATTATAGTGAATGTGGCTATACGGAGTGGGCGAGGCTGTACACTCAGATATATAGATAGTACAGACCAAAAGTTTGGACACACCTTCTCAATCAGAGTATTCTTTATTTTCATGACTGAAAATTGTAGATTCACTCTGAAGGCATCGAAACTATGAATTAACACATGTGGAATTATATAATTAACAAAAAACAACTGAAAATACTGTGTGTCTTATATTCTAGGTTCTTCAAAGTAGCCACCTTTTGCTTTGATTACTGCTTTGCACACTCTTGGCATTCTCTTGATGAGCTTCAAGAGGTAGTCACCGGAAATGGCTTTCACTTCACAGGTGTGCCCTGTCAGGTTTAAGTGGGATTTCTTGCCTTATAAATGGGGTTGGGGCCATCAGTTGTGTTGTGCAGAAGTCTGGTGGATACACAGTTGATAGTCCTACTGAATAGACTGTTAGAATTTGTATTATGGCAAGAAAAAAGCAGCTAAGTAAAGAAAAACAAGTGGCCATCATTAGTTTAAGAAATGAAAGTCAGTCCGAAAAACTGGGAAAACTTTGAAAGTGTTGCCAAGTGCAGTGGCAAAAACCATCAAGCGCTACAAAGAAACTGGCTCACATGAGGACAGCCCCAGGAAAGGAAGACCAAGAGTCACCTCTGCTCCGGAGGATAAGTTCATCCGAGTCACCAGCCTCAGAAATCGCAGGTTAACAACAGCTCAGATTAGAGACCAGGTCAATGCCACGTAGAGTTCGAGCAGCAGACATCTCTACAACAACTGTTAAGAGGAGACTTTGTGCAGCAGGCCTTCATGGTAAAATAGCTGCTAGGAAACCACTGCTAAGGACAGGCAACAAGCAGAAGAGACTTGTTTGGGCTAAAGAACAGATGGACATTAGACCAGTGGAAATCTATGCTTTGGTCTGTTGAGTCCAAATTTGAGATCTTTGGGTCCAACCACCGTGTCTTTGTGCGACGCAGAAAAGGTGAACGGATGGACTCTACATGCCTGGTTCCCACCGTGAAGCGTGGAGGAGGAGGTGTGATGGGTGTGGGGGTGCTTTGCTGGTGACACTGTTGAGGATTTATTCAAAATTGAAGGCATACTGAACCAGCATGGCTACCTGTTATGAATGGGTCAGCGAGGAGGATAGCAGGCCCAGGCTAAGCCACAGAAAACCAGAAAGGTTGGTAACTAAGCAGATTGCAGACCCCTGATCCTGTCCACACAACTAGCGGTAGCCGTGGAGCGTATCTACGATTATCTTAGACCAGGGTTCCCCAACTTCAGTCCTCAAGGCCCACCAACAGATCATGTTTTCAGGATTTCCTTAGTATTGCTCAGGTGAAAATTGCATCACCTGCGCAATACAAAGGAAATCCTGAAAACATGATCTGTTGGTGGGCCTTGAGGACTGGAGTTGGGGAACCCTGTCCTAGACGCCTCGGCACAGACAGAGAGCTAACTAAGTCTAAAGCAAGAAAGGGAAATCTAAACTGCCCCAGAGCAGACCCCAAAGGAATAGATAGCCCCCAAACATATATTGTTGGTGAGACAAGATGAAAACACAAACGCAGGCAGAAAAGTAGACTGAGCAAACGATGGGCCCACACTGACTAGACAGGACAGGAAAGAAAAGACACTGTCTGCAATCACGCAAAAAACCCTGCAAAAGTCCAACACGTCTGATGCACAAAATCACTGGAGTTGCACAACTTCGCCCCCACTATATCAGCACTCTGATATATTCTGAAAGCAAAGCAAATAGAGACCAATATAACGGGACAAAACAAACTGGCACAAGCAGTAACATATGGGCGGTGATTCAGCACAGCCTCAGCCAGAGCTGGCTGACCCGCACAAAGCAGAGATGGACAAAACCAGATCAAATGCAAACAGAGTAGCAAATGAACCACTTAGCTGAACCATGCAGGGACAAAGCAGGAGACATCAGACCTCAGGAGGCACAGGAAGAAAATCACCAGCAGGAAAAGAGGGAGTCGGCTGTCTTTAATCCCAATCTGAAACCCCAGATCTCCAATCGTCTTGCTCGTTATCAGGTGGCAAGCATCTGTCAACCTGGCCTCCACATTCACCAGACCTGAACCCAATCGAGATGGTTTGGGGTGAGCTGGACCGCAGAGTGAAGGCAAAAGGGCCAACAAGTGCTAAGCATCTCTGTAAACTCCTTCAAGACTGTTGGAACACCATTTCTGGTGGCTACCTCTTGAAGCTCATCAAGAGAATGCGAAGAGTGTGCAAAGCAGTAATTAAAGCAAAAGGTGGCTACTTTGAAGAACCTAGAATGACATATTTTCAGTTGTTTTACCCTAGTTTGTTAATTTCGTATGTAATTCCACATGTGTTAAGTCATATTTTTGATGCCTTCAGAGTGAATCTACAATTTTCATAGTCTTGAAAATAAAAAAAACTCTTTGAATGAGAAGGTGTGTCCAAACTTATATATATTCATTCTAATTTGTTATAACTAACCGTAGTTAGTTGCTGTGCCCGGGCAGGGCCAGGCTCTTCAGCTAGTGTATGTGTGTGTATGCATATATGTATGTGTGTATAATATATCTATCTAATTACACGCGCACACCCACACGCACACATATATATGCACACACACATATATATGTATGTGTGTATATATATATGATCCCAGCAAAGAGCATACAGATGAACGGCATACTAGGGCACACAAATCACCACATTACCAGACGGAGCTCTTTATCTGAAGTATTGCGGCATATGATTCAGTCAAAAAATGGAGGTGCTTGCATGAAAAAACATGAATATTTCAATGTGAAGCAAAAAAAGAAGAAATATGCAGCACTCACCAATGTAGCTGAAAAACTGTGAGTCTTTATTTCACATAATTTCCATAAAATGTGTGGACATGCAGGACGTGGAGGAATGCTAGGGGAGGGAGGTGTCGGACAACGGCCGTTTCGCGATTACTCGCTTCTACGGGTCCAGGTGAGGGGATTAGCTAAAGGTCATTCCCTATATAGGATCACAGACCTTACTAATTAACATACATAACAAGTTGTGAAACAAACATTTACAAAAAAATATATAGTTATACAATATACAGAGTGCAAGATACTAGTAAAGAATAAATCTTTCCATATCGATTTACACGATAATCTATATTTTTACAATATCATAGGAAGATTATAATCTAAATAACTTTACATCCAATTTTTTATATAACGTTTTTTTATAAAAATACTGATAGATCGATCCGGTCATTTAGTCCCAAAGGACCTTTTGCTTTCGCTTTCAGGATCCATTTTGCTTCTTGTTGCAATAAAGCTTTGTCATGGTTACCTCCTTGAGATGGGAAATTGACCTTTTCAATCCCTGCAAAACTCAAAATTTCTGGGTTAGCTTTATGCACATCTTGAATATGCTTAATTAATCGCAGTGAGCCCTTTCCTGATGTAATAGATCTATAGTGTTCACCAAAACGTATCGTAAGTGGTCTTATAGTTTTTCCAATATAAAAATAACCACATGGACAAAAAATAATATAAACCACGAATTTAGTTTGGCAAGAAATGTAATTTTGTACCTTATGTTCCATAGAGCCAAAATGTATAGAATTCCCTGTCAGATGAAGGTGACAGTATTTGCAGTGACCACATTTATAATTTCCTTCTATCGATAAATGTCGTAGCCAATTTTTTTGAGGGGGACGAAGTCTATGATGTACTAATAAATCCCCTATATTATGTGCCCTTTTGTATGCAAATTGAGGAACTAATTTACCATCTGTGTGTAAGGTTTTTTCTGCATCAATCACTAAAACCTTTACTAAAAGCTGTGCCATCCTTGTAATGCTATGTTGTGAGGCGAAATTTTAACCCCGCGCATTCCAATTCACCAAACAATTTTGCCCCTGTCTACATACTGGGGGGAAAAGTGTGTGCGCGTCAAGCCCCGCCCCTCATTATGATGTCATAATGCCCCTATTTGCATAATGGGGAAGCTGCAAAAGACTTCAACAATATATTCTATGTAATGGCCAGACTGTCCGACCTTCAAAAAGTCAACTACAAGAGACCAAAAGAAAAACAGATCAACGGATGGTTTGACAGAGAATGTAAAGCCGTACGGAAGACCCTGAGAACAGCCTCAAACAAGAAACGCAGAGACCCCAACCATCCGGGTCTAAGGGAAGCCTATGAGACCATACAAAGGCAGTACAAAACCATCCACAGGAGGAAGAAGCAGAGTTACATCTCCACCAAACTTAACTAACTCCAAGATGCCCTCCAAGACAACTCCTTCTGGGAACTATGGAACCACATGGGCACAAAAGACAAGAAAAACAACATCCATATCCAAAATGGCAACATCTGGCTCCAGTACTTCAGAGACCTCTATAAAGACTTTCCAAAGGAAGAACTAAGCCAAGAACAGGAAAGCATAATGGCAAAACTAAAAGCAATGGAGGAAAAAGTAAAAAAACTTCCAAAACCCCATGGATACACCTATTACATTACAGGAAGTAGCAGAGAGAATCTCTTCCATAAGATGTAGAAAAGCCGGTGGCCTGGATGGAATCCTACCAGAAATGCTGAAGTACAGCCCACCAGAAATACAGGCCGCAATGGTTAAACTCTTCAATATTGTGCTAAGTGCCGGCTACTTCCCTCGTACCTGGAACAAAGGCCTCATCACACTCATCCACAAGAATGGGGACAGGTATGACCCTGCCAACTACAGAGGCATATGTGTCAGCAGCAACCTGGGAAAACTGTTCAACAGCATCCTGAACAAGAGGATCCTCAGTTTCCTCACCGAGCACAACGTCCTCAGCAAGAGCCAAGCAGGGTTCATGCCAAACCACCGCACCACTGACCACATCTACACCCTGCACAGCCTCATTCAGAGACACGTCCACAATACAAAGAACGGGAAGATATATGCCTGTTTCGTGGACTTTAAAAAGGCCTTTGAATCGGTGTGGCACCCAGGCTTATCCCTGAAACTGCTGGAGAGCGGAATAGGAGGAAAGACCTACAATGTTATCAAAAGCTCCTACACCGAGAACTAGGGATGAGCGAAACGGGTCGAAAAATTTCAAAAGTCGCCGACTTTTGGCAAAGTCGGGTTTCATAAAACGAAACCCGACCCTAGGATGAGGTCGGCCACGAGGTCGGCGACTTACACGCCAAAGTCGCGTTTCAAAAGTTTGTTTTGCGCTCTTTTTCAGCCAATCAGGATCCACGGACACTGTGGGCAACGTGATGACATAGGCACGGGTCACCACCATCTTTCAGAAGGGCATGCAAGTGATTGGCTTGCTTTGGTGGGCGTCACAGGGGGTATAAAAGGGCGTGCACGCCGACCGCCATCTTACTTCTGCCGATCTCAGTATAGGGAGAGGTTGCTGATGATTCTGTAGGGAGAGCGTTAGGCAGGGAAGAAGACAAAAAAACTGCTTCTGCTGCTAGCGATTTGGCCTGCACAACACACCAGTCACTGTGTGTGCAGTGCAAGGGGAGGCTATATTGTGTTGTATCAGTGGTGTTGGTTGTTGGGCTGCCTTTTAAGGCTTCCTGACAGGCTGGCATTGCTGTTTACCCACTGCTCTGCAAACTGCTTTTTTAAAAGCAATGCAATCTCCCTTATCCTCTAGTCACTTTTGTCACAGCTGTGCCATCGAGCCTGTGACATAGCGCTCAGATATCAGTGGGCCTCACACAATCCAAAAGTGTCCAGTGTCCACAAGTGTCTGCAGAAATTCAAAATCTCCCTTATCCTCTAGTCACTTTTGTCACAGCTGTGCCATCGAGCCTGTGACATAGCGCTCAGATATCAGTGGGCCTCACACAATTCAAAAGTGTCCAGTGTCCACAAGTGTCTGCAGAAATTCAAAATCTCCCTTATCCTCTAGTCACTTTTGTCACAGCTGTGCCATCAAGCCTGTGACATAGCGCTCAGATATCAGTGGGCCTCACACAATCCAAAAGTGTCCAGTGTCCACAAGTGTCTGCAGAAATTCAAAATCTCCCTTATCCTCTCGTCACTTTTGTCACAGCTGTGCCATCGAGCCTGTGACATAGCGCTCAGATATCAGTGGGCCTCACACAATCCAAAAGTGTCCAGTGTCCACAAGTGTCTGCAGAAATTCAAAATCTCCCTTATCCTCTCGTCACTTTTGTCACAGCTGTGCCATCGAGCCTGTGACATAGCGCTCAGATATCAGTGGGCCTCACACAATCCAAAAGTGTCCAGTGTCCACAAGTGTCTGCAGAAATTCAAAATCTCCCTTATCCTCTAGTCACTTTTGTCACAGCTGTGCCATCGAGCCTGTGACATAGCGCTCAGATATCAGTGGGCCTCACACAATCCAAAAGTGTCCAGTGTCCACAAGTGTCTGCAGAAATTCAAAATCTCCCTTATCCTCTAGTCACTTTTGTCACAGCTGTGCCATCGAGCCTGTGACATAGCGCTCAGATATCAGTGGGCCTCACACAATCCAAAAGTGTCCAGTGTCCACAAGTGTCTGCAGAAATTCAAAATCTCCCTTTTCCTCTCGTCACTTTTGTCACAGCTGTGCCATCGAGCCTGTCACATAGCGCTCAGATATCAGTGGGCCTCACACAATCCAAAAGTGTCCACTGTCCACAAGTGTGTGCAGAAATTCAAAATCTCCCTTATCCTCTAGTCACTTTTGTCACAGCTGTGCCATCGAGCCTGTGACATAGCGCTCAGATATCAGTGGGCCTCACACAATCCAAAAGTGTCCAGTGTCCACAAGTGTCTGCAGAAATTCAAAATCTCCCTTATCCTCTAGTCACTTTTGTCACAGCTGTGCCATCGAGCCTGTGACATAGCGCTCAGATATCAGTGGGCCTCACACAATCCAAAAGTGTCCAGTGTCCACAAGTGTCTGCAGAAATTCAAAATCTCCCTTATCCTCTCGTCACTTTTGTCACAGCTGTGCCATCGAGCCTGTGACATAGCGCTCAGATATCAGTGGGCCTCACACAATCCAAGAGTGTCCAGTGTCCACAAGTGTCTGCAGAAATTCAAAATCTCCCTTATCCTCTAGTCACTTTTGTCACAGCTGTGCCATCGAGCCTGTGACATAGCGCTCAGATATTCAGTGGGCCTCACACAATCCAAAAGTGTCCAGTGTCCACAAGTGTCTGCAGAAATTCAAAATCTCCCTTATCCTCTCGTCACTTTTGTCACAGCTGTGCCATCGAGCCTGTGACATAGCGCTCAGATATCAGTGGGCCTCACACAATCCAAAAGTGTCCAGTGTCCACAAGTGTCTGCAGAAATTCAAAATCTCCCTTATCCTCTAGTCACTTTTGTCACAGCTGTGCCATCGAGCCTGTGACATAGCGCTCAGATATCAGTGGGCCTCACACAATCCAAAAGTGTCCAGTGTCCGAAAGTGTCTGCAGAAATTCAAAATCTCCCTTATCCTCTAGTCACTTTTGTCACAGCTGTGCCATCGAGCCTGTGACATAGCGCTCAGATATTCAGTGGGCCTCACACAATCCAAAAGTGTCCAGTGTCCACAAGTGTCTGCAGAAATTCAAAATCTCCCTTATCCTCTCGTCACTTTTGTCACAGCTGTGCCATCGAGCCTGTGACATAGCGCTCAGATATCAGTGGGCCTCACACAATCCAAAAGTGTCCAGTGTCCACAAGTGTCTGCAGAAATTCAAAATCTCCCTTATCCTCTAGTCACTTTTGTCACAGCTGTGCCATCGAGCCTGTGACATAGCGCTCAGATATCAGTGGGCATCACACAATCCAAAAGTGTCCAGTGTCCACAAGTGTCTGCAGAAATTCAAAATCTCCCTTATCCTCTAGTCACTTTTGTCACAGCTGTGCCATCGAGCCTGTGACATAGCGCTCAGAT
This sequence comes from Dendrobates tinctorius, assembly GCF_039654945.1. Classification (NCBI taxonomy): domain Eukaryota; kingdom Metazoa; phylum Chordata; class Amphibia; order Anura; family Dendrobatidae; genus Dendrobates; species Dendrobates tinctorius. Next base: position 26,392,384 of record NW_027361706.1, read on the forward strand.
ATCAGTGGGCATCACACAATCCAAAAGTGTCCAGTGTCCACAAGTGTCTGCAGAAATTCAAAATCTCCCTTATCCTCTCGTCACTTTTGTCACAGCTGTGCCATCGAGCCTGTGACATAGCGCTCAGATATCAGTGGGCCTCACACAATCCAAAAGTGTCCAGTGTCCACAAGTGTCTGCAGAAATTCAAAATCTCCCTTATCCTCTAGTCACTTTTGTCACAGCTGTGCCATCGAGCCTGTGACATAGCGCTCAGATATCAGTGGGCCTCACACAATTCAAAAGTGTCCAGTGTCCACAAGTGTCTGCAGAAATTCAAAATCTCCCTTATCCTCTAGTCACTTTTGTCACAGCTGTGCCATCGAGCCTGTGACATAGCGCTCAGATATCAGTGGGCCTCACACAATCCAAAAGTGTCCAGTGTCCACAAGTGTCTGCAGAAATTCAAAATCTCCCTTATCCTCTAGTCACTTTTGTCACAGCTGTGCCATCGAGCCTGTGACATAGCGCTCAGATATCAGTGGGCCTCACACAATCCAAAAGTGTCCAGTGTCCACAAGTGTCTGCAGAAATTCAAAATCTCCCTTATCCTCTAGTCACTTTTGTCACAGCTGTGCCATCGAGCCTGTGACATAGCGCTCAGATATCAGTGGGCCTCACACAATCCAAAAGTGTCCAGTGTCCACAAGTGTCTGCAGAAATTCAAAATCTCCCTTATCCTCTCGTCACTTTTGTCACAGCTGTGCCATCGAGCCTGTGACATAGCGCTCAGATATCAGTGGGCCTCACACAATCCAAAAGTGTCCAGTGTCCACAAGTGTCTGCTGAAATTCAAAATCTCACTTATCCTCTAGTCACTTTGGTCACAGCTGTGCCATCGAGCCTGTCACATAGCGCTCAGATATTCATTGGGCCTCACACAATCCAAAAGTGTCCAGTGTCCACTAGTGTGAGCAGAAATTCAAAATCTCCCCTGTCCTATAGACACCTTGTACCTTGTTTTACATTACTATATAGTTTGTTGGATTTTGTCTACATTTTTACCAAAAATGAGGAAGTCTGGTGGAAGAGGCCGTGGAATTGGGCGGGGGTTGGCAGCTGGTAATGATGGTGTTGGTGGTGGATCTGATGGTAGTGGCAAGAGCAAAATAGGACCGAATGCAGGAGGTGTTGAGCCTGCGTCATCGTCTGGCTCCATAAGGCTTCGAAGGCTTAGTTTTCTAGGAGTTGGCAAACCGCTTTTAAAGCCAGAGCATCAGGAAAAAGTTTTGTCTTACATTGCTGACTCAGCCTCCAGCTCTATCGCCTCCTCTTCTTCAGTTGTAAAAAGTAAAAGCACTGAGTCGTCATTGGAGGCTCATGTTCATGAACCACACCTTTCCTTGTGTCCTTCACCCCAACCAAGATTGAAGGATGACGCAGGCCATACTACTGATTACTCCATGGAGCTGTTTTCACATACCATGCCTGGATTATCAAGTGAAATGGTGAATTACCCAGGCCAAGATGAATCTGACATGGAGTGCACTGATGCACAGCCGCTGATGGATGATTCTGCTGGTACATTCACTCAGAGCACTACATTGTCCTCGCAGTGTACAGAGCCAGATTCTGACCCTGATGAGACTCTGGTGCTCCTTCCCGCACACTATACCACCATACACGGTGACACAGAGGAAGGTGCACATGACATTGAAGAGGAGGTGATGGATGACCCAGGTGTTGACCCAGATTGGCATCCATTGGGGGAAGAGGGTGCCGCTGCCAATAGCTCAGAAGAGGAGGAGGAGCATCCGCCGCAGGCATCGACATCGCAACAGCTGTTATCTGGCAGGCACGGAGCAGTCCAAAAACGGGTTACAAAAAGCCGAAAAGTTGCTGGACTGCTTGGCCAGACGGTCAAAATAGCACAGCGTGCAAGGACGCAAAATGTCTTCCATAGTAGAAAGAGTGCAGTGTGGCACTTTTTTGAACAAAATCCTAATGATCAGGCCAAGGTTATCTGTAAGAAGTGCGCAAAGACCTTTAGCCGAGGGAAAAATCTGAAAAATTTGAATACCAGTTGCATGCTTAGACATTTAACCACCATGCACTTGCAAGCGTGGACACAAAACCAAACCTCATGTGCAACTGATCACAACGAAGGTAGTCAGCAACGCTACATTGTTTCCCCCACTGTAAGCCCACCGGTTAGCACAGCAGCAAATGTTGAGGTGTCGTTGCAAGGCCACAGAAGTCAGGGAATCCCACTGTTATATCAACGAAAGACTGATTCTAGGCCACCAGAAAGAACACCAACTCCATCACCATCATCAACCCTCTCTCAGTCCGCCCTGTCCACCGCTACTTCCACCATATGCAGCTCTCAAGTCCAGCTCACCCTCCCAGACACTATGAGTAGGTCAAGAAAGTACTCAGTCTCTCATCCGCGTATACTGGGTTTGAACGCCCACATTGCCAAACTAATCTCGTTTGAGATGATGCCCTTTCGGTTGGTGGAAAGCGCAGCTTTCCGCGAACTCATGGCCTATGCAGTACCACGCTATGACCTACCCAGTCACCACTTCTTCTCTCGCAAAGCCATCCCAGCCCTCCACCATCATGTGAAAGACCGCATTGTCCATGCACTCAAGCAGTCAGTGAGCGGAAAGGTGCACCTCACAACTGATGCATGGTCCAGTCGGCATGGCCAGGGCCGTTACGTGTCCATCACTGCGCACTGGGTTAATGTGGTGGATGCAGGGTCCACAGGGGACAGCGGTGGTGGGACAGTGCTGCCTAGCCCACGGTATAGGAAACAGTTGGCTGTAGGCGTTCGACCCTCCTCCTCCTCCTCCTCCTCCTCCAGAAGCGAAAGCTCGTCCACAGAGCGCAGTCGTACGAGCACTCCATCTGCAGCTGCCACTGTTGCACACGAGGTGTCCCCCTATCGAGCAGCTAGTGGAAAGCGTCAGCAGGCTGTGCTGCAGATGATGTGTTTGGGCGACAGACACACCGCCGAGGTGCTGGCCGAGTACTTTCAGCGACAAACTGAGTCATGGCTGGGCAGTGTACATCTTGAGGTAGGCAAGGTAGTTAGTGATAACGGGCGTAATTTTGTGGCAGCCATAGCCCTTTCAAAACTCAGCCACATACCTTGCTTGGCTCACACCTTGAACCTGGTGGTGCAGTGCTTCCTCAAAAATTATCCGGAGTTAACAGCCCTGCTCCAGAAGATGCGAAGTCTGTGCGCGCACATCCGCCGGTCGCCTGTAAACTCCGTTCATATGCAGAAGCTGCAGCGATTGCTCCACCTTCCCAACCACCGCCTCATTATCGACATTGCAACAAGGTGGAACTCCACCCTGCACATGTGCGAGCAGAGGCACGTCATAATGCATTTGTGGGAGGATACACGGCCAGGCACTTTGAGAGCAGACATGGAGTTGACCGGTGTGCAGTGGTCGAAGCAGAAAGACCTGTAAAGTCCTTCAGTGTTTTGAGGAATGCACACGGCTGGTAAGTGCAGACGACGCCATCCTAAGCATGAGCATCCCACTTATGCGTCTGCTCATGCAAACTTTGACGCACCTTAAGGAGCAGGCTTCTGCAGCCAATGTTGATGAGAAGGAAGAGGAGGAGGGAATCCTTGATGACATTCAGCCATTGTCTGCTCAGGGACCTCTCCTGGACGAGGTGGAGGAAGAAGAGGAGGAGGAGGAGGAGGATGATGGGGATGATTACTTAGGGGAGGAGGATGCATCTCGTGGGGCAAGTGAAAATGTTGGCGTGGCAAGGTCTGGTACAGGGTTTGTGCGTGACTGGAGGGATTTGGATTTGCCAGAAAGTGCTCCTCCACCCAGCACTCGCAGTGCATCATTGACACCGGGAACATTGGCCCACATGTCAGATTATGCCTTGCAGATCCTAAAAAGGGACCCCTGCATTGCCAAAATGATGAACGATGACTAGTGTTGAGCATTCCGATACCGCAAGTATCGGGTATCGGCCGATACTTGCTGTATCGGAATTCCGATACCGACTTCCGATATTTTTTCAATATCGGAATTCGGCATCGGAATCGGAAGTTCAGTTGATTGACGGCCTGACGTCATCATGATGCGCGGTGTGTGCGCATCATGATGCGCCGTCATTTCGGGCCTTCCGGGGGTCTCTGCCGGCCTGCCGGGGGGCTGTGCCGGCCTGCCGGGGGGCTGTGTGGACTGCCCGGGGTCTCTGCCGGCCTGCCGGGGGGCTGTGCCGGCCTGCCGGGGGGCTGTGCACCCTGTGGGGGTCTGTACCGGCCTGCCGGGGGGCTGTGCCGGCCTGCCGGGGGGCTGTGCTGATGTCCGGGGGTCTGTGCAAGCATCGTCCGATGGGACTACAAGTCCCATCGGGCGATGCCTGCTACCATGACAGTGATTGACACATTAGCCAATGATGGGACAGTAGTAGTCCCATCATCCGGCTAATGTGTTAAATGTTAAAAAAAAATAAAAAAAAAAAAAATACTACATACATACTACATGCTACATACATACTACATATATACTACATACATACTACATACATGCTACATACATGCTACATGCATGCTACATACATACTACATGCTACATACATACTACATGCATGCATGCTACATACATACTACATATATACTACATACATACTACATACATGCTACATACATACTGCATGCTACATACATACTACATACATACTACATACATACTACATGCATACTACATACATACTACATATATACTACATGCATGCTACATATATACTACATGCTACATACATACCACATACATACTACATACATGCTACATATATACTACATGCATGCTACATACATACTACATATATACTACATGCATGCTACATACATACTACATGCTACATGCATGCTACATACATACTACATACATGCTACATATATACTACATACATACTACATATATACTACATGCATGCTACATACATGCTACATATATACTACATATATACTACATACATACTACATATATACTACATACATACTACATGCTACATGCATGCTACATACATACTACATACATACTACATGCTACATACATACCACATATATACTACATACATACAATACATTCATACAATACATACATAGACATACAGTACATATAACATAGAGTAACATACTTACCAATACTTGTCACATTGTTCCCCGAAGCCATTGTCTTTCCGGAATAAATATTAACATAACAAACCACAAAAATACTCACCCACGATCCGAAGCAGTCCACGAGTGTGTCCCACGACGATCTTGGGTAGAGAACTGCAGCATCAGATGATGCTGCCGTTCTCTACGGGCTGCAGGAATCCAATGACGGAAGGTAGGTATCCTTCCGCACTGTATTCCTCCGCCACTTAAAAAAAAAAAAGTCCCTAGTCTCACTTTATGCCATTGCTGTGTGGGAATTTCCCACACAGCAATGGCATAAAGTGAGACTAGGGACTTTTTTTTTTCTTTTAAGTGGCGGAGGAATACAGTGCGGAAGGATACCTACCTTCCGTCATTGGATTCCTGCAGCCCGTAGAGAACGGCAGCATCAGCTGATGCTGCAGTTCTCTACCCAAGATCGTCGTGGGACACACTCGTGGACTGCTTCGGATCGTGGGTGAGTATTTTTGTGGTTTGTTATGTTAATATTTATTCCGTAGACGACAATGGCTTCGGGGAACAATGTGACAAGTATTGGTAAGTATGTTACTCTATGTTATATGTACTGTATGTCTATGTATGTATTGTATGAATGTATTGTATGTATGTAGTATATATGTGGTATGTATGTAGCATGTAGTATGTATGTAGTATGTATGTAGCATGCATGTAGCATGTAGTATGTATGTAGCATGCATGTAGTATATATGTAGTATGTATGTAGCATGCATGTAGTATATATGTAGCATGTATGTAGTATGTATGTGGTATGTATGTAGCATGTAGTATATATGTAGCATGCATGTAGTATATATGTAGTATGTATGTAGCATGTATGTAGTATATATGTAGTATGTATGTAGTATATATGTAGCATGCATGTAGTATATATGTAGTATGTATGTAGTATATATGTAGCATGCATGTAGTATATATGTAGTATGTATGTAGTATATATGTAGCATGTATGTAGTATGTATGTAGCATGCATGTAGCATGTAGTATGTATGTAGCATGCATGTAGTATATATGTAGTATGTATGTAGTATATATGTAGCATGTATGTAGTATGTATGTAGCATGCATGTAGCATGTAGTATGTATGTAGCATGCATGTAGTATATATGTAGTATGTATGTAGCATGCATGTAGTATATATGTAGCATGCATGTAGTATATATGTAGTATGTATGTAGTATATATGTAGCATGCATGTAGTATATATGTAGTATGTATGTTGCATGTAGTATGAATGTAGCATGTATGTAGTATGTAGTATGAATGTAGCATGTATGTAGTATGTAGTATGAATGTAGCATGTATGTAGTATGTAGTATGAATGTAGCATGTAATTTTTTTTTTTTTTTTTTTACATTTAACACATTAGCCGGATGATGGGACTACTACTGTCCCATCATTGGCTAATGTGTCAATCACTGTCATGGTAGCAGGCATCGCCCGATGGGACTTGTAGTCCCATCGGACGATGCCTGCACAGACCCCCGGAGCCTGCACAGCCCCCCGGCAGGCCGGCACAGCCCCCCGGCAGGCCGGCACAGCCCCCCGGAGCCTGCACAGACCACCGGCAGGCCGGCACAGACCACCGGAGCCTGCACAGACCCCCTGGCAGGCCGGCACAGCCCCCCGGCAGGCCGGCACAGACCACCGGAGCCTGCACAGCCCCCCGGCAGGCCGGCACAGCCCCCCGGAGCCTGCACAGACCACCGGCAGGCCGGCACAGACCACCGGAGCCTGCACAGACCCCCTGGCAGGCCGGCACAGCCCCCCGAAAGGCCCGTACAGACCCCAGAGAGGCTGTACAAGGGCAGGAAAGGGTTTTTCTTATTCCGATACCGGAAGTCCCATAGACTTGAATGGGACTTCCGGTATCGGAATCGGCGATACCGATACTTTTTTTAAAGATCGGCCGATACCATCCGATACGATACTTTGAAGTATCGGACGGTATCGCTCAACTCTAACGATGACGACTACTGGTTGGCCAGCATCCTGGATCCACGCTATAAAGGCAAATTACAAAACATCATGCCACAGGAGAACCTTGACCTAATATTGGCTAATAAACAAGCAACTCTGGTAAATCGGTTGCTTGAGGCATTCCCAGCACACAGCAGCGGTGATGGTTCTCACACGAGCCGTACGGGCCGGGGTCAGCTTGGCAGAGGTGTTCGTGGTGCACACAGCAGAAGTGGCGTTGGAGACAGGGGTTTCATGACAATGTTGTGGACTGATTTTTCAAGTACCGCACACACAACTGGTAATACTGCATCGATGGAAAGTGACAGGAGACAGCAGTTGTCAACTATGGTTACAAACTACTTTTCCTCCCATATCGATGTTCTCCCACACAGGTCATTCCCCTTTGACTATTGGGCCGCTAAACTGGACACCTGGCCTGAATTGGCACAATATGCCTTACAGGAGCTCGCTTGCCCAGCTGCAAGTGTGCTATCGGAAAGAGTCTTCAGTGCAGTTGGATCAATCCTGACAGAAAAAAGGACCCGTCTGTCAACCCAAAATGTGGATGATCTAACCTTCATTAAAATGAACCACGCATGGGTTTCCAAGTATTTTGTCCCACCTTCCCCTGATGACACATAGGGTGACAGAAAAATGGCTTGCTTTGGTCCACCTCTTCCTGGGACTTGACCTATTTCACCTTTTGCATCAGCTGAATGTCCAACATCAACATATGCCACTTTCTAAAACTCCCTAACTGTGCTGCCTCCCCCCCCCATGGCCGGGGTCACCACCTAGCGCACGACACCGTGCGAGTGCCGTTGCCCTGGACAGGTGGGTAGGCCGACTCTTGGGCGCGGGCACTGGCACAGGGTCCCTCATAGTGCAATCAAGTGTCTCTGACGGTGGTGGTGCACACCCACCATCAGACACACCGCCGTACTATGAGGGGCCCAGTGCCAGTACCGACGCCCACGAGTGGGCCCCCCTTGCTTGGGCAGGGCCCCAGCATTTGCAATCTTTACCTCTCCCTGCTCCTCCGCTGTGTAGTCTGGGCCGTCAAATCCATACTGGGTCTAACACCGTCTGAGCCTGCCTCCTGATGTATAGACATATATTTTGAATGTGTACGCTATCCATACATGTTATCTGGGGATACGGAACCCTTTCTCACCTTTGTGCAATCATGTGCAATCCATACTGGGCCTGACACCGTCTGAGCCTGCCTCCTGATGTATAGACATATCTTTTGAATGTGTACGCTATCCATACATGTTATCTGGGGATACGGAACCCTTTCTCACCTTTGTGCAATCACGTGCAATCCATACTGGGCCTGACACCGTCTGAGCCTGCCTCCTGATGTATAGACATATATTTTGAATGTGTACGCTATCCATACATGTTATCTGGGGATACGGAACCCTTTCTCACCTTTGTGCAATTACGTGCAATCCATACTGGGCCTGACACCGTCTGAGCCTGCCTCCTGATGTATAGACATATCTTTTGAATGTGTACACTATGCTATCCATACATGTTATCCGGGGATACGGTACCCTTTCTCACCTTTGTGCAATCACGTGTAATCCATACTGGGCGTGAGAACGGCTGGCGAGCTGTTAAGCAAGCTACAGCACCTGTGGTTTGCACACGTAAGTTTTTCATTTTTTCAGGAATGACGGTTAGGCCTAATTCCGGAACTGCGGTTGACCTGCACTTACTGGGAAATCCTCGTTTGCGGGTAATAATTGTAATCACAGATCCCCATCACTAACGTTGTTCAGCGGGTTATCTGCACCTGTAAGCGACAAACGCTGGCCTTTTCAGTGTAGCGCACATGCAGCCACGGACATGTAAGGGCATGACACACCAGTTATTGGCCAATCTCATGTGCCTGAGCCTCACGTGTCCCTCTAGTAAGCCGGACTCGGACCGCGGGGCATGACGGAGTCTCGTTCGTTAACGGAATTAAGCTTGCAATGTGTGCATCTGTTCTGTAGCTTGCATGGTTGAGGTTTCCCAGGTGGCGTCGAATTAAACCGTAGGCTCCACTCCTGGTGGTGCCCTTCTGGACATTCCTTTAAGGTTCAGCTTTGCAACCATACTGCCCACGTAAAACAAACACTTTGCCTTCATGAACGCTGTTTGGAGGGTCATGACTCATGGGAATAACGCCGCCCAATCAGTTAACCTGCTAGAGAGATCGTTCGTTGCTCCCAAGCATGACATCACACTCCCTAGGAGGAAGGTAATGCCACTGTGGTGACCGTACTCCTGGGGGCGACACAAGTGCACTGATGCCCAGCCACTGCTCGATGAATCTGCTGGTACATTGACCCAGACCACTACATTCCCCTCGCACGCTACACGGCCTGAATCTGACCCTGATGAAACTCAGGTTACCCTTCCCATATACAGTTCCATCTTACACGGTGACAAAGAGGAAGCTGCAGATGAAAGTGCAGGTTCGGCCCACCCGCCATCAGACACACCACCGTGCTATCAGGGGCCCTGTGCCAGTGCCGTCGCCAACGAGTGGGCCCCCCCTGCTTGCTCAGGATCACAGCACTTGCAAGGTTGAAATACTGTGCAGTGAGATGGAAGATGGGAACGACGAGGAGTCCAGACTAGTACAGGGATTCCCTAGCGAGGAGACTTATTTGATTGTTTTCAATGTTGGGACAGCAATTTTGGGGGAGCACTATACTCTGGAGAATGATAGATGGGGCCCACCATACACTGGAACATTCCAAAGGTGAACATCAGACACTGGAGCAGCATTTACAGGGCCCATTATACACTAGAGCATTAGAAATGGGGCCCATTATGTTTGGAGCATTATTTGGGCCCATAAGACAGTGGAGCTTCATCCATGGGGACCAACATATACTGTAGCATTATGTGGAGCTCATCATATACTGTTTCAAACATTATATGGGACCAATGATTCTGTATGGAGAAATAGATGGGCCTTGTCATGAGCTGTAAAAAGTGAAGTATTTTTCATTGTAATAGACCGCTATTTCTCTGCCGTATCGGAGCATGATGAGTTGTGGTATGTGTTAAAGGGGCGCTCTTTCGCCCAGGGCACATGAAAACCTGGAGCCAGCCCTCCCCCCCCACAACTGTAGCCAAATAACCCCCATTTTTCAGTGCGTTACTTGTATTATGAAGTTAATTAAGGTTGACAAGCTTAAGTAAGAAGAATTGATGCTTTTGGCATTCAAATGGGCACTGTTGGTGTGTTTCCTGTCCTCCTCTCACTGCCGACTTTTATTCCCCATTGACTTACATTGGGTTTTGTGTTTCGGGACGACCCCGACTTTTCCCTATAATCGGACGATCTTGCTCGACCCGACTTTTGGAAAAGTCGGGTTTCACGAAACGAAAAGCGACCCTAAAAAAACAAAAGTCGCTCAACTCTACCGAGAACCTCTGCAGCGTGAGTGTGAACGGCAGAAGAATGGCCTATTTCCAACAGAGTCGGGGAGTCAGACAAGGCTGCAGTCTAAGCCCAACGCTCTTCAACATTTACATCAACGAGCTGGCTACCGCTCTGGAATCTTCCACAGCACCAGGTCTCACCCTCCACGATGCACAGGTGAAATTCCTGCTGTATGCAGATGACTTGCTGCTTCTGTCACCAACTGAGAAAGGCCTCCAAGAAAACCTGAAAATCTTAGAGAAATTCAGCTCCACCTGGGCACTACTGGTCAACCTAAAGAAAACCAACATCATGGTGTTCCAGAAGAGAAAGAGAAAATCAGACCAGCACCCTTCATTTGTCCTCAACAACTGCGCCCTTACAGGAACGGACAAATATACCTACCTGGGCCTAGAGATTCACCAGTCAGGGAGCTTCACACAAGCCATAGAGACCCTGAAAGACAAGGCCTGCAAAACATTCTATGCCATCCGAAGGAAACTCTGCTATCTGAAGCCACCAGTGAGGGTCTGGTTAAAAATCTTTGACTCTATCATAGCCCCAATCCTCCTGTATGGCAGCGAAGTCTGGGGTCCTCACACCTACCCAGACTGGTCAAGGTGGGATTCAAGCCCAACAGAAATATTCCACCTGGAATTCTGCAAGCACCTTCTCCAAGTCCATCGGAGCACCTCCAACAGTGCTTGCCGGGCCGAGCTAGGCAGATTCCCTCTACACCTAATGGTTCTAAAGAGGGCACTGTCATTCTGGGCTCACCTATGTAGGAGCAATCCAAGCTCCCATCACCATAAAGCCCTGACACATGTAGGTGAAACAGAAAAACCAGGACCCCTGGAGCAGCTCACCCAAACCCAACCTGACCAGAACACCAACCACAGCAACCTGGCAAAAGCCAGAATCAGGAAGATGGTAGACGAAGGCCAGGAGAGGTACGTAAGTGACTGGTAGAACGACATCATCAGCTCACAGAAACTGACCATGTACCGGAGTCTACAGAGAGACTACAGACTGGCCCCATATCTGGAGGAACTCCCAGAGACCGCAAGATCCTGAGCCGATATAGACTCAGTGCCCACAGTCTGGCCATCGAATCCGGCCGACACAGACAGAGCTACAATCCCAGGGAGGAAAGACTGTGCCAACACTGTGACCAGGAGGCCCTGGAGGAAGAGACCCACTTCCTGCTACACTGCTCCAAATACTAAGCAGTGAGGGACACTCACTTCGGGAGACTCCCACATCTCTTCCCGGATTTCATCACCATGAAGGAGGAAGAGAAAACATATATCCTGCTGGGGGAAGAAGAGAGAGCAGTGGAGATATCAGCGCGGTATGTGAGCGCATGCCAGACTGCTAGAAAGAGAACTATGATATGCCATGGACTTCTATGGCCCTCACCCTGGATATGCCCCATCCCCCATCAACATTCCCTATGCCATGGACTTCTATATCCCCCACCCTTGATCTGCCCCATGCCCCCCATTCACCTTCCCTATGCCAGGGACTCCTATAGGCCCACCCTGGATTTGCCTCATCCCCCCCCCCATCCACCTTCACTATGCCATGGACTTCTATAGCCCTATCCTGGATCTGCCCCATCCACCTTACCTACAGCCCCTACGCAACATCCCTACAGTCCCTATCCCTATTCCCTTTTGAACACTTGCTTTGGCAAAACTAATGTGTATTTAGTCCTGCCAATAAAGCTTCTTTGAATTTTAATTATATACATACATACATACATACATATATACATACACACACACACACACACACACATATACACACACGTGTTGTGAGCTCATCTGTTCATTCACCTTTTGTGCCCGAGGATCTCCCTCTTCTGGTGAAGGAAGGTAGTGAGGCTGATTCTGAGTGGCTGGTGATTTCTCTGCTGGATTCTTGGAGACCAGTCTGATTCCTGCTTCCCAATGATAAGTTTTTGCTCTGCTATTGAACTTATTAGTTTTGGTTTTATTTACCTTGTTTTTTGAGTTCAGCCATCCCCGGCTGGGGGTGTGCTGGATTCTTATTCCTTGATCAGTGTTCTCTTTTCCTCTGCTTTCAGAATATTCTGAGTGCTGATATAGGGTTTGAAGTCTAGTGACTTCAGGGTCCTTTTGATGATCAGTTGTGTTGGTAATATTTTTAGCAGGGTTTTCTCGGATTGCAGACAGCAGCATTTCTGTCCTGTCCTTTTTAGTTAGCTTGGGCCCCATCGTTTGCTCAACCTATCTTTCTATCTGTGTTAGTGTTTTCATCTTGTTTCACCATCATTATATGTTGGGGGCTGTCTATTGCTTTGGGGTCTGCTCTGGGGCAGTCAGTTTTTCCCTTTTCTCTCTTTAGGCTTATTTAGATCTCCGGCTGTGACAAGGTGTCTAGGATCACCGTAGGAACACTCCACGGCTACTGCTGGTTGTGTGATAGGATTAGGGGTCTGCAATCCGCTAGTTTCCAACCTCTCTGATTTTCTGGGCTGAGCTTGTGTTTTGTGTTTTCCTCCTCGGTGACTCAATCATAACACACACGTATACACACACACGTATACACACACATATATATATATATAATATATAAAGCTCAATGTGTGTATGTATGTAGGTGTGTGTGTGTATGTCCAGGATTGGCATCCGCACCGTCGCAGCTACAGCCACAAAATTTGGCACAGTCACACATCTGGACCCCGAGAGCGTCCTAAGCTATGTTGTGAGGTGAAATTTTAACCCCGCGCGTTCCAATTCACCAAACAATTTTGCCCCTGTCTACATACTGGGGAAAAAGTGTGTGTGTGTGTCAAGCCCCGCCCCTCATTATGATGTCATAATGCCCCTATCTACATACTGGGGAAAAAGTGTGTGCGTCAAGCCCCGCCCCTCATAATGATGTCACAATGGTTGCCATGGCGACAATGATGTCATCATAGGTTGCAAGCCCCACCGCTCACTATGATGTCATAATGGTTGACTATGGAATGGAGGATGTGTGATGGGTATATGGGCACTGGACTATGGGATGGAGGATATGTATGACGGGTATATGGGCACGGGACTATGGGATGGAGGATGTGTGATGGGTATATGGGCACGGGACTATGGGATGGAGGATATGTATGACGGGTATATGGGCACGGGACTATGGGATAGAGGATATGTATGATGGGTATATGGGCATGGGACTATGAGATGAAGGATGTGTGATGGGTATATGGGCACTCGACTATCGGATGGAGGATGTGTGATGGGTATATGGGCACGGGACTATGGGATGGAGGATATGCATGATGGGTATATGGGCATGGGACTATGGGATGGAGGATGTGTGATGGGTATATGGGCACGCAACTATGGGATGGAGGATATGTATAATGGGTATATGGGCACGGGACTATGGGATCGTGGATATGTATGATGGGTATATGGGCACGGGACCATGGGATGGAGGATAGTTATAATTTGCTATTACTAACCACAGTTAGTTACTATGCCCAGGTAGGGCTGGGCTCTTCAGCTAGTGTGCGTGTATATATATATAATACTAGCTGAAGAGCCCGGCGCTGCCCGGGCATAGTACCTAACTGTGGTTAGTTATAACAAATTATAATTATCCCCGAGAGCGTCCTCCATCCCATAGTCTCGTGCCCATATACCCATTATGACATCTTCATCACCATGGCAACCGTTATGACATAATCGTCACCATAGTCAACCATTATGACATCATAATGAGCGGCGGGGCTTGCAACCTATGAGGACATCAGCGTCTCCATGGCAACCATTATGACATCATAATGAGGGGCGGGGCTTGACACGCACACACTTTTTCCCCATTATGTAGATAGGGGCAAAATTGTTTGGTGAATTGGAACGCGCGGGGTTAAAATTTCGCTTCACAACATAGCCTATGATGCTTTCGGGGTCCAGAAGTGTGACTGTGCCAAATTTTGTGGCTGTAGCTGCGATGGTGCGGATGCCAATCTCGGACATACACACACATTGAGCTTTATATTAGTTATCATATATATATATATATATATATATATATATATGTCATAATGGTTGCCATGGCGATGCTGATTCATCATAGGTTGCAAGCCCCGCTGCTCATTATGATGTCATAATGGTTGACTATGGTGACGGTTATGTCATAACGGTTGCCATGGTGATGAAGATATCATAACGGGTATATGGGCACGGGACTATGGGATGGAGGACGCTCTCGGGGATAATTATAATTTGTTATAACTAATCACAGTTAGTTACTATGCCCGGGCTCTTCAGCTAGTATTAGATATATATATATATATACACGCACACTAGCTGAAGAGCCCAGCGCTGCCCGGGCATAGTAACTAACTGTGGTTAGATATAACAAATTATAATTATCCCCGAGAGCGTTCTCCATCCCATAGTCCCGTGCCCATATACCCGTCATACATATCCTCCATCCCATAGTCCCGTGCCCATATACCTGTCATACATATCCTCCATCCCATAGTCCCGTGCCCATATACCCGTCATACATATCCTCCATCCCATAGTCCCGTGCCCATATATCCGTCATACATATCCTCCATCCCATAGTCCAGTGCCCATATACCCATCACACATCCTCCATCCCATAGTCGACCATTATGACATCATAATGAGCGGCGGGGCTTGCAACCTATGAGGACATCAGTGTCGCCATGGCAACCATTGTGTCATCATAATGAGGGGCGGGGCTTGACACGCACACACTTTTTCCCCATTATGTAGATAGGGGCAAAATTGTTTGGTGAATTGGAACGCGCGGGGTTAAAATTACGCCTCACAACATAGCCTAGGACGCTCTCGGGGTCCAGACGTGTGACTGTGCCAAATTTTGTGGCTGTAGCTGCGAGGGTGCGGATGCCAATCCCGGACATACACACATATATATACACCACACACACACACACACATATATATATATACACACCACACACACACACACCACACACATATATATATATACACACACACAAACACATATATATATATATATATATATACACACACATATATATACACACCACACACACATATATATATATATACACACACACAAACACATATATATATATATATATATACACACACACACCACTCATATTATATATATATATATATATATATATATATATATATATATAAAATCAGGCGGCACTTTATATTCTGCTCAAGTTTGTGCTGCTTTCAGGTGTTGAGCCTGCGTCATCGTCTGGCTCCATAAGGCTTCGAAGGCTTAGTTTTCTAGGAGTTGGCAAACCGCTTTTAAAGCCAGAGCATCAGGAAAAAGTTTTGTCTTACATTGCTGACTCAGCCTCCAGCTCTATCGCCTCCTCTTCTTCAGTTGTAAAAAGTAAAAGCACTGAGTCGTCATTGGAGGCTCATGTTCATGAACCACACCTTTCCTTGTGTCCTTCACCCCAACCAAGATTGAAGGATGACGCAGGCCATACTACTGATTACTCCATGGAGCTGTTTTCACATACCATGCCTGGATTATCAAGTGAAATGGTGAATTACCCAGGCCAAGATGAATCTGACATGGAGTGCACTGATGCACAGCCGCTGATGGATGATTCTGCTGGTACATTCACTCAGAGCACTACATTGTCCTCGCAGTGTACAGAGCCAGATTCTGACCCTGATGAGACTCTGGTGCTCCTTCCCGCACACTATACCACCATACACGGTGACACAGAGGAAGGTGCACATGACATTGAAGAGGAGGTGATGGATGACCCAGGTGTTGACCCAGATTGGCATCCATTGGGGGAAGAGGGTGCCGCTGCCAATAGCTCAGAAGAGGAGGAGGAGCATCCGCCGCAGGCATCGACATCGCAACAGCTGTTATCTGGCAGGCACGGAGCAGTCCAAAAACGGGTTACAAAAAGCCGAAAAGTTGCTGGACTGCTTGGCCAGACGGTCAAAATAGCACAGCGTGCAAGGACGCAAAATGTCTTCCATAGTAGAAAGAGTGCAGTGTGGCACTTTTTTGAACAAAATCCTAATGATCAGGCCAAGGTTATCTGTAAGAAGTGCGCAAAGACCTTTAGCCGAGGGAAAAATCTGAAAAATTTGAATACCAGTTGCATGCTTAGACATTTAACCACCATGCACTTGCAAGCGTGGACACAAAACCAAACCTCATGTGCAACTGATCACAACGAAGGTAGTCAGCAACGCTACATTGTTTCCCCCACTGTAAGCCCACCGGTTAGCACAGCAGCAAATGTTGAGGTGTCGTTGCAAGGCCACAGAAGTCAGGGAATCCCACTGTTATATCAACGAAAGACTGATTCTAGGCCACCAGAAAGAACACCAACTCCATCACCATCATCAACCCTCTCTCAGTCCGCCCTGTCCACCGCTACTTCCACCATATGCAGCTCTCAAGTCCAGCTCACCCTCCCAGACACTATGAGTAGGTCAAGAAAGTACTCAGTCTCTCATCCGCGTATACTGGGTTTGAACGCCCACATTGCCAAACTAATCTCGTTTGAGATGATGCCCTTTCGGTTGGTGGAAAGCGCAGCTTTCCGCGAACTCATGGCCTATGCAGTACCACGCTATGACCTACCCAGTCACCACTTCTTCTCTCGCAAAGCCATCCCAGCCCTCCACCATCATGTGAAAGACCGCATTGTCCATGCACTCAAGCAGTCAGTGAGCGGAAAGGTGCACCTCACAACTGATGCATGGTCCAGTCGGCATGGCCAGGGCCGTTACGTGTCCATCACTGCGCACTGGGTTAATGTGGTGGATGCAGGGTCCACAGGGGACAGCGGTGGTGGGACAGTGCTGCCTAGCCCACGGTATAGGAAACAGTTGGCTGTAGGCGTTCGACCCTCCTCCTCCTCCTCCTCCTCCTCCAGAAGCGAAAGCTCGTCCACAGAGCGCAGTCGTACGAGCACTCCATCTGCAGCTGCCACTGTTGCACACGAGGTGTCCCCCTATCGAGCAGCTAGTGGAAAGCGTCAGCAGGCTGTGCTGCAGATGATGTGTTTGGGCGACAGACACACCGCCGAGGTGCTGGCCGAGTACTTTCAGCGACAAACTGAGTCATGGCTGGGCAGTGTACATCTTGAGGTAGGCAAGGTAGTTAGTGATAACGGGCGTAATTTTGTGGCAGCCATAGCCCTTTCAAAACTCAGCCACATACCTTGCTTGGCTCACACCTTGAACCTGGTGGTGCAGTGCTTCCTCAAAAATTATCCGGAGTTAACAGCCCTGCTCCAGAAGATGCGAAGTCTGTGCGCGCACATCCGCCGGTTGCCTGTAAACTCCGTTCATATGCAGAAGCTGCAGCGATTGCTCCACCTTCCCAACCACCGCCTCATTATCGACATTGCAACAAGGTGGAACTCCACCCTGCACATGTGCGAGCAGAGGCACGTCATAATGCATTTGTGGGAGGATACACGGCCAGGCACTTTGAGAGCAGACATGGAGTTGACCGGTGTGCAGTGGTCGAAGCAGAAAGACCTGTAAAGTCCTTCAGTGTTTTGAGGAATGCACACGGCTGGTAAGTGCAGACGACGCCATCCTAAGCATGAGCATCCCACTTATGCGTCTGCTCATGCAAACTTTGACGCACCTTAAGGAGCAGGCTTCTGCAGCCAATGTTGATGAGAAGGAAGAGGAGGAGGGAATCCTTGATGACATTCAGCCATTGTCTGCTCAGGGACCTCTCCTGGACGAGGTGGAGGAAGAAGAGGAGGAGGAGGAGGAGGATGATGGGGATGATTACTTAGGGGAGGAGGATGCATCTCGTGGGGCAAGTGAAAATGTTGGCGTGGCAAGGTCTGGTACAGGGTTTGTGCGTGACTGGAGGGATTTGGATTTGCCAGAAAGTGCTCCTCCACCCAGCACTCGCAGTGCATCATTGACACCGGGAACATTGGCCCACATGTCAGATTATGCCTTGCAGATCCTAAAAAGGGACCCCTGCATTGCCAAAATGATGAACGATGACGACTACTGGTTGGCCAGCATCCTGGATCCACGCTATAAAGGCAAATTACAAAACATCATGCCACAGGAGAACCTTGACCTAATATTGGCTAATAAACAAGCAACTCTGGTAAATCGGTTGCTTGAGGCATTCCCAGCACACAGCAGCGGTGATGATTCTCACACGAGCCGTACGGGCCGGGGTCAGCTTGGCAGAGGTGTTCGTGGTGCACACAGCAGAAGTGGCGTTGGAGACAGGGGTTTCATGACAATGTTGTGGACTGATTTTTCAAGTACCGCACACACAACTGGTAATACTGCATCGATGGAAAGTGACAGGAGACAGCAGTTGTCAACTATGGTTACAAACTACTTTTCCTCCCATATCGATGTTCTCCCACACAGGTCATTCCCCTTTGACTATTGGGCCGCTAAACTGGACACCTGGCCTGAATTGGCACAATATGCCTTACAGGAGCTCGCTTGCCCAGCTGCAAGTGTGCTATCGGAAAGAGTCTTCAGTGCAGTTGGATCAATCCTGACAGAAAAAAGGACCCGTCTGTCAACCCAAAATGTGGATGATCTAACCTTCATTAAAATGAACCACGCATGGGTTTCCAAGTATTTTGTCCCACCTTCCCCTGATGACACATAGGGTGACAGAAAAATGGCTTGCTTTGGTCCACCTCTTCCTGGGACTTGACCTATTTCACCTTTTGCATCAGCTGAATGTCCAACATCAACATATGCCACTTTCTAAAACTCCCTAACTGTGCTGCCTCCCCCCCCATGGCCGGGGTCACCACCTAGCGCACGACACCGTGCGAGTGCCGTTGCCCTGGACAGGTGGGTAGGCCGACTCTTGGGCGCGGGCACTGGCACAGGGTCCCTCATAGTGCAATCAAGTGTCTCTGACGGTGGTGGTGCACACCCACCATCAGACACACCGCCGTACTATGAGGGGCCCAGTGCCAGTACCGACGCCCACGAGTGGGCCCCCCTTGCTTGGGCAGGGCCCCAGCATTTGCAATCTTTACCTCTCCCTGCTCCTCCGCTGTGTAGTCTGGGCCGTCAAATCCATACTGGGTCTAACACCGTCTGAGCCTGCCTCCTGATGTATAGACATATATTTTGAATGTGTACGCTATCCATACATGTTATCTGGGGATACGGAACCCTTTCTCACCTTTGTGCAATCATGTGCAATCCATACTGGGCCTGACACCGTCTGAGCCTGCCTCCTGATGTATAGACATATCTTTTGAATGTGTACGCTATCCATACATGTTATCTGGGGATACGGAACCCTTTCTCACCTTTGTGCAATCACGTGCAATCCATACTGGGCCTGACACCGTCTGAGCCTGCCTCCTGATGTATAGACATATATTTTGAATGTGTACGCTATCCATACATGTTATCTGGGGATACGGAACCCTTTCTCACCTTTGTGCAATTACGTGCAATCCATACTGGGCCTGACACCGTCTGAGCCTGCCTCCTGATGTATAGACATATCTTTTGAATGTGTACACTATGCTATCCATACATGTTATCCGGGGATACGGTACCCTTTCTCACCTTTGTGCAATCACGTGTAATCCATACTGGGCGTGAGAACGGCTGGCGAGCTGTTAAGCAAGCTACAGCACCTGTGGTTTGCACACGTAAGTTTTTCATTTTTTCAGGAATGACGGTTAGGCCTAATTCCGGAACTGCGGTTGACCTGCACTTACTGGGAAATCCTCGTTTGCGGGTAATAATTGTAATCACAGATCCCCATCACTAACGTTGTTCAGCGGGTTATCTGCACCTGTAAGCGACAAACGCTGGCCTTTTCAGTGTAGCGCACATGCAGCCACGGACATGTAAGGGCATGACACACCAGTTATTGGCCAATCTCATGTGCCTGAGCCTCACGTGTCCCTCTAGTAAGCCGGACTCGGACCGCGGGGCATGACGGAGTCTCGTTCGTTAACGGAATTAAGCTTGCAATGTGTGCATCTGTTCTGTAGCTTGCATGGTTGAGGTTTCCCAGGTGGCGTCGAATTAAACCGTAGGCTCCACTCCTGGTGGTGCCCTTCTGGACATTCCTTTAAGGTTCAGCTTTGCAACCATACTGCCCACGTAAAACAAACACTTTGCCTTCATGAACGCTGTTTGGAGGGTCATGACTCATGGGAATAACGCCGCCCAATCAGTTAACCTGCTAGAGAGATCGTTCGTTGCTCCCAAGCATGACATCACACTCCCTAGGAGGAAGGTAATGCCACTGTGGTGACCGTACTCCTGGGGGCGACACAAGTGCACTGATGCCCAGCCACTGCTCGATGAATCTGCTGGTACATTGACCCAGACCACTACATTCCCCTCGCACGCTACACGGCCTGAATCTGACCCTGATGAAACTCAGGTTACCCTTCCCATATACAGTTCCATCTTACACGGTGACAAAGAGGAAGCTGCAGATGAAAGTGCAGGTTCGGCCCACCCGCCATCAGACACACCACCGTGCTATCAGGGGCCCTGTGCCAGTGCCGTCGCCAACGAGTGGGCCCCCCCTGCTTGCTCAGGATCACAGCACTTGCAAGGTTGAAATACTGTGCAGTGAGATGGAAGATGGGAACGACGAGGAGTCCAGACTAGTACAGGGATTCCCTAGCGAGGAGACTTATTTGATTGTTTTCAATGTTGGGACAGCAATTTTGGGGGAGCACTATACTCTGGAGAATGATAGATGGGGCCCACCATACACTGGAACATTCCAAAGGTGAACATCAGACACTGGAGCAGCATTTACAGGGCCCATTATACACTAGAGCATTAGAAATGGGGCCCATTATGTTTGGAGCATTATTTGGGCCCATAAGACAGTGGAGCTTCATCCATGGGGACCAACATATACTGTAGCATTATGTGGAGCTCATCATATACTGTTTCAAACATTATATGGGACCAATGATTCTGTATGGAGAAATAGATGGGCCTTGTCATGAGCTGTAAAAAGTGAAGTATTTTTCATTGTAATAGACCGCTATTTCTCTGCCGTATCGGAGCATGATGAGTTGTGGTATGTGTTAAAGGGGCGCTCTTTCGCCCAGGGCACATGAAAACCTGGAGCCAGCCCTCCCCCCCCACAACTGTAGCCAAATAACCCCCATTTTTCAGTGCGTTACTTGTATTATGAAGTTAATTAAGGTTGACAAGCTTAAGTAAGAAGAATTGATGCTTTTGGCATTCAAATGGGCACTGTTGGTGTGTTTCCTGTCCTCCTCTCACTGCCGACTTTTATTCCCCATTGACTTACATTGGGTTTTGTGTTTCGGGACGACCCCGACTTTTCCCTATAATCGGACGATCTTGCTCGACCCGACTTTTGGAAAAGTCGGGTTTCACGAAACGAAAAGCGACCCTAAAAAAACAAAAGTCGCTCAACTCTACCGAGAACCTCTGCAGCGTGAGTGTGAACGGCAGAAGAATGGCCTATTTCCAACAGAGTCGGGGAGTCAGACAAGGCTGCAGTCTAAGCCCAACGCTCTTCAACATTTACATCAACGAGCTGGCTACCGCTCTGGAATCTTCCACAGCACCAGGTCTCACCCTCCACGATGCACAGGTGAAATTCCTGCTGTATGCAGATGACTTGCTGCTTCTGTCACCAACTGAGAAAGGCCTCCAAGAAAACCTGAAAATCTTAGAGAAATTCAGCTCCACCTGGGCACTACTGGTCAACCTAAAGAAAACCAACATCATGGTGTTCCAGAAGAGAAAGAGAAAATCAGACCAGCACCCTTCATTTGTCCTCAACAACTGCGCCCTTACAGGAACGGACAAATATACCTACCTGGGCCTAGAGATTCACCAGTCAGGGAGCTTCAAACAAGCCATAGAGACCCTGAAAGACAAGGCCTGCAAAACATTCTATGCCATCCGAAGGAAACTCTGCTATCTGAAGCCACCAGTGAGGGTCTGGTTAAAAATCTTTGACTCTATCATAGCCCCAATCCTCCTGTATGGCAGCGAAGTCTGGGGTCCTCACACCTACCCAGACTGGTCAAGGTGGGATTCAAGCCCAACAGAAATATTCCACCTGGAATTCTGCAAGCACCTTCTCCAAGTCCATCGGAGCACCTCCAACAGTGCTTGCCGGGCCGAGCTAGGCAGATTCCCTCTACACCTAATGGTTCTAAAGAGGGCACTGTCATTCTGGGCTCACCTATGTAGGAGCAATCCAAGCTCCCATCACCATAAAGCCCTGACACATGTAGGTGAAACAGAAAAACCAGGACCCCTGGAGCAGCTCACCCAAACCCAACCTGACCAGAACACCAACCACAGCAACCTGGCAAAAGCCAGAATCAGGAAGATGGTAGACGAAGGCCAGGAGAGGTACGTAAGTGACTGGTAGAACGACATCATCAGCTCACAGAAACTGACCATGTACCGGAGTCTACAGAGAGACTACAGACTGGCCCCATATCTGGAGGAACTCCCAGAGACCGCAAGATCCTGAGCCGATATAGACTCAGTGCCCACAGTCTGGCCATCGAATCCGGCCGACACAGACAGAGCTACAATCCCAGGGAGGAAAGACTGTGCCAACACTGTGACCAGGAGGCCCTGGAGGAAGAGACCCACTTCCTGCTACACTGCTCCAAATACTAAGCAGTGAGGGACACTCACTTCGGGAGACTCCCACATCTCTTCCCGGATTTCATCACCATGAAGGAGGAAGAGAAAACATATATCCTGCTGGGGGAAGAAGAGAGAGCAGTGGAGATATCAGCGCGGTATGTGAGCGCATGCCAGACTGCTAGAAAGAGAACTATGATATGCCATGGACTTCTATGGCCCTCACCCTGGATATGCCCCATCCCCCATCAACATTCCCTATGCCATGGACTTCTATATCCCCCACCCTTGATCTGCCCCATGCCCCCCATTCACCTTCCCTATGCCAGGGACTCCTATAGGCCCACCCTGGATTTGCCTCATCCCCCCCCCCATCCACCTTCACTATGCCATGGACTTCTATAGCCCTATCCTGGATCTGCCCCATCCACCTTACCTACAGCCCCTACGCAACATCCCTACAGTCCCTATCCCTATTCCCTTTTGAACACTTGCTTTGGCAAAACTAATGTGTATTTAGTCCTGCCAATAAAGCTTCTTTGAATTTTAATTATATACATACATACATACATACATATATACATACACACACACACACACACACACATATACACACACGTGTTGTGAGCTCATCTGTTCATTCACCTTTTGTGTCCGAGGATCTCCCTCTTCTGGTGAAGGAAGGTAGTGAGGCTGATTCTGAGTGGCTGGTGATTTCTCTGCTGGATTCTTGGAGACCAGTCTGATTCCTGCTTCCCAATGATAAGTTTTTGCTCTGCTATTGAACTTATTAGTTTTGGTTTTATTTACCTTGTTTTTTGAGTTCAGCCATCCCCGGCTGGGGGTGTGCTGGATTCTTATTCCTTGATCAGTGTTCTCTTTTCCTCTGCTTTCAGAATATTCTGAGTGCTGATATAGGGTTTGAAGTCTAGTGACTTCAGGGTCCTTTTGATGATCAGTTGTGTTGGTAATATTTTTAGCAGGGTTTTCTCGGATTGCAGACAGCAGCATTTCTGTCCTGTCCTTTTTAGTTAGCTTGGGCCCCATCGTTTGCTCAACCTATCTTTCTATCTGTGTTAGTGTTTTCATCTTGTTTCACCGTCATTATATGTTGGGGGCTGTCTATTGCTTTGGGGTCTGCTCTGGGGCAGTCAGTTTTTCCCTTTTCTCTCTTTAGGCTTATTTAGATCTCCGGCTGTGACAAGGTGTCTAGGATCACCGTAGGAACACTCCACGGCTACTGCTGGTTGTGTGATAGGATTAGGGGTCTGCAATCCGCTAGTTTCCAACCTCTCTGATTTTCTGGGCTGAGCTTGTGTTTTGTGTTTTCCTCCTCGGTGACTCAATCATAACACACACGTATACACACACACGTATACACACACATATATATATATATAATATATAAAGCTCAATGTGTGTATGTATGTAGGTGTGTGTGTGTATGTCCAGGATTGGCATCCGCACCGTCGCAGCTACAGCCACAAAATTTGGCACAGTCACACATCTGGACCCCGAGAGCGTCCTAAGCTATGTTGTGAGGTGAAATTTTAACCCCGCGCGTTCCAATTCACCAAACAATTTTGCCCCTGTCTACATACTGGGGAAAAAGTGTGTGTGTGTGTCAAGCCCCGCCCCTCATTATGATGTCATAATGCCCCTATCTACATACTGGGGAAAAAGTGTGTGCGTCAAGCCCCGCCCCTCATAATGATGTCACAATGGTTGCCATGGCGACAATGATGTCATCATAGGTTGCAAGCCCCACCGCTCACTATGATGTCATAATGGTTGACTATGGAATGGAGGATGTGTGATGGGTATATGGGCACTGGACTATGGGATGGAGGATATGTATGACGGGTATATGGGCACGGGACTATGGGATGGAGGATGTGTGATGGGTATATGGGCACGGGACTATGGGATGGAGGATATGTATGACGGGTATATGGGCACGGGACTATGGGATAGAGGATATGTATGATGGGTATATGGGCATGGGACTATGAGATGAAGGATGTGTGATGGGTATATGGGCACTCGACTATGGGATGGAGGATGTGTGATGGGTATATGGGCACGGGACTATGGGATGGAGGATATGCATGATGGGTATATGGGCATGGGACTATGGGATTTAGGATGTGTGATGGGTATATGGGCACGCAACTATGGGATGGAGGATATGTATAATGGGTATATGGGCACGGGACTATGGGATCGTGGATATGTATGATGGGTATATGGGCACGGGACCATGGGATGGAGGATAGTTATAATTTGCTATTACTAACCACAGTTAGTTACTATGCCCAGGTAGGGCTGGGCTCTTCAGCTAGTGTGCGTGTATATATATATAATACTAGCTGAAGAGCCCGGCGCTGCCCGGGCATAGTACCTAACTGTGGTTAGTTATAACAAATTATAATTATCCCCGAGAGCGTCCTCCATCCCATAGTCTCGTGCCCATATACCCATTATGACATCTTCATCACCATGGCAACCGTTATGACATAATCGTCACCATAGTCAACCATTATGACATCATAATGAGCGGCGGGGCTTGCAACCTATGAGGACATCAGCGTCTCCATGGCAACCATTATGACATCATAATGAGGGGCGGGGCTTGACACGCACACACTTTTTCCCCATTATGTAGATAGGGGCAAAATTGTTTGGTGAATTGGAACGCGCGGGGTTAAAATTTCGCTTCACAACATAGCCTATGATGCTTTCGGGGTCCAGAAGTGTGACTGTGCCAAATTTTGTGGCTGTAGCTGCGATGGTGCGGATGCCAATCTCGGACATACACACACATTGAGCTTTATATTAGTTATCATATATATATATATATATATATATGTCATAATGGTTGCCATGGCGATGCTGATTCATCATAGGTTGCAAGCCCCGCTGCTCATTATGATGTCATAATGGTTGACTATGGTGACGGTTATGTCATAACGGTTGCCATGGTGATGAAGATATCATAACGGGTATATGGGCACGGGACTATGGGATGGAGGACGCTCTCGGGGATAATTATAATTTGTTATAACTAATCACAGTTAGTTACTATGCCCGGGCTCTTCAGCTAGTATTAGATATATATATATATACACGCACACTAGCTGAAGAGCCCAGCGCTGCCCGGGCATAGTAACTAACTGTGGTTAGATATAACAAATTATAATTATCCCCGAGAGCGTTCTCCATCCCATAGTCCCGTGCCCATATACCCGTCATACATATCCTCCATCCCATAGTCCCGTGCCCATATACCTGTCATACATATCCTCCATCCCATAGTCCCGTGCCCATATACCCGTCATACATATCCTCCATCCCATAGTCCCGTGCCCATATACCTGTCATACATATCCTCCATCCCATAGTCCCGTGCCCATATATCCGTCATACATATCCTCCATCCCATAGTCCAGTGCCCATATACCCATCACACATCCTCCATCCCATAGTCGACCATTATGACATCATAATGAGCGGCGGGGCTTGCAACCTATGAGGACATCAGTGTCGCCATGGCAACCATTGTGTCATCATAATGAGGGGCGGGGCTTGACACGCACACACTTTTTCCCCATTATGTAGATAGGGGCAAAATTGTTTGGTGAATTGGAACGCGCGGGGTTAAAATTACGCCTCACAACATAGCCTAGGACGCTCTCGGGGTCCAGACGTGTGACTGTGCCAAATTTTGTGGCTGTAGCTGCGAGGGTGCGGATGCCAATCCCGGACATACACACATATATATACACCACACACACACACACACACACACACACACATATATATATATACACACCACACACACACACACCACACACATATATATATATATACACACACACAAACACATATATATATATATATACACACACATATATATACACACCACACACACATATATATATATATACACACACACAAACACATATATATATATATATATATATATACACACACACACCACTCATATATTATATATATATATATATATATATATATATATATATATATATATATAAAATCAGGCGGCACTTTATATTCTGCTCAAGTTTGTGCTGCTATCTGTTTTTTTCTATTTAGTACGTATATATATAATTTTTTTACTTTTTATAAATGTTTAAGTTTCAACAACATTGACAGGAAAACAGAACTTTCCGGTTACATTCAATAATAAAAGTTGATTTAATATTAAGCTGTCGTTAAACATGAGAATATGCTTATAATCTGTTTGATTAATTATGAGTGTAAGCGTTTAGATAAGCCGAATGGCTATGTATGTGCTAGAGTAATGCACGGACAAAAGGAGGTTGGAAAAAGAGAGAATGGTGTGATGGGGGAATAAAAAAAAAAAACACAACTTATTGAAACCAGCACTTTAAAGGAGTTCACATCTACCACAACACACTATTTTAAGTATTCTTTTCTGTCAGCCAAATTGCCAGGTTATTCCCTCACTGAATAATATCCAACATGTCCATTTGCGATTGAAGGCTTTGAGATGGTTATCACGTGCAATCATGTTTTCCAATTTCATATTATTAACCTCCTAGAGACGTGGAGTAATTGACTTAACAGCTGATAGAAAGTGTGCAAGGATATCTTTCTTTGCCTTTGAGATTGAATCCGGAGTAATGGAGAGTAGGCCTATTTAGGGAGAGGGTGTGACTCTGCTTCCAGTGAGACTATTGTACAGTGAGAACATTGAATTCCACAACCCAATGGGCGCTCCCACAAGCCCGTCAGAGGGGAAGACCCTATGTAGCATAGTGGGGCAACGGTACTATCTAGATAAAATCTTAGTTTTTTTCCTGAACATGGGACGCAGTAGATAATTTGAGAGACTATGAATGTTTTTTGCCAATTCCTCCTGAAATTTGGCTGCCTAGTTCCTCCTCTCAAGACCCCGTGAAGGGTAGAGCAGTGGAACGCAACCTTTCTGACCTTGAGAGCCATAATCCATATTGAGAGAGGGGCACTATCCACATTTAGGTCTAACTGAGTTGCGAACAACATCCAGCTCCCGCCTCCTCACAGTAGCGTAATACAGAGCCCCCATTACTGGTATAACGACGGCCAAAGCTTTTCCATAGAAATCCCTCTAAGGCTGTTTACCGAGATCCAGAGGTTCCCACAATACCTCCGTTCAATATTCTCACATCGATCTCTCTCACCAAACTTTCATCCAGCTTAAAGCACCTCCTCTGATAGTTGGCATTACCCATTTTTCAGCTCAACATTCTTAAATTATCTCAAAACCCCTCAAGGCCAGAATATGCACATTCAGATCTGCTCTTCATAGTTCTTTGCTAGACCTGGTGCTAATTTGTGTATACAAGATAGAAGTTTCGTACAAGGACCTACTTTGAGTGCTTAAGGTTTCAAACAGGGTGATATTACGCTTTATACTAGTCAGAAATAAGCCAGCCAGGATAGATGCCTACCTGTACAAGAGCCACCAAGTTCTGTAAGTTAAAGAAAAGAGCCTGATCCCATGGGAACGTCTCAAGCCAACCCCAGCGGATCTGTCCCAGATTAGAAAGGAGTCCGCACATGAAGTAGGGGAGAAATCTGGGTTTGTCAATTAAGGGCACTAATGGACCCAACCTACGAGATATAGATGAGATTAACACGCATTCCCTCTGTGTATTTTTAACAAACTTTCTCTAGTTTTCCATTCTAGCAGTAGTCCTATGCATTTATTTTCTGGGTGTGTTTTCATGCCTTGTATTAGACAAAAACTCTAGCTGTATATTCATTAAAAATTAAATTCACAATATATACATTAAAAACAAATGATAAGTTAATCATTTTTACAATCTGTGCCATTTAGCTATCTCTACTGATTTTTGTTTTCTAGAAACAGACACAGATTCCCAATCATACATTCACCACTGGCATGAAAATAGAGGCAATAAATCACAAAGACCCATCTTGCATTGTTCCTGCAACAGTGAATAAGGTAACATGTTGTGATACTTATGTGATATGAATGATGCATGATTGATATTAGAAAAGGTATCCAGATGGTAGGTAGGTGATCACGGGTCTTATTATTCCTTTTCAAAAGTATTCAGTACAACATTACCAGAGACTGGGGATTTGACCGCTGAATGACCTCTTTGAGTACCTGGTGAGAACATGCAGAAGGAATGTGAAAAACAACCATACAGCGCTTGCGTAACACGAGCAGAGCACGAGTTGGAATGTTCACTGTGCAGCTGTGCAGCTTGTGTAAACATTACTTGTAGAAGTTGTAGTGCGCAGGACTAGATTCATATCTAGGAACAGTTTGTATATAACCGAGGGAATTTCCACTGGCGAGTAGGGACGTTCCAGGAGACTTATGGACGCATATCTTCTGTGATGCAGTTTTACGGGATATTTCCTCCTCGCCAATCGAGTCCCCTGACAGAGGAGTGATGCTACAATATCCGATAATATATTGATGCTTACTTTTCTCTATGAATAGATGATGTATTGATCATGTAATGTTAGACTAGTGCTGCTAAAATTCATGTGCAAATTTATATGGTAATTCATTAATATCTCTGGTTTTAATAGAATAAAATACTATTGTTTTACTGAGCACAGACTTCTTGTCTCTTGCCTAATTAGTATATTAGTGAGCGCTATGTATGTAAGGACCATAAGTCCATCATATTGACTCGGTAAGACATAAATTGGCGTAGTCGGCAGGATTTTTCTTTAAACACAGTTTTGTTATCACAAATATATAGTTGGCACTTTTTTTTCTTGTGACAATGTTTAGGAAACGAAAAGAAAAACAAAATGATGTTGTAGAGGTGCCTGGCTGGACCACGGCACCCTATGATATACTGGCACATGAATTGAGTAGCTCTGGGCTAGCAGAACAATGGTTGAGTAAGCTCAAAGGTAGTGAACCCACTGATGTTGTTGAAGTACTCAGGGGGGTCACCGCAAAGGCGGGTGATGTAGTGTCGCTTGGGCGACGAACCTGGATCCTGCTCAGTGCATATCGCGCGATGCATGAGAGGAATCAACAGATGCAGAGAAAATGTTCTCAGTTGGAACAAAAAGTGATAGAGTTAGGTGGGCAGAAAGTGGTGCTGGATTGTAATACCCGTCTGCTTAAAGATAAGTTGGAACACTATCGGAGTGTAGCAGAAAAAGCTGCTATAAAGGTTGCTCAAAATAAATATCGTAAGCGGAAAGGAAAAATCAACAAAGAAAAAGTTTATAAAAGCATAGCCACTGCATCTGTAAATTGGGACCCGGATAAATGGGATGGGGATGTGTGGGATACCTCTTCTTCAGATGACTGGGAGAACCCACCAGCCCCTGTTATTGATCCCCCAAAGTGTTCATCAAAAGTAAAACTAATCCAATTCAAATGCGTATGGAACGCACGGAAAATGAAATAATCCGGTAACAAGCCAGTGATGCAGCTGGCCAGCTTCAATTTGAGGCTGACGGACAACCCCTTATGGTAGACCGAAGTGTCCCCCATACCCGAACCAGAGTCTCCACCGAAGATTATACTCAAAATGAGGTAGACAGCATTCTAACTCAGTTTAAACAAAGGCCAGGAGAGTCAGAAATTGCTTGGTTAGTTAGGATGCATGATTTTGGAGGAACAGGGATAAAACTAGATTTTCAGGACATCACTAAATTTGTTACTCTTTCCCGGGATCCTGTGATCCAGAGATATTTCAAAAACTATTTCAAGGAGAATCAAGAACAATTTCAAAATATTGTAATTATTGTAGCCAGAGCTATATTGGATAAATATCCTACAGAGGCTGACATACCAGTCAATGATAAACCATGGTATACTCTCCGTGATGTTATTGAAAGAAGAAGCTATGCGGAGTGCAGTTTCAGTGTTAGCTGTAGAAGAAGAATATACAGAGTATCCAATGACGGCAAGCATGAGGAGTCGATTGGTAAAGACTGCTCCTCCTGCATATAAAGCTGTGATATTGACCTTAACAGTGGCAATGACAGGAGAACCAGTGAGCAGAGTGATTACTCGAATGAGGGAGTTGCAGGATATGGGTGACTGGAAAGCTGCAGCCCAGGCATCATCTCCTCAAAATCCCTCCCAAACACACCCAGGTAATAGTAAACCCTATAATTCAGAATGGAAGAAAGAAGGGAACCCCTCTAATCCGGATCGGGTATCCCAGAGGGAAATGTTCCAGGCATTATTGAAAGCTGGAATGAGTAAAGAATCTATAGATGGAAAACAGACAGGTGAATTGTGGAGATTTTATAAGCAGAAAGTGTTGTCTGCTAAAAAGGTGGATGCTAAAAAAGAAGTTGGTCAAGAGAAGGAGAAAGCTGTTAAAATTCCAACAGCACCTGAGAAAGTGTCATGGGAAGACTTTAAAACAGTCTATCCTTGGGAGGAACTGGCTGCAGCAGTAGCTACTCGGGTAAGTGATGGCTGGGGCAGGAATGCCTATGAGGCAGCCACGGGAAAAAATTCTAATGAAGAGATATCATAGGTAGCCAGCCAAGCCCCCGTATGGATAAAAAGTGATCAACGTCCATACGTAAATTTAAGTATCCATTGGAAAGGGGGCAATGTACAAAGGGTTCCCGCATTAATTAATACTGGGGCGGAGGCTACCTTAATTTATGGAAATCCAAACAAATTCAAAGGTCCGAAAATTAAAATTGCAGGATTAGGAGGACAAGTTATCACTGGGGTCCAAACACAAGTTGCCCTGAAAATAGGTAATTTACCATTAAGGAATTATCGAGTTTTAGTAGTACTTATACCAGAATATATTTTGGGAATAGATGTTTTGAAAGGGATGACACTAAATTTGGCTGAGGGAAAATTTTCCTTCGGAGTCAGAACAGGTGAAATCCAAATGAGACCTGTGGTAGTTGGAAAAGTGAAAATGCCACCTATACATGTTCCCCCGGCTACAAAAATGGTAGCTATGAAACAATACCGAATTCCGGGAGGACATAAGGAAATTACTGAAACAATCAAAAATTTGGTTGACGTTGGAGTAATGCGTACAACCACCACTGCTGGAACAATCCTGTCTGGCCAGTGAAAAAGAGTGATGGCTCCTGGCGTATGACTGTGGATTATAGAGAATTGAACAAATATACTCCCCCACTAACAGCTGCAATACCGGACACTATTACTATAGTAGAAAATGTGCAAAGTCATAGCGGTACCTGGTATGCAGTGATTGATTTGGCTAATGCGTTCTTTACAATTCCCATAGAGGAAAAAGCTCAAGATCAATTCGCATTTACCTGGTTGGGAAGACAATACACTTTTACTAGGTTGCCACAAGGATGGCTACACAGTCCTACTATTTGTCACCGGACGGTGGCAGAACACCTGGATGAGTTTCCTTTGCCCTCTGAAATGCAATTTTCACATTATATCGATGATATAATGATACAGGGTAATGATGAACAGTCAGTGAAGGAACAGTTGTATAAATTGATATCTCACATGCGAAACAAGGGATGGGAGATTAATGATGCCAAGGTCCAAGGACCATCTCAAGTTGTACAATTTTTAGGAATTCAGTGGAACAAAGGACATAGGGAAATCTTGCCAAAAGCTAAACAGAAAATCATCAATTTCCCTACTCCTAAATCTAAGCATGAAACTCTAATCATATATTGGATTGTTTGGATTTTGGAGACAACATATACCTCATTTGGGACAGATGCTAGCTCCATTGTATAAAGGGACTAGAAAGAAATATGAATTTCATTGGGGAGAGGAACAACAAACTGCATTTGAAATGGTAAAAGAAGCCATACAACAGGCTGTAGATTTGTGGCCAATGATGACGGGGAGTGTAGAATTACATGTATCAGTGCAGAATTTGTATGCCAATTGGTCACTTTGGCAGAAACAAGAGGGAAAAAGAGTCCCCTTAGGGTTTTGGAATCGAAAACTCCCCGTTGCTGGAGAAAAATATACTCCATTTGAACAACAATTGTTGGCCTGCTATTGGTCATTAGTGGAAACTGAACAATTGACTTTAGGACATGAGGTTCTTTTAAGACCAGCAATACCCATCATGCAATGGGTATTATCTAACCCTAAAACAAATAGGGTAGGACACGCACAAGAACAAAGTATCATATAATGGAAATGGTATATTTCTGAAAGAGCAAAGAAAGGTCAAGGCGGGATCGCCTCCCTTCATGAGAAAATAGCTGATATGGGGAGGGAGTGAAGTCCCCTTTACAATCTACTATGTTAGAGGAATCTCCTGTCAAATGGGGAAAATCGTATGAAGATCTAACTGAGCAGCAACAGCAACATTCTTGGTTTACAGACGGATCAGCCCAATATGTCAATGGAAAACGACATTGGAATTAGTGTGGCTTATAACCCCAGATTGGAAAAACATCTGGTCATGGAAGGTCATGGTTAGTGTTGAGCTTTCCGATAAGTATCGGGTATCGGCCGATATTTGCTGTATCGGAATTCCGATACTGACTTCCGATACTTTTTTCATATCGGATACCGGAATCGGAAGTTCCCATAATGCTATCAGCCCGCTCGCTTTGATTCAGCCAATGGGATTCCTCAGAAGTGTTGGCACATCCTGTTAGCGATGTAGGCATGTTAACTATTGGCATGGCTGTGATTGGCTGCTGAAATGATGTCATGATGCACTATAAAAGCCACTGCCGCCGCCATTTCTGGTCACTCTGCTGTGAATTCAGTTAGGGACAGGCTGCTGTTGAAGACTGTGAGGGACAGTTAGAAATAGCGATTCTCAAAACAATATTGTGCTTTACCCAGGCTACATAAACCACCACTGTAGCTTGCTTTTCCCTAGCAACAGTGTTCACAGCTGTCTGCAAGGGCTGTGTGAGTGCAGCTCACACTGTGGAGTGGGTCCTGCAGCCACGTCTGGTTGTAGGCCGCCCAGCGTGCCTCACTGCTACCTCATACATATTTTTCTTTTTGAGCTGCTTATTTTAAAAAAATTCTATCTAGTGTGCTTCCATCCGTATCCATATACGTTGGTTGCAAACACTAGTAGTAGACAGCGGAGCCTTTCTGCAGCCTGTCAGTGCTAGTGCCCACTTAGCTGCACTGTTAACGGCTGTCTGAGAGGTCTCTGACTGTGTGTGAGTGCAGCTCATGCTGAGTAGTGTGTCCTGCAGCTACGTCTGGTTGTAGGCTGCTCAGCGTGCGTCACTGCCTCACAATATTTTTCTTTAATTGCAGCTCATTTTTTCTTCTCCTATTAGTGTGCATCCATCCATATCCATCTACATTGGTTGGTTGCAAACACTATATAGGAGTAGATATAGGAGCCTTTTTTCTGGCTTGTCCCCTCTAGCTGCAGCCAGATTAGTATTACCCAATTTTTTTGGAGCCTCATCTTTTGCATTGTAGGTTACCTGCCTGCATTGTAATAGCTCCAGAAAGTTGGTGATACTCTGACTTTCAAATCTTTGGTCACATCCTTTTAGTTTTTTTTCCCCCCCAAGAAAAAACAAAGTTCACCAAACACTACATTTGAAAGTTGTGTAGGCCACATTATCTCCTATTAAAGTGTAGTCGACACACACACTTCATAAAATTAGTTTTTCTTATACCTGTAACCAGCTGTTCAGGAATAAGCACACTAAGGCCCCCCTTTGTACTTTTCTGCCTATCTTTCTCAGTCTAGCAAGATGAAAAAGGCAGGGAGTAAGGCACGTGGCCGTGGGCGTGGAGTTTCAGCAGGGAGAGGATGTGGGGATTCTGCAGGGAGAGGACGTGGGGATTCTGTGCCTACTGTTGGCACCAGTGAGTCAGCATCCCCCAGTTTTACCAGGCAACAGTCATTTATGCGCAGCTTTGTAGGACCTCACCGTACCCCACTGCTGCGGGAGGAACAAATTGAAGCCGTTGTCGGATGGATGGCAGCTAACGCATCAACTTCAATTACTTCCACATCCTCTCAGGGCCAGAGCACCGAAGAGCAGCCATCTGTCTCTTCACCACCTGCCAAAGTGCCCAGGCAGTCAGAGACCCCTGGACAGGAGCCATCACAGTCTCAACTTCTGTTCTCGGAATCTGTTGGTTTGGAAAGAGGGGGCCAGCCAAGCAGCATTCCAGAATGTGAAGAAGAGGGAGTATGCAGTGATGCGCAACTTCTTTGTCCCTCTGAATCTGAAGAGGCGGGTGGGACAGTGCCTATGGTCAGCACACCTCAGTACGCATCAAATGATGACGAGACTCAGTTACCACTTTCTGGTGCGTACGGTGCTGGCGAGACAACCCAGGAGAAGCAGGTGTTCGAAGAGGGGAGTGTAGATGATGAGGTCCTTGACCCATCATGGCGTGAGGAACAGGAAGGTGGTGGGAGCAGCTCTGAGGAAGAGATTCCCCGAACGGCCAAAACCGGAGGGAGAGGAAGGGGGCAGACTTGGTTGCCTGTAGCCTCCACTTCGGCACCCGTTAGGAGCATTCCACTTTCAAAAGGCAAAAAGGGCGCTCCCAAGACTTGCAGTGCGTGGTCCTTTTTTGACACAGTTGCAGATGACATTTGCTTTGTCAAATGCAAGCTGTGTCATCAGAGAGTCAAAAGAGGGAAAAATGTCAGCAACCTCAATA
Organism: Dendrobates tinctorius; assembly: GCF_039654945.1. Classification (NCBI taxonomy): domain Eukaryota; kingdom Metazoa; phylum Chordata; class Amphibia; order Anura; family Dendrobatidae; genus Dendrobates; species Dendrobates tinctorius. The sequence continues at coordinate 26,428,233 of NW_027361706.1, forward strand.
CCACTAATATGTGGAAACATGTGCGGACCAAGCATGAGCTGGAGTTACACAGACACACTGAAGACGTAGGCCAACGTACAGTACCAACCACCACCTCTTCAGCTCGTGTTGGGGCCTCTTCCTCCAGCTCACACACAGCTGGTTCGGCTTCCTCACAGGATCGCCAAGGAAGAACCTCTGGCACTGTTGTCCGGAGACCCTGTGACATTCCACCCACAGCACCACGTTCCAAGTCATCCTCACACTCCCAGGCCACTCTGCAGCCATCAGTAGCACAGGCATGGGAGAAAAGGCGGCCATACTCTGCAAACCATCCCCGAGCACAGGCTCTGAATGCTGGCATTGCCAAACTACTGGCCCTTGAAATGCTGTCATTCAGGCTGGTGGATACTGACACCTTCCGGGACTTCATGGCATTGGCAGTCCCACAATACCCTGTGCCCAGCCGCTTTTATTTCAGCAGGCGAGCCGTCCCTGCCCTGCAGACACATGTGGAGGCAAACATAAAACATGCGCTACTAAACGCCGTCAGTAGCAAGGTCCACCTGACCACCGATGCGTGGACCAGTAAAGATGGACAGGGACGATACCTTTCCCTCACTGCCCATTGGGTCAATGTTGTGGAGACGGGTACAGATCTGGAGAGTGGCGCTCTATGTGTTCTGCCAACTCCACGGATTGCAGGAATCCAGTCTGTACACATTGACTCCTCCTCCTACTCCAGTTCCTCTGAAACAGCGCAGCTGGAGCCTGTTACGACCGATATGAGCACAGCTGTGGCCAAACGTCAACAGGCCGTTCTGAAATTAATTTAATTGGGGAATCGAAGCCACACAGCGCAGGAGCTCTGGAATGCCATCAAGCAGGAGAGCGACGTGTGGTTTCTGCCAGCGAATCTCCAGCCGGGCTTGGTAGTGTGTGACAATAGCCGAAATCTGGTGGCAGCTCTTGGCCTTGGCAACCTCACTCACATCCCATGTCTGGCATATGTGCTCAACTTGGTCGTGCAGATCTTTCTGAGGGACTATCCGGATCTTGATGCACTGCTACACAAGGTCCGCAAAGAGTGCGCTCACTTGAGGCGTTCCAGCACGGCAAGATCGCACCTTGCTGCTCTGCAGCGCCGATTACACCTTCGGGAACATCGCATCATATGTGACCTACCCACCAGGTGGAATTCAACATTACATATGTTGGAGCGGTTGTGTGAGCAGCAGGCAGCAGTCATGGAGTACCAGCTGCATCAGGCGCAACAAGTCGCAATGTGCGCCGGTCACACTTCAGCACCACTGAGTGGGCCTCTATGAAGGACATCTGCTTTGTTTTGCGTGCCTTCGATGATTCCACGCGGATGGCGAGTGCAGATGATGCACTAGTCAGCATGACTGTCCCCCTTATCTGCATGCTTCAAAAAACACTGCAAGCACTAAGGGAGGAGGTTTTGGAAGAGGTGGAGGATGAGGAGTCCCAAATGCCATCTGCTTCTGGACAGTCTGTGCTACGTGCTTCCTCACAAAGGCCTAGGCAGGGGACACTTTGTGAGGAGGATGAGGAGGAGTCGATGGAGGAGGAAGACATCTCTCCACAGGAGGGAGGTACACAAAGCTGTAGTCAGTATGTACAGCGAGGGTGGGGTGATGCAGAGCAGGCAGAGATCACGCCTCAAGCAGGGGACAGCGGTTCTTTGGCAGTTGGGAGTCTGCAGCACATGGTTGACTTCATGCTGCAGTGCCTGAGAAACGACCGCCGCATCGCCCACATTCTCTACATGGCTGATTATTGGGTGTACACCCTCCTAGATCCTCGCTACCGGGACAACTTGCAAACCCTCATACCAACGTTGAACCGGGAGCGTAAACTGCGGGAGTACCAAGTCACACTGGTGCAGGCCACCATGTTTTCCATTCCACCCGACAGCAGTGGTGCTAGTGCTTTACAAAGCACCTCTGTGCGTCGACCCAGTGGAGGAAACTCGGCACAAAGAGGGAGTAGAGGCAGCACCTCAGCACAAGGCAAGACCACTATGGCCCAAATGTGGCAAAGTTTTGTGTGTCCGCCACAATTGTCTACACCATCACTGACGGCTCCAGTCAGCAGGAGGCAACGTTTCCGTCAGATGGTGACAGACTACATGTCTTGCCCTGTGCGTGTACTCCCAGATGGCTCTTCCCCCTTCAAGTTTTGGGTCTCTAAGCTGGATACATGGCCAGAGCTTAGCCAGTATGCATTGGAGGTGCTGGCTTGCCCTGCTGCCAGTGTATTATCGGAACGCGTCTTTAGTGCCGCAGGTGGTGTACTAACAGACCGTCGCACGCGACTTTCTTCCGATAACGTCGACAGGCTTACTTTTCTGAAAATGAACAAGGCCTGGATCTCCCCAGAATTTGCCAGTCCTCTTCCAGACTAAATAATTGGTTGGCAACTGTATCCGGGTCTCCTGTTGTGTTCATGTTTCTACCACCTGAACTATAATACCTGGGCTTCAACACAGCCAGTTGTTGCTCAGATGTGTCGTCTGCACAGAGAAAAACACTAGCTCCTGTGTTACTGGGGTTCAGTAACGCCAGCTGCTCCCCTGCTGTGTGGACGGCAAAGTCTCCTGCTCCATCCACATTCAAACTACTACTGATTTTTAACCCTGCTCCACTTAGGCCTCTGGCTCCACTGTCTCTAGTATTTCCCCTGGCCTCCAACCCCGCCAGTGACAGCTCTTAAGTGGCGTCTGCATAATCCACACTTGTTCCAGTGTTACTTGGCCTCAGTCACGTATGTTGATCCCCTGATGTGTGTCCGGCAAGGTCTCCTGGTCTGTCCACATTTCTATTACTAGTAGTGTGAATGAGTTGTAGTCTACTACCTCTATAAAACGTGCTGCAAGTTGGCCTCAGCCAGCTCCATGCCTCATCCTGGGCTCCAACAACATCAGTTGGTGTTCAGAAGTGCCGTCTTCACAGAGAAAAAAACACTAGCTCCTGTGTTAGTGGGGTTCAGTAATGCCACTGTTCCCCTGCTGTGTAGACAGCAAAGTCTCCTGCTGCCTCCACATGCCAACACCATCAGGCCTCAGCCTGCTCCATGCCTCATCCTGGGCTCCAACAACGTCAGTTGGTGTTCAGAAGTGCCGTCTTCACAGAGAAAAACACACTAGCTCCTGTGTTAGTGGGGTTCAGTAACGTCAGCTGTTCCCCTGCTGTGTGGACGGCAATGTCTCCTGCTGCCTCCACATTCATAAAACAGCAGGCCTCAGCCTGCTCCATGCCTCATCCTGGGCTCCAACAATGCCAGTTGGTGTTCAGAAGTGCCGTCTTCACAGAGAAAAACACACTAGCTCCTGTGTTATTGGGGTTCAGTAATGCCAGCTGTTCCCATGCTGTGTAGATGGCAAAGTCTCCTGCTGCCTCCACATGCCAAAAAATAGCAGGCCTCAGCCTGCTCCATGCCTCATCCTGGGCTCCAACAACGTCAGTTGGTGTACAGAAGTGCCGTCTTCACAGAAAAAACACACTAGCTCCTGTGTTAGTGGGGTTCAGAAACGTCAGCTGTTCCCCTGCTGTGTGGACGGCAAAGCCTCCTGCTGCCTCCACATGCAAACTACTACAGATTTGTAACTTTGGTCAACTTAGGCCTCTGGCTCCACTGGCTCTATTATTTCCCCGGGCCAACAACCACGCCAGATATACAGCTGTGAAGTGGCGTCTGCACAATCCACACTTGTCCCTGAGTTACTGTGGCTCAGTCCCGTCTGATGATCCCCTGAAGTGTGTCCAGCAAGGTCTCCTGCTCTGTCCACATTCACATTACTAGTAGTGTGAATGAGGACTGAGCAGGAGAGCTTGCCAGACACACATCAGGGGATCAACAGACGGGACTGAGCCACAGTTACACAGGAACAAGTGTGGATTGTGCAGACGCCACTTCACAGCTGTAACTGGCGGGGTTGTTGGCCTGGGGAAATACTAGAGACAGTGGAGCTGGAGGCCATAGTGGAGCACGGCGACAATCAGTAGTAGTCTACAACCTCTATAAAACCAGCTGCAAGTTGTCCTCCCCCTGCTGCATGCTTCATCCTGGGCTACAACACAGCCAGTTGTAGCCTGGAAGTGCCGTCCGCACAGATAGAAACACTCGCTCCTGTGTTAGTGGGGTTCAATAGCGCCAGCTGTTCCCCTGCTGTGTAGACGGCAATGTCTCCTGCTGCCTCCACATGCCAACACCATCAGGCCTCATCCTGGGCTCCAACAACGTCAGTTGGTGTTCAGAAGTGCTGTCTCCGCAGAGAAAAACACTCTAGCTCCTGTGTCAGTGGGGTTCAGTAATGCCAGCTGTTCCCCTGCTGTGTGGACGGCAAAGTCTCCAGCTGCCTCCAAACTCACACTACAACGCTTTTTCTCCTCGCTCCAAGTAGGCCTCAGCCTGCTCGGAGCATTGATCCTGGGCTACAACACAGCCAGTTGTAGCCTGGAAGTGCCGTCCGCACAGATAGAAACACTCGCTCCTGTGTTAGTGGGGTTCAGTAACGCCAGCTGTTCCCCTGCTGTGTGGACGGCAAAGTCTCCAGCTGCCTCCAAACTCACACTACAACGCTTTTTCTCCTCGCTCCAAGTAGGCCTCAGCCTGCTCGGGGCATTGATCCTGGGCTACAACACAGCCAGTTGTAGCCTGGAAGTGCCGTCCGCACAGATAGAAACACTCGCTCCTGTGTTAGTGGGGTTCAGTAATGCCAGCTGTTCCCCTGCTGTGTGGACAGCAAAGTCTCCAGCTGCCTCCAAACTCACACTACAACGCTTTCCACTGTCTCTAGTATTTCCCCTGGCCTCCAACTCCGCGAGTGACAGCTCTGAAGTGGCGTCAGCACTATCCACACTTGTTCCTGTGTTACTTGGCCTCAGTCACGTCAGTTGATCCCCTGATGTGTGTCCGTAAAGGTCTCCTGCTCTGTCCACATTCCCATTACTAGTAGTGTGAATGAGGACAGAGCAGGAGACCTTGCCGGACACACATCGGGGGATCAACTGACGGGACTGAGGCCAAGTAACACAGGAACAAGTGTGGATTGTGCTGACGCCACTCCAGAGCTGTCACTCGCGGGGTTGGAGGCCAGGGGAAATACTAGAGACAGTGGAGCCAGAGGCCTAAGTGGAGCACGGTTACAATCAGTAGTAGTCTACAACCTCTATAAAATGTGCTGGAAGTTGGCCTCAGCCAACTCCATGCCTCATCCTGGGCTCCAACAATGCCAGTTGGTGTTCAGAAGTGCCGTCTTAACAGAGAAACACACACTAGCTCCTGTGTTAGTGGGGTTCAGTAATGCCAGCTGTTCCCCTGCTGTGCGGATGGCAAAGTCTCCTGCTGCCTCCAACATCACACTACACGTTATTTTCCACTTGCTCCAAGTAGGCCTCAGCCTGCTCGGAGCATTGATCCTGGGCTTCAACACAGCCAGTTGTAGCTTGGAAGTGCCGTCCGCACAGATAGAAACACTCGCTCCTGTGTCTGTGGGATTCAGTAACGCCATCTGTTCCCCTGCTGTGCGGATGGCAAAGTCTCCTGCTGCCTCCAACATCACACTACATGTTATTTTCCACTTGCTCCAAGTAGGCCTCAGCCTGCTCGGAGCATTGATCCTGGGCTTCAACACAGCCAGTTGTAGCTTGGAAGTGCCGTCTGCACAGATAGAAACACTCGCTCCTGTGTCTGTGGGGTTCAGCAACGCCAGCTGTTCCCCTGCTGTGCGGATGGCAAAGTCTCCTGCTGCCTCCAACATCACACTACATGTTATTTTCCACTTGCTCCAAGTAGGCCTCAGCCTGCTCGGAGCATTGATCCTGGGCTTCAACACAGCCAGTTGTAGCTTGGAAGTGCCGTCTGCACAGATAGAAACACTCGCTCCTGTGTTTGTGGGGTTCCGTAACACCAGCTGTTCCCCTGCTGTGCGGATGGCAAAGTCTCCTGCTGCCTCCAACATCACACTACTACTGACTTTTAACCGTGGTCCACTTAGGCCTCTGGCTGTACTGTCTCTACTATTTCCCCTGGCCTCCAACCCCGCCAGTCGCTGCTCTGATGTGCCGTCTGCACAATCCACACTTGTTCCTGTGTTACTGGGGCTCAGTCACGTCAGTTGATCCCCTGTGGTGTGTCCGGCAATGTCTCCTGCTCTGTTCCCATTCCAATTAATAGTTGTGGGAATGTGGACAGAGCAGGACACCTTGCCGGACACACATCAGGGGATCAACTGACGTGACTGAGCCCCAGTAGCTCAGGAACAAGTGTGGATTGTGCAGACAACTCTGCAGAGTAACAACTGCCGTGTTTGGAGGCCAGGGGAAATACTAGACACAGTAGAGCCAGAGGCCAAAGTGGATCACGGTTACAATCAGTAGTTGTGTACAACCAATATAAAACTCGCTCCAAGTTGGCCTCAGCCTGCTGCCTGATTGACCCCTGGGCTTCAATATCGCATGTTGCTGCTCAGAAGTGTGTTTGCCACAGGTACTCCCTCCTGCCCAGCAGGGTTCCAGCAACGTCAGCTGTTTCTCGGCAGAGCCTTTGGCCTAGGTGCCTCCTTCATGGTATCCGAGTTACAGCAACGTCTCCTGGTCCTTGGTAGTGCTTTTTAGCACAGGTACCTCCTGCTTAGTAACCGTGTTCCAGCAACTTCAGCTGGTCCACGGTTGTCCCATTGGCTCTTGTTCCTTTTGCTGCCCCTCCGGGTTCCAGCACCGTCAGCTGGTTCTCGGCAGTGTCTTTGGCATGGGTACTCCCTCCTGCCCAGCCTGGTTACAACACGCCTGCTGTTTCCGGGTAGTGTCGACGTCACTTTGCCACTGATACGTTGTCCTGTCGTGTTGCGGTCTGGTTAGCCGAGTCTATGGTGCCTGCAGTTTCAGTGCTTCCTTTGTGGGCTGCGGGTTCTGGTAACAAAGGCTGGTTCCATAGTGCCAATAGGACAAGCACTCCCTGTAGGACTGTGGGTTTCGGTAACTGCGGCCGGCTTGCGGCCTTGCAACTTTGTTTTTCATGGGTACCTTCTGCTACCTGTCACAGCCCCCGAGCCCCCTGTCACGCTCCCAGCCCGGCGCCCCCGTGCGCGCAGCTGTACTTACCTCGCCCGGCAGCCGCGCTCCCTCCAGCAGCTGCGCTCCCTCCAGCCCCGGCGTCGGCGTCTCTCTTCCTCCGGCCTGCGGCTGGTGACGTCACCGCGGGTCTCGCGCATGCGCTGTAGGCCGTGGCCGGCTCTCCACAGCTGAGCTGGTCTCCGGCGGTGCCCTGCCCCGATTGCACCGCTGGACCAATGAGGGCACAGCGGCAGCCATATCAGGCCGCCCTCCACTAGTGGAGGCGCCTGACCGTGGTTGTTTCTTTCAGTACCTCAGGCCCTGTGTTCTCGCCTGGAATCAGGCTCCCTGCCTAATCTCTGCATTTGCTTCCAGCCCTGCTCCAAGTCCTGTGTCCGTGCCTGCTCCAAGTCCTGTGTCCGTGCCTGCTCCAAGTCCGGTGTCCGTACCTGCTCCAAGTCCTGTGTCTAGCCCTGCTCCAAGTCCTGTGTCCGTACCTGCTTCAAGTCCGGTGTCTGTACCTGCTCCAAGTCCTGTGTCCGTACCTGCTCCTGTCCTGTGTCCGTGCCTGCTCCAGTCCTTTGTCCGTGCCTGTTCCAGTCCTGTCTCCGTACCTGCTCCAGCTCTGCCTACCCGAGTCCATACCTGCCGTCAGTCTCAGGCCCTGCCTGCACGGGCCTCAACCTGCTGTCCTGTTCTATTCTAGGTTACCGGTGTCTGTTCCAGCCATCCTTACGCAGTCCTTCTTCCCATCTACAGCTCTGTGATCCATTCCGAGCCGCCCCTCTTCCGGCATTCGAGTCTCTGGTCCTGCGCCAAACGGTCCCTGTATAGGGGTCGGTCACACCTGGTTGCTCATCCGGGGTCCCTCGGTGCCACGGTCCAGAGGGTCCACTCCAGGGAATTCCGCCTTGCCGTGTGCGGTGCTAACAGAACGGTCAGGCCATGGATCCCCCCGGTGTTTCCGCTCCCGATCAAAAGGAGCTCCTCTTTTTACGGGAGAACCAGGGGCGCATCATGTCGGTCATGAAGGCCATGGAGTCCCGCCTGTCCGCTCTTCAGGCGGCCGATCCGGGGAATGCCGCTCAGCTGGCCGGCCTCCAGCAGGAGCTGAGCCAGCAGCGGGACGCTCAGTCCCATATTTTGTCTTATATGGCCTCGGTAGACAGCCGTCTGGGAGATCTCCAGTCCGCGGCCTCGGCCGCCATCCCCAGTCCCGCTCCGTTTCCCTCTCCTCGCCTTGCCAAACCACCCCGATACGGTGGGGACCCCAAACAGTGTAGAGGGTTCCTAATCCAGTGTGGCTTGCATTTTGAGCTTCAACCTCATCAGTATCCCTCCGATAGGGCCAAGGTGGCCTTTATCATGTCCCATCTGGAGGGAGAGGCCTTATCTTGGTTAAATCCGCTCTGGGAGAGGGACGATCCTATAGTCTCTAACATCCCGGTTTTCTTGGACACCTTTCGTAAGGTGTTCGATGAGCCCGGACGGGTAGCCTCGCTTACTGAATCACTATTCAACCTCCACCAGGGCACCCTGACAATTGGTCAATACGCCATTCGGTTCCGCACCATGTCCTCCGAATTGGGTTGGAATAACGCGGCATTGGTCGGGGCCTTTTGGCGTGGGTTGTCGGGCAGAATTAAGGATGAGTTGGTGGGGCGGGATACTCCCACCACCCTCGAGGACCTCATCTCCCTGGCCACTCGAATAGACCTCCGGTTCCAGGAGCGCGCCCGAGAAACAGCGAGGGACAGCAGGCCCATTAGGCCTGCCCCGATCGCTAACCGGTCCTTTAATCCACGCCCGCCTGGCCCTGTACATACTCCGCCCCCTGAGCCCATACAGGTGGATCGGGTCCGGAAGGCTGAGAGACGTCAGAGGGAGAGACGGGAGCAAGGTCTTTGTATTTATTGTGGGGGGGCATCCCACTTCATCCGCTCTTGTCCTGAGAGACCGGGAAACTCTTCCACCTAGGCCAGGTAAGAGAGGCCTTCCTAGGTGATTACGATTCCTCTCAGGCCCTCACACTTTCTGTTCTTCTACTTTCAGGGGAGAGGCGTGGGTCCGAGGTGGCCTATGTGGATTCGGGCTCAGCAGGCAACTTCATCCGGCGTGAAGTTGTGGACAAATATCGTATTCCCGTGGTCACCCTGAAGAACCCCCGGATTATCGCTTCCGTTGATGGCCGACCGCTATTGGAATCCATCACCGCGGTCACAGAAGAGGTAATCTTGCAAGTCGGCGCCCTCCACCGTGAAAAAGTAGCCTTCTACGTGTTGCCCGACTTGTCTCATGCCATTCTACTTGGTCTCCCGTGGTTACGGACACACCAGCCGGTACTCAACTGGTCAACCGGGGAGGTCTTGCGCTGGGGAGACCCGTGTCATGGTCGCTGTCTGATCCCCATTCATTCAGTGGTTCCCATCCGCCCACCTCAGGACCTCTCTGGGCTTCCTTCAGCTTATTGGGCTTATGCAGACGTTTTCGACAAGAAGGAGTCGGAGGTCCTCCCACCACATCGGTCATTCGACTGCCCGATTGAGCTAATCCCAGGTTCTACTCCTCCCAGGGGCAGGATCTACCCGCTGTCCCCTGCAGAATCCGCAGCCATGTCCGAATACGTCACGGAGAACCTCGCCAAGGGATTCATTCGGAAGTCTTCGTCTCCTGCCGGCGCCGGGTTCTTCTTTGTTAAAAAGAAAGACGGTTCGCTGCGCCCATGCATCGATTATAGAGAATTGAACATCATCACTATCAAAAACCGGTACCCACTCCCTCTTATCCCAGAGTTGTTTGACCGTCTCAGAGGGGCACGCATCTTCTCCAAATTGGACCTCAGGGGGGCGTACAACCTCATCCGCATCCGTGCCGGCGATGAATGGAAGACCGCCTTTAACACCCGTGACGGTCATTATGAGTACTTAGTGATGCCATTCGGTCTGTGCAATGCCCCGGCGGTGTTCCAGGAGTTCGTCAATGAAATCTTTTGGGATCTCCTGTACTCCTGTGTCGTAGTATACCTGGATGACATCCTGGTCTTCTCCCCAGATCTTCCATCCCACAGGAGGACTGTCCGCCTTGTTCTTCGGCGTCTTCGAGAGAATCGTCTATATGCCAAGATGGAGAAGTGCCTATTCGAGCAGACCTCACTGCATTTTCTGGGCTACATCGTTTCCGATGCCGGGCTGCAGATGGATCCCGAGAAACTGTCCGCCATTCTCAAGTGGCCTCGCCCCGTTGGCTTAAGAGCCATTCAACGTTTTTTGGGGTTCGCCAACTACTATCGGCAGTTCATTCCGCACTTTTCCTCACTTTCCAGGCCGATCTCGGCCCTTACCCGAAAGAGGATCTCGGCTAACTCTTGGACACCCGAAGCCGAAGAGGCCTTCCAGTCGCTAAAACAAGCTTTTTCCACGGCTCCCGTATTGATCCGTCCTGAGAGCAGCAAGCCTTTTGTGCTGGAGGTGGACGCTTCCTTGACTGGCGCCGGGGCTGTCTTATCCCAGAGGACCGGTTCGGGCCGCCTACGCCCTTGTGGATTCTTCTCCAGAGCCTTCTCGCCTGCTGAGTGTAACTATTCGATTGGCGACCGCGAGCTTTTGCCCATCAAATTGGCATTGGAGGAGTGGCGTCACCTTCTGGAAGGAGCAGTTCACCCATTTGTTGTTTACTCTGACCACAAAAATCTAGCCTACCTCCAGACCGCCCAGAGACTCAATCCGCTTTGATTTCGAGCTGCACTTCCGCCCTGGAGACAAGAACGCTAAAGCCGATGCTCTATCCAGAGTCTTTCAACCAACTGAGTCTGGGGAGGAACCTTCCCATGTTATCGAGCCTACGAGGATAATCACAGTGGCTCCGTTGTCTCTGCTTTCTCCACCTCCGGGCAAGACTCTCGTACCAGAGGACGTCAAGAGGAGAGTTCTTCTGTGGGGGCATTCCTCCAAACTGGCTGGTCATGCCGAAATTGGGAAGACCCTGGCTCTCATAATGCGGTATTATTGGTGGCCCACTCTTCGTCAAGATGTGGCAGACTTCGTCGCCTCCTTTTCCTCCTGTGCTAGGAATAAGACACCCCGTCGTCCTCCATTTGGCCTGCTGCTTCCTTGCCGGTACCGAAGTCGCCTTGGGAGAATATCGCCATGGACTTTATCACGGATCTGCCCCGCTCGTCTGGCTGTACGGTGATTCTTGTGGTAGTGGACCGCTTTTCTAAAATGGCGCATTTCATTCCGTTAAGCGGCCTTCCTTCCGCACCCGGATTAGCCAAGATCTTCGTCCATCAGATTTTCAGACTACATGGTCTACCTGAACGAATTGTCTCTGATCGTGGAGTACAGTTTACGGCTAAATTTTGGAGAGCGCTATGCAAACTTCTGGATATTTCCTTGGATTTTTCATCTGCCTATCATCCACAGACCAATGGGCAAGCGGAACGAACTAACCAGACCCTGACTGCATACCTTCGGCATTTTTCCAACGGCCACCAGGATAATTGGGTTGATCTGCTTCCTTGGGCGGAATTCGCCTACAACAATCATGCCGGCGAACCCTCTACTAAATCGCCCTTTTTTGTGGTATTCGGCAAACATCCTAACATACCTCTTCCTGTCGCCCCAACCTCCGAAGTACCGGCAGCCAACTCCTTGTTCCAGGAATTCTCTGAAATCTGGTCTGAGACCAACTCCGCCCTCAAAAGGGCCAGTGAGCGAATGAAGAGGACGCAGACAAGAGGAGGCTGGATCCTCCACCGTTTCACATTGGGGATAAGGTCTGGCTTTCATCCAAGTACATCCGACTAAAACTACCCTCTTACAAGCTGGGCCCCCGGTACATAGGTCCTTTTGAGATCCTGGAACGAGTCAACAAAGTCGCCTACAAGTTGAGGTTGCCTGCTTCGCTCCGTATCCCGAACACCTTCCACGTCTCTCTCCTGAAACCTGTGGTCCTGAATCAGTTCCATCCTTCACCTACTCCAGCCTCTCAGCCGGTGGGCTCGGATGACACTTTCGAGGTAAGGGATATTCTCGCCATGAGGAGAGTTAGAGGGAGGACCTTTTTCCTTGTTGACTGGGAGGGGTTTGGTCCTGAGGAGAGATCCTGGGAGCCCCGGGAGAACATCAACGCCCCCCACATTCTCAGGAAATTTTTTGCCAACCGCAGCAGGGGGCGGCTTAAGGGGGAGGGTACTGTCACGGCCCCCGATCCCCCTGTCACGCTCCCAGCCCGGCGCCCCCGTGCGCGCAGCTGTACTTACCTCACCCGGCAGCCGCGCTCCCTCCAGCAGCCGCGCTCCCTCCAGCCCCGGCGTCGGCGTCTCTCTTCCTCCGGCCCGCGGCTGGTGACGTCACCACGGGTCTCGCGCAAGGGTAATAGGAGAAATTAGTCCCCAAAAGTTGTTGTGCAATTTTTCCTGAGTACGCTGATACCCCATATGTGGGGGTAAACCACTGTTTGGGCACACGTCGGGGCTTGGAAGGGAGGGAGCACCGTTTGACTTTTTGAACGCAAAATTGGCTGGAATCAATGGTTGCACCATATCGCGTTTGGAGACCCCCTGATGTGCCTAAACAGTGGAAACCCCACAATTCTAACTTCAACCCTAACCCCAACACATCCCTAACCACAGTCCTAACCCCAACACATCTCTAACCCTAATCCCAGCCCTAACCATAACCCTAACCCCAACACACCCCTAACCCCAACACTAACCATAACACTAACCACAAGCCTAACCCTAATTCTAACCCTAACCCTAATTCCAACCCTAACCCTAATTCTAACCCTAATTCCAACCCTAACCCTAATTCCAACACTAACCCTAATTCCAACCCCAACCCTAATTCCAACCCTAACCCTCTTTCCAACCCTAACCCTCTTTCCAACCCTAACCCTCTTTCTAACCCTAACCCTAACCCTCTTTCCAACCCTAACCCTAACCCTAATGGAAAAAAAAAATAAAAATATTTTCTTTATTTTATTAGTTATGCCTACCTATGGGGGTGATAATCGGGGGGTTCATTTACTTTTTATTTCATTTTGATCACTGTGAGAGTGATCAAAATGAAATAATGGAATCTGCAGCCGGCAGATTCGGGCGGGCGCACTGCGCATGCGCCCGCCATTTTCTAAGATGGCGGCGCCCATGAACCGGACCCGCCGCGGCGGGGGGACTTAGAAGGTGCTGGGGGCTGTGAGAGTGGGTGAGGGGGTTATCGGAAGCTGGCGGGGAGCGGAGGGAATGGGAGGGGGGCATATGATGACAGCGGCGGCAGATCACCGCTGTCATTCAGTTGCGGGGGGGCGATCGCCGGGGGGGGCGAATCGGTGTCTCCAGCCATGTCTGATGCTACTGCAGCATCGGCCATGGCTGGATTGTAGTATTTCATCAATTTTCATTGATGAAATATTACTATCGCTCTGATTGGCTGTTTCACTTTTAACAGCCAATCAGAGCGATCGTAGCCATGTGGGGGTGAAGCCACGCCCCCTGTGGTGAATTACAAAGCCCCCTGTATCTGCGGGTCAGGTGACCTTTCATTGACCCCGGCCACCCGATCCGCAGGGGGGCTTTGAATTCATGACACAGGGTATGCGTCATAGGTCGGATTGGCACCGACTTTCATGACGCATACGCTGTGTCACAGGTCGGGAACCGGTTAATTCTGAAGCAGATAAAGCCGCTGCCATTAGGCAAACTTCGGAAGTTGATCAAGATAAAGAAAAATGGCTGCACGGTACAGCTGTTTGGGTGCACAACAAAAGTGGACACCTGGGAGAAAAGGCCACTTACAGGTGGGCCCAAGAAAGAGGTGTCCCCTTAACCATGGACATAATTAAGCAAGTCCTTGTACAATGTCCAATATGCCAACATTCACAGAAACGAGAAGTACCACACACAGTTATGGGACACATAGCAAGGGGTCAATTACCTGCACAGATTTGGCAGATGGATTTTATTGGTCCACTCAGTGAAAGCAGGGGATGCAAATACATTTGTACAGCTGTAGATACATATTCAGGACTACTGATTGGTTTCCCCTGCAAAGCAGCTACACAATGGAGCACACTTAGGACTTTAGAGATTATTACCCAATATTATGGTGTTCCATTACAAATACAAACTGACAATGGGTCACACTTCACTGGCCAACAAGTAAAAGACTATGCTAATGAGCATAATATTCAATGGGTATATCACATGCCATACTATCCACAAGTTGCAGGGTTAGTGGAGAGAATGAATGGGATCTTTAAATCCACATTAAAGAAAGTGCACGGTGTAGAAGGAGAATATGGCCAGTGGAGAGACAATTTAAGTGAGGCATTACAAATCATTAACAACAGGCCTATTACTGATTCCATGACACCACTAATGAGGATGCTGACACCAAACCTTACAGTACATGAGGCACATGTGGTACATACAATTACCTGGTGGAAGATAACGCAAGACGCCAAAATCCCTGAGAGGGAAACTCCTTTGTCTGCTGGATTAGATCTCAGTGCAATAGAAGCGATTGTTGTACCTCCAGGTAAGACTGTTCCAATCTCAACGGGATTAGGGTGTCAGATACCCAAGGGACATTTGGTCAGTTGGCCACTCGCTCTAGTTTTGCTCTAAAAAGGGCAGTAGTGGTAGGAGGAGTCATTGATGCTGACTATCAAGGGGAAATTAAAGTCCTCATAATAAATTTGGGAATAGAGCCATTGGTTATTGCTAAAGGACAGAAAATAGCTCAAATGTTGGTGATTCCAATTGATCTTGCTCAATCAATTGAAGGACAAGCTCCTCTAGAACTGTCTATGAGGGGGATAAAGGATTTGGGTCATCGGATGTGACCAATGTTGGAGCAAAAATTTGGGTACAAAATAGGCAAGGACCGCCATCTGCGGCGGAGGTTATTGCCATTGGGAAAGACCATACCCTATTGATCATGAGACCAGAGCAGGAAAAGTGGGAATACATCCCACAAGAAAAATGTTACTTGCGAGAATAACTCTCTTTATTTAAATTTTAGATGCTTGTACAGTGGTGCCTTGGAATCCTTGGAGGCCTGTGTTGGCTCATTGATACATGGACCCCCGGAGTTAAGTTGACTACGGAACAGGTGCCTCCCTTGCCAAGGCCTGGAGATTGGAATGTTTATAATGTATCAAATAATGGAACATTGGTATTCAACGTGAACGTGACGCTAATAAACAGAACAGCATCGTGGATGTATGGGCCGCTATATGAAGAACCCCCACCCTATGACTATTCAGGACGACGACCATGGCCTTTTACAGTACTAACGAATGGCACTGGAACTGTACAAGTTGCAGCAGAAGAAAATATTGCTTGCTGGGAGGAAGACATAGACAAACTGTTAATTAAACCTCCAAATGTTGGAATAAATTGGACAGTATTTGCTAATTATTCTGAAAAAGGACTAAATGCTACAAATTTTAGTTTTCAGCTAAATAGAACTAAATAGGGTAATAGCTATTAACCCTAAGCCAAAAAGGACGGATGGTGGTGTATGGGGAGGAGTATCTAGCTTAAGACAGTACTTAAGAATAATTCAAACAAATGCTTCAAAGATTGATCCGGGACATATGAAAAGAATCCCAACATCCTGTATAAAAACTGGTACCCAATCTCGGAAAACCATTGTTTCAGTTGTAGTTACCTTTCCTCCCACACACCCATGCCCCATTCGAAAGAATGGAGCATGGTATGATACATTAATGGGAGCATATGGTACAGTAACTGGAACTTTAAATGGTTTTGATATAGAGGCTCTGGCCAATCGAATGAGTAATGCAGGGAAGGATATACAGAATGCTTTGACTTTACAAGGAAAATGGATGCCTACTATATGGCAGTCATGGACTCAAGCACCGGAGTAGATCAGTTTTTATTAGCTATGCAGAATGCTTCAAATAATTTTAACTTTGAAGCAGGGTCTAATATAAGTAAAGCTTTGAATTGGACCACTTGTACATTGCAGACTATATATCAAATGCAGCAGAAAACTACAATGCAAACTCAATTAATGACAGGGAATGAAAAAGTTTGGAGGACCGTATTTAATAATACAATTTCAAAAACTTCATGGTTAAAAATTGAAGTCCCTAAAATGATTTTCAGTGATACAAGTTGTCAAGGTATATTATATATATATACAATGTAACAAATCAACAAATGTGTAGGTATGTTGTATTACCATTATTATTGGGGCCCCCAGGGTCACAATGATTTTGGATGCCTACCATGTATGGTATGTATATTGATGTTAACAATAGAACACATGATTTAAGTTTATGTGAGGATACTTTGGACGGAAATATTTGCAGATTACATTCTACAGTATATGAACCTTGTCTATTGCAAAATACCGTTAATATCTGTGAATTTACTGTTTTACCTATAACATTCAAATTGTTAGTAGAAATAGCTTCACAAGAAGTTTGTGTGGTAACAGATACCCCTATAATACCAGATATGCAAACTCCCTTTGTGGGATGTTTGAAGGATGTATCCACAATACGATGGGAAAATCAGACATTCTTACTAACTCCTGATCAAGTTATACAAGAAACGGTTCAGTGGAACCCTAAACTTTTAGAAGTAAACAATTGGCAATTAAATATGACTAAATTAAGAGATGTTATTACGCATTCAGAAGATGGTATGAAGATGCTTTCTGCTTTAAATAAAACAATACAACAGCATATAATTAGAACTACCATAGTTGTAGGAAAAATTGTAAAAATGGGGTCTATAATAGCTGATGCTACTTCTCATCATTGGTATGATATATTCATGGGTCATTCTCCCTCACCTCAAAAGATGCTAAATTGGATCATTCACCCTGTGTTGGTACTTGCCATAATAGTAATGCTCCTTTCAACGTGGAATTGCTATATGGCATACAAAATATTCTGTAGGAAACCAAAAGTACTGATGGTGACCTATGGAAGTGGAAAATAATTCCCATGCTCAAGGACCGATTGTGATACTTATGTGATATGAATGATGCATGATTGATATTAGAAAAGGTATCCAGATGGTAGGTGATCACGGGTCTTATTATTCCTTTTCAAAAGTATTCAGTACAACATTACCAGAGACTGGGGATTTGACTGCTGAATGACCTCTTTGAGTACATGATGAGTACATGCATAAGGAATGTGAAAAACAACCATACAGCACTTGCGTAACACAAGCAGAGCATGAGTTGAAATGTTCACTGCGCAGCTGTACAGCTTGTGTAAACATTACTTGTAGAAGTTGTAGCGCGCAGGACTAGATTCATATCTAGAAACAGTTTGTATATAACCGAGGGAATTTCCACTGGCGAGTAGGGACGTTCCAGGAGACTTATGGACGCATATCTTCTGTGATGGAGTTTTACGGGATATTCCCTCCTCGCCAATCGAGTCCCCCGATAGAGGAGTGATGCTACAATATCCGGTAATATATTGATGCTTACTTTCTCTATGAATAGATGATGTATTGATCATGTAATGTTAGACTAGTGCTGCTAAAATTTATGTGCAAATTTATATGTTCATTAATATCTCTGATTTTAATAGAATAAAATACTATTGTTTTACTGAGCACAGACTTCTTGTCTCTTGCCTAATTAGTATATTAGTGAGCGCTACGTATGTAAGGACTATAAGTCCACTTCCTTTTGGAAGTGCATTGAGCAGCAAGGTGGTGTGCTGGTAAAAGGGGGAAAAAAAAAAAAAAAAAAAAAGAAATCTTTTAAATCTTTTGCCTGAGCGAGTGTGAACGAGCTGAGTGTGACCTGAGCGTAAGTGCGAACTGTGGTAAGTGTGTGACTTGAGATTCAGTGAAGAGGTGTTTGGAAAACCTATAACAAATAACTGTGTGAGTTGCTGAATTGTAGGTTGCTGAGTGCTTTCTACCTGTCCAATTTTTGGGGGGCTTGTTTAACCTATTTTTTTCTCTCTAATCTTTAATCTCTTATTTTACTATCTGTGCTTTTAAGGGTTAGCTATATTGCATTTAAATCTTGAGGTGTAACTATATTCACAAGGGGTTAATTAAGGGTGGGAGTTCATAATTAAGGGTTTATAAGGGGCAGCTGGTTGGGGCTCAACTCCTTTTGAAAGTGTATTGAGCAGCAAGGTGGTGTGCTGGTAAAAGGGGAAAAAAAAAAAAGAAAAGAAATCTTTTAAATCTTTTGCCTGAGCGAGTGTGAACGAGCTGAGTGTGACCTGAGTGTAAGTGCGAACTGTGGTAAGTGTGTGACTTGAGATTCAGTGACTTTGGATTTAGGGAGTTTCCAAGGGAGGTATTACTGAATTGCTGTTATATTTTATTAATACTTTTTATTTATTTTTGCTTATCTTATTGTCTGGTGCAATCCCCATTAGGATGTGCTCCACTATTGCCAATGCCATCCAGTGCACGTCTTGCCGCATGTATGAAATCCTTGAACAGCCGGTCGAGGGTGCATACTGCTGTGCGAGATGTGAGCACGTTGTGCATTTGGAAGCCCAGATACTGGATCTAAATGTGCAGCTGGCAACACTGAGATCCATAGACAATATGGAAAGGAGTCTTCTGCTCACTGAGCAGACGCTCAATGGGATAGATGAGGGGGGGGATGCTAGGTTGGAGCTGCAGGACAATGAAGCAGCTAGCTGGGTGACAGTTAGAAGGTGGGGTAGAGGGAAGAGCACCAGGGAGGCTAGTCCTGATCTGGCACACCCCAATAAGTTTGCTAAGTTGGCAGATGAGGGGAGTGTTAGTGCAGGAGTAGCACTGCTGCAGCAAGGCATGTCCTCTGAAAGCCGGAGGAGTGTCTGCTCCAGTAAGAGGGGAAATAGGAGAGCAGGACAGGCCAGACAGGTTCTGGTAGTGGGAGACTCAATTATAAGGGGAACAGATAGGGCAATCTGTCACAAAGACAGGAATCGTCGAACGGTGTGCTGCCTACCTGGCGCTCGAGTCCGACACATCGCTGATCGGGTTGACAGATTACTGGGAGGGGCTGGTGAGGATCCAGCTGTCATGGTGCACATTGGCACAAATGACAAAGTTAGAGGTAGGTGGAAGGTCCTTAAAGATGATTTCAGGGAATTAGGCTGTAAGCTTAAAGCAAGGACCTCCAAGGTGGTATTTTCGGAAATACTTCCTGTACCACGGGCCACGCCAGAGAGTCAACGGGAGATTAGGGAGGTTAATAAGTGGCTCAGGAATTGGTGTAGGAAGGAGGGGTTTGGGTTCCTGCAGAACTGGGCCGACTTCTCAGTTGGCTACAGGTTCTACGCTAGGGACGGGCTGCACCTCAATGGGGAGGGTGTAGCTGTGCTGGGGGAGAAAATGGCTAGAAGGTTGGAGAAGTGTTTAAACTAGGGATGGGGGGGAGGGTATTCCTTTTATAGGAGGGGAACACAGTGCAGCTAGAGACCTGGGCACAAATAATGAAATTGGGGGTGGGGGCGGCATGGGGGTGGGGTTAGAACAGTTAATAATTTAAGAAAGAATAGAGGTACAGAGAGATACATAAAGTGCATGTTTAATAATGCTAGAAGCCTCGCAAACAAGATGGAGGAATTGGAGTTAATGTTGTTGGAGCATACTTATGACATGGTGGGGATATCTGAGACATGGCTGGACGAGAGCCACGACTGGGCTGTTAATTTACAGGGCTATAGTCTGTTCAGAAATGACCGTACTAATAAACGAGGGGGAGGCGTGTGTTTATATGTAAAATCATCCCTAAAACCCATCCTTCGTGATAATATATATGAATCTAATGAAAATGTAGAGTCCCTGTGGGTAGAGATAAGGGGAGGGGGGGAAAATAATAATAATAATTGTATCCTAAGTCATATTACAAGACTCGTTAAAGGGTTGATTGTGACTTGTAGGATCGCTACTACCAATAGGTGGCGCTGTAGAGTAAAAGTCCTCTTTCTTTCTGAAGAGGCAATTTGCATATTATTTTCCCAGAGGAGCACTGCACGGCGAATAAGTCTCCTTACCTTGACAAGCCACAGCTGGCATGTCACTCTCCGCAAGGAGAAACCTTATCTCTTAGACCCTAAATTACTGATAGGGGTTTGTTATAAGTCTTCAAAAATAATGGAAGCAACAGAGAATATCCTCATAAAGCAAATAGATGAAGCAGCGACTCAAGGAGAAGTCATTATTATGGGGGACTTCAACTACCCTGAAATACATTGGGGAACCGAAACCTGTAGTTCCAGCAAAGGTAATAGGTTTCTGACAACTATGAGAGACAATTATCTTTCACAACTGGTTCAGGACCCAACAAGAGGGGGGGCACTGCTAGACCTAATATTAACCAACAGGCCAGACCGCATATGAAATGTAAGGGTTGGGGGTCACTTGGGTAATAGTGATCACAAATTAATAAGTTTTCATGTATCCTTTAATAAGATGTGTAGCAGAGGGGTTACAAGGACAATAATCTTCAGGAAAGCAAATTTCCAACGGATGAGAGATGATCTTGGTGCAATTAACTGGGACGATAGCCTTAGACATAAAAATACACAAAGAAAATGGGAAACGTTTATTAGCATACTGAATAGGACCTGTGCACAATATATACCGTATGGGAATAAAAATGCTAGAAATAGAAGGAAACCACTATGGCTAAATAGAGCTGTAAGGGGCGCAATAAGAGATAAAAATAAAGCATTTAGAGAATTAAAGCAAGTAGGTAGTGATGAGGCATTAATTAAATACAGATTAAATAAATTCTGTAAAAAGCAAATCAAGACAGCAAAGATTGAGACAGAGAGACTCATTGCCAGAGAAAGTAAAAATAATCCCAAAATATTCTTTAACTACATAAATAGTAAGAAGCTAAAAAATGATAGTGTTGGCCCCCTTAAAAATAGTCTGGGTGAAATGGTGGAGGAGGATGAGGAAAAAGCCAATATGCCAAATGACTTTTTTTCAACAGTGTTTACACAAGAAAATCCCATGACGGATAACATGATCAGCAGTGATAAAAATTCTCCATTAAATGTCACCTGCTTAACCCAGCAAGAAGTACGGCGGCGTCTAAAAATCACTAAAATTGACAAATCCCCAGGCCCGGATGGGATACACCCCCGAGTACTGCAGGAATTAAGCACAGTCATAGACAGACCATTATTTTTAATATTTAAAGATTCCATAATAACAGGGTCTGTACCACAGGACTGGCGTATAGCAAATGTGGTGCCAATATTCAAAAAGGGGACAAAAACTGAACTTGGAAATTATAGGCCAGTAAGTTTAACCTCAACTGTGGGTAAAATCCTGGAGGGTTTTCTAAGAGATACTATACTGGAGTATCTAGAGAAGAATAACCTCATGACCCAATATCAACATGGGTTTACAAGGGACCGTTCCTGTCAGACTAATCTGATAAGCTTTTATGAAGAGGTAAGTTCCGGACTGGACCAAGGGAATGCAGTGGACGTGGTGTACATGGACTTTTGAAAAGCTTTTGATACGGTGCCACACAAAAGGTTGATACATAAAATGAGAACAATGGGGATAGGGGAAAATATGTGTAGGTGGGTTAAGAACTGGCTCAGGGATAGGAAACAAAGGGTGGTTATTAAAGGAGCAGACTCGGACTGGGTCATGGTTAGCAGTGGGGTACCACAGGGGTCAGTTTTGGGCCCGCTTCTTTTTAACATATTTATTAATGACCTTGTAAGGGGCATAGAGAGTAGAATTTCAATATTTGCAGATGACACTAAACTCTGCAGGGTAATCAATTCAGAAGAGGACAATTTTATATTACAGGAGGATTTATGTAAACTAGAAGCTTGGGCTGATAAATGGCAAATGAGCTTTAATGGGGATAAATGTAAGGTCATGCACTTGGGTAGAACGAACAAGATGTATAATTATGTGCTTAATTGTAAAACACTGGGCAAAACTGTCACTGAAAAAGACCTGGGTGTATGGGTGGACGACAAACTCACATTTAGTGTCCAGTGTCAGGCAGCTGCTGCAAAGGCAAATAAAATAATGGGATGCATTAAAAGAGGCATAGATGCTCATGAGGAGAACATAATTTTATCTCTATATAAGTCACTAGTGCGACCACACTTAGAATACTGCGTACAGTTCTGGTCTCCGGTGTATAAGAAAGACATAGCTGAACTGGAGCAGGTGCAGAGAAGAGAGACCAAGGTTATTAGGGAATTGGGGGGTCTGCAATACCAAGACAGGTTATTACACTTGGGGTAATTTAGTTTGGAGAATCGAAGGCTTAGGGGTGATCTTATTACAATGTATAAATATATGCGGGGACAATACCAAGACCTATCTAATGATCTTTTTACTCTTAGACCTGTGACCGGGACAAGGGGGCATCCTCTACGTCTGGAGGAAAGAAGGTTTAAGCATAATCACAGATGCGGATTCTTTACTGTGAGAGCAGTGAGACTATGGAACTCTCTGCCATATGATGTTGTAATGAGTGATTCCCTACTAAAATTTAAGAAGGGACTGGATGCCTTTCTTGAAAAGTATAATATTACAGGGTATATACACTAGTTTCCTTAGTGTTGCGTTGATCCAGGGAGCTAGTCTGATTGCCGTATGTGGAGTCGGGAAGGAATTTTTTTCCCCAATGTGAAGCTTACTGTTTACCACATGGGGTTTTTTTGCCTTCCTCTGGATCAACATGTTAGGGCAAGTTAGGATAGGATATGGGTTGAACTAGATGGGCTTAAAGTCTCCCTTCAACCTTAATTACTATGTTACTATGTTACTATATTGACTCGGTAAGACACCTGCACAGCGCTTTCCATGTCTCCTCTACTCTACTCTGCCTGACGGAGCAGCAACGTAAGTTCTGCAAAACAGAGTCCAGTGGTGTCAAAAGCAAGTTCCTGAAGACACCGTATCGCCAACTAGACGAAACACTTGACAGATGACCGGAGGACCGCGGAGAAGATGGCTCCCTCAACAACTCCGAAGATGCAGGCCTTTCTTGGTCTAGTCTCGTACTGCAGAACTTGGATGCCTGGTGCTCCAGGCTTAATGCAGCCTCTGTACAATTGCATCAACGCATTGCAGCCTTCACCTCTTACAGGAAACTGAAAGACTTCATAGTCTCTGCGCCAACTCTAGGCCTCCCTGACTACGAGAAGCCATCCCGTCCTGACCGAACGGAAAAAGGACAAAGATGGAGAAGGTCATGCTACTGGTGTCTTAAAACAGACCCACGGAGGAAAACCAGGAGGTCTCTAGACTACCTTTCAGCCGGCCTGGATCCAGTTGCAAGGGGGGGCCCTCCTGCATGAAGACAATACCCGCAGCACACTCCCTCCTGACAAGGCTGCTCTCCACCACTCTTCACTGCTTTCAGCCGTTACCTCTCAGCCATTACCTCTCAGCCGTTACCTGTCTCTACTCCCACTCCCAAGGGGGGATGCGGATACGGACCCTCAGATGAAAAATCTGCAAGATACCGTAGATGGCTCCAGTTTTGCAGATGATGAAGGAAGGTTCCACACGGGATGTGCAGTGACCAGCAATCAAGACATCCTATGGTCCAGAAGTTTGTCAGCCCAAGAGCCCAAGAAACGGAGCTGATAGAGCTGATGAAAGACCTGCCAGATTGCGAAGAACAAAAACTTCCAGGTACTCGCATGACATGGCACCCGACTTCGGACCCATCTGGGCTGCAAGAAACGTCATCACAGCAAGCGGATCGACCGTGAAGCACCATCGAGCCATCAGAGACCTGCTGGACGCTCTTCAACTACTAAAAGTGGTGGCAGTGTTGAAGGTCAAGGCACACGGAAAACTGAACACAGTAGAGACATGGGTTATCAGCAGCAGACGTGGCAGCCAAAGAAGCAGCCAAGAGGAAGACAAAATGGAAAATGGGAGAGGTCATAGAGCAGGACGGCTACTACATGACGACTGAAGACTAGAAAACCTGACAAAATGACTTCCCAAAACCTGCACAAGAAGTAGCAGGACCAGATTCGGAAGGAGGAGAAGGGAAGCTGGAAGCTGAAGGGCAAAAGCACTGGGCTCCAAGAAACTTGTCTACCTCAAACCGTCTACCTCAAGACAGACGCAGTCTACCTCAAAGTGTGTACCCTACGGTGGTTCAATGGGCACATGGTCCCCACACAGAATTGAAGACACAGATGAATGACCTGATTGGACTCAACTCACACCTTAACAACGAAGATTCCCAGCAGCTGTTTGGCCTCCGACAAATTTAACATCGGACAAGCGGGAAAAGTTCCCCCACATCGTCTGGCCTGAAGACTTCCCAGTAAGGAACCGGTTGGCGAAGACTACTGCAAAGAAGCTACTCTCAAAAATAGTGTGCAGATATGGGGGTCCAGAAGCAATAGCAAGTAATCAGGGACCCACATACTCAGCAAACCTGACACAAGAGATCTGATCAGCAGTAGGGTCAGACTTAGGCCTACACACACTACCCACCATCCCGCATCATAGACTAGGTGGGACACTTAAGAGCAGCATGCTAAAAAAATTCTGCCAAAAAAACAGACTAACCCTGGCATTAGACACTCCCATAGGCTCAGAAAAAGCTGTCACCAATATGAGACTTTATTTGGGTCTAAAACCCAGTTTAGGGGTATTCTTTACTTAGCAGTTGACTATGCAATATGATACTTTGTCTGCATGTGTAATTGAATTTATCAAGAATCTTGCTAATGTCCATTCTCAAGTTTTTCTCCTTCATTGCCAGGTCCAGATTCGGTGCCTGGTATGCACACCCTGAAGTCAGGAGACTGCTGAGTGTTGGTGGAAAAAGTCCGTAAAGAAAAGCACTCAATCCCAGATCTGATGGCCCTTCTCCAAGTGCTGACGCCACCAACCTGGAGGGAAAACCTCCACCTGGATCCACGCACTGCATTGCAGGAAAAAGCCGGATTACTTACCGGCAATGCTCTTTTAATGAGTCCACGACAGCACCCACTTGGAGAGAGGGATCCGCCCATAGGAACAGGAAACCTACAGAGATAAAAGAGGGCAGTCCGCCTCTCCTCCTCAGTTGGATTTCAGAGTACCCGGAGGACCGCCAATTTTTAGGCCATTATATTATCCAATATTCTAAATTTATTAACTTTACAACTAAGAAGGTGTATATACATTATGTTAACTTCTAGGGAGGGTTAGTGAACGGGTGCTGTCATGGACTCATTAAAAGAGCATTACCGGTAAGTAATCTGGCTTTTTACTCTTCACCACGACAGCACCCACTTGGAGAGACTTTCAGAGACCTTCACCTGGGAGGGACCACCGTGCCGAGGACCGCTCTACCAAAGGCTAGGTCAGATGAGCATGATAAATCAAGCCTATAGTGGTTATAAAAGGTAGAGGGTGTAGACCAAGTTGCAGCCTTACATATAGACTCGATTGCGACGTCTCCCCTCTCCGCCCAAGAGGAAGCCATAGCTCTGGCGGAATGTGCCCTGATACCCTCCGGAGGATCTTCATTGCTCTGAGTATGCTAGACCAATCGCGTCTCTGATCCACCGAGACAGAGTACCCCTTGTGACCTCATATCACTTCTTTTGGCCCTGGAAGCAGTGGCGGATTAAGTGGACTATGGGCCTGGGGCTGTTCATAAAACCTGGGCCCCTGTACCCCCCTTCCCAGGAAAACATTTTCTGTCCACATTTTGTGGCTCTTCTCACAAAAACACTGCATATGCTGATTTTTAGGTATACAAATTGCGGGGTCTGGAAAGGAATAAAATGGCCGCGCTTGGGAGGGGGTACCGCCGACCTGGCCGGCTACTGGTTAGGGATGTTAATGATTAATCACACAGTCACCTGCCTCCATGCTCTGCCAGGTCTGCCTCTCCCCAGCCTCCCTGGCTGCTCCCGGCTCCAATGCATTATGCGGCTGCCTCCATGCTCTGCCTCTCTCCCCAGCCTCCCTGGCTGCTCCCTCCAATGCATTATGCGGCTGCCTCCATGCTCTGCTTCTCCCCAGCCTCCCTCCAATGAATTATGCGGCTGCCTCCATGCTCTGCTTCTCCCCAGCCTCCCTCCAATGCATTATGCGGCTGCCTCCATGCTCTGCCTCTCTCCCCAGCCTCCCTCCAATGCATTATGTGGCTGCCTCCATGCTCTGCCTCTCTCCCCAGCCTCCCTCCAATGCATTATGTGGCTGCCTCCATGCTCTGCCTCTCTCCCCAGCCTCCCTCCAATGCATTATGTGGCTGCCTCCATGCTCTGCCTCTCCCCAGCCTCCCTGGCTGCTCCCTCCAATTTGGAGGCAGCCGCATAAATTGCATAATGCATTGGATTGGAGCGGAGGGAGCAGCCAGGGAGGGAGGCTGGGGAGAGGCAGAGCATCCTCATCCCAAATGGTGACGCCGACGGTGAGTGTGTCAGTGACCCACCTGCCCTGCGCTAGCCGCTGCCAAAATCTCCTGGGCTGAGCGAGTCCTCCTCACTGTGCACTGCCAGTCGGCGCCGCCGCCTCCACGCTTCTCAGTCCCGGCCGCCCACAGCACACAGAGAGAGGAGGAACTTCTGCTCTGCCTCCTGCCGTGCTGCGCCGCCCCCACACACGTGCCGCCTGGGACTGCCCGCCGCCCCCTTCCAAGTTCCTACGTCACTGGGCGGCGGCGGGCGGCTGAGCGGCTCACACAGTGACAGATCATATGCGATGCCGACCGACCGATTGGCCCCTGCCCTGGGCCCCCTAAAAACCTTGGGCCCGGGGCGACCGCCCCATCCGCCCCTATTAAGATCCGCCATTGCCTGGAAGGAAACAAATAGAGCCCTACTCTTCCTCCAGCTGCTAGACCTCTCAATGTATTGTAATACTGCTCTTCTAACGTCTAGGGTATGGAACTTTTCTTCCTCTGGAGTAGAAGGGTTACTAAAAAATGAAGGGAGGTGGATCTCTTGTGATCTATGAAACTTCCCTGCTACCTTTGGTAAGTATGAGGGGTCTGGTTTTAATATTAGCTGATCCTGGAATGTCAATAGAAAAGGGGGTTCTATTGAAAGTGCTTGTATGTCGCTAACTCTTCTGGCTGAGGTTAGTGCAACTAGCAGTACTGTTATAAGAGATAGGTGCTTAAGGGATATTGAGTCTAACGGTTCAAAAGGCAGACGTGTTAGGGCCTCCAGCACCAGCTTCAAGTCCCAAGGAGGAACTCTGGGTATGTGTACCGGTTCGCTCCGCTCACAGGCCGAGATGAATCTAGCCATCCATCTATTGCCTGCCACGTTATAACTATAGAGGGCCCCTAGAGCCGACACGTGGACTTTTAGTGTGTTAACCGATAGTCCTAAATCTTTCCCTTTCTGTAGAAACTCTAGGATTGCTGTTATAGGAATTTCTCTGGAATCAGGAGCTGTGTGAAACTCCAAGAATTTTTCTCCATACCCTGGTGTAAATTTTTGTCGTAGCCAATTTTCTGCTTTGCAAGAGAGTATTGACTAACCCCTCCGAGAATCCTCTTGCTCTCAACATTTCCCTTTCAAGTTCCAAGCCGTCAAGTGGAGATTGTCCACTTGAGGATGGAAGAATGGCCCCTGAGAGAGGAGCTTGGGGGTTGAAGGAAGCACCCAAGGGTCTGTCACTGACATTGCTTGGCATCAAAACCATGGCCTCATGGGCCAGAATGGTGCTATTAAGATTATTCGTGCCTCCTCTTTCCTGATCTTCCTGATCACCTGTGGTAGTAGTATGATTGGGGGAAATGCATATGCCAGTTTGAACCGCCATGGGACTTGGAGGGCATCCAGAATTCCCGGATTGTCTGCCATTTTTAAAGAGGCGAATCTTCGCACCTGCCTGTTCTCCCTGATGGCAAAGAGATCTATCAGGGGACGACCCCATATCGACACAATGCGTGTGAATATTTGTTGGCTCAGGCACCACTCTCCTTGCCGAAGTGTATGGCGGCTTAGAAAGTCTGCCTCGGAATTGTCTCTCCCTCTTATGTGGAGGGCTGAGAGAGACAAAAAATGGTTTTCGGCTAAAGACAAGATCTCTCTTGCGGAAGACATTAATGCGACTGATCGAGTCCCACCTTGCCTGTTCAGATATGCGACCACTGTGGTGTTGTCTGACAGGATCCTCACGTTTTCTCCTTGTATCTGCGAGAGAAAATGATATAATGCATGACTAACTGCCTTTAGTTTTTTCAAGTGTGATGAATCCTGATTCTCACTTATATCCCATAGGCCTTGGGCGAAGGTACTTCCCATATGAGCTCCCCATCCTGTGGGGCTGGCATCAGTAGTAATTATACGGGAGGGTGTTATCACCCATGGTACTCCTCCCGATAGGTTATCCTCCTCTAGCTACCATGCTAGGGAGGTTAGGACCGTCTGAGATAAAGTGATTTTTTTCCCCAAATTTCCACAGTCCTGAGTTTCCGCTAAGAGAATTTGATGCTGTAATTCTCCCATGTGGAATTGAGCCCACCGAACTGCCGGGATGCAGGAAGTAAGGGACCCTAGGAGGGACATTGCTTCCCTTAAGGATATGTGTGGCTTGTCTATTGCTGACCTGACCTTCGTTTTAATTGCTGTAATTTTTACCTGTGGCAGCAGACATTTTTGGCTTATGGAGTCTAGTTGGAGACCCAGGAAGGACTGAACTGACTGTGGCTCGATTCTGGACTTCTTGAAGTTTATTATGCAACCAAGAGCCTGTAGGGATAAGATTGCATCAGCAACTCGCTTATTACATTGTCTAGCTGAGTTCCCTATTATCAAAAAATCATCCAAATAGGGAACTATCAGTGTGTCCTTCTGTTGTAAGAAAGCCATTACTTCCAGCATCACCTTTGTAAAGACTCTTGGTGCGATGGAAAGGCCGAATGGCATGGCTGTGAACTGGAGGTGTTGTATGGTGCCCTCGAGGAAGACCGCCACTCTGAGGTATTTCTGAAATCTGTAATGGATGGGAAGAGGATAATAGGCATCCTTCAGATCCAGGCCTGCCATCATACAATTGGGGAAAAAGGAGCTTAATTGCTGTTCTAATGGACTCCATTTTAAATTTATGATTTACTACAAATGAATTTAGTTTCCTCAGGTTAATTATCGTCCTGAATGAGCCATCTGGTTTAGGTATCAGAAAGAGAGGGGAGTAAAATCCTCTCCCTTCCTATCCTTTAGGTACCTGGACCAAAACTTTTTTGTCCAGCAGACTGACAATTTCATTCTCTAAGGCCCGCTGTTGGACTGGTGAGCTGAGGGATGTTACAATGACTGAATTACGGGGTACGTGATGGAACTCTAATTTTAATCCTTCCCTAATAATGCCTAGGACCCAAGGGCTGGCCGTGATTTTTTCCCATTCCTGAAGAAAAAATTTTAGTCTCCCCCCTACTGGAGGGACTGGCTCCTTCGTTCCGATCTCTGCGGAAGGAGGATCCTCTAAACATAGCACCTTTGCCTTTTTCTTCCTTCGTGGCCCAGCGATTTTGATTCTCTGCTGGTCTTCCCCTGCCAAATGGTCGTCTCCTAAATGCCCTCCTATAAAATGGGAGAGAGGGGTTAGGGAATCCTTTTTTCCTTTCTTTTGCTTTTGTAAGGATTTCGTCTAAGGTTTTCCCAAACAAAAACTCACCCTCACAAAGTATGGCACATAGCTTTGCCTTGGATTGGGTGTCACTTTTCCAGCTCTTAAGCCACAGGCTACGTCTGGCGTTAAGCAAGCCTGCTGTTCTGGCTGCCATGCGTAGGGAATCGGCCGAAGCATCCGCCATATATGCCGCTGCGCCACGAATTAGTGGTATAGCCGCTCGTAGCTTGTCTCTGGAGACTTTTTGCTCTATTTGCTGGTCTATTTGATCAATCCAGACCAGCACAGAGCGAGCTGTCCACGTACTGGCTATTGCCGGTTTAAATGTGCCCGTAGCTGCCTCCCATGCCCTCTTTAGTGAGGCATCAGCTTTCCGGTCCAGTGGGTCTTTTAGAGTCCCTGCGTCTTCCACTGGTAAGGCCGACTGTTTTGAGGCGGAGGCGACTGCCGCATCGACCTTCGGGACCTTAGACCACGTTGACAATTCCTCGTCGCTGAAGGGGTACCTTCTTTTTGACGCCGAGGGAAGATAACCTCTCTGGTCCTGCTTCTCCCATTCCTTTTTCACTAAGGCTTTTATAGCTGGTATAACGGGAAAAGCTCTCCTCCTCCTCCTATCTGTTAATCCCGCAAACATAATCTCTTGTGTCGTTTGCGGTTCCTTAGTCTCTGTGCATCCCATGGTGTTCCTCACAGATTTCACCAAGTTGTCCATGTTATCTAACGGAAAACATGAACACCCCTCGATATCAGAGGAAGATGATGATGTGGACGCATTGGAACTGTCCGAGACTACTGCTTCGTCCTCATCCGTATCTAAGCTAACTGTTGCTGGCTTGTTAGTCTTAGTTTTCTTAGGTAAGCCGCCAGACTGGGTTAGGGCCTGTAATTCCTCCCTTATTATAGCCCTTATATCTGTGGCTGATGTTGAAGCCTGCTTTGCGGTTTTGTTAATGCATTTTTTGCACAGCCTCTTTGTATAAGAGTCCGGTAAGGGCCGTGTACAGAGGGCACATTCCTTATTTTTTGATTTTTCCTTCCTCTTAGCCTACAGTGGACATAGCGGAGGTGTAAGGACTTGGCCTGCATATCCGTTTCTCTGAAATCCTTGCCTTATGTCTGTCGCTCAGTTTCTGCTTTGCCCTTAGTTTAGTTCATTTTTGCCCTCATACAAGATGGAGTCACGAGCCTCAACGGGGGCCATCTTATTTCCTGTGTTGATCTCTCTTGTTCCTGTCTGCTCTGTATATAAGGAGGCTCTGTATGATTACTCATTGCTTGAGTATACTTGTTCTTGGACTTGTTATCAAGCTGGAAGGACTGCTACCTAGCTCGTCTCTTCGTTACCTTGGGATACCCCGCCTGCCTGTGAATCTTGGTCTCATTGTAAAGACTTGTTTCTTCAGGATCAGCTCTGCACCCACCTCCACTTCACGGACTGTTTCCTGCTAGCAGGCCTGGCCTGCTCTCCAGGTCTCTGGATCTGGCAACTTGGACTTCATACATCTCCACGGTCTGTACGTTTGCTCACTGCGTTATTATCTTCATCTGCTTTTACCCTGCTGTGTCTTATCTGTAAACCTGCTTCATTCTGATAAATACTACAGAACTGAAAACCTATGAGCTCAGGCCTCTTTTCTGATCCACGTCACTGACCTCCATTACACAGAGTATATAAAGTTATAACAGAATACTCAAGCCATCAAATATGGAGATCTCTGGGTCAGATTCTATGGAGGTACGAATGAAGAAACTTTGCTCATTTGTTTCTGGACTTCATGGGGAGCTGCAGGCTATTAAAAACAAGCTGGGGACCTTAGAATGCAAACCAATCATAACGCGAATGTGGCTGATCCGTCTATTCAGGCCTTAGCGTCTCGACTTTCAAATGTAGAGACTGCAGCTGTGGTTGCTGCCCCGGCTCCAATTCCAGCTCCGGGTTTTCCTAAACTCCCACCATTCAGGTTTGGTGGTGAAAGAGAGAAATTTCGGGGATTTTTGAATCAATGTCAGCTGTATTTCTCTGCACATGCGGCCCAGTTTTTAACTGATCGAGATAAAGTATTGACTATGATTATGTTGCTAACAAACAAAGCGTTAGCCTGGGCTAATCCATTAATTGAGACTAATGATGTATGCCTGAATTCTTTGAATGACTTTACTGCCGCAATGTCTCAAATGTTTGATGACCCCAACCGAAGTTTAACAGCAGAAACCGCATTACTGACACTTCATCAAGGGAAGCGTCCGGTGGTGGAATATGCAATGGAGTTCCGGAGGTGGGTGCTGGATACGACATGGTGCGATTCTTCAAAGTATGCGGTGTTCAGGAGAGGTTTGTATGCTTCAATTAAGGACGAACTGGCTCGAGGAGAATCACCTACTAATCTAGCTGACTTTATACATCATTGTATTCGGATTGACATTCGTCTCACTGAACGTCGACAGGAAAAATGGGCTGAGGCTAATCGTAATAACCTCTTGTCTTTCCCTTCCTTCACCAGGGAGGCGTCGAGCAAGACTTTATCCCAGACAGAGTCTGAACCTATGCAGGTCGACGCAGTACGGAGAAAAGTCATTGATACACGTAAGGAACATCGTTTCAAGGAGAACTTGTGTTTCTATTGCGGAAAGTCGGGTCATTATATATCGGAGTGCCCTGGGAAAAATCGCAAGTCCGCAGCTGCAGTGACCGAACTTGACTTTTCAGATATTTCTTCAGTTGGTTCTCATTCACACAGTCAGGAAATAACGGCTGCAAATTTTGATTTCCCTGATGATTCATCGGAGGCCTCATCACCTGTGGATATCGCCTTACTTTCTGCAAGTTCTACCACAGCCAGGAGAGATTCGCTCTGTTGCATTTCTATCAAGATCTGGGTACATTCCCGCTGGATCACGTGCTCCGCCATGATAGACTCTGGAGCTTGCAGCAATCTCATGGACACTTCCTTTGCTGAGAAACATGGCATTCTTTCACGAAAGAGGGACTCTCCGGTGTTTATGGAGACCGTGGACGGGTCTCCATTGATATCTGGGCCTGTGAAACTCGAAACAGTCCCACTAAAGATCCATATGGGGGCAGATCATTCAGAAAAAATGTCTTTTTTACTGATTTCCTCTCCTAATTTTCCTATTATTTTAGGTCTGCCTTAGTTACGGCTGCGTAATCCTACGATCAATTGGACAACAAAGGAGTTAAAATTTCCAAATGAATCAGCAGCTTCCAGAGAGCTGGCTCCAGTGAAAACAGCAGCCGCGGTCGACTCGACACTACCGGTAGAGTATCGGGATTTTAGTGATGTGTGTGACAAGAAAAATGCGGATAAATTACCGCCACATCGGCCATATGACTGCCCCGTGGAATTATTGCCTGGTGCCGCAATTCCATTCGGGAGTATTTATCCACTGCCTGGTCCGGAATTAAAAGCTCTTAAAGAGTATATTGACGAAAATTTAGCTAAAGGGTTTATACGACCATCTTCCTCCCCAGCGGGTGCCCCAATCTTCTTTGTCAAAAAGAAAGATGGTTCACTTCG
This sequence comes from Dendrobates tinctorius, assembly GCF_039654945.1. Taxonomy (NCBI): domain Eukaryota; kingdom Metazoa; phylum Chordata; class Amphibia; order Anura; family Dendrobatidae; genus Dendrobates; species Dendrobates tinctorius. The sequence goes on from NW_027361706.1 coordinate 26,461,385, forward strand.
TCCATGCATTGACTACCGGGAGCTCAACAAAATCACAATCAGGAACTCTTACCCACTTCCACTAATTCCCGAGTTACTTGAGAGAGTTCGACACGCCAAAATCTTCACTAAATTAGATCTTCGTGGAGCATACAATTTAGTACGGATTCGTCCTGGCGACGAGTGGAAAACGGCATTTCGATCACGTTATGGACATTTTGAGTACCTAGTTATGTATTTTGGCCTCCGTAATGCACCAGCTACGTTCCAGCACTTGGCAAATGATGTTTTCAGAGACATACTTGATATTTTTGTTGTGATTTACTTGGATGACATTTTAATTTTTTCCAGCAATATTAAGGATCATCAGCGACACGTGAAAATGGTTTTGGATCGTCTACAGCAAAATCATTTATACATTAAACTGGAGAAATGTGAGTTTCACAAAACAGAAATTCAATTTTTGGGATATGTTATTTCTCCCTAGGGTCTCAGCATGGATGTAAGCAAGACGCAAGCCATTCAGGAGTGGCCAACTCCCAAATCAGTGAAGGAGGTACAGCGATTCATCGGATTCGCTAATTTCTACAGACGATTCATTAAAAATTTTTCAGCAATCGTTGTACCCATCACTCATTTAACCCGAAAGAAGACACCATTTGTCTGGTCACCTCAAGCTCAAACAGCATTTTCCACATTAAAGTCTAAATTTACGACAGCTCCCGTTCTCGTACATCCTGACCCAGAAAAGGCCTTCATAGTGGAAGTGGACGCCTCGGACTGTGCGGTAGGGGCCATACTCTCGCAAAGGACAGGTGAGAAAGATCTCTTGCATCCGTGTGCCTTTCTCTCTCAAAAGTTATCACCTGCCGAAAGGAATTACGACGTTGGCAACAAAGAACTGTTAGCCATTATAACCGCATTTAAAGAATGGAGACATCTGTTACAAGGAGCATCCCAACAGATTGTTATACTCACGGATCACCGGAATCTTGAATTTATGAGGTCGGCAAGATGTCTAAAACCCAGACAGGCCCGGTGGAATCTTTTCCTTAACCAGTTTGATTTTGTCATCTCCTATAGGCCGGGCTCTCGCAATGGAAAGGCTGATGCACTGTCCAGGATTCATTCAGATGAAGCAACTCCGGCTTCGCCTCCAAGGACCATTCTATCTGAGAAGAACTTTGTAAGTGTCCTACATAATCAAGATCTTTTAACAGAGATTAAGGAGGCTTATGCTGCAGATCCGCTTTTGGGGCTACCCCCCACCCAGATAAATCTAACTTTCAAGAATGGACTTTGGTTTCAAGGACAGAGTTTGTATGTTCCAGAAACAGTAAAACTGAGTGTCTTAAAACTAATGCATGACTCAAAGTTTGCCGGCCATAGGGGAGTTCAGAAGACTCAGGAATTTCTGTCTCGTTTTTTTTGGTGGCCAACCTTTCGGAAAGATGTGCTTCAGTATGTGTCGTCATGTGAGGTATGTGCCAGGTCAAAAGTTCCTCGCTCCTCACTGACAGGACTCTTGCAACCTCTGCCTGTTCCATCTCGTCCTTGGGGGGTCTATTTCAATGGACTTTATTGTTGAGTTGCCTCTGTCACAAGGGAAAAACACAATTCTAGTAGTAGTTGACCGGCTGACTAAAGCTGCTCATTTCATTCCCTGTGCTGGTGTAACAACGGCTAAACAAACAGCAGATCTTGTTGTACAAAATGTTTTTCGTTTGCACGGAGCTCCGGATGAAGTAATATCGGATCGTGGGGTTCAATTTACCTCACGGTTTTGGCAAAGCTTCTGTGCTGCTCTGGACATCAAAGTAAAATTGTCATCTGCTTTTCATCCACAGTCTAACGGTCAAACTGAACGGACCAATCAGACCTTGGAACAATATCTGCGTTGCTATGTGTGCTACCTACAGGACGATTGGGTGAGTTTGCTTCCGTTGGCTGAATTCACATATAATAATTCTCAGAATGCTTCCACCAAATTGTCTCCATTCTTTGCCAACAAGAGATACCACCCCAGTATTCTTCCTCGACTTCCAATAGACATGTCTGTGCCTGCGGTAGCTGACCGCATTTCATCCTTGCAACGCAATTTGGAAGTTCTTAAAGACACTTTAGGTTCAGCACAGGAAAGATACAAGAAGGCAGCAGACAAATTCCGTAAGCCAGCTCCAATGTACAAGGTAGGAGACATGGTTTGGCTCTCAACTAAGAACTTGAAGCTCAGGATCCCAACGTCTAAACTGGGGCAAAAATATGTCGGCCCATATAAGATCAGCAGTATAGTGAATTCTGTAGCCTGTCGACTCAAGTTGCCTAACTCATTGAAAATTCATCCTGTCTTTCATGTCTCTTTGTTAAAGCCGGCAGTGCCTAACCCTTTTCCCGGACGCACCTCTGCTCCTCCTGACCCAGTTCTCGTTGACAGGCAAGAGGAATTCATCGTGGAAAGGATCTTGGATTCACGGGTTCATAGGAGACGTCTCCAATACTTGGTAAAATGACAAGGCTATTCGGCTGAAGAGAATTCCTGGGAACCAGTGGAGAACATCCATGCTCCTCACTTAATCAGACTGTTCCACAGCAGATATCCCAATAAGCCGGACTTAAGATCGTCCAGAGGACGTCTTTTAAGGGGAGAGTAATGTAAGGACTTGGCCTGCATATCCGATTCTCTGAAATCCTTGCCTTATGTCTGTCGCTCAGTTTCTGCTTTGCCCTTAGTTTAGTTCATTTTTGCCCTCATCCAAGATGGAGTCACGAGCCTCAACAGAAGCCATCTTATTTCCTGTGTTGATCTCTCTTGTTCCTGTCTGCTCTGTATATAAGGAGGCTCTGTATGATTACTCATTGCTTGAGTATACTTGTTCTTGGACTTGTTATCAAGCTGGAAGGACTGCTACCTAGCTCGTCTCTTCGTTACCTTGGGATACCCCGCCTGCCTGTGAATCTTGGTCTCATTGTAAAGACTTGTTTCTTCAGGATCAGCTCTGCACCCACCTCCACTTCAAGGACTGTTTCCTGCTAGCAGGCCTGGCCTGCTCTCCAGGTCTCTGGATCTGGCAACTTGGACTTCATACATCTACACAGTCTGTACGTTTGCTCACTGCGTTATTATCTTCATCTGCTTTTACCCTGCTGTGTCTTATCTGTAAACCTGCTTGATTCTGATAAATACTACAGAACTGAAAACCTATGAGCTCAGGCCTCTTTTCTGATCCACGTCACTGACCTCCATTACACAGAGTATATAAAGTTATAACAGGAGGAGAGAAAGAGAGAGAAGATATTTAACAGCTTGATAGGCAGAGAGTCGTCCACTCACCCAGAGAAGCTGTAGGTACCGGCTCAGGCTGAGAAGAGGCTCTGCTGGCATGGCTTCTGTGGCTTCTATCCGAGGAGCCACGATGTGAGTGATCTTTAGCTGCCGCTGTATCACCTGCTTGGGGATGCGTGTCCTGTCTTGGGGAAGACATGCTTGCACGCTCTATCCATATCCCCACAGGTTTATATAGCCCCTGGTACCTCCCCACTCCCAGGTGCGCTTGCCTGCGGCGCAGCTAATTAACATGCGACCGGCCTGAAATACAGCTGCTGGCGCCGCCATATAAACATCTTTTTTTTTTCCCTTGGAGGGGGCGGGGAGTGCTGCTCCAAGCTCTAATCTTGCGCGGCTCCGTGAGACCGCGCATGCGCTGTACACTGTACACTGAGGAACCTCCGGTAACCCCGAAGTTCCTCCTTACCTCCTGGCAGCGCCGCCCATGCATCCTCCTGGACGCTGAAGCCCCAGGAACGCCAGAGATTACGGGTTCCTCTCGGCTCCGCACTCCCACACGGACCGGGATGGCTGCCCTCCAAGATCCCGGTGGCGTGTATGTCATTAGAAAACCCCCGGTCGGCCTCACCCGGAACTGGTGTTTCTCGTCGCGCTGCCCGTCTCAGTCGAGGAGGGAGCCGGACTCCAGCATTCCCCAGTCGCTGCTTCTGGACCGGAACCCCTGCCGTTCGCGCAGACACTGCACAGGCAGTTCCTTGGCCCAGGTATGTCTTCAGTAGAAAATTCTGCGGTTCCCATGGAACAGGAAACCAACTGAGGAGGAGAGGCGGACCGCCCTCTTTTATCTCTGTAGGTTTCCTGTTCCTATGGGCGGATCCCTCTCTCCAAGTGGGTGCTGTCGTGGCGAAGAGTAAAAAGCCTTCATACCAGAGGACACACCTGAGCTGGAATGATGCTGTGGATGACCTACCTGACAGAATAAATTACCTACCTGACAGAGAATACACATGCACTGACTGCATAGACTGCTAACTAAGAGACTTTGATTACATTGCACCACACCCCCGTTAGGGACAGATCTCCTGACCGCCCATTTGAGAGTCTGTACAGAGGAGGATGTATGCACTAGGCATATGTCAGTCCACTGGCAGCATAAAAGAGTTGCAGCGCTTTTGGCCAGGAGCAGGATTTTAGGGCAAGTGATATCTAAGGGGGGATTGTTATGGAAATATATATGTATATGTATTTCATATATATCTCTTTTGCTGGCTATAGGCTATATACTTATGTACTCTTATATACTCATATATACTGCACACAGATACATATTCACAGTTTGAACCTTATAACTAGTTGGTGGAAATTGACCTGCTACCCAGTCATCTCATGATAGTATTGTCTTGTGACATTTGTCCCAGACATACAGAAGAGGAAGTTAGGCCAGATGGTCCAAGCAATATCAGAACATGCTGACACTGCAGAACATTGGGCGGCCGTAAATTATATTGCTAGAATCAGCTTTTCGGTAAACTCTCCCATATATGTTCATGTATTTAAACTGACCAATTAGATAAGAAGTTCAGCCTTTATGTTAATGAGTAACCACTCCTTTCTGTACAGCTGATAAAACCAAGTATATTCAATAAAGCTTCCAGAGTTTTTGCTGGAAGGTTTGCTGCTAACCAGGTGTGGCGTCTTTCCTTACTTGAGCGCTCAATAAGACGGCCTAATTAGAACAGGCCACAGCATGCACAAGGGTATATCTACCCATATAAATTTCTACATCACTATCACAGTAATCAAAATAAAAAAAAATAGTAACTCAAACCCCCCCTTTGTCACCCCCTTAGGTAAAAATAAGTTGTTGTTTTTTCCATTCTTTGCAGTTGGGTTGTAGTTAGGGGTGTGTTTGGGATTAGGGTTGGCGTTAGAAATGGGGGGGTTTCCACTGTTTAAGTACATCAGGGGGTCTCCAAACGCCTGCCATTGTTTCCAGCCAATTTTGTGTTCAAAAAGTAAAACGGTGCTCCCTCCCTTCTGAGCCCTGCATTGCGCTCAAACTTTTCTCCACAGCATACTCGGGAGAAATTTTGCAACAAATTTTGTGGTCCATTTTAACTTGTGAAAATAAAGTTCAGGTCTAAAGTACATCTTTTGATTATTTTGGGAAAAATGCTAATTTTCTTTCCTTCCACGTTGCTTTAGCTCTCGTGAAGCACCTGAAGGGTTAATAAACTTCTTGAATGTGGTTTTGAGCACATTGAGGGGTGCAGTTCTTAGAATAGTGTCACTTTTGGATATTTTCTGTCATATTGACCCCCCCTACCAAACTCCGTTCAAATGTGAGGTGGTCCTTAAAAAAAAAAAAAAAAATTGCAGGAAAAATGAGAAATTGCTGTTCAACTTTTTAACCCCTTCATGACCAAACCTATTTTGACCTTAATGACCAGGCCATTTTTTGCAATTCTGACCAGTGTCCCTTTAAGAGGTAATAAATCAGGAATGCTTCAACAGATCCTAGCGATTCTGAGAATGTTTTTTCGTGACATATTGGGCTTCATGTTAGTGGTAAATTTAGGTTGATAATTTTTGCGTTTATTTGTGAAAAAATCAGAAATTTGGCGAAAATTTAAAAAATGTCGCAATTTTCAAATTTTGAATTTTCATTCTGTTAAACCAGAGAGTTATGTGACACAAAATAGTTACTAAATAACATTTCCCACATGTCTACTTTACATCAGAACAATTTTGGAAACAAAATATTTTTTTGTTAGGAAGTTATAAGGGTTAAAAGTTGACCAGCGATTTCTCATTTTTACAATAAAATTTACAAAACCATTTTTTTAGGGACCACCTCACATTAGAAGTCACTGAGGGGTCTATATGGCAGAAAATACCCAAAAGTGAAAACCATTCTAAAAACTGCACCCCTCCAACTACTCACAGCTACATTCAAGAAGATTATCAACCCTTCAGGTGTTTCACAGGAACTAAAGCAACGTGGAAAGAAAAAATGGACATTTTAATTTTTCCAACAAAAATTTTCTTTTAGCATCAATTTTTTCATTTTCACATGGGCAACAGGATAAAATGGATCCTAAAATTTGTTGGGCAATTTCTCCTGAGTACAACGATACCTCATATGTGGTCATAAACCACTGTTTGGGCTCACGGCAGGGCTCAGAAGGGAAGGAGCGCCATTTGACTTTTTGAATGGAAAATATGCTGGAATATTTAGCGGTTGCCATGTCGTGTTTGGAGAGCCCCTGTGCGCATAAACATTGGAGCTCCTCCACAAGTGACCCCATTTTCGAAACTAGACCCCCCAAGGAACTTATCTAGATGGATAGTGATCACTTTGAACCCCCAGGTACTTCACAAATTGATCTGTAAAAAAATATATATTTTTTCACAAAAATTTTCTTTTAGCCTCAGTTTTTTCATTTTCACATGGGTAACAGGATAAAATGGACCCTAAAATTTGTTGAGCAATTTCTCCTGAGTACACCGATACCTCATATGTGGTTATAAACTACTGTTTGAGCGCACGTCAGGGTCTGGAAGGGAAGGAGCACCATTTTACTTTTTGAATGGAAAATTAGCTCCAATCGTTATCGGACACCATGTCGCGTTTGGAGAGCCCCTGTGCACCTAAACATTGGAGCTCCCCCACAAGTGACCCCATTTTGGAAACTAGACCCCCTAAGAAACTTATCTAGATGTGCAGTGACCACTTTGAACCCCCAAGTGCTTCACAAAAGTTTATAACACAGAGCAGTGAAAATAATAAATATTTTTTTTCCTCAAAAATAATTTTTAGCACACTTTTTTTTAATTTTCACAAGGCTAACAGGAGAAATTGGACCACAAATCTTGTTGTCCAGTTTGTCCTGAGTACGCTGGTACCCCATATGTGGGGGGAACCACTGTTTGGGCACACGGCAGGGCTCAGAAGGGTAGGAGCGCCATTTGACTTTTTGAAATGCAAATTACTTCTAATCGTTATCGGACACCATGTCGTGTTTGGAGAGCCCCTGTGTGCCTAAACATTGGAGCTCCCCCACAAATGACCCCATTTTGGAAACTAGACCCCCTAAGGAACTTATCTACATGTGTGGTGAGCACTTTGAACCCCCAAGTGCTTCACAAAAGTTTATAACGCAGAGCCGTGAAAATAAAAAAAAAATTTTTTTTCCTCAAAAGAATGTTTTTTAGCCAGCATTTTTTTTTTCACAAGGGTAGCAGGATAAATTGGACACCAAAAGTTGTTGTCCAGTTTGTCCTGAGTACGCTGGTACCCCATATGTGGGTGGGGACCACTGTTTGGGTACACGTCGGGGCTCGGAAGGGAAGTAGTGACATTATGAAATGCTGACTTTGATGGAATGGTCTGCGGGCATCATGTTACATTTGCAGAGCCCCTGATGTACCTAAACTGTGGAACCCCCCCACAAGTGACCCCATTTTGGAAACTAGACCCCCCAAGGAACTTATCTAGATGTGTGGTGAGCACCTTGAACCCCCAAGCGCTTCACAGAAGTTTATAACGCAGAGACATGAAAATAAAAAAAAAAAAAATTTCCACAAAAATTTTTTTAGCCCCCAATTTTTTATTTTCACCAAGGGTACCAGGAGAAATTAGACCCCCAAAGTTGTTGTGCAATTTTTCCTGAGTACGCTGATACCCCATATGTTGGGGTAAACCACTGTTTGGGCACACGTCGGGGCTTGGAAGGGAGGAAGCACCGTTTAACTTTTTGAATGCAAAATTGGCTGGAATAAATGGTTGCACCATGTCGCGTTTGGAGACCCCCTGATGTGCCTAAACAGTGGAAACCCCACAATTCTAGCTTCAACCCTAACCCCAACACACCCCTAACCCTAATTCCAACCCTAACTGTTATGAATGAGTCACCGTAGGAGGCAAAAACAGAAATACTAGCTAAGTCCAGAAAACCTGAGAAGTTGTCAGCTATCGGATTACAGACCCCTGAACCTATCAACAACAACTAGCAGTAGCCGTGGGGGGTTCCTACGGTGCCCTAGACCCCTCGATCACAGCCGCAAAACTACATAATCTAAAGACAGAAAGGGAAATCTAAACTGCCCCAGAGCAGACCCCAAAGCAATAGGCAGCCCACAACATATGACGGTGAAGCAAGATGAAAAAACACACAGATAGAAAGATAGGCTGAGCAAAAGATGGGGCCCAAGCTAACTACATAGGACAGGATAGAAAAGCTGCTGTCTGTAATCCGCCAAAACCCTATCAAAACAAGAGCCAACAGCTGATAGGGAAAAAAGCCCTGAAAATGCTAGGCTTCAAAAAGACTATATCAGCACTCAGGTATCTTCTGAAGACAGAGCAAAAAGGAATTCAGCACACCCCAGCAGGGAATGGCAGAAATCCAGAAAAACAAGGAAAAACAAAACCAAAACACAAATGCAAAAGGCAGAACAGAAAACTTAGCTTTTGAGGAGCAGGAATCAGACTGGTCTCCTAGAATCCCTCAGAGAGATCACCAGCAAGGCAGAAGGGCGTCAGCTGCCTTATATTCAGTCAGCAATTCCCGTCACCCAGTCATCATCATCTTGCCCAGATGCTTGGTAATCAGCCTCACTACCTTCCTTCACCAGAAGAGGGAGTTCATCAGACCTCAATGGTGAAGGGGAAAATGAACTCACAACACCTAACCCTAATTCCAACCCTAACCCTAATTCCAACCCTAACCCTCTTTCCAACCCTAACCCTAATGGAAAAATAAAAATAAAAATTTCTTTATTTTATTAGTTGATCCTGTGTTATGAATGAGTCACCATAGGAGGCAAACACAGAAATACAAGCTAAGTCCCGAAAACCAGAGAAGTTGGCAACTATCAGATTGCAGACCCCTGAAACTATCAACACAACTAGCAGTAGCCGTGGGGGGTTCCTACGAAGCCCTGTACCCCTCGATCACAGCCGGAGAACTAAATAGGCCTAAAGAAAGAAAGGGGAAATCTAAACTGCCTCAGAGCAGACCCCAAAGCAATAGGCAGCCCCCAACATATAAAAACACTAACACAGACGGAAAGATAGACTGAGCAAAGAGGGGCCCAAACTACCTAGATAGGAAAGGACAGGAAGGATGCTGTCTGCAATCTGCCAAAACCCTATCAAAGACATAAGCCAACAAGCTGATATGAAAAAAGGCCCTGAAGCAGCTAGGCTTCCAAACTAAATCAGCACTCAGGTATTTTCAGAAGACAGAGCTAAAGGAATTCAGCTCACCCCAGCAGGGAATGGCAGAAATCCAGAAAAGCAAATCAAAACAAAGTAAAGCACAAAAGCAGAAAGCCGAGCAGCAAACTTAGCTTGAGAGGAGCAGGAATTCAGACTGGACTCCAAGGATCCCACAGAGAAATCACCCGCAGGGCAGAAGGGCGTCAGCAGCCTTATATCCAGTCAGTAACTCCACTCAGCCAGTCATCATCATCAGCCTCAGGTGTTTGATAATCAGGCTCACTACCTTTCTTTACCAGAAGAGGGAGTTCCTTGGGCCTCAGTAATGAAGGGGAAAATGAACTCACAACAGTACCTCCCCCTTGAGGAGGGGTCACCGAACCCTCAACTACGCCACCAGGGCGATCAGGGTGAGCCCGATGAAAGGCACGCACCAATCTTTTGGCATGAATATCAGAGGCAGAGACCCAGGAATTATCCTCCTGACCATAACCCTTCCATTTAACCAAATACTGGAGTCTCCGTCTATCCAGACGGGAATCCAGTACCTTCTCTACCTCATATTCCATGTTACCTTCAACCAGTACAGGGTCTGGAGGTGCCACCCCCGGAACAACAGGTTCAACAAACCTCTTCAACAAAGATTTATGGAACACATTATGGATTTTAAATGTGACAGGAAGAGCCAAACGAAAAGAGACCGGATTAATAATCTCCACAATCTTGTAAGGTCCAATAAATCTAGGCTTAAACTTAGGAGAAGCCACCTTCATAGCAATATTTTTTGATGATAACCACACCATATCACCAACCTTAAACTGGGGACCAATGGTCCTATGTCGGTTGGAAAACCGCTGGGCCTTTTCCTGGGAGAGAGCTAACTTATCCACCACTTGGTCCCAGATCTGGTGCATTCTCTCCACCACAGTGTCAACACCTGGGCAGGCAGAGGGCTCCACCTGCCCTGAAGAAAATCGAGGATGAAACCCAAAGTTACAAAAAAAAGGTGACATCAAAGTGGCAGAACTAGCTCTATTATTTAAAGCAAATTCGGCCAAGGGCAAAAATGAAACCCAATCATCCTGATCAGCAGAAATAAAACATCTCAAATACGACTCCAAGGTCTGGTTTGTTCTCTCTGTCTGCCCATTGGTCTGAGGGTGAAAAGCAGAGGAGAAGGACAACTGAATTCCCAGCCTGGAACAGAAAGTTCTCCAAAATCTAGACACAAACTGGACTCCTCTGTCAGATACAATGTTCTCAGGAATCCCGTGCAAACGAGCCACCTGTTGTAAAAACAGGGGCACCAACTCAGAGGAAGACGGCAACTTAGGGAGTGGTACAAGATGAACCATCTTAGAGAACCTATCACAAATCACCCAAATAACAGTCATCCTTTGAGAGACAGGCATATCAGAGATGAAATCCATTGAAATATGGGTCCATGGCCTCTTGGGGACAGGCAAAGGCATCAACAACCCACTAGAGCGAGAACACGATTTAGACCGGGAGCACGTCCCACAGGACTGCACAAAATTCCTGACATCACGAGACAAGGAGGGCCACCAAAAAAACCGACTCACCAGATCTCTGGTACCAAAAATACCTGGATGACCAGCCAAAGCAGAGCAATGAACTTCAGACATCACTCTCTTCTTCCACTGGTCAGGAACATACAACTTTCCACTGGGACAACGCTCCGGTTTGTCCTCCTGGAACTCTTCCAGAGCACGTCTCAAATCGGGCGAGATGGCAGAAAGAACTACCCCTTCGCCTAAGATGGTAGCAGGCTTGGTCACCACAGGAGAATCAGCAAAGAAGCTCCTAGAGAGGGTGTCTGCCTTGACATTCTTCGTTCCAGGAAGAAAAGAAACCACAAAGTCAAAACGTGTAAAAAACAAGGCCCATCTAGCCTGTCTAGGGTTCAAGCGCTTAGCCGACTCTAGGTAAATCAAATTCTTGTGGTCAGTAAGGACCACAACTTGATGCTTAGCCCCGTCCAACCAATGTCTCCACTCCTCAAATGCCCATTTCATGGCCAACAGTTCCCTATTCCCCACATCATAGTTACGTTCAGATGGAGAGAACTTTCGGGAAAAGAAAGCACAGGGATTCATTTTAGATGTTACAGGATCCTTTTGAGACAAAACAGCTCCTGCACCAATCTCAGAAGCATCCACCTCTACCTGGAATGGAAGTGAGACATCAGGTTGCCACGAAACCGGGGCGGAGGTGAATCTTCGCTTCAGCTACTGAAAGGGAGAAACAGCCTCCGGAGACCAATTTAATACATCAGCACCCTTCTTAGTCAAATCAGTCAATGGCTTGGCAATACTAGAAAATTTTGCTATAAATTTCCGATAAAAATTAGCAAAACCCAAAAACTTCGGGAGGGCCTTCAAAGAAGTGGGCTGAACCCAATCGTAAATGGCCTGTACCTTGGCCGGGTCCATTTCAATAGTTGACGGGGACAAAATAAATCCCAAAAAAGAAATCCTCTGTACTCCAAAAAGGCATTTAGATCCTTTGACATACAGGGAATTCTCCCTCAAGATCCGGAACACAGACCGAATATGTTCCACATGAGAATCCCAAGCCTTGGAGAAGATCAAAATATCATCCAGATAGATAATCAAAAATTTATCGACAAAATCTCGGAAGATATCGTTCATGAAGCACTGGAAGACAGAAGGGGCATTAGTGAGCCCAAAAGGCATCACCAGGTACTCAAAATGTCCCTCCGGAGTATTAAACGCCGTCTTCCATTCATCCCCATGCTTAATGCGAATAAGATTATACGCCCCCCTGAGGTCAAGCTTGGTAAACCAGCAAGCACCTTTAACTCTGGAGAATAGATCAGAAATCATGGGTAACGGATACTGATATTTAACAGTAATTTTGTTGAGGGCACGATAATCAATACAAGGTCTTAATGATCCATCCTTTTTGGCTACAAAAAAAAAGGCACCTAAGGGTGACAAGGATGGTCTAATATGACCCTTCTCCAACGCCTCCTTAATATAGGATCGCATAGCCTCGTGCTCGGGTACAGATAAATTGAAGAGACGACCCTTGGGAAATTTACACCCCGGGCTCAGTTCAATTGCACAGTTATAACTCCTATGAGGAGGCAGAGACGCAGACTCATTCTCACTAAATACATCATAAAAGTCCGCCAAATAATCAGGAACATCATGCGACTGAGGAGAGGTGGAAAACACTGGAGCCTCACTAAAGGCACACCGACAACCCCAACTCACCACAGACACAGATTTCCAATCCAGAACTGGATTATGAATTTGTAACCAGGGAAACCCCAGAACAATAGTATCATGCAGATTATGCAACACCAAAAATCTGCAATTTTCTTGATGGTCTGGGGCGACCCGCATTACCACCTGGGTCCAAAACTGAGGTTTATTTTTAGCCAAAGGAGTAGCATCAATCCCCCTCAAAGGGATAGGTGTCTGCAGAGGTGTCATCGGAAATCCACAACGTTTAGCAAAATCTAAGTCCATTAGGTTTAGGGCTGCTCCCGAATCCACAAAAGCCTTGGCGGAAAATGTGGACAGGGAGCAGATCAGAGTAATAGCCAGAAGAAACTTAGGTTGAACACCCCCAACAGAAAACGTGTGTGCAAAGCGTTTCTCTCGTTTAGGACAGACAGAAATAATATGCGAGGCATCTCCACAGAAAAAACACAACTTATTACGCCTTCTGAACTCCTGACGCTGCTCTCTGGAAAAAACTCTATCACATTGCATAGGTTCAGACATTTGTTCAACAGGTGGCAACACCTTTCGTGCAGCTTTGCGTTCGCGCAAACGCCGATCAACCTGAATGGCTAATGACATAGAATCGTCAAGACCAGAGGGAACAGGAAATCCCACCATAGTATCTTTTATGGCTTCTGACAACCCCTTCCGAAAGAGAGCAGCCAAGGCACTATCATTCCAGGTAGTAAGTACTGCCCACTTTCAGAACCTTTGACAGTACAACTCTGCAGAATCACGATCCTGGTTCAATGCCAGCAGGGTCTTTTCAGCCTGATGGCATTAGGTTTGTCATACAACAACCCCAAGGCCTGAAAAAATGCGTTCACATTAGTCAGAATAGGATCATCTGGTTTCAAAGAAAACGCCCAATCCTGTGGATCGCCACGCAGCAAAGAGATGACAATTTTAACCTGCTGCGTGGAGCTCCCTGACGAGTTAGGCTTCAAGGCAAAAAATAATCTACAATTATTTTTGAAATTCAAAAATTTAGACCGATCCCCAAAAAATACATCAGGTGTAGGAATCTTTGGTTCAGCAGCATGTGAATGAGCAAGGTAGGCGGAAATTCCCCGCACTTCCGCAGCGAGCTGCTCCACACGATCAGACAATTGCTTTATCTCCATTGAGGGAAAAAAAAAATTCCCCCTACGGCCTCAGAGATATAGAGGAAAAAATATACACTTTTTTTTTTTTTTTACAATTCTTTCCTGCTATTGAGTACCCTAGGATCTACGGTATGGCGGGTGATTCTGTTATGAATGAGTCACCGTAGGAGGCAAAAACAGAAATACAAGCTAAGTCCCGAAAACCAGAGAAGTTGGCAACTATCAGATTGCAGACCCCTGAACCTATCAACACAACTAGCAGTAGCCGTGGGGGGTTCCTACGAAGCCCTATACCCCTCGATCACAGCTGGAGAACTAAATAGGCCTAAAGAAAGAAAGGGGAAATCTAAACTGCCCCAGAGCAGACCCCAAAGCAATAGGCAGCCCCCAACATATAATGACGGTGAAGCAAGATGAAAACACTAACACAGACAGAAAGATAGACTGAGCAAAGAGGGGCCCAAACTACCTAGATATGAAAGGACAGGAAGGCTGCTGTCTGCAATCTGCCAAAACCCTATCAAAGACATAAGCCACCAAGCTGATATGAAAAAAGGCCCTGAAGCAGCTAGGCTTCCAAACTAAATCAGCACTCAGGTATTTTCAGAAGACAGAGCTAAAGGAATTCAGCACACCCCAGCAAGGAATGGCAGAAATCCAGAAAAACAAAGCAAAACAAAGTAAAGCACAAAAGCAGAAAGCCGAGCAGCAAACTTAGCTTGAGAGGAGCAGGAATTCAGACTGGACTCCAAGGATCCCACAGAGAAATCACCCGCAGGGCAGAAGGGTGTCGGCAGCCTTATATCCAGTCAGTAACTCCACTCAGCCAGTCATCATCATCAGCCTCGGGTGTTTGATAATCAGGCTCACTACCTTTCTTTACCAGAAGAGGGAGTTCCTCGGGCCTCAGTAATGAAGGGGAAAATGAACTCACAACATCCTGCCTATGGGGGTGATAAACGGGGGGTTAATGAATGAATGGAAATTGCAGCCGGCGTGCGCACTGCGCATGCACCCGCCATTTTCCAATATGGCGGCGCCCATGGTCCGGGTCCGCGGGAAACCGGGAGCCATAACGGCACTCGGTGAGTACCGGGGGGTGGGAGGAGGGGCGATCGGAAGACGGGGGAGCGGAGGGAAGGCGGGGGGGTAGATGATGACAGCGGCGGCACATCGCCGCTGTCATTCAGTGGCGGGGGGCAGATCGCCCCCGTTAATGGGTGGGGGGTCGGATCGCTGTTACCAGCCATGTCCGATGCTACAGTAGCGTTGGACATGGCTGGATTGTAATATTTCATCAATTTTCATTGATGAAATATTGCTATCGCTCTTATTGGCTGTTTCACTTTTAACAGCCAATCAGAGCGATCGTAGTCACGTGGGGTCGAAGCCACACCCCCTATGGTGAAGAAGAAAGCCCCCTGTATCTGCTGGTCGGGTGACCTTTCAGTGACCTAGGTCACCTGACCCGCAGGGGGGCTTTAAAGTCATGATGCCACATAGGCGTCACTGGTCATATTTGTACCAGGTTTTCGTGACGCCTATGTTGCATCTTTGGTCGTGAAGGGGTTAACCTTTATAACATCCTAACAAAAATTTTTTCCAAAATTACACTAAATTAAAGTTGACATATGGGAAATGTTTAACTGCTTTGTGTGACCTAATTCTCTGATTTAAGGGCACCAAAATTTAAGATTGAAAATTGCTAAATTTTCAACATTTTTGCCAAATATTCATAAATGCAAGTCATATTGAAGACATTTTACCACTATCATGAAATACAATATGTCCCGAAAAAAACAATCAGTGGGATCCGTTGAAGTGTTCCAGAGCTATAACCTCATAAGGTGACAGTGGTCAAAATTGTACAAATTGGCCTTGTCATTCAGGTCAAAATTGACTTGGTCACTAAGGGGTTAATATATTAAATCAAGTACAAAATATTAATATATCATAATATTAATATATCATAATTTTATAATTAAAACACAATGTTTTTAACCCCTTTTCAACATAGGGCGTACATTTACGCTGATGTCGGACTCCCTCCCATTGATGTGGACTCCGGTGGTGAGTCCACATCTTTCCCAGGACATGTCGACTGTTTTGAACAGCTGACATGTACCCGCAATAGCCGCGGGTGGAATCTCGATCCACCCGCGGCTATTAACTAGTTAAATGCCGCTGTCAAACGCCGACGGGCATTTAAATGATGCTTCCGGCAATCATGCCGTAAATATGCATATTGGTGACCTGCGTCACATGATCACGGATCACCGGTGTGTCGGCATGACAACCCGAGGTCTCCTGGAGACCGCTTCGGTTGTCAGTGCCGGATTGCTGTGAGCGCCACGCAGTGGTCGGCGCTCATAGCAAATCATCAATTCTACTACATAGAGGCAATCTGACCATCGCCTCTGTAGCAGAGCCGATCGGGCTATGGCAGCTTCTAGTCTCCTATGGAGACTACAGAAGCATGCCAAAAGTAAAAAAAAAAGTGTTTAAAAAAAATATAAGTTCAAATCACCTCCCCTTTCGGCTCATTCAAAATAAAACAATACAAATAAAATCAAACATACACATTCGGTATTGCGGCGTTCAGAATCGCGCAATCAGTAAAAAAAGGATTAACCTGATCGCTGAATGGCGTAGCGAGAAAAAGTCAAAACGCCAGAATTATGTTTTTTGGTCACTGCGACATTGCATTAAAATGCAATAATGGGCAATTAAAAGATTGTTTCTGCACCAAAATGGTATCATTAAAAACGTCAGTCCGGCACACAAAAAAAATAAGCCCTCACCCAACCCGAGATCACGAAAAATGGAGACGCTATGGGTATCGGAAAATGATGCAATTTTTTTTTTTTTTAGCAAAGTTTGGAAAAAAATTTTTCACCACTTAGATAAAAAAAGAACCTAGACATGTTTGGTGTCTATGAACTCGTAATGGCCTGGAGAATCATAATGGTAGGTCAGTTTTAGCATTTAATGAACCTAGTAAGAAAAGCCAAACAAAAAAACTAGTGTGGGATTGCACTTTTTTTGCAATTTCACCGCACTTGGAATTTTGTTCCCTTTTTTTGGTATACAACATCGGAAAACCAATGGTGTCATTCAAAAGTACAACTCGTCCCGCAAAAAATTAGCCCTCACATGGCCATACTGATGGAAAAATAAAGAAATTATGGCTCTGGAAAGGAGGGAGAGAAAAACCAAAACTCAAAACCGAATAAAGCTTCGGGGGTTAACCCTGCTATTCTGTTCAGGTCATAGTGACCCGTAGACAATTTTTGTGGCCCTGTAGATATTTTTCTATAAGTTTCTAAAACTTGAGGTTACTTGACTTTTCCTTATTTGGGGGGACCTATCTATGAGTATTTTTTTGTGTTTACCTTTTGCTACACGCCGATTTGTACACTTGTCGTGTTCGGGTCATAGTGACCCGGCATCATTTTTTACAGCTGTGAGGCCATATTTTCAGTGAAATAAAGGAGTTATAACCTCAGTTGGGTCTATTTATTGCATCTACTATTGTATATCAAGATATTTATTTCCTAAATTATTTCAATGGGGTCGTACACGCGCTCTGCCGGGTGTATGCATTGAGATCTGCGCACCATAAAAATGGCTTTATATTGATTATTTTTGGTGCGCAGTCTATACTAAAATGTAGAGCGCATCCAGAGAGATCACTAGGTGTGCACTACATGTGTATACACTGCGCAGAACGCGCTGTGTAAGAGGGCCTTATTTTGTAAATGTTACAAAAGCGACAACTTACCATGTTGGGTGCGATCAGAGAAAACAAGCCTGCACTACCGCAAGGTATCTTGAGTAAAAGAGATGTACATCGTTCCATGTTCTACTCTACTGCAAATACAACAATTGTTGCGTATGTTCCAAAAAAAATAAACAAGTAATACTAATGAGTACGAACCACCATGATAATGCAGTAAGTACCCGGGAAGATAAAAAACCTAACATGATCTTCTACTATAATGCAACCAAAGGTGGTGTAGACACATTAGACCGGCTCATTAGTACATATACCTGCAAAAGAAAAACAACATCCGTGGCCTATGATTGTGTTAGACAACATTCTGGATTTGTCGGCATACAATGCTTTTGTGTTGTGGAGGGAAATCAACCCGAATTGGAATACAAACAAACTCCATAAACGAAGACTCTTTATAGAAGAACTTGGAAAATCACTGGTTAGGCCGTATAGTGAGGAAAGAAAGGTCACACCCAGAACGGAAGGAGCAGCAGGCCTTGTACAGAGCATCCAGCAACATGCTCTGGAAAGAGAAACCGTGGCCTCCACAACCGCCTCTACCCCCATGGCCTCTACCAGCGGTGCTTCAAGAATAAAGAGAAAAAGGTGCAGCTATTGCCCTTATTCTTGTGATAATAAAACAAGTATTACATGTTCTGGATGCCAATAACTCTTATGCAAAGCCCATGTTTATTGTTCTTCATGCAAGAATACATAAAGTAATATTACCATGTGAATATGTTCAAATTGAAGTGTTTATTTTTTTCACAAAATGTTTGATTTGCTTGTTTTGTTTTTTTACCACATATGTGTAGTTTGCTATTTTTCATTTTGCTTATTACTAAGCTTTTTATGAATATAAAAAAAAAGAAAAATGAAATTGAATTTTTTATTTCTAAACATGTTCCCATACAGTCTAGTAAGCAAAAGGTATAAAAATAATTGAGTTAGAGTATCTAAAATCAAGATTTAATAATAGGATTAGATACACAGCTCAGCAGAAAGTATCACACAGGAGAGGATACTTGGGTAATCGTTTAGTTAATTTGTGCTGCAAATCTGTGGTGTTGAATATATGATGTGAAATGTTTTTATGTGCAATATAATCATTATAATTTGTTATAACCACAGTTGGTTTCTATGCCCAGGCAACGCCGGGCTCTTCAGCTAGTACACTATATAAAAAGACATATCTGCCTGTTTTTCTCAATATCTGACATGAAATCAGAATAAGTTATTCTCGTTTTAGGTCAATTAGGATTACCACAATTAATAATATTTGCCAAATGCCAGAATAATCAGAGAGAGAATGTTTTAAGGCATTTTTATTATTTACTGTATTGTCAAAAGTTTACATACACTAAGACTTGAGACTCCGTTTCTAAGGATATCTCTATGTGCCAGTATTCACACAAAGATTTCATCAGATAGCTTGACTCAACTGCAGAGGCACATGCTGCTGTCAACCTCTGACAGCGGCATTTAACTTGCACATTCGGCAAGCCCACCGGTAATCCCGCCCATTGGTGACCCTGTCACATGATCGCAGGTCACCGATGGGTTGGCATGACAACCAGAGGTCTCCAGCAGAACTCTATGGTTGTTACTGCCGGATTGCTATGAGCGCCGCCCGGTGGTCGACGCTCATAACAAGTGAGCAATTCTGCTACATACAGGCACTCTGATCATCGACTGTATGTAGCATAGCTGATCGGATATGGCAGCTTCTAGTCTTCCATGGAGACTATTGAATCAATAAAAAGCTGGAAGGAAAGTAAAAGCGCAATAGGGTCTTATCTGGGTATTAAATACCTCTAATCAGATGTTACTCACCAGATAGAGCCCAAACACAGGCTCATAGAAATATTAGCTGCTGCAGATCCACCAGTCTCGTATGAAAGGGAGCAAGCGGGCACTATCACAATAATAATAAAATCTATGGTCACTGGGGGATCACTTGCATGATATAATTAGGAAACAAAAAAAAACAAGGAAGAAAAGCTCATGCAAAAAAATAGGATCACCACACAGTATCGGTAGGTACAAAATGTTAATAGATTTTATTGTTAACAAGCCAAAAAAACAAACACATATTAAAAACAATTATCAATAGGACCATATATGGACTCTCCAATAGATGACAAATGGTTAATTTTAAACATTTAAATAGTATACCAATAGACCACAAGTCCTAAATAATACACAGAGAAAAATAACTCTGAATAAATGCTGCTAGCATACACCCAACAATCCAAGATTGTGAGACAATGTAGTCCACAGACATGAAGGATTCAGTACAAAGATTGAAACATGGATATCACATAGGCCAAAATGGCTAATGCCAAAAATAAAGAATTGTTAGATTGTAAAATCAATACACAATACTACCAAATGCATCCTAAATGCCGGACAAACGAGATGAATACGTCACCCTCTAAAAGTGTAAGTCGTGGAACCAGTCAGTCGTCCAGTCATCTAAATAGCAGCCATGCTGTCAGAGGTAATATTGTGAGTCCATAGGGAAAAAAACGTCATGCAAGTGATCCCCCAGTGACCATAGATTTTATTATTATTGTAAGAGGTATATCGAAAATTGAGGTGATGGTATCCCTGATTCACAACCTCAAAGATATACTAGAGCAACAAGGAAATGAACAATATTCAATTACACATTTAATGATGTGTAAGGTAAATCTATAGAATAGATATATGATTTAGGAACAGTAAAGATGAATAAATAAGCCCCATTCAAAACAAGCGACCTACTGCACATCTGTTGTGTCCTAATTAATTTCAATTGTTTTTAATATGTGTGTGTTTTGGCTTGTTAACAATAAAATCTATTCACATTTTGTACCTACTGATACTGTGTGGTGATCCTATTTTTTTGCATGATCTTTTCTTCCTTGTTTTTTTGTTTCCTAATTATGTCATGCAAGTGATCACCCAGTGACCATAGATTTTATTATTATTGTGATAGTGCCCGCTTGCTCCCTTTCATACAGGAATTCTCTCTGCTCCTCTTTAAGGAGCTTTTCTTTTTTAGCGGAGGCACATCTCAGTTATTTAATATGGATTTAAATGCCAGGGAAGCAGCCTGGCAGGAGCAAGTTAAGGTGATTTTTGGACATACAGGTGAGCCGTCGGGGCCACCGCTGGTGCTGGTGGAAACATTGACCCTAGTTTTCATAATCTGACTTTGGACTTGACTAATTTGCATAAAAAATTGACTAAGACATGGTGGAATATAAAAAGCCTAGAGGAGTATAAAAAACTTAGCCGCATACCTCGGGGATTGAGGGTACAAATCTTCCTGGCATGGGAGGTTGAACAAGACTTCAGAGACACATGGGAGAGTGGTTTAAAGAAATGTTCATTTATAATTATTGACATGCTTATTGAACAGGATAAGATTTATTTGTCTAGAATCAGGGAAGATATTAAGGAAATGGAGATTAAATTGGATAAATTTGACAAACACAAGTAGACCCCTTTAAAAATCAACTCAAGGATTTGATAGACCGTTATGAGAAGGACATTATAAAGGGAAAGAGGACCAAGTTTCAGAGAGACAAGACAGATTTCAACCAACATAAAGCTTACAGGTGGTCACATCAGGGAAACTGGAGGAGACAGTTAGGGAGAAAGGTTGTTGATAATAAGTTCAAGGAGACTGGGAATGTGACTGTCCCCACTTTGAGCAGTGATTTTTTATCCACCGATACGAGCGATCGAGAAAGCAGCATAGACGGGGAGAAGAAAACCCAAGACAGCATTCCAAAAGGAACAGGAACTTTCGAGCATGGTCACCGAGCTCGAAGAGAGAGACCCGGTACAACAACCAGAAGAGATATTAGATCTGTCCCCCCCTAATAATACACATATTGATATAGGTAAGGGTGAACTTTGTATCATCAATTTGTCTACATATTCACTATCAGAGTTGGAGATTAGACTCCTTACTAAAGGATTGTCTTTTTCACCTACAAACAGTCTTGATAAGTTTGAATTAACAAAAGTTCTGTATCTCTTTTGTAGACAGTTGACATTTAAGATGTTATATCACCAGCCATCGGTTATAGATGAGGGGGGGTATCCCGACCTGCTAGTTCATCTTTTATCCGACCGGACAGGCCATGCCAAAAGACCACTACGAGGGCCACGTTGTTCCAACCGAGTTCGGAGGACAAGGTACGAAAACGGATGGCATACTGTCCTACCGATAGGGTACCCTGATGTAGGTTAAAGATGGACTCGGTGGTGTAAGCCAGACGACCCGGCTCGTCGAACACCTTGCGGAAGGTGTCCAAAAACAAAAAAGTGGAAAGCTGAGAGACAAGTGGATCATTACTCTCCCAAAGGAGATTCACCCATGCTAACGCCTCCCCCTCTAAGTGGGAAACCATAAAGGCTATTTTAGCGCGCTCGGTGGGATAGTGCTGCTGCAAAAGCTCAAAATGTAACCAGCATTGGTTCAAAAATCCTCGAAAAAACTTAGGGTCACCACTATATTGGGGTGGCTTGCATAAGCGTGGCAGCGGGTGCGGAGCCAAGGCCTCGGCAGAAACGGACTGTATGG
Source organism: Dendrobates tinctorius (assembly GCF_039654945.1). NCBI lineage: Eukaryota > Metazoa > Chordata > Amphibia > Anura > Dendrobatidae > Dendrobates > Dendrobates tinctorius. Next base: position 26,483,608 of record NW_027361706.1, read on the forward strand.
AAAGGAGCCATATAGTTGAGGATATGGGCCTGGGTGTCGCGTTGCTGCGTGAGTTCTTGCTGGAGGCTGGCCAACTGGGAAGCATTCCCAGGGTCAGAGGACTGTAAGGCAGATAAACAGGACTCCATGGACTTCATAAAAGACATAATCCTAGTCTGGTTTTCCCGGAGGAACACCAGCCCCTTTTGGACGGGAGCCGCGACTGAGCAACTGAGGACAAGGCAGAGGACAGGATCGGAGCGTGTGCCAGGAGGCACAACTAAGCACAAGGCAGAGTACAGGATCAGAGAGTGTGCCAGGAGGCACAACTGAGCACAAGGCAGAGTACAGGATCAGAGCATGTGCCAGGAGGCACAATGGAGCACAAGGCAGAGGACCAGAATACGGAGCACAGTCAGGCAAGGACAAGGCAGACCAAGCCAGGAAGCACAACAATAATCAGGCACCTCCCATAGGAAGAGGTAGCGTGATATAGCACATGATCACTAGGACTTCCGGGTCAAGTCCTCCAATACCATAGAGAGGACAGAGCTGAGAAGAGCGCAAGTGCGCACAAAGAACATGGTGCAAACAAGAACCTCAGTACGAGAGGTGCGCATGCGCACCTGAAGGGACCCCCGGAGCTGCCGCGCCTCCGGAAGAGGTGACTTCGGGACCGAGGTCCCGCCCCCCAGGTGAGAGTGGCGTGACAGGCGGTCTGACATCTTATATGTTGAAGCATTAAGATTTCCCTTCAATGGAGCTAAGAGGCTGAGGCCGACCCATGATAAATAAGCTCTTGTCATTGTCCTCTCCTCCACCAATCTTTACTGCTGGCACAATGCAGGTGGGCAACGTTCCCCTGGCGTTCTCCAAACTCCTACTCATCCGTCCGTCAAATGCCAGCTAGAGAAGCGGATTCATCATTCCACAAGTTCCCACTGCTCCAACGACCACACACACATTACAAGGCTCCATCAGAAGATTCATTGGTGATGCCGCTCTTTGGCCGTGGAAACACAGTATTTGTGCTTGACCTTAGGCAGAGGTTTGCAGCTCTGCAGTTACGGAGTCAGCAAAATGTTGGGAAATGTATGCACTCGATGACCCCGCTCTGTAATTTTATGTGGTCGGCCGTTTCACAGCTGAGTACCTGTGTTCCCAAAGTATTTCCACTTTTCTATAATACCGCTCACAGGTAATTCTGGAGCATTTAGAAGGGAAGAAATGTCACAAACTTGTTGAAATGGTTACATGTGACTCCACAGAATTCATTTCTATTTCCTGAGAGTCAAGTGGTGGCAGCTTTACACCACTCCATCTGATTCTTGGCATTGTGCTTGGTGATGTAAGGCTGCATAAAGCTCCTGGCAACGGCGCAGTGTTTGTGCTGATGTCCATACCAATGGAAGTGTTGACTGTGCAGTTATGGAGTCAGCAGAGCGTTGGTGACTTTTCTGCACTCTGTGACTGTGTGTTATTACGTGGTCTCCACTTCATGGCTGAGTTGCTGCGGTTCCTTATACTATTCAATAATATCACTCATGAGGCGGTCATGTAATATTTAGAAGGGGAAAAAAAATTCACGAACGGACTTGCGCTGGTATCAGTGAGCTCTCTGCTATGAACCATTCTGCCACATGTTAGTAAAGACAGGAGGCATGGTGGGGGCTGGAGGTTATACATCTGTAACAATGGGACTGAGTAATACACCCAGATTCAGGAATTGGGGTACGTGTCCCAATACTTTTCTCCATATAGTGTATATCTTGTACCATATGGCAGCACACACAGTGCCTATGGCTTTGAAGAATGGAGGGCCAAGGACACAAAGTCATGGTTCCTGTACCTGATGGCAGAGATCCTGGTGCTGCAAACCTGGTGATTGGCAGATATTACCTCAGGACTATTGTGTGGCATCCATTCAATTTAATGGGTGCGCTGGTGCTCCCTCCCCAAAAATGATAAATCCTCTGTACATGATGTGCTGCGTTGTCATATAATATGATAATGAGGGTCCCTGTCCTCTTAATTAAATCTATTAAGTAGTTTACAATAAGCCAGAAAGAACACTGAAGATATGATGCCGCCATGATGAATAGGACAAGAAAATTCACTTTCCTAACACAAATATTAATTCTGACAGCAAACTCATCTTTTATAGACAAGTAATAAAACTTCTTTATTTTGCCATATCTTTCCTATATAACAAGCCTGCTAGTCTTGCACTTTATTGTCACACAGAGGAATAGAGAAGAGATGCAATGCCAGACGCTTGGACAGACTTGCCGCAGTTCTCAGTGGTGTAACTGGAGTCTGATTGAGCTCTGGCACAAAATTTGAACTTGTGCCCCCACCTGCATGTTGGTTAGATGCATGATCCCTTAGTAGCATTCTAGATCCTGTAAAAGTTGGCCCATTCCCGGTATAATGTCCTCTCTTTTAGCCCCTTCCTGGTATAATGTCCCCCATACTCAGATAATGTCCCCTCTCCTGGCCCCTTCCTGATATAATGTCCTCTCTTCTGGCCCCTTCCTGGTATAATGTTCTCTCTTCTGGCCCCTTCCTGGTATAATGTTCCCAATCCTGGGCCCTTCTCGTAATAATGTTCCCTGTTCCGCAAAATATTTATAAAAGGAATGTTTTGTCTTAGCTTCCCTCTCCCACGAGGTGTGGCATCCTCTTCCATAGCTGGCGCAATGCCCGTCAGCTGACATAGGCGTACCCAACACTGCTATGCTGCGGCACCCAAGATACCCATGCCACCCTTCTAGGGAAGGGGGTTACATAGTGTAAGATCCATCATCAATATTTCATTGTCTTCTGAGTCTATTATTCGGAAATACTACAATGCCTTAATGCCTTATACATTTTCAAAATAACTAATTTCTGAAAAGTTTGCGATATATTAGAATGAAATTAATAGATCTAGTAGCTGAAGAGCCCGGCATTGCTCGGGCATAGCAACTAACTACGGTTAGTTATAACAAATTATAATGATTTTATATATATATATATATATATATATATATATATATATATATAGCTGAGTGTAGAGCCCCTCCCACTCCGCATAGCCACATTCACTATAATATCCCACATCATCCTATCAGCCAGAGCCACTGGACTACTACCGCTAAAATCCCACATCATCCCGTCATAGCCACCGGACTACTACCCCTAATATCCCACATCATCCCATCAGAGCCAGAGGACTACTACCCCTAATACCCCACATTATCCCGTCAGCCAGAGCTACCGGGCTACTACCCCTAATAACCCACATCATTCTGTCAGCCAGAGCCACCGGACTACTACCCCTAATACCCCACATCATCCCATCAGCCAGAGCCACTGGACTACTACCGCTAAAATCCCACATCATCCCGTCAGAGCCACCAGACTACTACCCCTAATATCCCACATCATCCAATCAGAGCCACAGGACTACTACCCCTAATAACCCACATCATCCCATCAGCCAGAGCCACCGGACTACTACCACTAATATCCAACATCATCCCGTCAGAGGCACCAGACTATTACCCCTAATATCCCACATCATCCCGTCAAAGCCACCAGACTACTACCCCTAACATCCCACATCATTCCATCAGAGCCACTTGACTACCACCCCTAATATCCCACATCATTCCATCAGCCAGAGCCACCGGACTACTACCCCTAATATCCCACATCATCCCGTCAGCCAGAGCCACCGGACTACTACCACTAATATCCCACATCATCCCGTCACAGCCGCCGGACTACTACTACTAATATCCCACATCATCCCGTCAGGCAGAGCCACCGGACTATTATCCCTAATATCCCACATCATCCAGTCTGCCTGGGGTTAGAACCAAAGCGCTGAGTGGAATGGTCCTAACTTCCATACAGGGGATCCCTTTAAGAGAGGCCTGGCGTCAGAACCACAGAGCTGAGTGGAACGGTCCTAACTTCCATACTGGGGATCCCTTTAAGAGAGGACTGGGGTCAGAACCACAGCGCTTAGTGGAATTGCCCTAACTTCCATACTAATGATCCCTTTAAGACACCCTGGGGAAGATGTGCCTATGGGATGGAGGATATGTGATGGGAATATGGGCATGGAAGGGGGTGATTCATTTCTGTCATGTGCCCTCTGCTCCTTTCTGGGGGGCAGACAATGGCTCGGAGCTTATGTTCCCGGGGATGCTAGATTTCTCCCACCCGGTCACTGTCTGCTGAGGTGTTATGGAGTGGGAAAACTGTTGCTCATAGCAACCAATCACAGATCAGCTTCTTTTAAACAGCTCTGGTGAAATGAAAGATGCTTCGTGATTGGTTTGATACACACATACATTCAATTTATATATATTGAATATATATATATACCGTATATATTGAATATACTGTATATATATTCTAAATTCTTTTTTTTTTCTTTCTTCTCTAATATCCCAATGTCAGGTTTAACTACATCATGTTGGGTCTCTCGCTAAGTTTCCTTTGCCTTTCCTACTACATGACAACTTGGCTCGGCAGTGTTGGATTCATCTTGGCTAACTGCTTTAATATGGGCTTACGGATCGCTCACAGCCTACATTATATCAGGAGATATTACACCGGCAGCCTCTACCGGCCGCTCTCTGGGCTTCTGCCTTCTCCAGCAGTAATTTGTGTGCTTGCAGTAAGCGCTGCTATCACCAGATATTCGGATGTAACCACTAAAGTTTTATTGTTTTAATGATCTGTGACGCAGCGGTCAAAACCTGAACATCTAGATCCCCTACATAGTCTGTCTGTTTTATTTTGTTCCTTATTAGCATTCAATTTTATTTAATATTTTTATACATTTTATTTGTAATTATTTAATTTATTGTATATTTGTTTAAAAGTTATTTATTTTATTGATTGAGCGTTTATTATTTATTATTTTTATTAGTTTATTGACTTTTTATAAATTGTATTTAGTTTTTTTCCTATCAGTTTTCTGCATTTAAGTTTTTTAATTTTTCAAACCAAAGAACATCACAGAGCACAAGGCCTCAGAAATCAAAGCGCACTACAGTTATAATAATAATCATCTTTATTTTTATATAGCGCTAACATATTCCGTAGCGCTTTACAGTTTGCACATATTATCATCACTGTCCCCGATGGGGCTCAGAATCAGTATCAGTATGTCTTTGGAATGTGGGAGGAAACCCATGCAAACACAGGGGAGAACTCCTTGGTGGGATTCAAACCCAGGACTCCAGCGCTGCAAGGCTGCAGTGCTATCCACTGAACCACCGTGCTGCCCATACAATTAACCCTAAAATATGTTCTTACGACCACGCACACCACTTTCTCAACCTACAAAGTCATATTCGCAACATTAAACCATAACATCCCACCCAGAATCTTATGGTGCCCATGCACATTAGATAAAAGTCGTCCGAAAGGGATGATTTCGACCATAATGAACGATTGTCTCCTTCTTTATGAAAGGATCATCGCTTGTTCTGATCGCTGACCATTGAGCTTACGTTATTATTGAAAGCGTAGGTCGGACATGTTGGATTTTTTTTTTTTTGGACCATGATGAGTTTTGGCTGGATCATTGTCTGAAAAGAAAAATCTTGGCCAATGCTGTCTGAGCTGTATTTTGGGCCATTGATGAATGTTCATTCGACCGTCAGTCCGTTTTAATCTAATGTGTATGGGGTCCTATACTCCAACAGAAGAAAAGGAACAACCTGCTTCCCTCCAGTAAAATGATTGCTGCACAGAATCCTCCCTGACCAGGCATCTAGATGAATGCTAATTAGCGATGAGCGAACATTATCAGATAAGATGTTGGATGCTCCGGATCTGGAGCATCTGATGAGTGATGTGCGCCTCCATGTACTATTCCAAAAATCTGACTCCAGTCACGTACTGGAGCAAGATTTCTGGCATAGGGAACACAACAGTTCGTCATGAATTAGATGAGCTATGGCGTCACACCGTGCCCCCGTTCCGCCCCAGCAGTGCGCCAAAAGTCACAAGATTTAGGCACAATTCTGATTTGTGGAAAAATTTTGCAACTTTTCCAAGCTGTTACTATTGTGAAAGCTTTGATGCATCGGCACAATGTGTTTGAAATGCAGACATACATTCTTAGTTATGTCATCATCTAATGTGTATGGGGGCCGTTACTCCAACCTCCACACCCGTCAGCGAGAGGTCATCACTGTGTTACGTTAGTATTATCTGGTTGTTTTATCTATCGGATACATTTTACATTGACTTTATACACAAACATCCGGAATACACCTTGCTACATCTCTGAAAATAATTAGTCGCCTATCGGCCAATACGATACTACGGTATTTATTTTTTAAATATTTTATATATTTGTGTGTACATATATACATACATATGCAGTATATGTTCCTATATAGGGATAAAGCCACTCATCTGAGGACATCTCAGTAATATTCTGGAGTCTTACAATGGGTGGTCTGTAGGATACAAGCTAATGTACTAGTGGGTTCAGTTTCGGCTGTGGTCCGTGATAGCCCCCCATCCCACGCAAGATAACTGTCCAAACAACACATACATCTCCATAGGGAGCACAGTTCCCTCTTTGCTTCCCGGACACATTACCCGGGAAAGGAAGGCTGTTTTCTTGTTTTTCAATTTTTTTTTTTAAACCAGATCTTGAAACACTAAATCTAATCTCCAATCATAGTTGCACTTTGGAAAATTCCCATCATGCTTTTATTTTCCAGAAATAGTGTTACATCTGCGCATGGGCCATGCCTAGTATTGTATTTTTTTCCTATGGAAGTAGATACACCTGTCCTGCCATACCAGAAAATACCCGTCTCACTTTGTCAGGCTTTGCTGAAGTTTTATGTTGCCTCTTGCCTTCCCTTTAATGCATGAAAATTCTTCTTCTGGCAGGCGGCCTTGTGCTGTGACCTGGGCTGGCTGTCTCGCCTGGCTCACATCCTGGTGGGAGCGCTCTGTCTGTCCCTGACTTTGGCTGCTGTAGTCCTGTGTGAAGGAAAACTGACTCACTTTATACGCAGTCGCTTCCTGTCGAAAAAGCCAAAGAAGAAAGAATAATGGAGAAAGGACTGAGATTCCTCCAAGCAATCACTGTACGCGGTGTGACACGGAGACAAAAATATCAAGATGGAGAAATTTATGGCTGTAAAAAAAAAGCAAAGACGGAGAAAAGTTGCAAAACATTCGACTGTCAGAATGAACTGACCAACGGGTTCTCAGCTTGTTATGTCAAGATTCTCCAGCACCAACGGCGGGAAATATGCATACATGTGGTGACATGCTGACCAGACGTGTGCAGCCTGACACGTCTAGTCGGATTGTGGCCGGAAGCATACAATTGGCACACTTGCAGTCACATGACCGCCCAGCATCGGGGAATCCTCACAGTGCACAGTGTGTGTGATATGAGGGCTCGCATGTCTGCAGTTACATAGGCTACAAGTCTGCAGTCACTCTCAGGCCGGACATCCTCTTTATGAATAGAGAAAAAAAATTGTACCCAATGGTGGACAACCCTTTAATACTGAAAGAATTCACAAATGTTCTTTATCATTTGAAAACTACCTTGCCACCTGTCATTGAAGTCAGACAATTGGGTTCATAGCATCAATGATGTCTGGTAGGGGTGAACACAGACAGAAGAGGGCCCCTGTGCAAGGACGGACCCTTTGCAGTCTAGTAGCTCATCATAATGCACAATTCCCCACCTCCTTTGGAGGTAGTAGTGGCCCTCATAGCTCTTGGGCCCCTGTGTGGCTGCACAGGTTGCACTAATGGTATATAATCTTTGTAGGTCATCTCTGTTTCCACATTGCCCAGCATTTGCCCTGTGGCTCAGAATCCGATTGTACTGTGATGTTGGGGTGATGCTAGATACCTCTAGAGTAAGGACAGTTTTCTAACATCGCATTATGGACATTTAAAGGGGTTATGTGACATAAAAATGTGCCTTTTCCATAAATTAGGGTCTTGGCCACAAGTTGGTTGGTTTTTATAGGTGGAAGTTTCTTATTGTATAATATAGAACTTAGGATATTTAAAGTCTAAATGATTTTAAAGCCGATGTGTTGCCAGATTTTACAAAACATGCTGTATGCATTATAAAAAAATATAGCTTATTATTTCTGGATTTTCCTGCTGTTTTGACAATGATTTTCTTAGTAAGTACACAAGCCTCACCAGGTTTAAGATCTTTATGCAGTTTGTATTGTGAAATCTGGTGATAGATCGGCTTTGAATACTTTATTGTAGGAGCCAGCCTTTAACCTTCATTGTTTCAACTATGTTTCTTCATAAAATCTAAAAGCTTCTTTATTGGTTTTCCAAATTCCAGAAAAAAAAGTGCAACATATTCCAAAATTAAAAAGGTGGCAAAAACTATATATAAAAACACAAACACCCAAAACGCATCAATTTATGACTTTTTATATTCTTTCTCAAAATGCAGATAAGAAAGTGCGAGTGATGGACAAGTATATAAGTAATACATTCTTTTAAATATATATTTTTACATTTTTGTAAAAGTAATTGATTTTCACTCTTATAATGGGCTTTCTTGCAGTCATAATTTAATTTATTTTTATTGATTTTTTTTCTATTGGGGTAGCTTGACAGCAATTAGTCTATATAGTGAAGCATTTTTTTCAATTTTACGATTCGTGGATCTTGATTGTTACATTTATTTTACGAAATGTGGAAGTTCTGAATATATAAAATCTTTATATAATAATTTGTGACGAGCAGTTAATAAATTTTATTTTAATAAATTGGGGTTCAATTTCTCCTGTTACCCTTGGGAAAATAAAAAAATTGGGGACTAATTGATCATGTTTGTGGAAAAAATACGATTTTTTTATTTTCATGCCCGGGCATTATAAACTTCTGTGAAGCCTTTGGGTGTTCAAAGTGCTCACCACTAGTGTTGAGCGATACCGTTCGATACCCAAAAATATCGTATCGGATGGTATCGCCCGATACGAAAAAAATATCGGGTATCGCCGATTCCGATACCGGAAGTCCCATTCAAGTCAATGGGACTTCCGGTATCAGAATTTAAAAAAGCCCTTTATTTCCTTGTTGGCTAATTCTACATAATTGAAAACAAATAAGAATCATGTAGAATGTATTGTGGGAGGTGGAGGAGACATTAAAGGCATAGTGGTTTATTCAAATCACATGGCATAGCATTAATTCCAATTTTTTTTTTCAAGATGTTCGGAGTTAAAAAGATATTGACTATGCTAACCTTTTTTATATTTTGTCAGATATGTATGTTTCACAACTTCCATGCTCTTCACCTTCTTTTGTACTTCTCCCACACTTTCTCCTTCATGATCCGCAGCAGTAGCATTTTTTTCATCAACTTTTTCTTCACCTTATTCATCTTCTTCTTCATCTTCTTCCCATTAATTTTTTTTTCCATTCTTCATATTCTTCTTATTCAGCTATTATTAATTTTAATATGCTATTTCTTCATCTTCTTCCTATTCTTCTTTGTCTTCATTTTCTTATGGTGACAGGCATTCCTGTAGTACTTATCTATAAAAGTTATAAGATTACACCTTACGTTCTGCCTGTCACAAAAGATTGACAACAGGATTTGTCCGTGTTCAGTTTGGCCTGCAGCAGCAGGCATTTTCCAGGGGCACCACGAGGAGGAACGGACTCACCCCCATTTACTGCTTAGTCTTCTTCTGCTTATAATTTTGATTTCTTCTATGCTGATTTTTAGTCTTATGCTTAATGTTCTTCTGCTTTCTGTTCTTCTGCTTTTGCTTCTTCTGCTTCTTGTTCTTCTGTCTTTTGTTCTGTATCTTGGTAGTTGTCTTCATGTTCTTTGTCCCCTTGGTCTTATTATTTAGGGTCATATTTCTGGTCTTCTTTGGTGTGGTCTTCAGGGTCGTCGTCATCAGGGTCGTCGTCATGGAGATCAATAAGGATTACCAAAGACAATTTCAAAAAGCTTGATCTTGGAAATGTAGCAGAAGGTACAAGAAGGCTGAGAAACTGGTGAGAACCAGCAGACAGTGCTAGCACCCGGATGGGTAGCAGAAGGAACAAGAGCCAATGGCACTACCGAGGAGCAACTGACGGTGCTGGACCACGGTTACTAAGCAGAAGGTACTTGTGCTAAAAAGCACTACCAAGGACCAGCTGACGGTGCTGGACCTCGGATACCGAGATGGAGGCACCTTGTCCAAAGGCTCTGGCGAGAACCAGCAGACAGTGCTGGAACCCGGGTGGGTAGCAGAAGGTACCCATTCAAAGCAAAGTAGCCAGGCCGCAAGCCGGCCGCAGTTACTGAAACCCACAGTCCTACAGGGGGTCCATGTCCCATTGGCACTACGGATCCAGCCTTCAGTGCCAGTTCCCGCAGCCCACATAGGAGTCACCTAAACTGCAGGCACCGTAGAGTCGGCTAACCCGGCCGCAAGACGACAGGACAACGGATTGGTGGCATAGTGACCTTGACACTACCCGGAAACAGCAGGTGTGCTGAAAACAGGCTGGGCAACAGGGAGTACCCGTGCCAAAGACACTGCCGAGAACCAGCTGACGGTGCTGGAACCCAGACGGGTAGCAAAAGCTACAAGAGCCAATGGCACTACCGAGGAACAGCTGACGGTGCTGGACCACGGTTACTAGGCAGGAGGTACCTGTGCTAGAAAGCACTACCAAGGACCAGCTGATGGTGCTGGACTTCGGATACCGAGATGGAGGCACCTAGGCCAAAGGCTCTGGCGAGAACCAGCAGTCAGTGCTGGAACCCGGGTGGGTAGCAGAAGGTACCCATTCAAAGCAAAGTAGCCAGGCCGCAAGCCGGCCGCAGTTACCGAAACCCACAGTCCTACAGGGGGTCCATGTCCCATTGGCACTACGGATGCAGCCTTCAGTGCCAGTTCCCGCAGCCCACATAGGAGTCACCTAAACTGCAGGCACCGTAGAGTCGGCTAACCCGGCCGCAAGACGACAGGACAGCGGATTGGTGGCATAGTGACCTTGACACTACCCGGAAACAGCAAGCATGCTGAAAACAGGCTGGGCAACAGGGAGTACCCGTGCCAAAGACACTGCCGAGAACCAGCTGACGGTGCTGGAACCCAGATGGGTAGCAAAAGCTACAAGAGCCAATGGCACTACCGAGGAACAGCTGACGGTGCAGGACCACGGTTACTAGGCAGGAGGTACCTGTGCTAGAAAGCACTACCAAGGACCAGCTGACGGTGCTGGACTTCGGATACCGAGATGGAGGCACCTAGGCCAAAGGCTCTGGCGAGAACCAGCAGTCAGTGCTGGAACCCGGGTGGGTAGCAGAAGGTACCCATTCAAAGCAAAGTAGCCAGGCCGCAAGCCGGCCGCAGTTACCGAAACCCACAGTCCTACAGGGGGTCCATGTCCCATTGGCACATTGGCACTACGGATCCAGCCTTCGGTGCCAGTTCCCGCAGTCCACACAGGAGTCACCTAAACTGCAGGCACCGTAGAGTCGGCTAACCCGGCCGCAAGACGACAGGACAACGGATTGGTGGCATAGTGACCTTGACACTACCCGGAAACAGCTGGCGTGCTGGAACCAGGCTGGGCAACAGGGAGTACCCGTGCCAAAGACACTGCCGAGCACCAACTGGCGTTGTTGGAGCCCAGGGACAATCATGGTGCAGGCCGAGGCCTACTTGGTGGCAGTTTTAGATTGTTTGTAGGCTACAACAGACTGTCAACGTGCTCCTATTAGGCATCTGTCTCCACTCTGTTTCCAGGATTTCACATAACCAGCAACACCGCCAGTTTAGGCGTACAGCAGCCGTCTGCCCAATCCACACGTGTTCCTGTGTTACTGGGGTTCTGTAATGTCAGCAGATCCCCTGATGTGTGTCTGCCACTGTCTCCTGCTCTGTCCACATTCCCACCGCTTGCAGTGGGAAGGTGGACAGCGCAGGAGACAGTGGCGGACACACATTGGGTGATCTGCTGACGTTACAGAACCCCAGTAACACAGGAACACGTGTGGAATGCGTGGATGGCAACTGTGAGCAGGAACTGGCGGTGTTGGAGGTCAGGGGAAATACTAGAGACAGAGTGGAGACAGAGGCCAAATCAGAGAACGTTTAAATCTGAAATAGTTACAATTTGGAGGCAGCAGCAGTTTGCCCTCCACACAGCAGGGGATCAGCTGACGTTACTGACCCCCACTTTCACATGAACGAGTGTTTTTTTCTGTGTGGACAGCACTTCCGAGCAACAACTGACGATGTTGGAACCTAGGGATAGTCATTTTGTAGGCTGAGGCCTACTTGGAGGCAGTTTAAGATAAGACGTTGTTTGAATTTGGAGGAAGCAGCAGTTTGCCCTTCACACAGCAAGGGATCAGCTGACGTTACCGAACCCCACTTTCACATGAACGAGTGTGTTTTTCTGTGTGGACAGCACTTCCGAGCACCAACTGGCGTTGTTGGAGCCCAGGGACAATCATGGTGTAGGCTGAGGCCTACTAGGAGCCAGGTGTAAATCGGAGGTATTTTGACTTTGGAGGGAGCAGGACGCTTTGCCATACACACAGCAGGGGATCAGCTGACGTTACCGAACCCCACTTACACATGAGCGAGTGTTTTGTCTGTGCGTACAGCGCTTCTGAGCACCGACTGGCGGTGTCGGAGCCCAGGGAAAATCAGGTAGTAGGCCGAGGCCTACTTGGAGCCAGGTGTAAATCTGAGGTTGTTTGACTGTGGAGGGAGCAGGACACTTTGCCATACACACAGCAGGGGATCAGCTGACGTTACCGAACCCCACTTACACATGAGCAAGTGTTTTGTCTGTGCGGACAGCACTTCTGAGCAACAACTGGCGGTGTCGGAGCCCAGGGAAAATCAGGTAGTAGGCCGAGGCCTACTTGGTGGCAGTTTGCGATTGTTTCTAGACTACTTCTAACTGTCAACGTACTCCAATTAGGCCTCTGTCTTCACTCTGTTTCGAGTATTTCCTCTGGCTTCCAACCACGCCAGTTGCTGCTCTGAAATGCCGTCTCCACAACCCACACTTGTTCCTGTGTTACTGGGGTTCTGTAACAGCAGCTTCTCCCTAGAGGTGAGTCAGGCAATGTCTCCTGCTCTGTCCACATTTCCACTACAAGTAGTGGAAATGTAGACAAAGCAGGAGACATTGCCGTGCTCACCTCTGGAGATGAGCAGATGTTACAGGACCCAGGTAACACAGAAACAAGTGTGGATTGTGCAGACGGCACTTGAAAGCAGAAACAGACGGTGTTGTAGGCCGGAGGAAATACTGAAAACAGAGTGGAGACAGAGGGCAAATCAGAGAACATATTAAATCAGAGGTAGTCAGAAGTTGTAGGCAGCAGGAGAGTTTGCCATACACACAGCAGGGGATCAGCTGACGTTACCGAACCCCACTTACACATGAGCAAGTGTTTTGTCTTTGCGTACAGCACTTCTGAGCACCGACTGGCTGTGTCGGAGCCCAGGGAAAATCAGGTAGTAGGCCGAGGCCTACTTGGAGCCAGGTGTAAATCTGAGGTTGTTTGACTGTGGAGGGAGCAGGACACTTTGCCATACACACAGCAGGGGATCAGCTGACGTTACCGAACCCCACTTACACATGAGCGAGTGTTTTGTCTGTGCGGACAGCACTTCTGAGCAACAACTGGCGGTGTCGGAGCCCAGGGAAAATCAGGTAGTAGGCCGAGGCCTACTTGGTGGCAGTTTGCGATTGTTTCTAGACTACTACTAACTGTCAACGTACTCCAATTAGGCCTCTGTCTTCACTCTGTTTCGAGTATTTCCTCTGGCTTCCAACCACGCCAGTTGCTGCTCTGAAATGCCGTCTGCACAACCCACACTTGTTCCTGTGTTACTGGGGTTCTGTAACAGCAGCTTCTCCCTAGAGGTGAGTCAGGCAATGTCTACTGCTCTGTCCACATTACCACTACAAGTAGTGGGAATGTAGACAAAGCAGGAGACATTGCCGTGCTCACCTCTGGAGATGAGCAGATGTTACAGGACCCAGGTAACACAGGAACAAGTGTGGATTGTGCAGACGGCACTTGAGAGCAGAAACAGGCGGTTTTGTAGGCCAGAGGAAATACTGAAAACAGAGTGGAGACAGAGGGCAAATCAGAGAACATATTAAATCAGAGGTAGTCAGAAGTTGTAGGCAGCAGGAGAGTTTGCCATACACACAGCAGGGGATCAGCTGACGTTACCGAACCCCACTTACACATGAGCGAGTGTTTTGTCCTTGCGTACAGCACTTCTGAGCACCGACTGGTGGTGTCGGAGCCCAGGGAAAATCAGGTAGTAGGCCGAGGCCTACTTGGAGCCAGGTGTAAATCTGAGGTTGTTTGACTGTAGAGGGAGCAGGACACTTTACCATACACACAGCAGGGGATCAGCTGACGTTACCGAACCCCACTTACACATGAGCGAGTGTTTTGTCTGTGTGGACAGCACTTCTGAGCAACAACGGGCGTTGCTGTAGCCCAGGAAATAAAGTTCAGGTCATAGAAACATGAACACAACAGGAGACCTGGATCCTGTTGCCAGCCAATTATTGATTCTGGAAGAGGACTGGCAAATTCAGGTGAGATCCAGGCCTTGTTCATTTTCAGAAAAGTAAGCCGGTCAACATTATCGGCGGATAGTCGCGTGCGACGGTCTGTTACCACACCACCTGCAGCACTAAAGACACGTTCCGATAATACACTGGCAGCAGGGCAAGCCAGCACCTCCAATGCATACTGGCTAAGCTCTGGCCATGTATCCAGCTTAGAGACCCAATACTTGAATGGGGAAGAGCCGTCTGGGAGAACACTAACAGGGCAAGACAAGTAGTCTGTCACCATCTGACGGAAACGTTGCCTCCTGCTGACTGGAGCCGTCTGTGATGGTGTAGCCGTTTGTGGCGGTCCCACAAAACTTTTCCACATTTGGGCCATACTGGCCTTGCCTTGTCCTGTGGCACTGCCTCTGCTACCTCTTTGTGCAGAGCTTCCTCCACTGCCTCTACCCACATGGCTGCTTTGAAAAGCACTACCAGCAACACTTGCGGGGGGAATGGAGAACATGATGGCCTGCACAAGTGTTTCTTGGTACTCCCGCATTTTTCGCTCCCGGTTCAACTGTGGTATGAGGCTTTGTAAGTTGTCCCGGTAGCGAGGATCCAGGAGGGTGTACACCTAATAATCAGCCGTGTGGAGAATGTTGGCGATGCGGCGGTCATTTAACAAGCACTGCAGCATGAAATCAACCATGTGGTGCAGACTGCCAACTGGACCGGAAATGCTGTCCCCAGCTTGAGGCAGCATCTCTGCCTGCTCAGCATCACCCCACCCTCGCTGTACACACTGACTACTAGAGCCTTGTGTACCTCCCTCCTCTGGAGAGATGTGTTCCTCCTCATCCATTGACTCCTCGTCATCCTCCTCACTAAGTGTCCCCTGCCTGGGCCTTTGTGTGGAAGCACGTTGCGCAGACTTGCCAGAAGCAGATGGCATTTCTGACTCCTCATTCTTGACCTCTTCAAAAACCTCCTCACTTAGTGCTTGTAAGGTTTTTTGAAGCAGACAGATGAGGGGGACAGTCATGCTGATTAGTGCATCATCTACACTGGCCATCCGCGTGGAGTCATCGAAGGCACGCAAAACTTGGCAGATGTCCCTCATAGTGGCCCACTCAGTGGTGGTGAAGTGTGTCCGGCGCACAGTGCGACTTGTTTGCGCCTGATGCAGCTGGTACTCCATTACTGCTGCCTGCTGCTTACACAACCGCTCCAACATATGTAACGCTGAATTCCACCGGGTGGGGAGGTCACATATGATGCAATGTTCGGGCAGGCGGAATCGGCGTTGCAGAGATGCAATGCGCGATCTTGCCATGCTGGAACGCCGCAAGTGAGCACACTCTAGGCGAACCTTGTGCAGCAGTGCATCAAGATCCGGATAGTCCCTCAGAAAGCTCTGCACGACCAAATTGAGCACATGTGCCAGACATGGTATGTGAGTGAGGTTGCCTAGGCCCAGAGCTGCCACTAGATTTCGGCCATTGTCACTCACTACCAAACCTGGCTGGAGATTCGCTGGCACAAACCACACATCGCTCTCCTGCTTGATGGCATTCCAGAGCTCCTGTGCTGTGTGGCTCCAATTCCCCAAAGAAATTAATTTAAGGACGGCCTGTTGACGTTTGGCCACACCTGTGCTCATATCTGGCCTAACAGGCTCACACAGTGCTGATTCCGAGGAACTAGAGTAGGAGGAGGACTCAATA
Organism: Dendrobates tinctorius; assembly: GCF_039654945.1. NCBI lineage: Eukaryota > Metazoa > Chordata > Amphibia > Anura > Dendrobatidae > Dendrobates > Dendrobates tinctorius. The sequence goes on from NW_027361706.1 coordinate 26,499,888, forward strand.
TGTACAGACTGCATTCCTGCAATCCTTGGAGTTGGCAGAATACGTACAGAGCCACTCTCCAGATCTGTACCCGGCTCCACAACATTGACCCAATGGGCAGTGAGGGAAAGGTATCGTCCCTGTCCATGGCTACTGGTCCACGCATCGGTGGTCAGGTGGACCTTGCTACTGACGGCGTTTAGTAGCGCATTTTTAATTTTTTCCTCCACATGCTTTTGCAGGGCAGGGACGGCTTGCCTGCTGAAATAAAAGCAGCTGGGCACATTGTATTGTGGAACTGCCAATGACATAAAGTTCCGGAAGGTGTCAGTCTCCACCAGCCTGAATGACAGCATCTCAAGGGCCAGTAGTTTGGCAATGCCGGCATTCAGAGCCAGTGCTCGGGGATGGTTTGCCGAGTATGGCCGCTTTTTCTCCCATGCCTGTGCTACCGATTGCTGGTGAGTGGCCTGGGAGTGTGCTGATGACTGCGAACGTGGTTTAGTGGGTGGAATTTCACTGGGTCTCTGGACAACAGTGGCAGTGGTTCTTCCGTGGCGTTCCAGTGAGGAAGCCGAACCAGCTGTGTGTGAGCTGGAGGAAGAGGCCCCAACACGAACTGAAGAGGTGGTAGGTGCTGCTGAAGGTTGGCCTACATCTTCAGTGTGTCTGTGTAACTCCACCTTGTGCTTGGTACGCACATGTTTCCACATATTTGTGGTATTGAGGTTGCTCACATTTTTCCCTCGTTTCACTTTCTGATGACACAGCTTGCATTTGACAAAGCAAATGTCATCTGCAACTGTGTCAAAAAAAGACCACGCACTGCAAGTCCTGGGAGCGCCCGTTTTGTGTTTTGGAAGAAGATTGCTCCTCACGGGTGCCAAAGTGGAGGCTACAGGCAACCAAGTCTGCCCCCGCCCTCTCCCTCCTCTTTTGGCCGTTCGGGGAATCTCTTCCTCAGAGCTGCTCCCACCACCTTCCTGTGGCTGACACCATGATGGGTCAATGACCTCATCATCTCCACTCCCCTCTTCAAGCACCGGCTGGTCCTGGGTTGTCTCGCCAGCACCGTACGCACCAGAAATTGGCAACTGAGTCTCATCATCATCAGATGAGCACTGAGGTGTGCTGACAATAGGCACTGGCCCACCCACCTCTTCAGATTCAGAGGGACAAAGCAGTTGCGCATCACTGCATACTCCATCTTCTTCACGCTCTAAAATGCTGCTTGGCTGGCCACCTCTTTCCAAGCCAACAGATTCTGAGAACAGAAGTAAAGATTGAGATGGCTCCTGTCCAGGGCTCTCAGACTGCCTGGGCAATTTGGCAGGTGGTGAAGAGACAGATGGTTGCTCTTCAGTGCTCTGGCCTTGGGAGGATGCGGAAGTCATTGAAGTGGATGCATTAGCTGCCATCCATCCGACAACGGCTTCAATTTGTTCGTCACGCAGCAGTGGGGTACGGCGAGGTCCTACAAAGCTGCGCATGAAGGACTGCTGCCTGGTAAAAGTGGGGGATGCCGGGTCACTGGTGGCCGCAGCAGACACCGAATCCCCACGTCCTCTCCCTGCTGAATCCCCCCGTCCTCTCCCTGCTGAAACTCCACGGCCACGACCACGTGCCTTACTCCCTGCCTTCTTCATCTTGGTAGACTGATAAAGATAGGCAGAAAAATAAAAAAGGGGTGGCTTAGTGTTCTTATTCCTGAACACCTGCTAACCAGTATAAGAAACACTAATTTGGCTAAGAGTGTGTGTGCTACACTTTAATATAATCTAATGTGGCCTAGACAACTGTAAAGTGGAGTGTTTGGTGAACTTTATTTCCTTTTTTTTGGGGGGGGGGGAAAGAAAAGGATGTGACCAAACTTTGAAAGCTATAGTATCACAAACTTTTTGGAGCGATTACAATGCAGGAAGCTAACCTACAATGCAATTGATGAGGCTCCAAAAAATAGGGTAATACTAGTCTGGCTGGCCCTGAAGGGCACAAGCCAGCAAAAAGGCTATCTAATCCTATATAGTGTTTGCAACCAATGACAATGGATGCGGTTGGAAGTACACTAATATAGGAGCAAAAATCTGGCTAAATTAGCTGCAAAAAAAGGACTATGTATGAGGCAGTGAAGCACGCTGAGCGGACTACAGCTAGCGGTGGCTGTAGAACACACTGCAATGTGAGCTGCACTCACACACAGAGAGACCTATCAGACAGCCAAAAACAGTGCAGAGAAATGGGCTATAGCACTGAAAGGCTGCTGAAAGGCTCCGCTGTCCACTCCTTTAGTGTTTGCAACTAACATATATGGATACGTATGGAAGCACACTATACAGGAGAAAAAAAAAGCAGCAATAAAAGAAAAATGTGTATGAGGCAGAGACACACGCTGGGCGGCCTACAAGCAGACGTGCCTGCAGGACACACTACACAGTGTGGGTCTGCACTCACACAGCCCTTGCAGACAGCTATTAAAACAGCGCTGCTGGGCTACAAAAATGCTACAGTGGTGGATTATGTAGCCTGGGTAGAGCAATAGATATTTTGGATGATTGCTATTTCTAACTGTCCCTCACAGTCTTCAACAGCAGCCTGTCCCTAACTGAATTCACAGCAGAGTGACCAGAAATGGCGGCTGCAGTGGTTTTTATAGTGCATCATGACATCATTTCAGCAGCCAATCACAGCCATGCCAGTAGTTAACATGCCTACATGCCTAACAGGATGTGCCCACACTTCTGGGGATCCCAATTGGCTGAATCAAATCGAGCGGGCTCCTAGCATTATGGGAACTTCCGATTCCGGTATTCGATATGAAAAAAGTATCGGAACTAAGTATCGGAATTCCGATACAGCGAATATCGGCCTATACCCGATACTTGCGGTATCGGAATGCTCAACACTACTCACCACACATCTAGGTAAATTCCTTAGGTGGTCTAGTTTCCAAAATGGGGTCATTTGTGGGGAGTTTCCACTGTTTAGGTACATTAGGGGCTCTCCAAAGGCAACATGACACCCGCAGACCATTCCATCAAAGTCTGCATTCCAAAACGTGACTACTTCCCTTCCGAGCCCCGACATGTGCCCATACAGTAGTTTTCTCCCACATATGGGGTATCAGCGTACTCAGGACAAATTGGACAACAACTTTTGGGGTCCAATTTCTCCTGATACCCTTGGGAAAATAAAAAAAATTGGTGACTAAAAGATCATGTTCGTGGAAAAAATACGAATTTTTTTATTTTCACTCCCGGGCGTTATAAACTTCTGTGAAGCACTGAAGGGGTCAAAGTGCTCACCACACATCTAGATTAGTTCCTTGGGGGGTCTAGTTTCCAAAATGGTGTCATTTGTGGGGGGTTTCCACTGTTTTGGTACATAAGGGGTTTTCCAATCGCGACATGGTGTCCGATCTCAATTCCAGCCAAAAACGTCAAATGGCGCTGCTTCCCTTCCGAGCTCTGCCATGCGCCCAAATAGTGGTTTACCCCCACATGTGGGGTATCAGCGTACTCAGGACAAATTGCACAATAACTTTTAGGGTCCTGTTACCCTTGGGAAAATAAAAAATAAAAATTGGGGGTGAAAAGATCATTTTTGTGGAAAAAATATGATTTTTTAATTGTACCACTGTACGTTATAAACTTCTGTGAAGCCCTTGTGGGTTCAAAGTTCTCACCACATATCTAGATAAGTTCCTTGGAGGGATCTAGTTTTCAAAATGGGGTCACTTGTGGGGGTTTCCACTGTTTAGGTACAACAGGGGCTCTCCAAACGTGACATGGCGTCCGATCTGAATTCCAGCCAATTTTGCATTGAAAAAGTCAAACGGAGCTCCTTCCCTTCTGAGCTCTGCCATGTGCCGAAACAGTGGTCCCCCCCCCACATATCAGGTATCAGCGTACTCAGGACAAATTGCACAATAACGTTTGCCATCCAATTTCTCCTGTTACCCTTGGTAAAATAAAAAAATTGAACCTGAAGTATTTTTTTTGTGAAAAAAAGTTAGATGTTCATTTTTTTTTAAATATTCAAAAAATTCCTGTGACGCACTTAAAGGGTTAATAAACTTCTTGAATGTGGTTTTGAGCACCTTAAGGGGTGCAGTTTTTAGAATGGTGTCACTTTTGGGTATTTTCTATCATATAGACCCCTCAAAGTGGCTTCAAATGTGATGTGGTCCGTAAAAATAAAATCGTGTTGCAAAAATGAGAAATCGCTGGTCAATTTTTAACCCTTATAACTTCCTAACAAAAAAAAATTTTGGTTCCAAAATTGTGCTGATGTAAAGTAAACATGTGGGAAATGTTACTTATCAAGTTTGTGTGCCGTATCTCTGTGATTTAAGGGCATAGAAATTCAAAGTTGGAAAATTGCAAAATTTTCAAAATTTTTGCCAAATTTCCGTTTTTTTCACAAATAAACACAAGTTATTTGAATGAAATTTTACCACTATCATGAAGTACAATATGTCACGAGAAAACAATGTCAGAATCACCGGGATCCATGGAAGCTTTTCAGAGTTATTACATCATAAAGGGACAGTGGTCAGAATTGTCAAAAATGGCCCGGGAGTTAACGTGCAAACCACCCTTGGGGCTTAAGGGGTTAAAGGTAGAATCATAGCTGATGAAAGATCAAGCAAAGCTGAAAGAAATACATGGAAGACCTGTGCTTAAAAGATATCAAGGATCACTTTTATGATATTTGGTACAAAGAAGAATTTTCACCAATGGAAGGCAACATCAGATTCCAAAGGAAGCTTACAAAAATCAATAGTATTGCAAAGGAAATAAGTAAAGAATAACTGTCATTCCAATTCTGCTTTTAGAAATCAATATATAACATGAAAATAAAAAATAAAACTTATTTATATATTATCAGAAAAATCTGCTTCTTTCTGTTCCTGAACTGATCAATCATTCTCTAAATTCTTAATTCTTGGGTAAAGTCTGTCTTCATTGAGTACAAGTTTACCCATAACTGAGATGAAAGTTGATGCTCACATGGTTCTATGGAAAACTATAACTGTTAATTCAGGAGAACATGTGGCAGAATATCTGTTTCTGCTCCTAGCTCCTCCCTTTACCCTATCCATAGAATTTTTATAAGCACCAACTGTCGCCTCCCAGCTCAAGAATCAGAAAATTTGTATTGACTGAATACAGATTTTACCCATGAATTGAGAGTGAAAGAAAGATCTAATGGGCGAAATAATAAATTTAACATGTATATGAGAGAAAATGTCTTATTTAACCCCTCTTCAGATAAATATATATTATAAAGTTTGTTAGTTTCATGTGTACTATTGATTTTTTAAATACAAATCAAAATGATGGTTACTCTTTAGCCCCTTCACGACCTTTGACCCACCCATACATCAAAGAAAGGGAGGGGTTCCTGATCTTTGGCGTATGGGTATTGTGATGCAGCGGTGGCACACTATGCAGTATTATGGATGAAGACAGGGCTGCGGGCACCTGTACTGCATAGCTCCCAACCGTCTCGGATTCGGCGTGACAGTCCCGTTTTTGCCCCGCCCACCCGCTGTCCCACCCAGGACTCTATTTTTCCCGCACTGCAGGGAGATAAGCCACCCCCCATGCACCCCATACATGCCCGCCCAGAAACCCACTGCAGCCCCTTACAGTCTGCAATGACGTTGCTAGGCTGTTCTATTCTGTGCATACATGACCTGTGATGAGGTCAGAGGTGGGGTTGAGTCAGGGGTCACATGATCAGAAGCCTCGGTGTATGCAGGACTCAGCTGTGCTGGTCGTCATGGTGCTGGCTGAGGGAAGTTTATGTGTGGGGTAAGGAGGGGTTTACAGGGTGTACGGAGCAGAGCTGCGCGATAACAATGTGTACGGAGCAGAGCCGAGTGCGTACGAGGTGTACGGAGTGGAGCCGCTTGTGTACGAGGTATACGGGGCTGAGCCATGTGTGTACGGGGTGTATGGAGTGGAGCTGTGTGTGTATGAGGTATACGGAACGGAGCCCTGTGTGTACAAAGTGTACGGAGCTGAGCCGTGTGTTTATGGAGCTGAGCAGAGCCGTGTGTGTACGGGGTGTACGAAGTGGAGTAGTGTGTGTACAGAGTGGAACTGCGTGTGTATGGAGCAGAGCCGCGTGTGTACAAGGTGTACAGAGCGGAACCGTATTTGTATGAGGTGTATGGAGCAAAGCCACATGTGTACAAGGTTTACAGAGTGGAGCCTTGTGTGTATAAGGTGTACAGAGCGTGGCCGCATGTGTACGAGGTTTACGGAGTGGAGCCATGTGTGTGCGGAGTGTAAGGTTCTCAGTCTCTTTGGACATGTTTTTGAAACCTAGGTTTTTCCATCGGCCATTTTGCTTTCTGTCCTGCTGCAGCTGTCTTGCCCTCAGTTAGTATGAAGTTTCCAGCTTTTATGTTCCCGCCCTGATTCTCTCCCTCTTGCCTTTTAAGCAGCCTCAGCTGGTCAATCTGTGCTTCAGAATCAAGTCTGCTGTTAGCCTGTGACCTGGCTCCTGGAAGCCTTGGACTTGGTACTCCAGCCACCTCCTGCTGATGAACTTGGGAACACTTGTGGACACTGGAAACTTGCTGCCTGCTAAATCCACAGTTACAAGGGAAGTAACAGAGAGAGACCCTGAACCTGTTGTGGAACGTCTGCTGTGCTAAAAGTTTAATCTGGCCTGCTGTGTCTCCTGCCTTGCATCTGCAAATTGTTTGAACCCTTTTGATTACTTGTATGAAGTAATACAAATCCTTCCTAATCGCACCTTTCTCCTGTGCTTTCCTCGCACCCAAGCACAAGACGCTATATGAACTGTACGCTATACATCGCACGGAGCCGTGTGTACAAGGCATACAAAGCGGAATCATGTGTGTACGAGGTGTGCAGAGCCATACGTGTACAAGGTGTATGGTGGGGAGCATTCATACCTCCCAACCGTCCCGGATCCAGCAGGACAGTCCCGATTTTGAGTCTGCCCTACTGCCCCAACCGGGAGGTTACTTTTCCCGCGGACACAGGGAGTACACGGCGGAGCCCTGAGGAGCACTTTAAAATTCGCACATGATGTTCCACTGGAAGTGACGTGCTGGAAGCTGACCGGTAATGAGCTAATTTCGGGAGGAGATTATGGTGGAACCATGGAGGCACTTCAGGGAATGCTTCAGATCCATCACCGTGTCTCCTTCGACAGCGCGGACAGCGTGATCGCCTTGGACTCTGGGATGTTGGCCATGTGAGCGGATCATGATATGTCCTGCATCAGGAGGCTCAGGTGGGAACTACAATGGGAGCCGCGCTGCTATAGTATCTTTATAGAATCGTTATATCTTTCTCTCTCTGTTTCTTTCTCTACTTTCTTTCCCCTCTTCCTTTCTCTCTCTGTTCTTTCTTTCTTTCTCTCTGTTCTTACTTTCTTTCTCTGTTCTCTTTCTTCCCCTCTTTCCTTCTCTCTCTCTGTTCTCTTTCCCCTCTTTCTTTCTCTCTCTAATCTTTCTTTCTCTCTGTTCTTCCTTTCTTTCTCTCTGTTCTTTCTTTCTTTCTCTGTTCTCTTTCTTTCATCTTTCTTTCTCTCTATCTCTCTGTTCTTTCTTTGCCCTCGATCTTTCTCTCTCTTTTCTTTCTTTCCCCTCTTTCTCTCTCTAATCTTTCGTTCTTTCTCTCTATTTCTTTCTTTCCCTTCTCTTTCTTTCTCTCTGTTCTTTCTTTCTCTTTCTTTCCCTCTTTCTTTCTCTGTTCCTTTCTTTCTCTCTGTTCTTTCTTTCTCTCTCTGTTCTCTTTCTTTCTCTGTTCTTTCTTTCTCTCTCTGTTCTCTTTCTCTCCCCTCTTTATTTCTCTCTCTCTGTTCTTTGTTTCTCTTTCTTTCTCTCTCTGTTCTTTTTCTGTACCCTCGCTTTCTTTCTCTGTTCTTTCTTTCTTTCCCCTTTCTTTCTCTCGCTGTTATTTCTTTCTCTGTTTTCTTTTTTCTCTCTCTCTGTTCTTTCTTTCCCCTCCTTCTTTCCTTCTCTGTTCTTTCTTTCTGTTTTCTTTTTTCTCTGTTCTTTCTTTTCCTCAGTACCAGTCAATGTGCCAACAGTACCAGCCACTGTGCCCATAATGCCAGCCACTGTGCTCACAATGCCAGACACTGTGCCCCCAGTACCAATCAGTGTGATCAGCAGTGCTAAATGGGTGCGGTTGGGCGTGAACATGGGTGGGACTAGTTGTAAAAGGGGAGTGGCCAGGGCATGGCCTATAATTTGTCCCTCTCTCCATTCTTCAAAAGTTGGGAGGTATGGTACTGCGCTGGGTCCGGAACTGTCAAGGCTGCATCCCAGGTTGTCCAGGGGAAAAATAGGGGACCAGACAGACCTTGTAACCCGGAAGCATGGGGCATGGCAAAGAGAAAAGCATGCAAAACGACAGGCAATTTCCCGCCGGTGGTGTCAGAGCAGAGGTGTGCGCAGAGTGCGGCTACACACAAGCAAGCCGTTGAGACCAGCAGCAGAGGAAGGGCAGTGGGCGGCTTTAAGCTGAGTGCCAAGTGCAGGCACAGGAACAGAGGTTGTGTTCAGGACTGTTCGTTGTGGCCCTCTTTGCCAGACAGCATGCCGCAGACCCCCCTTGTTCATAGACTGCACACAATCTCCTTTACTTTGGATGCACAAGTTTATGGACTAATTGGCAGAATGGGTAAAAACCGGAGACCTCCTGTTGCCACCAGAAGATATACCGTGAGCTGTTGAATCTTCTCTGAGGACACTGCACTGGCCATTGCTGGGATTACAGCCCTCATCGGGTCATCCGTGGCTGAGGAAGCTACGAACACGATAAGTTGACTATGTGGACTGTTATCACATTATGGTTACCTATTTCCCTATCATTTACCCCTTTAACTATTTATCTCCCTGCGAGGAGTATCTTGATTGTTAAATTGTTACTCTTTGCTCTGACTTTCTTGTGTCACGGCATCCCGCAACCTGCTTACACTGTGATGAGGCAGTGACCCAGCAAAGTTCAATGCAAAAACGTCTCTTTAATGTTCAACTCCAGAAAACACAGCATTTGATATCCTCCGGATCGCAGCTGGAAAACATATTAACACCGCGTGTTAATGTTCTACTCACAGCATTACACAGTCCACTATATCCTCCAGATCATAGACGTGAACCATATCCTCCAGTTTACAGTCATTAAACACACCAGTCCTCCTCTGACCGGTTATCATGGGTGACTGCACCGCTGTGTACATTGTGGGTGCCAGGCTTTTTAGCTGCCTTGGCTGTTTGGCTCGCTGGCCTGTGTTCCCTCACACAGGTGGAGTGCTGCAGAGCCTTCTGCTCTGTACACTTGCCAACACCAGATTGACACTGATTCTGAATCTGACACACCCAAACCCTATACTGCAGGATTTTTAACTAGCAACCTGTTGCCTTCAACCACATGGAAAACCTGGGCCGAGAATGAAACGAACTGCACCACTTCCATCTGTAGTCGGTTTCAATACACAAAAGCCTAGAGCAGGTTTTCCCTAAATCTGCCTTGGACAGATAGAATTTCCAAGACCTATACTCAATTTAGTTTGCATTGCAACTACAGCTACGCCTGTGACTGCAATACACTCTCATGGCCTCTATACACTTTTGTGCCCATCCTGGGGGAACACACAGTGCCCCGTACATTTGACAGTATGTCATGTCTACTTACATTATAGCTGAGACAGAGCTTTCACAACCAGGAGCGGTGCCCACACCACCCCCTGCTGTGTCTTTTAAATGCCACATTCGTTATTGATTGCAACATTTAGGCTATGTGCCCACATTGCAGAAATGCTGCGGAATTGTCCGCAGCATTTCCGCAACTCCCCGCTGCGGGTAAAATGCATACGGAATTCGCATGCGTTTTCCAGCAAAACAGAAGCGTTTTGCAAGCGTTTTTAGCTTGAAGAATGCTAGCGCTTCTGAAAGCGATTTGAAGCATCACTTGGAGAAGTGATTGACAGGTTGGTCACACTTGTCAAGCATAATGCTTGACAAGTGTGACCAACTTTTTACTATTGATGCTGCCTATGCAGCATCAATAGTAAAAGATAGAATGTTAAAAATGATTAAAAAAATAAAAAATATGGTGATCCCGGTCCTCAACGGCGCTGCCAGCAAGTTCCGTTCCCAGGCGTGCTTTGCGAGAATGACCTTTGTGACATCGCGTGACTGCTACGTCATCAGAGGTCATTCTCGCAAAGCACGCCTGGGAACGGAACTTGCCGTCAGCGCCGTTGAGGACTCCGGGGGCCGACAGAGGATAAGTATATCCCAATTTTTTATTTGAATTCTATTTTTTACAGGAATATGCTACCCAGGGCATGTAGGAGAATCTCCTCTCCTCCAGACCCTGGGTACTATCCGTACATGAAGCGCTCACTTTACGCATGGTGGGTATAGCCATATGCGTTAAGTGAGCATTTCAATGCAATCCTATGGCGGCGGAATCGCCGCGATTCCGCAAAATTCATGGACATGCTGCGGATTTTTCCGCTATGCGATTCCGCAGCGGAATAATCCGCAGCATTGGCACAGCAACTGCGGAATCCCATAGGATTGCATGGGATTCGTTTTGCTAGCGTTTTTTAAACGCAAAGTGGGCACACAGCCTTAGAAGGCTGGAAGAGGGCTCCCTCTTCCTTATGATCAGCAGTCTGCAACATTATCGCAAAGACCGCCCCATCATCATGATGACAACATGAGTTGTCATGGTGACCCCCTGGTCACCCAATCTATGGACAGCTTGTTAGTCCATGCTCATAGCATGTTTTAATTGGGTTAGGTCAGTGTAATACTGACAGGTATAAAGCACTGCAATGCATTATACCACCATTATATTACTACTGGGCACCTCACTTGCCTAGAATCCAAGCCTGGACCTCCAAGCCTGCCTATACAAAATGGATGGAAATTGAAAAACTTTGGCTTGCTCCTGCTCATCCTAACTCCCTGATTTGGAATAACTCCTACAACCCATCAGAGTGTGACCTCCTTGGCTCTATGGTCCCAACTAAAATTATTTGGAAACCTTGTTCCAAAAAATTTAAACTTTTCGTCCACAAACCCTCCTCTTACCTCATTTTTGTACCACCCAGGCTTCCTTGATAGTTTGACCCACCCAATGAAGGGAGTGTGGTTTCACACAAATCTGTTCAACTTTACTAATATTATAGATCATAGAACAAGAACCATACTCCCATACCTAGAACTAAAATCCAATCTATCCATACCAGGTCTCTTGCTATTTCAGTATATTCAAGTTAGAAACTTCACCTTAACTACTTTCCAGGGTCTGCAGCTCTCCCTCTCAACCGCTTTTGAAAGATAATGCAGAAATTGTACATCAACGAAGGGATTAATTTCCGCAATTTATGACATCATTCAAAAGCCTGATGCAGACTCCCTGATGAAACATCCCTACATGCTTAGATGGGAGAGATATTTGGGAAAAAGCCTTGACTGATGTAGATTGGGGACTTGTCTGGTCGAGAGCAGCTATATTGTCATCTTGTGTCATATATAAAGAAAACCAGTACAAGATCCTTCATTTCTGGTATTACACAACTGAATTCTCACATAGGCTGGACCCATCTATCTCTGCCCTCTGCTGGAGGTGCAACCTTTCGGGATGATTGATCTTTCACATATTCTGGGATTGCTCACTGATTTGCCCATATTGGAAGCAGGTGCAGGGATTGATAAGATAGGTTTTGGATTTGACGCTGCCTCTGGACCCCCAGCTTTTTCTCCTTAACATTTTCCCACCTTCCCTAACAAAAAAAACTACTAGGCTCCTCTTACACATCTTGACGGCTACCAGATGTTTGGTGGTGTCCCATTGGAAGCAATCTTCTCCCCCATCTACACTTGACTTATATGCCAGAATTAGGCTAGTTTCACACTTGCTTTTTTTTGCAGCGCGTTTTTCCCGCAAAAAAACGCATTGAAAAAATGCATACAAACGCATACAGATGCTGCGTTTTTTTCAAGCATTTTTATGAGCATGCATGAAAAAAACGCAGCGTTTTTATGCGTTTGTATGCGTTTTTAGTGCATTTTTACCGCGTTTGCGTTTTTTTCCATTAGGTGGCCCCTCACACTAACCCAAACCATGACTTTACTAACCCTAACCCTAACCCTGACCCTAACCCTAACCCTGACCCTGACCCTAGCCCTAACCCTAACCCTAACCCTGACCCTAACCCTTAAACAAACCATACCCTGATCCTAACCCTAACCCTGACCCTAACCCTAACCCTGACCCTAACCCTGACCCTAACCCTAACCCTGACCCTGACCCTAACCCTGACTCTAACCCTAACCCTGACCCTAACCCTAACCCTGACCCTGACCCTAACCCTAACCCTAACCCTGACCCTAACCCTAACCCTTAACCAAACCATACCCTGATCCTAACCCTAACCCTGACCCTGACCCTAACCCTAACCCTTAACCAAACCATACCCTGATCCTAACCCTAACCCTGACCCTGACCCTAACCCTAACCCTTAACCAAACCATACCCTGATCCTAACCCTAACCCTGACCCTGACCCTAACCCTAACCCTAACCCTAACCCTAAACCCCCTTAACTAACCCTAACTCTAACCCAAACCCCTAAATTCCATTGTCTAAACTAATGGTAAAAAAAAAACGCATGTGCAAAAAAACGCATACATAAGCATGCCAATGCGCACATATGCTCACCATAGACTTATAATGGGTGTCTTGCTGTAAAAAAACGCATTGCGCGCATGCCTTTTTTTGAGGCAAGTCGGACGCCCAAAAAATGCAACAGGATGCATTTTGTGCGCCCGAGTGCATACCGCAAAAAAACGCATGCGCGGAAAAACGCGTACAAACGCATGTGTATGCGCACATAAGCGCATCCCATGCAAAGTATAGGAAAAAAAACGCATGCGCTATTTAGCGCTAAAATACCGCGGAAAAAAAACGCAAGTGTGAAACCAGCCTTAAAGATGTTAGAAATTTTGAATACCACGCAGACTGCATAACGGCATGATTGATAGATTTGATTCTATCTGGTTTCCTTGGGACTCTTTTTGGTCCTCAATAAATACTGGAACCTGAATCTCTAGACCTATATAATAACTCCCGGTCTCCCCTTTCTGATTATCAGATACCCCCCACCCTTGTTAATGTCCTGTCTTGTGTCTGTTTGGTTGGTCCTCCACTTTTGAGTATACCGATTCATGTATACAATAGTTGAACATTCTGCTGGTATATTATTCGTTATAATGCCACCTAATATAATGTCGGAAACATCCTGCTAGCTCATTGATTTGACAATTTATTGTTTGACACTGTTTTTCTGTAAGAGAATGTCAATATTCATGTTATATGTATATCACTTTGGAAATGTTTATTTTCAATAAAAATTGACAATTTATAAAAAATGCTTACTGTACCCCTAAATGAATTCCTCGAGAAGTTTAGTTTCCAAAATGGGGTCACTTGTGCGGAATTCTGCTGTTTTGGCATGTCAGGGACTCGTTAAATGTAACATGGCATCCTCAGTGTATTACAGCCAAAATGGAGCTCCAGAATTCAGTTGTTGGCGCTCTTTCTCTCCTGAGCCATACCATGTGCCCAAACTGTAGTTTTCCATCACATATTGAGTATCGGTGTACTTAGTAGAAATTGCTCAACAAATTGTATTGTCCATTTTTTCCTTTTACCGTTGTGAAAATGACAAATTTATGGCAAAAGCTACATTTTTATAGGAAAAATGTTTTTTTCATTTTTGCAGCTCAACATTATAAAATTCTGTGAAGCACCTGTGGGTTCCAGATGCTCACTACACCTATAGATAAGTTCCTTGAGGGGTGTAATTTCCATAATGGGTCACTTGTTTAGGTTTTCCACTGTTTAGGCACATCAGGGGCACTGCAAATGCCACATGGCATCCACTATCTAGTCTAGCTAATTTATAATTCCAAAAGTCAAAAGGTGCTCCTTCCTTTCCGAGTCCTGCTGTGCACCCAAACAGTAGTTTTCCTCCATATATAGGGTATTGACGTCCATACAGTATAATGCACGCAATAGTCCTTTGTATAGTATAGTGTACCCCATACTCTATACAGTATAATGCACCCCATAGTCCTTTGTTTAGTATAATGCACCCCATGGTCCATACAGCACAATGCACCTCATAGTCCTCTACACAGTATAATGCACTCTATAGTTCATACAACATAATACAATACATGGTCCATACAGCATAATGCACCCCACAGTTAATACAATATCATGCACCCACAGTCCTCTGTATAGTATAATGCACCCCTAAGACTATACAGCATAATGCACTCAATAATCCATACAGTATAATTTATCCCAACATCATCATCCCCATCGCTCTTCCCCTCTCCCCATCTGCTACTAACCTTTTATCTCTAACCTCCTCTTTCGGCCTTTCGCAGCTTACAAACTTTCTAACGCATGAAGACAGAAACTCACTTGACTTGGTCTTCTCTCGGCTTTGCTTAGTAGATGATTTCACAAACTCCTCTCTCCCACTCTGTGACCACAACCTTCTCTCATTCTCTATCAAGAACTGCCACTCCGCTCAGGTCACCCCCACTTTCCATACTTATAGAAACATACAGGCCATTAACACTCAGAAACTCATGAAGAACTTGCAGTCATCATTGGCCCCTATCTCCTACCTCTCATGTCCTGACTCTGCACTGAAGCATTACAATGAAACACTTCAAAGTGCCCTGGATGAAATTTGACCTCCTATACATAGAACAACACGACACAGACGGCAACAACCCAGGCACATCTTGCAAACACGTTTTCTGCAGCGGTGCTCCAGGTGCGCCGAACGTCTGTGGAGAAAATCCAACCTACACGAAGATTTCATCCATTATAAGTTTATGCTTAGAGCATACAACACTGCCCTTCACCTCTCCAAACAAACCTATTTCAACACCCTCATTGCCTTACTGTCCAAGAACCCGAAACGTCTCTTTGACACTTGACACTTTTCATTCCCTACTCAACCCAAAAGTGCAGGTCCCAACCACGGATCTTCGAGCTGACAGTCTGGCCAATTATTTCAAAGAAAAAATTGACCATATCCGACAGGAAATTATCTCCCAGTCACCTCATACCATACATCTTCCTTCTTCCCCCAGTGCAGCTAGCTCAGTCTCTGATTTTGAACTAGTCAGAGAAGAAGTAAGCAGACTCCTTGCATATTCTCACCCAACCACTTGCACCAAAACTGTGCCGCTAACTATAGACCTGTCTCTAATCTTCCCTTCATCTCTAAACTCCTGGAACGCCTGGTCCACTCCCATCTTATCCGCTATTTCTCTGATAACTCTCTTCTCGATCCTCTACAATCCGATTTCTGCTCTTTACACTCTACTGAAACTGCTCTCAATAAAGTCTCTAATGATCTACTAACAGCTAAATCTAATGGTCACTACTCCATGCTAATTCTCCTGGATCTCTCCGCAGCATTCGACACTGTGGATAATCAGCTCCTCCTCACTATGCTCCATTCCACTGGCCTCAAAGACACCGTTCTCTCCTGGTTTTCCTCTTATCTCACTGACCGCTCCTTCACTGTATCTTTCGCTGGCTCCTCCTCCTCTCATCTTCCACTTACTGTTGGGGTTCCTCAAGGATTGGCTCTAGGCCCCCTTCTATTCTCTTTGTGTACTGCCCCTACTGGTCAAACAATCAGTAGATTTGGTTTCCAGTACCATCTCTATGCTGATGACACCCAATTGTACGCTACTTCTCCTGATATCACGCCTGCCTTTTTAGAAAACACCAGTGATTGTCTAAACGCTGTCTCTAACATCATGTCCTCCCTCTACTTGAAACTGAACCTGTCAAAGACTGAACTCCTTGTGTTTCCTCCCTCTACTAATGTACCTATGCCCAACATTTCCATCTTGGTGTGTGGTTCCACTATTACTCCTCAGCAACATGCCCGCTGTCTTGGGGTCATACTTGACTCCGAGATTTCATTCACCCCCCACATCGAATCACTGGCTCGCTCTTGTCATCTGCATCTCAAAAACATTTCCAGAATTCGATCTTTTCTTACTTTTGATTCTGCAAAAACTCCTACTGTTTCTCTTATTCATTCTCGTCTGGACTATTGTAACTCTCTACTAATCGGTCTCCCTCTTACCAAACTCTCCCCCCCTCCTATCTGTCCTAAATGCTGCAGCCAGGATCATATTCCTCAACAATCGTTACACCAATGCCTCTACCTTGTGCCATTCCTTACACTGGTTACCCATCCACTCCAGAATCCAGTACAAACTTATTACCCTTACCCACAAAGCACTCTACGGCTCAGCACCAGCCTATATCTCCTCCCTCATCTCAGTCTACCACCCTACCCGCGCCCTCCGTTCTGCTGATGACCTGAGGTTAGCATCCTCAATAATAAGAACCTCCCACTCCTGTCTCCAAGACTTTACACGTGCTGCGCCAATACTTTGGAATGCACTACCCAGGTCAATACGATTAGTCCCCAATCCTTACAATTTTAAGCATGCCCTAAAAACTCATTTATTCAGACTGGCCTACCGCCTCAACACATTAACCTAACTATCCCTTGGTGGCCCAGTCAAAAGTTTTACCATAACCAGGTTTCCCGCATCATGTTCCCACATGCTTTATGTATCTATTATCTCTCTGTGTCCGTACTGTTACATACTTAACACTATGACTGGTCTGTCTGAATAATGAAGACAACTGTTACCACCCACCTTTCGTGTCTCCCTTTTTTTTCCTCATAGATTGTAAGCTTGCGAGCAGGGCCCTCATTCCTCTTGGTATCTGCTATGATTTATGTGGTTATTGTTATGCTATAATGTCTATCGTCTGTACAAGTCCCCTCTAAAATGTAAAGTGCTGCGGAATATGTCGGCGCTATAGAAATAAAATTATTATTATTATTATCCAATTTTTCTCTGCATAGTATAATGCACCCCATAGTCGTTTGTTTAGTATAATGCACCCCATAATCCATACACCATAATGTACCAGATAGTCCATACAGAATAATGCACCCTATAGTCTATACAGTATAATGCATCCTATAGTCCTAAAAGCAATGTGAGAATTCCTTTTTTGTTCTTACAATTTCTCCTCGCTTGGAGTTTTTTTATGTTTTCCTGTACACTATGTGGTGAAATGAATGGTGTCATTCAAAAGTACAACTTCTCCCCCCCCCAAAAAAAAATGAAGCCCTCATATAGCTATGTGGACAGAAAAATAAAAAAGTTGTGAGTTTGGGAAAAGTGGAGGAAGAAACAAAGATGCAAAAATGAAAATTGATCTTGTTGTTACGGGGCTTAAATAATGACTTTACAGGGAGCAAGAAAGCAGATGACAATTACTCTCTTCCATTGGACGATCTAGTGAACATGTTACACATCACACTTCTCTCATCACATGACTTTAGTATCATCATTATTACATGGGGTTTTCACTGCTGCCATTTCCCAAACATCAGTTAATAAATGGAATAACATAACTTCCCCAAATAACACTCATTGGAGTAAAGAGGGAAACTACAAAGATAGAGACAAAAGTCATACACTGCATCTCCTTATAACATTACTAGAATGCGCTGTCCCTTTAAATTTAGCGCCGCATGCATCATGTGTCTCAGCCATCAACCAATCACATCGCAGGATTTGAATTCAAAGAAAGAAAAAAAGCGTCAGTTGGTGCCAGTCTGCGATTGCTCTATTAGAGAAGAGACCGGCTCCTTATTGATTCCTAGAAGCGACACTTTTTGCATTGATACCCGGATCGTTACCTGCTGATTGGGAGAGACAGCCGCCACCGGCCGCTCTACAGAGGTGAGAATCATTGTGTGAGGAGTAAACTGCCGACTTATCTCATCCCGGATACTGACAGTTGGGATCTATACTGGAAGCAACACATAGAAAAAAGGAAATGATTTCACCATAAAGACCCAAATATAGATAACGGGGTGATAACGGATAAATGGGATAAAATATGGGGATTCTGAGAAAATATTTACAATGTGGATAATGATGTGTAAAGATTAATCTGAAAAATACGGGGCCACATATTTCTCCTAGAAATTCCCAGATCTAATATTTAGAAGTGCATGGCCATTATTAGCCTGTATATAATAGTTATATAATACATATAGTGGAGATATGAAGAATATGTTACTGGCTTATCAGTTACTATACAGGGAGGTAGCGGATATATGCAGAGGTTTATATGGCGGGTCACAGTGCAGTCAGTATAGTGTAGATATGTGTAGTCTTCTCTTACCATAGGGCATAAAATCAATCTGGTTAGACATAGATGACCGATTATATATATATATTTTTTTTTTAAAGCACCACTCCAGCGGTTCTCTTTCTCGTTAGTGTACCGCAGGAGTGGTGCCTTATATGTGATTCTCCTGGCCCCTGCCTCATCCTCATCTGTCACTACTTTAATCCTTTTCCAGTGTTGTTCCTATCAGTCTCTTGATGAAAAGTGACCTACCATCAGCGCCAGTGTTTCATGGAGCGGCGCAGGGGTCACTTTTCAATACATCTGCATGAGAGCCTAGTTCTGGCGCTCATAGACTTGCATTGAGATCTTGTGACGTAACTTCTCACTTGCAGCCAGTCAGAAGTTACGGGCACAAGATGGCACCACAGGAGCGGAGCACTGTCGGTATAAGAACGTGGTTAGACGGCTTACATTTAAAGCGCCACTCCAGCTGTACAAACAAAACAAAACACCGGAGTGGTGCTTTAAGTAGAAAATAGGGTTTGCTTTGTTTACTAGCTACAGCGCCACTTCTGTCAGTGGGTCATGTTGGGTATTACAACTAAATACCAATCAAATCAAAAAGCTGCAATACTGCAACACATGTAATGCAGGCCGTGGTAGTTATGTTTTTGGTTACACATTAGGTTGATAGCATTACTCTACTAGAGATCCTATAGAAAACGCCATCCTCTGCATACTCAGGTCTTCCTTTTTCTGTATGGTAGTTTCCAGGAAGAAGAGTAAAAATGGCCATGAGGAAGCGGAAGAGAGAACTGATCGCCCAGTATGAAGAGGAGTGGTAAGTAGATGAGGTTCCATCACTGCGGTCATCACAATCCATACACTTACACCGGAAAGTCCATAGTGACCATTACACACCACCACTACACATATTTATCCCATGTACAGCTCCAAACTAATGTCAGATCCCCACGAGGACAACACCCATCAGGATGTGACTTATGTGTAGCCACAGTACGGCAATGAGCGTGAGGCCTAATACTATAATATCTACCTCTTCTATTACAGCTCACGGTCTGCCGCCCAGGAAGAGGCCAAGAGGAGGAAGACAGAAGATGACATCCCCCAACCGGAAGAGCGGGCAGCTTTCACCGCACTCCTTGGTAAGACTCATTGCACCTTCCAAGGTTTACAGACACAAAGTGTTAGATTATATGACATGTATTTCTATATTAATCTATTTTATGTGTAGTATGATGGAGAAACATGTAGGGAAGTGTTCTCCCTCCTCCTCTTATAGTCACACCTAGTATGATACAGCAGACACTATGTGGTGAGCAGTGTCGGGGCTTTGGTGTCACCTCAATACTGATGGCATGTCTTTAGGACAATTCTTCAGTATCTGATCAGTGGGTGTCAGGCGCCAAATCTCCCCCAATCTGACACTGACGAGCGATCCTGAGGATAATCCATCATTGATGAGGAGCCCTACAACCCCATTAATTTAGAATTAATAGGATTAAACAGGATTTCATTACAAAGTTCATAGTGAAATAATTCTATTTTCTCATTTTTGTAGAAGAAGAACACATCAGATGTTTTCTAGCCAGGGACAGCTGTCTTAAGATTTCGGACAAGGTATTATTGTAGTGAAGGATAAGAAATCCTCCAGATCTGAGAAGATCCATCATAGGGAAATAAAGGGCTTATTCTTATGTAATAGTGGCCAGATATGACCAAACCTAGGAATCTACTGACAGATATGTGCTGTGTTATATATCCCTCTAAAGGTACTGTCACACTTAGCGATGTACCAGTGATCCCGACCAGCAATATGACGCGGTCAGGATCGCTGGTACATCGCTAAGTGGTGGCTAGTGAGCTGCCACACAGGCAGATCTCACCAGCGACATCGCAGGGGACGGGGATCGCTACTTACCTGTCACACTAGGCGATCCTGCGTCCTCCCGCCCGGCTCCACGCTCGTCTCTCCACAGGAAGAGCCGCAGGAAGCTGACGACGAGAAACAGTCCTGGATGTTCTCGCGCGATCAGCGATAACCAGCAGGAGAGCGGGTCGTAGGTAAGTATCAGACACCGCGATGTCGCTAGCAATATCGCTATAACGTCACAAGTTATAGAGATATTGCTAGCGATATCGCTTAGTGTGACAGTACCTTAACTCGGCTTCTCCTCCCTCCAGTATCTCCTCGCCATGGTCGTCGCTTACTTCAGGAGAGCAGGACTGCCATCTTCAGAATATGGAACCTTCTTCTTTCCAGCTCTGTGAGTCTCTTTTATTATTACACATTCACGTCTATAAATAACATTGTTTTATTTTATTGTAAAACCAAAATCTCTTTTCGGCCACTCGGCTAAATACATGATAATGGCATTTGTTGTTGTTGTCTGTATTTTCTTCTGAAGTCGATGGTAATTTATCTGGTTTCATTTCTCTTCCCTCCAAGGTTTTTAGCCAACCAGTTTGAGCAAGAAGAGGTGCGATATCGACAGAAGATCTACCGCTGGGCCCTTGGACGGAAGTGGAGGATGAAGAAGGACCGACTGCTACAATGCCGCAATGTTCTGCTCACCAGGATGGGATTCCGGGCTTGGGTGGATCGGGACACGTGTGATCTGGTGAGCAATAGAGACAGTAATAATATAAAGCTGATCTGTAAATAGAGATCACAATATAAATAGTATGCTTAAGTAAATCCCTTAGACCTGATGAGGCACTTGTACTGACTCTGTAAAGCCATGTCAAAATGGTCGTGTAATCCTGATATTAGGCAGAGCATTTTATGACTGCAGCCATAGCTGGACTCATGACATGCTTGCTTTAATGTCAAGCAAGAAAACTTTAATAAGTGATTATAAAGTCATTCTGCCATGGATTTTCAGTCATCACACCAGTATCATCAGGCGTAAAATATATGCAAATTGGATTATGATTAATGGTGACATATGCCCTTTACACTCTGATTATAATCACTTATTTTATTCTAGATCATGGCAGAAGACCCTGACCACTGGGCATGGAAGAGAGAGAGGAATATCCACTGATGCCTGGAAACAGAGCTGCAGGACCTACAAGGAGAAGAACATGGCTGGAAGAGAAACGTGGCTGACGGTCCTAGAATAAAAAATAGAAGACGTGACGGATGAAGAACTACAGATAGTAGAGAAGTATGCTGGTATGGTGTACAGGGGATATACACTAGATTCCTTGATAGGGCGTTGATCCAGGGAGCTAGTCTGATTGCCGTATGTGGAGTCAGGAAGAAATTTTTTTCCCCGATGTGGCGCTGTTTGCCACATGGGTTTTTTTTGCCTTCCTCTGGATCAACATGTTAGGCTATTGGTTGAACTAGATGGACTTAAAGTCTCCCTTCAACCTCAAATACTATAAATATAACATGTTAAATATATAATATATTAATATATATATATATATATATATATATATTAAATATATATAATATAATAAATAATAATAATATAATTTAATATAATATAATATAATAAATATATAATATAAATATAATATGTTAAATATATAATAGATTAATATATAGAATATAATAAATATATAATAAATAATAATAATATAATTTAATATAATAAATAAATAATAAAATATAATAAATATATAATATAAATATAACATGTTAAATATATAATATATTAAAATATATATAATATAAAAAATAAAAAATATAATTTAATATAATATATTATAATAAATATATAATATAAATATAATATGTTAAATATATAATAGATTAATATATATAATATAAAAAATATATAATAAATAATATAATTTAATATAATTAATATATAATGTAATAAATATATAATATAAATATATGTCAAATATATAATACATTAATATATATAATATAATAAATATATAATAGATAATAATATAATTTTATATAATAAATATATAATATAAATATAATATATTAAATATATAATAGATAAATATATATTAAATATATATAATAAATATATAATATATAAATATAGTAAATATATAATAAAGCATATAATAAACTTCCCACTATTTAAACTTTCCATGATGTGTCTGAGTCTTTATTTTATACTTTTATGTGTGGACAGGACCGCCATCAGAGCATTACTGCCCTCACTGTTGTGAGGGACCCAGTGAGCAGAAGCACAAGAGAGAGGGCCCAGACTCAGTCTGTGTCCTCCCTCTTGTGCTTTTGTTCACTGATCTCCAGGGTATAATAAATGAAACTGAAGAAAAAATTGAATGCTGACTTCATAAATATAAACAAATATATGTTTTTTATTTAATC
Source organism: Dendrobates tinctorius (assembly GCF_039654945.1). Lineage (NCBI taxonomy): Eukaryota > Metazoa > Chordata > Amphibia > Anura > Dendrobatidae > Dendrobates > Dendrobates tinctorius. Next base: position 26,522,477 of record NW_027361706.1, read on the forward strand.
AAAATCAGGAATAAAGAAAATATATACAGGCTGTACATCAAGAAAGAAAAAACAAGTGTCACCTGGGGAGCACTCACAGTACTTGGGCTCTCATAGAACAGAGGAACAATTGAAAGTATATAAAGGATATTATAAATCCAGCAGATAAACATACATCACCTCAAAAGACGGAAAAATAATCACAGCAGACAAAAAGTTATCAGTATGAGTCAAGTACATCCATAGCTTCTCTATATATACTTATCCTAAGAGAGGTAATGCGTAATGGTGGCTCATATGGATATATCTAAAGTGCACGTCCGGGGAAATCCCCCGATGGCGTCACAGACAGGTGCGTTGTCAAGTTGGATTCCAGGAAGGACGGACCAGCGTTCAGGTCACAGAGTGCACTCTCAACCGGCGGCCATGTTTAAGGAGTCCCATGGAGTCTACCATTATTAGTGAGGTAAAATAAATCACCATATTAGATAATGAAAACAGATATTACAAGTGCCAGTGTAAAATCATAACCACTAGTCACATTAATGAAAGTGTGTCACACAATGGGTAACATTAGGTATAATAAAGTGCACATGTCCTTAATATACTCAAATAGAGAAAACAACATTATTGCATTGGAATCCACTAATATACCATAGCATTATAAAGTGCAGCATTTAAAAAAATATATAATTAAGGTGCACATGTGCAAAAATGTAAATAGCTATATATACAAGAGTACATGAACAACACTATTATTACTGTGTCAACCAATAATATGGCGTTCAAGATGAATGTTCATAAGTGTTCATCCTGACACCAGAGGGGTCCTCATATGATGGTCACACAAGAATCCCATATCACACATAAATTTCATGAATAGCCATAAGGAAAAGATAAATCTTCAATAATGTATCAGCTACAAACAGACAAAAAACACACAATTAAAATAAAAGCGCAGAGATATCAGGAACCTTGAATATTCCCTATACAATGGACATTGTTGATGTTAATGGATTATTCAAAGAAATGGGAGAAAGCTTCATTTTTAGTTAAGCCTTTGGGGGCCATGGATCCCAAATGACTGATCCATTGGTATTCTAATTGTGCCAATATCTGTTTTAAATCGCAACCCCTAATTCCTCCATTAACACAATCAATCCCCCTTACCTTTAGACTTTTCGTATCACATCCATGAAAAACCTTAAAATGTCAAGATAACGACCCATCAGAGGACATAAATTCTGTACTCCTGATGATATTTTCACAGGCCCGACAGTCACCACAGGGGTAACAGCCTGTCTTGGTTTACTTTCAGAAGAGGTGAAGGGATTGGACACCTTGGCAGTATAGTGGCTCCTCAGTAACATGTCCTTCAGACTCCTGCCCCTCCTGGCCGTTATAAGGGGATTTTTTGGTAATTGTGCTGCCAGAATTGGGTCTGTTTTTAGTACAGGCCAATTCTTGTGGAGAATGTTTTTCATCTCTTTCCACTCCGGGGTGGGCCTGTGGGGAGGTCTTCATGTGGTGCTCTTCTTAGCTTTTCATACCGATGGCTTCTTTCAGGTCACTGATCCCTCAGCGATCTGCCCCCTATTTTACACACTGACTATATGCTTTGCAAAAAAAACATGGATTTTTGTGAGTACTCACCGTAAAATCCTTTTCTCCGAGACGCTCATTGGGGGACACAGATACTGTGGGTGTATGCTTCTGCCGCAAGGAGGCTGACACTAAGTGAAAAAAAAAGAGGTTAGCTCCTCCTCCGCAGTATACACCTTCGCCCCTATTGCGGGCGGAAATCAGTTTGGTGCCAAAGCAGTAGGAGGACAACAAATCAGCCTTAATACAGGTACAACATGTCCAAAGGAAAACACCACCTGTTATGATTGAGTCACCGCAGGAGGCAAAAACAGAAATGCTAGCTAAGTCCAGAAAACCGGAGAAGTTGGCAACTATCAGATTGCAGACCCCTGAACCTAACAACACAACTAGCAGTAGCCGTGGGGGGTTCCTACGATGACCTAGACCCCTCGATCACAGCCGGAGAGATACATAGGCCTAAAGAAGGAAAGGGGAAATCTAACTGTCCCAGAGCAGACCCCAAAGCAATAGGCAGCCCCCCACATATAATGACGGTGAAGCAAGATGGAAACACTTACACAGACAGAAAGACAGAGTGAGCAAAGATGGGGCCCAAAAACTACCTAGATAGGAACGGATAGGAAAGCTGCTGTCTGCAATCTGCCAAAACCCTATCAAAGACAAAGCCAACCAGCTGATATAAAAATGGCCCTGAAGCAACTAAGCTTCAAAACTAAATCAGCACTCAGGTATTTTCAGAGGACAGAGCTAAACTAATACTGCACACTCCAGCAGGGAGTGGCAGAATCCAAAAAGCAAAAAAAACAAAAACAAATCTTAAATGCAAATGGCAAAGCAGAAAACTTAGCTTTAGGAGAGCAGGAATCAGACTGGTGTCCAAGAGTCCACAGAGAAATCACCCGCAGGGCAGAAAGGGCGTAGGCAGCCTTATATCCAGTCAGAGACTCCACTCAGCCAATCGTCTTCATTAGTCCCAGGTGCCTGATAATCAGGCTCACTACCTTCCTTCACTAGGATAGGGAGTTCACCAGGCCTCAGAGACGGAGGGGAAAATGAACTCACAACAACCACCCTTATATCAAAAATAGGTAAACACCTTCATTTAAACAACACAAGAGCCAACTGGCTAATAGGGTGGGTGCTGGGTCCCCCAATGAGCGTCTCGGAGAAAAGGATTTTACGGTGAGTACTCACAAAAATCCATGTTTCTCCTTCGTCTCATTGGGGGACACAGATACTGTGGGATGTCCTAAAGCAGTCCCTGGGTGGGAAATTGACTCACCGATCCAAGCTACATGCACCTCCTGTTTAAAGGTGCACCACTGTTGCTTGGAGAATCCTTCTACCCAGGCTTGCATCCGCCGAGGCCTGAGCATGGATCTTATGTTTGGCAAATGTGTGCAGGCTGGACCAGGTTGCTGCCTTGCAAACCTGTTCCGTCGAAGCCTGATGCCGAAGCGCCCAAGAGGCGCCCACCGCCCGGGTAGAGTGTGCTCTGATCCCTGCTGGAATCGGCGTGCCTCTAATGCAGTAGGACTCCTGAATAGTCAAACGAATCCATCTGGCTATGGTCGACTTTGAGGCAGCGAGTCCCTTCCTGCGTTCTTCAGGGAGCACGAACAGCGTGTCCCTCTGAGGAAAAGGTGCCGTCCGCGACACGTACCTCCGGAGGGCTCTTACCAGGTCTAACGTGTGAAGAGCCTTCTTCCACACTGTGCACCGGTGCTTGGACAAAATTAAGGCAAAACAACACCTTCATTGATGTGAAAAAGAGGACACGACCTTCGGCAGAAAAGGAGGGGCTGGTCTGAGGACCACCTTATACCTATGGAAAGTGAGGAACGGAGCTCGGCAGGATAGAGCCGCCAGCTCTGAAACCCGCCTGATGGAAGTGATGGCCACTAGGGGAACAACTTTCCAGGAAAGGTACCTCAAAGCGATATCCTGAAGCGGTTCCAATGGAGCTACCTGCAGAACACTTAGGACCATGTTAAGACCCCAGGCATCCATCAGCGCCATCTAGGGAGGTATCAAGTGGGACACTCCCCGGATGAAAAGTTTTCACCTGCAAATTGGTAGCAACCCTGCACTGGAACAGGATGGATAAGGCCGACATTTGTCTCCTGCGGAAACCTGGGGCAAAGCCCGAGTCTAATGCTCTACCGACTGAGCTATCCGGGCTCTCTGAGCCCAACTGGAGAAAAAACAAGATGCTGGAGATCGAGAATCTTAGCGGAGAAACACCGCGGCCTCGACATCAAGCAAAGAACACTTTCCAGGTGTGGTGGTAAATTCATGCTGAAGCAGGCCTCCGGGCGCTCATCGTTGTAGCGACCACCTTGCTCCCGAACCCTGCCTGGGTTAGAATCCAAGATTCAACGGCCCTGCTGTCAAACACAGGGTCCCTGAGTTCGGGTGGCAAATTAGCCCTTGATACGGTAGATCTGGGTGCTCTAGCAGGCGCCCAGGAACATCGGCGAGCAGCTGCCTTAGATCTGCGTACCACGCTTGACGGGGGCCAGTCTGGGGCCAGCAGAATCGCCGGCCACCCTTCCGTCTTGATCCCTTTGCTGACTCTCGGGAGTAGTGGCAGAGGGGGAAATAGATATGGGAGGCGAAAATGGTTCCATGGCAGAACCAACGCATCCACCGTGAATGCCTGCGGGTCCCTGGCCCGAGCGACATATGTGGGCACCTTGGCATTCACTCTGGAAGCCATCAGGTCCACATCCGGAGACCCCCACAGTTGACAAATCTGTTGAAGAACTTCGGGATATAGAGACCACTCTCCGGATGCAAGACCCTGCCGGCTGAGGAAGTCTGCTGCCCAATTTTCCACGCCTGGGATGTAGACAGCCGAAATCACCGAGTGGTTTGTTTCGGCCCACTGAAGAACGTGCTCCACCTCGCGCATGGTTGTTCTGCTGCGGGTGCCCCCCTGACAAATTATGTAAACCACCGCCGTGGCGATGTCCGATGGAATCCCGACGGGGCGGCCTGCTAGAAAGTGATGAAACTTCTGCAGAGCCAGCCGAATTGCTCATATCCCCAATAAGTTGATCGGGAGGCGTGCCTCCTGTAGCGACTACCGTTTCTGGGTTGTGTGGTAGCGAAACACCACTCCCCAACCGAGGAGACTGACGTCGATTGTCATTATCAGCCCATGACCTGGGGGGAAAGGTTTCCCCTAGGCCAGAGAGGAACTGGTTATCCACCATCCGAGCGACTGCCGGACTTGAGAGGACAGTTTGCACCGTCGATCGAGCATGAAAGGACTCTTGTCCCAGGCTGACACGAGGCGTGCTGCAGGGGGTGAATATGGAACTGGACGAAAGGTATCGCTTCGATTGCTGCCACCATTTTCCCTAAGATCCTTATCGCGGATCAGATGGTATGAGAGACTGGTTGGCGTAGTGTCCGAACTCCCTGCCGGAGACTAGCGCCCTTTCCTGAGGGAGAACTATCAACCTTCAGCAAGTGTCGAGGATCATTCCTAGGAAGGAGATCCTCTGAGCTGGCACAAGGGATGATTTCTTTGCATTGACCAACCATCTAAGCGGCAAGAGTATCTAGCGTGATGTTGACACCTTCCTCACATGCCCGTATTGGCGGGCCCTTGACCAAGAGGTCGTCCAGATAAAGCAAGGCGACTATGCCTCAAGAATGCAGTGTGGCCCTGACAATTGCCATAACTTTTGTGAACACTCTGGGAGCCGTGGCTAGCCCGAAGGGTAGCGCTACGAACTGAAAATGCTAAACGCTGATGGCGAAGCGTAGCCGCCTCTGATGAGGAGGAGAAAATGGGAATATGCAGAAATGTGTCCAGGCTGTCAATTGAGGCCAAGTATTCTCACTGCTCCATGACCGCTATGACTGAACGGAGACTCCATCCGGCAATGTCTGATCCTGAAGAATTTGTTCAGAAGCTTTAGGTCCAAAAACAGGCCTGACAGACCCGTCGTTCTTTGGGAACCGCAAAAAGGTTGGAATAAAACCCCTGAGCACTTCCGTGTTCCGGTACTGGAACAATGACTCCGTTGTGCAGGAGCGACTTGATGGCTCCCAATAGAGCCCTTACCTGGGTCTCCACCCTGGGAAGCCGGGAAAGAAAAAACCATCTTGGAGAGTATCTGAAAAATTCTATTTTGTAACCTGAGGACACCAATTCTTTTACCCATGCGTCGTGAGCGATGTTAGCCCAGACGTGGTGAAAACAGAGTAGGCGGCCGCCCACTTTGCTGGTGTCGTCTGGTAAAGACCTCGAGTCATTTGGCCGATGATCCTTAGGATCTGGGTCCCCTCGATCTGGCCTGTTGAGCACGCATTCTTCCCAATGGGTTGGCTCTATATGACCTGCCGCTCCCTATCCTGATTGGGGCGGCCTGAGGTGGCGGAATTGGGCCCCGTAGTCCACCCGGAGTCTTTTAACGCATGACCCCGGACCGGTCTCCTATTCGGGTCCCCGGACCAGCCTCAGGCTGCTTAGCGGCCGTCACCTAACCAATGCCGGTTTGGGGATGATAGGCGGAAGAGCAGTCCAATGACACTTTCATGAGTCCGCATAGAGCTTTCCAGAATCGGGAGGTGAATTGGACCCCTCTGTCCGACACGATGTGCAGAGGGAAGCCGTGAAATCTGAAGATGTGGGAAATGAAGATCTTCGCCAAGTCAGGAGCAGATGGTAGAACGGGAAGAGGAATGAAGTGGGCCATCTTCGAGAATCTGTCTATAACCACTAGGACCACAGTACAACCGGAAGAATGAGGCAGATCAGTAAAGAAATCCATGGCTATGTGCTGCCATGGAGCTGACAGAACGGGAAGCGGGAGCAGAAGACCGGAGGGTGGTTGTCTGGGTATCTTGTTCTGGGTGCAGAAAGGGCAAGATGCCACAAAGTCTTTAACGTCCTGGGAAAGGAAAGGCCACCAATAGTAGCGAGAGATTAGGGAAAAAGTATTTTTGACACCAACGTGGCCGGCAATCTTGGACGAATGTCCCCAGTTTAACATTTGTTTTCGGTTGTTCTCAGCCACAAAGGTTCTTCCCGGAGGTAATGTGGTTAACTTGATAGAAGCCACGGTAATTACCTTGGGCGGGTCAATGATGTGAGAAGGCTCCTTTTCTGTAACAGATGACAGGAAAGACATTGATAACGCATCCACTCTTAATGTTTTTGTCGCTGGGCCGAAAATGTAGTTCAAAGTCAAAGCGGGCGAAGAACAAGGACCACCTGGCTTGCCGAGGGTTGAGCCTCTGTGTGGACTGGATGTACGCCAGGTTCTTATGGTCCGTGAAGATCTTGAACGGATGTATGGCACCTTCCAGTAATGGCCAATACTAGCTCTTTGTCGCCAATGGAGTAAAGTAGTTCTGTTCAGTTGAGGAGAATACTTTAGAAAAGAAGCCACAGGTGACTAAGCGTCCAGAAGAAGATTTCTGCAGAAGGACTGCGCCGGCCCCGGTAGAGGATGCGTCCACCTCGAGAGTGAAAGGTTTACTAACCTCGGTACGATAAAGCGCCAGAGCAGAGGCGAAGCCTTGTTTCAAGGACTGGAAGGCATCTTCAGCCTCAGGGGACCAAGCATTTGGGTTAGATCCTTTGCGGATAAGGGATGAGACTGGGTGAACCAACGAGGAGAAATGGGGAACGAACTGTCGGTAGTAGTTCGGAAAACCAAGTAAGCGTTGGATTGCCTTCACCCCATGGGGCTGTGGCCAATCGAGAACGATGGACACCTTTTCTGGATCCATGCGTAGACCCGAGTCCGAGATAATGTACCCCAAGAATGGCAAGGACGTCTGCTCGAAGGCACATTTCTCGAGCTTGGAGTAAAGACGGTTTTCCCTCAGGCGCTGGAGGACTTGACACACGTTCTTTCTGTGGGCAGAGAGATCTGGAGAGAAAACGAGGATGTCATCCAAATAGACTACCACGCAGGAGTACAGCATATCCCGGAAGATGTCATTCATGAACTCCTGGAAGACAGCTGGGCGTTGCAGAGGCCAAAGGGCATGACCAAGTACTCGTAGTGACCGTCTCGGGTGTTAAAGGCGGTCTTCCACTCGTCACCGGAACGAATGCGGATCAACTTGTAGGCCCCATGAAGATCCAGTTTGGTGAAAATTTGAGCTCCTCTAAGCCAGTCAAAGAGCTCTGGGATCAAAGGCAATGGGTTCTTCTTCTTGACCGTGATATCGTTCAGCCCTCGATAGTCTATGCATGGACGGAGGGAGCCGTCCTTTTAGACAAAGAAAAATCCCGCTCCTGCGGGTGAGGAGGACGAACGGATAAAACCTCTAGCAAGGTTCTCCTGGATATACTCAGACATGGCTTGGGTTTCAGCAGGAGATAGCGGATATATTCTACCACTGGGTGGAGTAAAGCCAGGAACGAGGTCAATCGGACAGTCATATGGCCGATGGAGAGGCAGAGTCTCGGCCTCCTTATTGTCGAAGACATCTGTAAAGGACCAGTAAGCCGACGGCAGACCTGTAGGTGCCAAGGACGGACAGGCAGGTTTCATCGGATGGACGGGCAACAGGCACTTCTCCTGACAGAACGGTCCCCACCGGAGTATATCGCCCAACCGCCAGTCCAGGATTGGCTCATGAGTCAGTAGCCAAGGGAGACCTAGAAGAAGCGGTGGAGACTGTAAAAAAATGCGTATTCTTGTAAAATACTTAGGACTAGTTACCAGATAAAAATGTAGTGGTTTATTTGGATTCTTCCATCAAAGAAAAGATTATTACAGAAAAACATAAAAATAGGAGAAAGAGAGATTGTCCATTAGTTCATAGCTAAGCTTGTAACCTTCTTTCCTGGAACTCTGAAAAGACATGTGTCCTGTAGTGCGTAGCTTCTCTGGATGTGAGTTGGATTAACATACCAGCTGTCTGTAGCGTCATGGCCCTGCACAGATGACTCCTCGAACGTGTTTCATGGTGATCGGGAAGGAGCCCGAGAGCGACCTCTAGAGTGAGCCATGAATTATATACGTCTCTTAAAGCACATGATCTCGGCATATATGGAGTTGTCCTGTACCATGAGCCAAGCTTACAAAAATAGCCTATGTCGTGTCAGCTAAAGCAATGTACAGAACTGAGTCTAATAAGAATTAACAACCAAATTATTAATATTTAACAATTCCCCCTTTTGAGGGAGACAGACATTAATTGGAACCCTCAAAATATAACAAGATCTTCTTTCTTCTTTTCTTCTTCTTTGACAAAATAATTTAATATCAATAACATCAGATTATTGTTATACGCACTTAATGATGTGAATTCATGTTATGGTAAGCCATGAACAATATTCATATAAAATATGTATAATTATACTTCCCTAAGTCTAAATTGAAGCATCTCTGGTCCAGTCATCATCATCTGATGTCATCTGGTCTTCATTTTGATGTCTTCTGTCGTCTTCTTGGTTCTTTTAAAACCACAGTTTTTCTATAGCATATAGATGTTGTAGAAATCGCGTTGTGTATAAAATCAAAGTCCATAAATTCAAATGTTGATAAGAAACAAAGTCTATAGATTAAATGCAGCTTTAATATCTGTGCAGTGTCACCTTTAAAAACCTGGACTTACATTGGCTCGCCTTGGATATTCTGGAATCCTCCATGGGCACTGGTCTTTGAACAGGTGTGACGTCTTTGGTCAACAAAGCAAGGGTTAAAATGACTCTTCCTTGCTAAACATAGCACCATAACAAATCCTTAGTCCTAATGCACAGGACATATGTCAGGTTTGTAGCTTCCTGACAATTACCTTCATTGTTCACCAGCTTCTCAGGTAATTGGAAACCTCTGGAACTTGGTAAGAACGTGATAACACAGTTCATCTCAGCATCATAGGATCATCGTCCTCTGGTTGTCAGGTTAGACACTTTAATTGTGACTGACAGTGGTGAATTCTGCACTTGTGACTTGGCTCAGTCTATTACTCAGAAATCATAGCTTTGTTACCTTCTGGGACTTCTGGATAGCGGCATTCTTCTTCTTGCAACTGATAAGAATCAATTTTAATATGAAAAGTCTTTATTAACGTAATTCCAGTATCTTGCTTGAAGTCTTCATTCCCTATTCTATACCAAATCTGGTAATTTTCCTAACCCATAATATCACAGTGTACCATAGCAACCAATAATATCCATATAATCATTATCAGAATTTGTACCATATATGGATTTCAGTGTTTGAAATAATAAACCAATAATAAGTGATAATACATTATTATCCATATTCTTCATGTGATAGAACATTTTTTTTATGTCATAGGTGTAATTACCTTTTTCAACCCATAGGTGTCAGTGTGTTTTATGTAACCAGTGTTTTCATCTTTATTAATAAGGAATATATTTATTATACTAATAATATGTAGGAATGTATAGCCATGAACCAAAATAAGAATATATGAGTGAGCGAATGAATGAATAAAAGAATTGTTGCATATAACTCAGAAGTGAAACATTTTCCTTTGTAATAGAACCATATCATCATTATATTTAATGAAGCAATATTCGATAGTTATAGTAGATATTACTTTATTAAATATTGATTGACAGAAAAAATAAAAATGTAAGAATTAAAATAAAAATAGATTAAAAAATTGAAAATTAAGAATAAAAATAAGGCTTTTATGTTGATGCAGAGTAGTTATGTCTTCAGTAACATATACCCTTAATATTTCCATGATCTGGATTATTTCATAATTGTCATAAACTTGTGTTACCAAAATATTCAAATTATGCAACTTTGCATGTAATACTCTTCTCAGTGTAAAGAAATGACTCTTTATCATACCTAATGTTATTATACCCAATACTTATACCATTGTACCTTATTATAGTGGTTTGAAAAAACCGCTATATTGTAATCCGAACGCTGCTAACTTATTCTTCTTCTTCTTATTATTATTAAGTTGATTTCCGCAATTAATGCGGCCCGAACCGCTACACGCACAGACTCCGTTGAGGTGTCGTTTCGAAGCCAGCGTCCATGAGAGGTGTGCTAAGTATTTTTCGTGTCGATCGGATTTGTAGTTTTTGCGCAATTTGCGTTTGAAATTTTTTTTTCCCGTCATTGGAATGCACTGTCTCCAATGCTTTTCAATAGGAAATGGCAAAACGTGCCCTGAGGCGATTGAAATGACAGTTGAGCTCATTGATATGCGCAGGCAGACCCAGTTACTATGCCAACGCCTACGAACTTCACTTGAACCCCAGCACAGTGCTTCTGCCACATAATATCAGCTCTTAAAGCGAAACCCACAGCACAAATGCAAATCTAGCTTCATCACATGACACATACCCCTGAGAGAGAATGTGTGCGCCAAAGTGGATTTAAAAGAAGCCCAGTGAGCTAAACTAGCTCTTAAAGGGCCAACGCGCCAAAGTGATTGTTAAAGGGCCAACGCGCCAAAGTGATTGTTAAAGGGCCAGCGCACTCAAATGAGTCTTAAAGGGCCGACACACCAAATCGGAGACTGAGCCACCCCGGCCTCCAAATCGGAGGCTGAGCCACCCCGGCCTCCAAATCGGAGGCTGAGCCACCCCGGCCTCCAAATCGGAGGCTGAGCCACCCCGGCCTCCAAATCGGATGCTGAGCCACCCCGGCCTCCAAATCGGAAGCTCAACGACCCCGGCCTCCAAATTAGAGGCTGAGCGACCCCAGCCTCCAAATCTTACCCAGAGTGGCCCCACCCACCAAATCAGACCCAGAGAGGCCACACCCACAAAATATGAGCCTGAGAGATCCCGGCCAACAATTCAAGCCCTGAGGGGCCCCACCCTCAAAATCGGACCCTGAGGGGCCCAATCAACAAAATCGGACCCTGAGGGGCCCCAGCCACAAAATCGGACCCTGAGGGGCCCCACCCACAAAATCGGACCCTGAGAGGCCCCACCCGCAAAATCAGACCCTGAGGGGCCCCGGCCATAAAATCAGACCCTGAGGGGCCCCGGCCATAAAATCGGACCCTGAGGGGCCCCACCCACAAAATCAGACCATGAGGGGCCCCACCCACAAAATCGGACCCTGAGGGTCCCCACCCATAAAATCGGACCCTGAGGGGACCCACCCACAAAATCGGACCCTGAGGGGCAAACACCCACAAAATCCGACCCTGAGGGGCCACACCCACAAAATTGGACCCTGAGGAATCCCGGCAACTAATTCAAATCCTGAGGAGCCCAGGCCACCGAATCGGATCCTGAGGGGCCCCACCCACCAAATCAGACCCTGAGGCCAAAGTGGCCCCTGAGAGGCACCCACATTTAAAACGGATCCTGAGTTGAAAGTCTTGCAGGGGCAGACCGGGCACCATTTCAAACCACTATCTGTACTTCCTTCAGGAAATGCACATCTAGTTCTTCTTCATCTTATTATTATTATTATTAAGTTGATTTCCGCAATTAATGCGGCCCGAACCGCTACACGCACAGACGCCGTTGAGGTGTCGTTTCGAAGCCAGCGTCCACGAGAGGTGTGCTAAGTATTTTTCGTGTCGATCGGATTTGTAGTTTTTGCGCAATTTGCGTTTGAAATTTTTTTTTCCCGTCATTGGAATGCACTGTCTCCAATGCTTTTCAATGGGTAATGGCAAAACGTGAAATTGAGCTCATTGATATGCGCAGGCAGACCCAGTTACTATGCCAACGCCTACGAACGTCACATGACGTCCCAAGGACAGAGCTTCTGCCACATAATATCAGCTCTTGAAGCGAAACTCACAGCACAAATGCAAATCTAGCTTCATCACATGACACATGCCCCTGAGAGAGAATGTGCGCCAAAGTGGATTTAGAAGCCCAGTGAGCCACCCTGGCTCTTAAAGGGCCGACATGCCAAAGTGATTCTTAAAGGGCCAGCGCACCGAAATGAGTCTTAAAGGGCCGGCGCGCCAAATCGAAAGCTGAGTGACCCCGGCCTCCAAATCGGAGGCTGAGCCACCCCGGCCTCCAAATCGGAGGCTGAACCACCCCGGCCTCCAAATCGGAGGCTGAGCCACCCTGGCCTCCAAATCGGACCCAGTGTGGCCCCGCTCAAAAAATCAGACCCAGAGTAGCACAGCCCACCAAATCGGATCCTGAGGGGCCCCGCCCACCAAATCAGACTCCGAGTGGCCCCGTCCACCAAATCGGACCCTGAAGGGCCCCGTCCACCAAATCGGACCCTGAAGGGCCCCGTCCACCAAATCGGACCCTGAGGAGCCCAGCCCACCAAATCAGACCCTGAGGGGCCCTGCTCACCAAATCAGACTCCGAGTGGCCCCGCCCACCAAATCGGACCCTGAAGGGCCCCGTCCACCAAATCGGACCCCGAGGGTCCACGCCCACCAAATCAGACCCTGAGGGGCCCTGCTCACCAAATCGGACCCTGAGGGGCACCGCCCACCAAATCGGACCCTGAGGGGCCCCGCCCACCATATTGGACAATGAAAGATCCCTCCCACCAAATCAGACCCTGAGGGGCCCCGCTCACCAAATCGGACCCTGAGGGGCCCCGCCCACCAAATCAGACCCTGAGGGGCCCTGCTCACCAAATCGGACCCTGAGGGGCACCGCCCACCAAATCGGACCCTGAGGGGCCCCGCCCACCATATTGGACAATGAAAGATCCCTCCCACCAAATCAGACCCTGAGGGGCCCCGCTCACCAAATCGGACCCTGAGGGGCCCCGCTCACCAAATCGGACCCTGAGGGGCTCTGCTCACCAAATTGAACTCTGAGGGGCCCCGCTCACCAAATCGGACCCTGAGCGGCTCCGCCCATCAAATCGGATTCTGAAAGGCCCCAACCACCAAATCGGACCCTGAGGGGCCCCGCCCACCAAATCGGACCCTGAGGGGCCCCGCCCACCAAATCAGGCCTTGAGGGGCCCCGGCAACAAAATCGGACCCTGAGGGGCCCCACCCACAAAATCCGACCCTGAGGGGCCCCGGCCACAAAATCGGACCCTGAGGGGCCCCGGCCACAAAATCAGACCCTGACGGGCCCCGCCCACCAAATCGGACCCTGAGGGGCCCCGCCCACCAAATCGGACCCTGAGGGGCCCCGCCCACCAAATCGGACCCTGAGGGGCCCCGCCCACCAAATCGGACCCTGAGGGGTCCCGCCCACCAAATAATACCCTGAGGGACCCCGCCCAGCAAATCGGACCCTGAGGGGCCCCGCCCACCAAATTGGACCCTGAGGGGCCCCACCCACCAAATCGGACCCTGAGGGTCCCCGCCCACCAAATCGGACCCTGAGGGGCCCCGCCCACCAAATTGGACCCTGAGGGGCACCACCCAACAAATCGGACCCTGAGGAGCCCCGCCCACCAAATCAGACCCTGAGGGGCCCTGCTCACCAAATCAGACTCCGAGTGGCCCCGCCCACCAAATCGGGCCCCGTCCACCAAATCGGACCCCGAGGGTCCACGCCCACCAAATCAGACCCTGAGGGGCCCTGCTCACCAAATCGGACCCTGAGGGGCACCGCCCACCAAATCGGACCCTGAGGGGCCCCGCCCACCAAATCGGACAATGAAAGATCCCTCCCACCAAATCAGACCCTGAGGGGCCCCGCTCACCAAATCGGACCCTGAGGGGCCCCGCTCACCAAATCGGATCCTGAGGGGCTCTGCTCACCAAATTGAACTCTGAGGGGCCCGCTCACCAAATCGGACCCTGAGCGGCTCCGCCCATCAAATCGGATTCTGAAAGGCCCCAACCACCAAATCGGACCCTGAGGGGCTCCGCCCACCAAATCGGACCCTGAGGGGCCCCGCCCACCAAATCAGGCCCTGAGGGGCCCCGGCAACAAAATCGGACCCTGAGGGGCCCCACCCACAAAATCCGACCCTGAGGGGCCCCGGCCACAAAATCGGACCCTGAGGGGCCCCGGCCACAAAATCAGACCCTGACGGGCCCCACCCACCAAATCTGACCCTGAGGGGCCCCGCCCACCAAATCAGACCCTGAGGGGCCCCGCCCACCAAATCGGACCCTGAGGGGCCCCGCCCACCAAATCGGACCCTGAAGGGCCCCGCCCACCAAATAATACCCTGAGGGACCCCGCCCAGCAAATCGGACCCTGAGGGGCCCCGCCCACCAAATTGGACCCTGAGGGGCCCCACCCACCAAATCATACCCCGAGGGGCCCCGCCCACCAAATTGGACCCTGAGGGGCACCACCCACCAAATTGGACCCTGATGGGTCCCGCCCACCAAATCGGACCCTGAGGGGCCCTGCCCACCAAATCGGACCCTGAGGGATCCCGCCCACCAAATCGGACCCCGAGGGGCCCCGCCCACCAAATCGGACCCTGAGGGGCCCCGCCCAACAAATTGGACCCTGAGGGGCACCGACCACCAAATCATACCCTGATGGGTCCCGCCCACCAAATCGGACCCTGAGGGTCCCCGCCCACCAAATCGAACCCTGAGGGGCCCTGCCTACCAAATCGGACTCTGAGAGATCCCGCCCACCAAATCAGACCCTGAGGGGCCCCACGCACCAAATCGGACCCTGAGGGGCCCCGCTCACCAAATCAGACCCTGAGGGGCCCCACCCACCAAATCGGACCCTGAGGGGCCCCGCCCACCAAATCAGACCCTGAGGGGCCCCGCTCACCAAATCGGACCCTGAGGGGCCCCGCTCACCAAATCAGACCCTGAGGAGCCCTGCTCACCAAATTGAACTCTGAGCGGTCCCGCCCACCAAATCGGATTCTGAAAGGCCCCAACCACAAAATCGGATCCTGAGGGGCCCCGGACACAAAATCGGACCCTGAGGGGCCCCACCCACAAAATTGGACCCTGAGGGGCCCCACCCACCAAATCGGACCCTGAGGGGCTCCACGCACAAAATCGGACCCTGAGGGGCCCCGGCCACAAAATTGGACCCTGAGGGGCCAGACCCACAAAATCCGACCCTGAGGGGCCCCAGCCACAAAATCCAACCCTGAGGGGCCCCGGCCACAAAATCAGACCCTGCGGGGCCGCATCCACCAAATCGGACCCTGAGGGGCCCCACCCACAAAATTGGACCCTGACGTGCCTCGGCCACCAAATCAGACCCTGATGGGCCTCCCCACCAAATCGGACCCTGAGGGGCCTCACCCACAAAATTGGACCCTGAGGGGCCCCACCCACACAATCGGACCCTGAGGCCAAAGTGGCCCCTGTGAGGCACTCACAGTTAAAACGGATCCTGAGTTGAAAGTCTTGCAGGGGCGGCAGGCAAGTCTCTCTTAAAGGGGCAGCCTGGGCACCATTTCAAACCACTATCTGTGCTTCCTTCAGGAAATACACATCTAGTATTAATGTTGTAATCCGAACGCTGCTAACTTTTTCTTTTTATTCAGTTGATTTCCGCAATTAATGCGGCCCGAACCGCTACACGCACAGACTCCGTTGAGGTGTTGTTTCGAAGCCAGCGTCCACGAGAGGTGTGCTAAGTATTTTTCGTGTCGATCGGATTTGTAGTTTTTGCACAATTTGTGTTTGAAAATTTTTTTTCCCATCATTTTAATGCATGTCTCAATGCTTTTCAATGGGCAACTTAACACGTGCCCTGAGGCAATTCAAATGGCAGTAAAGCTCATTGATATGCGCAGGCACACCCATTTACTATGCCAACGCGTACGAACATCACATGACGCCCCCAGGACAGAGCTTCTGCCACATAATATCAGCTCTTAAAGTGAAACCCACAGCACAAATGCAAATCTAGCCTCATCACATGAAGCATGCCCCTGAGAGAGAATGTGCGCCAAAGTGCATTTAGAAGCCCAGTGAGCCACCCTGTCTCTAAAATGGCCGACGCGCCAAAGTGATTTTTAAAGGGCCAGCGCGCCAAATCGAAAACTGAGTGACCCCAGGCTCCAAATCGGAGGCTTAGCCACCCCGGCCTCCAAATTGGAGGCTGATCGACCCTGGCCTCCAAATTGGACCCAGCGTGGCCCCGCTCAAAAAATCAGACCCAGAGTAGCACAGCCCACCAAATCGGATCCTGAGGGGCCCCGCCCACCAAATCAGACTCCGAGTGGCCCCGTCCACCAAATCGGACCCTGAAGGGCCCCGTCCACCAAATCGGACCCTGAAGGGCCCCGTCCACCAAATCGGACCCTGAGGAGCCCAGCCCACCAAATCAGACCCTGAGGGGCCCTGCTCACCAAATCAGACTCCGAGTGGCCCCGCCCACCAAATCGGACCCTGAAGGGCCCCGTCCACCAAATCGGACCCCGAGGGTCCACGCCCACCAAATCAGACCCTGAGGGGCCCTGCTCACCAAATCGGACCCTGAGGGGCACCGCCCACCAAATCGGACCCTGAGGGGCCCCGCCCACCATATCGGACAATGAAAGATCCCTCCCACCAAATCAGACCCTGAGGGGCCCCGCTCACCAAATCGGACCCTGAGGGGCCCCGCTCACCAAATCGGACCCTGAGGGGCTCTGCTCACCAAATTGAACTCTGAGGGGCCCCGCTCACCAAATCGGACCCTGAGCGGCTCCGCCCATCAAATCGGATTCTGAAAGGCCCCAACCACCAAATCGGACCCTGAGGGGCCCCGCCCACCAAATCGGACCCTGAGGGGCCCCGCCCACCAAATCGGACCCTGAGGGGCCCCGCCCACCAAATCAGGCCTTGAGGGGCCCCGGCAACAAAATCGGACCCTGAGGGGCCCCACCCACAAAATCCGACCCTGAGGGGCCCCGGCCACAAAATCGGACCCTGAGGGGCCCCGGCCACAAAATCAGACCCTGACGGGCCCCGCCCACCAAATCGGACCCTGAGGGGCCCCGCCCACCAAATCGGACCCTGAGGGGCCCCGCCCACCAAATCGGACCCTGAGGGGTCCCGCCCACCAAATAATACCCTGAGGGACCCCGCCCAGCAAATTGGACCCTGAGGGGCCCCGCCCACCAAATTGGACCCTGAGGGGCCCCACCCACCAAATCGGACCCTGAGGGTCCCCGCCCACCAAATCGGACCCTGAGGGGCCCCACCCACCAAATTGGACCCTGAGGGGCACCACCCAACAAATCGGACCCTGAGGAGCCCCGCCCACCAAATCAGACCCTGAGGGGCCCTGCTCACCAAATCAGACTCCGAGTGGCCCCGACCACCAAATCGGACCCTGAAGGGCCCCGTCCACCAAATCGGACCCCGAGGGTCCACGCCCACCAAATCAGACCCTGAGGGGCCCTGCTCACCAAATCGGACCCTGAGGGGCACCGCCCACCAAATCGGACCCTGAGGGGTCCCGCCCACCAAATCGGACAATGAAAGATCCCTCCCACCAAATCAGACCCTGAGGGGCCCCGCTCACCAAATCGGACCCTGAGGGGCCCCGCTCACCAAATCGGATCCTGAGGGGCTCTGCTCACCAAATTGAACTCTGAGGGGCCCGCTCACCAAATCGGACCCTGAGCGGCCCCGCCCATCAAATCGGATTCTGAAAGGCCCCAACCACCAAATCGGACCCTGAGGGGCTCCGCCCACCAAATCGGACCCTGAGGGGCCCCGCCCACCAAATCAGGCCCTGAGGGGCCCCGGCAACAAAATCGGACCCTGAGGGGCCCCACCCACAAAATCCGACCCTGAGGGGCCCCGGCCACAAAATCGGACCCTGAGGGGCCCCGGCCATAAAATCAGACCCTGACGGGCCCCACCCACCAAATCTGACCCTGAGGGGCCCCGCCCACCAAATCAGACCCTGAGGGGCCCCGCCCACCAAATCGGACCCTGAGGGGCCCCGCCCACCAAATCGGACCCTGAAGGGCCCCGCCCACCAAATAATACCCTGAGGGACCCCGCCCAGCAAATCGGACCCTGAGGGGCCCCGCCCACCAAATGGACCCTGAGGGGCCCCACCCACCAAATCGTACCCCGAGGGGCCCCGCCCACCAAATTAGACCCTGAGGGGCACCACCCAACAAATCGGACCCTGATGGGTCCCGCCCACCAAATCGGATTCTGAAAGGCCCCAACCACCAAATCAGACCCTGAGGGGCTCCGCCCACCAAATCGGACCCTGAGGGGCCCCGCCCACCAAATCAGGCCCTGAGGGGCCCCGGCAACAAAATCGGACCCTGAGGGGCCCCACCCACAAAATCCGACCCTGAGGGGCCCCGGCCACAAAATCGGACCCTGAGGGGCCCCGGCCATAAAATCAGACCCTGACGGGCCCCACCCACCAAATCTGACCCTGAGGGGCCCCGCCCACCAAATCAGACCCTGAGGGGCCCCGCCCACCAAATCGGACCCTGAGGGGCCCCGCCCACCAAATCGGACCCTGAAGGGCCCCGCCCACCAAATAATACCCTGAGGGACCCCGCCCAGCAAATTGGACCCTGAGGGGCCCCGCCCACCAAATGGACCCTGAGGGGCCCCACCCACCAAATCGTACCCCGAGGGGCCCCGCCCACCAAATTAGACCCTGAGGGGCACCACCCAACAAATCGGACCCTGATGGGTCCCGCCCACCAAATCGGACCCTGAGGGGCCCTGCCCACCAAATCGGACCCTGAGGGATCCCGCCCACCAAATCGGACCCCGAGGGGCCCCGCCCACCAAATCGGACCCTGAGGGGCCCCGCCCAACAAATTGGACCCTGAGGGGCACCGCCCACCAAATCGTACCCTGATGGGTCCCGCCCACCAAATCGGACCCTGAGGGTCCCCGCCCACCAAATCGAACCCTGAGGGGCCCTGCCTACCAAATCGGACCCTGATGGGTCCAGCCCACCAAATCGGACCCAGAGGGATCCCGCCCACCAAATCAGACCCCGAGGGGCCCCGCCCACCAAATCGGACCCTGAGGGGCCCCGCCCACCAAATTGGACCCTGAGGGGCACAGCCCACCAAATCGGACCCTGAGGGGCCCCGTCTGCCAAATCGGACCCTGAGGGGCCCCGCCCACCAAATCGGACTCTGAGAGATCCCGCCCACCAAATCAGACCCTGAGGGGCCCCACGCACCAAATCGGACCCTGAGAGGCCCCGCTCACCAAATCAGACCCTGAGGGGCCCCACCCACCAAATCGGACCCTGAGGGGCCCCGCCCACCAAATCAGACCCTGAGGGGCCCCGCTCACCAAATCGGACCCTGAGGGGCCCCGCTCACCAAATCAGACCCTGAGGAGCCCTGCTCACCAAATTGAACTCTGAGCGGTCCCGCCCACCAAATCGGATTCTGAAAGGCCCCAACCACAAAATCGGATCCTGATGGGCCCCGGACACAAAATCGGACCCTGAGGGGCCCCACCCACAAAATTGGACCCTGAGGGGCCCCACCCACCAAATCGGACCCTGAGGGGCTCCACGCACAAAATCGGACCCTGAGGGGCCCCGGCCACAAAATTGGACCCTGAGGGGCCAGACCCACAAAATCCGACCCTGAGGGGCCCCAGCCACAAAATCCAACCCTGAGGGGCCCCGGCCACAAAATCAGACCCTGCGGGGCCGCATCCACCAAATCGGACCCTGAGGGGCCCCACCCACAAAATTGGACCCTGACGTGCCTCGGCCACCAAATCAGACCCTGATGGGCCTCCCCACCAAATCGGACCCTGAGGGGCCCCACCCACAAAATTGGACCCTGAGGGGCCCCACCCACACAATCGGACCCTGAGGCCAAAGTGGCCCCTGTGAGGCACTCACAGTTAAAACGGATCCTGAGTTGAAAGTCTTGCAGGGGCGGCAGGCAAGTCTCTCTTAAAGGGGCAGCCTGGGCACCATTTCAAACCACTATCTGTGCTTCCTTCAGGAAATACACATCTAGTTATAGTGGTTTGAAAAAACCACTATATTGTAATCCGAACGCTGCTAACTTATTCTTCTTCTTCTTCTTATTATTATTATTATTAAGTTGATTTCCGCAATTAATACGGCCCGAACCGCTACACGCACAGACTCCGTTGAGGTGTCGTTTCGAAGCCAGCGTCCATGAGAGGTGTGCTAAGTATTTTTCGTGTCGATCGGATTTGTAGTTTTTGCGCAATTTGCGTTTGAAAATTTTTTTTCCCGTCATTGGAATGCACTGTCTCAATGCATTTGAATGGGAAATGGCAAAACATGCCCTGAGGCGATTGAAATGGCAGTTGAGCTCATTGATATGCGCAGGCAGACCCAGTTACTATGCCAACGCCTACGAACGTCACATGACCTCTCCAAGACAGAGCTTCTGACACATAATATCAGCTCTTAAAGCAAAACCCACACCACAAATGCAAATCTAGCTTCATCACATGACACTTGCCCCTGAGAGAGAATGTGTGCCAAAGTGGATTTAGAAGCCCAGTGAGCCACCCTGGCTCTTAAAGGGCCGACGCGCCAAAGTGATTCTTAAAGAGCCGGCGCACCAAAATGAGTCTTAAAGGGCCGGCGCGCTAAATCGAAAGCTGAGTGACCCAAGGCTCCAAATCGGAGGCTGATAGACCCTGGCCTACAAAAAGGAGGCTGAGCCACCCTGGCATCCAAATTGGACCCAGAGTGGCCCCTCCCACCAAATCAGACCCAGAGTGGCCCCACCAACCAAATTGGACCCTGAGGGGCCCCACCCACAAAATCGGACCCTGAGGGGCCCCACCCACAAAATCGGACCCTGAGGGGCCCCGCCTACAAAATTGAACCCTGAGGGGCCCCAACCACAAAATCAGATCCTGAGGGGCCCCACCCACAAAATCGGATCCTGAGGGGCCCCACCCACAATATCGGACCCTGAGGGGGCCCACCCACAAAATCAGACCGTGAGGGCCCGGTCACAAAATTGGATCCTGAGGGGCCCCAACCACAAAATCGATCCATGAGGGGCCCCAACCACAAAATCGGACCCTGAGGGGCCCCACCCACAAAATTGGACCCTGAGGGGCCCCGCCTACAAAATTGAACCCTGAGGGGCGCCAACCACAAAATCAGATCCTGAGGGGCCCCACCCACAAAATCGGATCCTGAGGGGCCCCACCCACAATATCGGACCCTGAGGGGGCCCACCCACAAAATCAGACCCTGAGGGCCCGGTCACAAAATTGGATCCTGAGGGGCCCCAACCACAAAATCGATCCATGAGGGGCCCCAACCACAAAATCGGACCCTGAGGGGCCCCACCCACAAAATTGGACCCTGAGGGGCCCCACCCACAAAATTGGACCCTGAGGGGCCCCGGCCAAAAAATTGGACCCTGAGGGGCCCCACCCACAAAATTGGACCCTGAGGGGCCCCGGCCACAAAATCAGACCCTGAGGGACCCCGGCCACAAAATCGGACCCTGAGGGACCCCACCCACAAAATCGGACCCTGAGGGGATCCGGCCACAAAATCAGACCCTGAGGGGCCCCGGCCACAACATCGGACCCTGAGAGGCCCCACTCACAAAATCGGACCCTGAGGGGCCCCAACCACAATATCGGACCCTGAGGGGCCCCAACCACAAAATCGGACCCTGAGGGGCCCCGGCCACAAAATCGGACCCTGAGGGGCCCCGCCTACAAAATTGAACCCTGAGGGGACCCAACCACAAAATCAGATACTGAGGGGCCCCACCTAAAAAATCGGATCCTGAGGGGCCCCACCCACAATATCGGACCCTGAGGGTCCCCACCCACAAAATCAGACCCTGAGTGCCCCGGTCACAAAATTGGATCCTGAGGGGCTCCAACCACAAAATCGATCCCTGAGGGGCCCCAACCACAAAATCGGACCCTGAGGGGCCCGACACACAAAACTGGACCCTAAGGGGCCCCACCCACAAAATTGGACCCTGAGGGGCCCTGGCCAAAAAATTGGACCCTGAGGGGCCCCACCCACAAAATTGGACCCTGAGGGGCCCCGGCCACAAAATGAGACCCTGAGGGACCCCGGCCACAAAATCGGACCCTGAGGGGCCCCTCCCACAAAATCGGACCCTGAGGGGATCCGGCCACAAAATCAGACCCTGAGGGGCCCCGGCCACAACATCGGACCCTGAGGGGCCCCACTCACAAAATCGGACCCTGAGGGCCCCAACCACAAAATCGGACCCTGAGGGGCCCCAACCACAAAATCGGACACTGAGGGGCCCCGGCCACAAAATCGGACCCTGAGGGGCCCCGGCCACAAAATCGGACCCTCACGGGCTCCGGCCACAAAATCGGACCCTGAGGGGCCCGGGCCACAAAATCGGACCCTGAGGGGCCCCGCCTACAAAATTGAACCCTGAGGGGCCCCAACCACAAAATCGGATCCTGAGGGGCCCCACCCACAAAATCGGATCCTGAGGGGCCCCACCCACAATATCGGACCCTGAGGGGCCCCACCCACAAAATCGGACCCTGAGGGCCCCGGTCACAAAATTGGATCCTGAGGGGACCCAACCACAAAATCGATCCCTGAGGGGCCCCAACCACAAAATCGGACCCTGACGGGCCCCACCGACAAAATTGGACCCTGAGGGGCCCCACCCACAAAATTGGACCCTGAGGGGCCCCACCCACAGAGTTGGACCCTGAGGGGCCCCGGCCAAAAAATTGGACCCTGAGGGGCCCCACCCACAAAATTGGACCCGGAGGGGCCCCGGCCACAAAATCGGACCCTGAGGGACCCCGGCCACAAAAACGGACCCTGAGGGGCCCCACCCACAAAATCGGACCCTGAGGGGATCCGGCCACAAAATCAGACCCTGAGGGGCCCCGGCCACAACATCGGACCCTGAGGGGCCCCACTCACAAAATCGGACCCTGAGGGGCCCCAACCACAAAATCGGACCCTGAGGGGCCCCGGCCACAAAATCGGACCCTGAGGGGCCCCGGCCACAAAATCGGACCCTCACGGGCCCCGGCCACAAAATCGGACCCTGAGGGGCCCCGGCCACAAAATCGGACCCTGAGGGGCCCCACCCACAATATCGGATCCTGAGGGGCCCCACCCACAAAATCGGATCCTGAGGGGCCCCACCCACAATATCGGACCCTGAGGGGCCCCACCCACAAAATCAGACCCTGAGGGCCCCGGTCACAAAATTGGATCCTGAGGGGCCCCAACCACAAAATCGATCCCTGAGGAGCCCCAATCACAAAATCGTACCCTGAGGGGCCCCATCGACAAAATTGGACCTTAAGGGGCCCCACCCACAAAATTGGACCCTGAGGGGCCCCACCCACAAAATTGGACCCTGAGGGGCCCCGGCCAAAAAATTGAACCCTGAGGGGCCCCACCCACAAAATTGGACCCTGAGGGGCCCCGGCCACAAAATCGGACCCTGAGGGACCCCGGCCACAAAATCAGACCCTGAGGGGACCCACCCACAAAATCGGACCCTGAGGGGATCCGGCCACAAAATCAGACCCTGAGGGGCCCCGGCCACAACATCGGACCCTGAGGGGCCCCACTCACAAAATCAGACCCTGAGGGGCCCCAATCACAAAATCGGACACTGAGGGGCCCCAACCACAAAGTCGGACCCTGAGGGGCCCCGGCCACAAAATCGGACCCTCACGGGCCCCGGCCACAAAATCGGACCCTGAGGGGCCCCTGCCACAAAATCGGACCCTGAGGGGCCCAGCCTACAAAATTGAACCCTGAGGGGCCCCAACCACAAAATCAGATCCTGAAGGGCCCCACCCACAAAATCGGATCCTGAGGGGCCCCACCCACAATATCTGACCCTGAGGGGCCCCACCCACAAAATCAGACCCTGAGGGCCCCGGTCACAAAATTGGATCCTGAGGGGCCCCAACCACAAAATCGATCCCTGAGGGGCCCCAACCACAAAATTGGACCCTAAGGGGCCCCACCCACAAAATTGGACCCTGAGGGGCCCTACCCACAAAATTGGACCCTGAGGGGCCCCGGCCAAAAAATTGGACCCAGAGGGGCCCCACCCACAAAATTGGACCCTGAGGGGCCCCGGCCACAAAATCGGACCCTGAGGGGGCCCAACCACAAAATCGGATCCTGAGAGGCACCGGCCACAAAATCGGACCCTGAGGGGCCCCGGACACAAAATCGGACCCTGAGGGGCCCAACCCACAAAATCGGACCCTGAGGGGCCCAACCCACCAAATCGGACCCTGAGGGGCCCCGCCCACCAAATCGGACACTGAGGGGCCCCGCCCACCAATTCAGACCCGGAGGGGCCCCGCCCACTAAATCAGATTCTGAAAGGCCCCAACCACAAAATCGGACCCTGAGGGGCCCCACCCACAAAATCGGACCCTGAGGGGCCCCGCTGACCAAATTGAACTCTGAGGGGCCCCACTCACCAAATCGGACCCTGAGTGGCCCCGCCCACCAAATCGGACCCTGAGTGGCCCCGTCCACCAAATCGGACCCTAAGGGGCCCCATCCACAAAATCGGACCCTGAGGGGCCCCGGCCACAAAATCAGACCCTGCGGGGCCCCGCCTACAAAATTGAACCCTGAGGGGCCCCAACCACAAAATCAGATCCTGAGGGGGCCCACCCACAAAATCGGATCCTGAGGGGCCCCACCCACAATATCGGACCCTGAGGGGCCCCACCCACAAAATCAGACCCTGAGGGCCCCGGTCACAAAATTGGATCCTGAGGGGCCCCAACCACAAAATCGATCCCTGAGGGGCCCCAACCACAAAATTGGACCCTGAGGGGCCCCACCCACAAAATTGGACCCTGAGGGGCCCCACCCACAAAATTGGACCCTGAGGGGCCCCACCCACAAAATTGGACCCTGAGGGGCCCCGGCCAAAAAATTGGACCCTGAGGGGCCCCACCCACAAAATTGGACCCTGAGGGGCCTCGGCCACAAAATCGGACCCTGACGGACCCCGGCCACAAAATCGGATCTTGAGGGGCCCCAACCACAAAATCAGACCCTGAGAGGCTCCGGACACAAAATCGGACCCTGAGGGGGCCCAACAACAAAATCGGACCCTGAGAGGCACCGGCCACAAAATCGGACCCTGAGGGGCCCCGGACACAAAATCGGACCCTGAGGGGCCCAACCCACAAAATCGGACCCTGAGGGGCCCAACCCACCAAATCGGACCCTGAGGGGCCCCGCCCACCAAATCGGACACTGAGGGGCCCCGCCCACCAATTCAGACCCGGAGGGGCCCCACCCACTAAATCAGATTCTGAAAGGCCCCAACCACAAAATCGGACCCTGAGGGGCCCCACCCACAAAATCGGACCCTGAGGGGCCCCGCTGACCAAATTGAACTCTGAGGGGCCCCACTCACCAAATCGGACCCTGAGTGGCCCCGCCCACCAAATCGGACCCTGAGTGGCCCCGTCCACCAAATCGGACCCTAAGGGGCCCCACCCACAAAATCAGACCATGAGGGGCCCCGGCCACAAAATCAGACCCTGAGGGGCCCCGCCTACAAAATTGAACCCTGAGGGGCCCCAACCACAAAATCAGATCCTGAGGGGGCCCACCCACAAAATCGGATCCTGAGGGGCCCCACCCACAATATCGGACCCTGAGGGGCCCCACCCACAAAATCAGACCCTGAGGGGCCCGGTCACAAAATTGGATCCTGAGGGGCCCCAACCACAAAATCGATCCCTGAGGGGCCCCAACCACAAAATCGGACCCTGAGGGGCCCCACCCACAAAATTGGACCCTGAGGGGCCCCACCCACAAAATTGGACCCTGAGGGGCCCCACCCACAAAATTGGACCCTGAGGTGCCCCGGCCAAAAAATTGGACCCTGAGGGGCCCCACCCACAAAATCGCACCCTGAGGGGCCCCGGCCACAAAATCGGACCCTGAGGGACCCCGGCCACAAAATCGGATCCTGAGGGGCCCCAACCACAAAATCGGACCCTGAGAGGCTCCGGACACAAAATCGGACCCTGAGGGGCCCCAACCACAAAATCGGACCCTGAGAGGCACCGGCCACAAAATCGGACCCTGAGGGGCCCCGGACACAAAATCGGACCCTGAGGGGCCCAACCCACAAAATCGAACCCTGAGGGGCCCAACCCACCAAATCGGAACCTGAGGGGCCCCGCCCACCAAATCGGACACTGAGGGGCACCGCCCACCAATTCAGACCCGGAGGGGCCCCGCCCACTAAATCAGATTCTGAAAGGCCCCAACCACAAAATCGGACCCTGAGGGGCCCCGCTGACCAAATTGAACTCTGAGGGGCCCCACTCACCAAATCGGACCCTGAGTGGCCCCGCCCACCAAGTCGGACCCTGAGTGGCACCGTCCACCAAATCGGACCCTATGGGCCCCACCCACAAAATTGGACCCTGAGGTTCCCCGGCCACAAAATCGGACCCTGAGTGGCCCCGCCCACCAAGTCGGACCCTGAGTGGCCCCGTCCACCAAATCGGACCCTATGGGCCCCACCCACAAAATCGGACCCTGAGGGGCCCCACCCACAAAATTGGACCCTGAGGGGCCCCACCCACCAAATCGGACCCTGAGGGGCTCCACGCACAAAATCGGACCCTGAGGGGCCCCGGCCACAAAATTGGACCCTGAGGGGCCAGACCCACAAAATCCGACCCTGAGGGGCCCCAGCCACAAAATCCAACCCTGAGGGGCCCCGGCCACAAAATCAGACCCTGCGGGGCCGCATCCACCAAATCGGACCCTGAGGGGCCCCACCCACAAAATTGGACCCTGACGTGCCTCGGCCACCAAATCAGACCCTGATGGGCCTCCCCACCAAATCGGACCCTGAGGGGCCCCACCCACAAAATTGGACCCTGAGGGGCCCCACCCACACAATCGGACCCTGAGGCCAAAGTGGCCCCTGTGAGGCACTCACAGTTAAAACGGATCCTGAGTTGAAAGTCTTGCAGGGGCGGCAGGCAAGTCTCTCTTAAAGGGGCAGCCTGGGCACCATTTCAAACCACTATCTGTGCTTCCTTCAGGAAATACACATCTAGTTATAGTGGTTTGAAAAAACCACTATATTGTAATCCGAACGCTGCTAACTTATTCTTCTTCTTCTTCTTCTTCTTCTTATTAAGTTGATTTCCGCAATTAATACGGCCCGAACCGCTACACGCACAGACTCCGTTGAGGTGTCGTTTCGAAGCCAGCGTCCATGAGAGGTGTGCTAAGTATTTTTCGTGTCGATCGGATTTGTAGTTTTTGCGCAATTTGCGTTTGAAAATTTTTTTTCCCGTCATTGGAATGCACTGTCTCAATGCATTTGAATGGGAAATGGCAAAACATGCCCTGAGGCGATTGAAATGGCAGTTGAGCTCATTGATATGCGCAGGCAGACCCAGTTACTATGCCAACGCCTACGAACGTCACATGACCTCTCCAAGACAGAGCTTCTGACACATAATATCAGCTCTTAAAGCAAAACCCACACCACAAATGCAAATCTAGCTTCATCACATGACACTTGCCCCTGAGAGAGAATGTGTGCCAAAGTGGATTTAGAAGCCCAGTGAGCCACCCTGGCTCTTAAAGGGCCGACGCGCCAAAGTGATTCTTAAAGAGCCGGCGCACCAAAATGAGTCTTAAAGGGCCGGCGCGCTAAATCGAAAGCTGAGTGACCCCAGGCTCCAAATCGGAGGCTGATAGACCCTGGCCTACAAAAAGGAGGCTGAGCCACCCTGGCATCCAAATTGGACCCAGAGTGGCCCCTCCCACCAAATCAGACCCAGAGTGGCCCCACCCACCAAATTGGACCCTGAGGGGCCCCACCCACAAAATCGGACCCTGAGGGGCCCCACCCACAAAATCGGACCCTGAGGGGCCCCACCTACAAAATTGAACCCTGAGGGGCCCCAACCACAAAATCAGATCCTGAGGGGCCCCACCCACAAAATCGGATCCTGAGGGGCCCCACCCACAATATCGGACCCTGAGGGGGCCCACCCACAAAATCAGACCGTGAGGGCCCGGTCACAAAATTGGATCCTGAGGGGCCCCAACCACAAAATCGATCCATGAGGGGCCCCAACCACAAAATCGGACCCTGAGGGGCCCCACCCACAAAATTGGACCCTGAGGGGCCCCGCCTACAAAATTGAACCCTGAGGGGCCCCAACCACAAAATCAGATCCTGAGGGGCCCCACCCACAAAATCGGATCCTGAGGGGCCCCACCCACAATATCGGACCCTGAGGGGGCCCACCCACAAAATCAGACCCTGAGGGCCCGGTCACAAAATCGATCCATGAGGGGCCCCAACCACAAAATCGGACCCTGAGGGGCCCCACCCACAAAATTGGACCCTGAGGGGCCCCACCCACAAAATTGGACCCTGAGGGGCCCCGGCCAAAAAATTGGACCCTGAGGGGCCCCACCCACAAAATTGGACCCTGAGGGGCCCCGGCCACAAAATCAGACCCTGAGGGACCCCGGCCACAAAATCGGACCCTGAGGGACCCCACCCACAAAATCGGACCCTGAGGGGATCCGGCCACAAAATCAGACCCTGAGGGGCCCCGGCCACAACATCGGACCCTGAGAGGCCCCACTCACAAAATCGGACCCTGAGGGGCCCCAACCACAATATCGGACCCTGAGGGGCCCCAACCACAAAATCGGACCCTGAGGGGCCCCGGCCACAAAATCGGACCCTGAGGGGCCCCGCCTACAAAATTGAACCCTGAGGGGACCCAACCACAAAATCAGATACTGAGGGGCCCCACCTAAAAAATCGGATCCTGAGGGGCCCCACCCACAATATCGGACCCTGAGGGTCCCCACCCACAAAATCAGACCCTGAGGGCCCCGGTCACAAAATTGGATCCTGAGGGGCTCCAACCACAAAATCGATCCCTGAGGGGCCCCAACCACAAAATCGGACCCTGAGGGGACCGACACACAAAACTGGACCCTGAGGGGCCCCACCCACAAAATTGGACCCTGAGGGGCCCTGGCCAAAAAATTGGACCCTGAGGGGCCCCACCCACAAAATTGGACCCTGAGGGGCCCCGGCCACAAAATGAGACCCTGAGGGACCCCGGCCACAAAATCGGACCCTGAGGGGCCCCTCCCACAAAATCGGACCCTGAGGGGATCCGGCCACAAAATCAGACCCTGAGGGGCCCCGGCCACAACATCGGACCCTGAGGGGCCCCACTCACAAAATCGGACCCTGAGGGCCCCAACCACAAAATCGGACCCTGAGGGGCCCCAACCACAAAATCGGACACTGAGGGGCCCCGGCCACAAAATCGGACCCTGAGGGGCCCCGGCCACAAAATCGGACCCTCACGGGCTCCGGCCACAAAATCGGACCCTGAGGGGCCCCGGCCACAAAATCGGACCCTGAGGGGCCCCGCCTACAAAATTGAACCCTGAGGGGCACCAACCACAAAATCGGATCCTGAGGGGCCCCACCCACAAAATCGGATCCTGAGGGGCCCCACCCACAATATCTGACCCTGAGGGGCCCCACCCACAAAATCGGACCCTGAGGGCCCCGGTCACAAAATTGGATCCTGAGGGGACCCAACCACAAAATCGATCCCTGAGGGGCCCCAACCACAAAATCGGACCCTGACGGGCCCCACCGACAAAATTGGACCCTGAGGGGCCCCACCCACAAAATTGGACCCTGAGGGGCCCCACCCACAGAGTTGGACCCTGAGGGGCCCCGGCCAAAAAATTGGACCCTGAGGGGCCCCGGCCACAAAATCGGACCCTGAGGGACCCCGGCCACAAAATCGGACCCTGAGGGGCCCCACCCACAAAATCGGACCCTGAGGGGATCCGGCCACAAAATCAGACCCTGAGGGGCCCCGGCCACAACATCGGACCCTGAGGGGCCCCACTCACAAAATCGGACCCTGAGGGGCCCCAACCACAAAATTGGACCCTGAGGGGCCCCAACCACAAAATCGGACCCTGAGGGGCCCCGGCCACAAAATCGGACCCTGAGGGGCCCCGGCCACAAAATCGGACCCTCACGGGCCCCGGCCACAAAATCGGACCCTGAGGGGCCCCGGCCACAAAATCGGACCCTGAGGGGCCCCACCCACAATATCGGATCCTGAGGGGCCCCACCCACAAAATCGGATCCTGAGGGGCCCCACCCACAATATCGGACCCTGAGGGGCCCCACCCACAAAATCAGACCCTGAGGGCCCCGGTCACAAAATTGGATCCTGAGGGGCCCCAACCACAAAATCGATCCCTGAGGAGCCCCAATCACAAAATCGTACCCTGAGGGGCCCCACCGACAAAATTGGACCTTGAGGGGCCCCACCCACAAAATTGGACCCTGAGGGGCCCCACCCACAAAATTGGACCCTGAGGGGCCCCGGCCAAAAAATTGAACCCTGAGGGGCCCCACCCACAAAATTGGACCCTGAGGGGCCCCGGCCACAAAATCGGACCCTGAGGGACCCCGGCCACAAAATCAGACCCTGAGGGGACCCACCCACAAAATCGGACCCTGAGGGGATCCGGCCACAAAATCAGACCCTGAGGGGCCCCGGCCACAACATCGGACCCTGAGGGGCCCCACTCACAAAATCAGACCCTGAGGGGCCCCAATCACAAAATGGGACACTGAGGGGCCCCAACCACAAAATCGGACCCTGAGGGGCCCCGGCCACAAAATCGGACCCTCACGGGCCCCGGCCACAAAATCGGACCCTGAGGGGCCCCTGCCACAAAATCGGACCCTGAGGGGCCCAGCCTACAAAATTGAACCCTGAGGGGCCCCAACCACAAAATCAGATCCTGAAGGGCCCCACCCACAAAATCGGATCCTGAGGGGCCCCACCCACAATATCTGACCCTGAGGGGCCCCACCCACAAAATCAGACCCTGAGGGCCCCGGTCACAAAATTGGATCCTGAGGGGCCCCAACCACAAAATCGATCCCTGAGGGGCCCCAACCACAAAATTGGACCCTGAGGGGCCCCACCCACAAAATTGGACCCTGAGGGGCCCCACCCACAAAATTGGACCCTGAGGGGCCCCGGCCAAAAAATTGGACCCAGAGGGGCCCCACCCACAAAATTGGACCCTGAGGGGCCCCGGCCACAAAATCGGACCCTGAGGGGGCCCAACCACAAAATCGGATCCTGAGAGGCACCGGCCACAAAATCGGACCCTGAGGGGCCCCGGACACAAAATCGGACCCTGAGGGGCCCAACCCACAAAATCGGACCCTGAGGGGCCCAACCCACCAAATCGGACCCTGAGGGGCCCCGCCCACCAAATCGGACACTGAGGGGCCCCGCCCACCAATT
Organism: Dendrobates tinctorius; assembly: GCF_039654945.1. NCBI lineage: Eukaryota > Metazoa > Chordata > Amphibia > Anura > Dendrobatidae > Dendrobates > Dendrobates tinctorius. The sequence goes on from NW_027361706.1 coordinate 26,554,202, forward strand.
CAGACCCGGAGGGGCCCCGCCCACTAAATCAGATTCTGAAAGGCCCCAACCATAAAATCGGACCCTGAGGGGCCCCACCCACAAAATCGGTCCCTGAGGGGCCCCGCTGACCAAATTGAACTCTGAGGGGCCCCACTCACCAAATCGGACCCTGAGTGGCCCCGCCCACCAAATCGGACCCTGAGTGGCCCAGTCCACCAAATCGGACCCTAAGGGGCCCCACCCACAAAATCGGACCCTGAGGGGCCCCGGCCACAAAATCAGACCCTGCGGGGCCCCGCCTACAAAATTGAACCCTGAGGGGCCCCAACCACAAAATCAGATCCTGAGGGGGCCCACCCACAAAATCGGATCCTGAGGGGCCCCACCCACAATATCGGACCCTGAGGGGCCCCACCAACAAAATCAGACCCTGAGGGCCCCGGTCACAAAATTGGATCCTGAGGGGCCCCAACCACAAAATCGATCCCTGAGGGGCCCCAACCACAAAATTGGACCCTGAGGGGCCCCACCCACAAAATTGGACCCTGAGGGGCCCCACCCACAAAATTGGACCCTGAGGGGCCCCACCCACAAAATTGGACACTGAGGGGCCCCGGCCAAAAAATTGGACCCTGAGGGGCCCCACCCACAAAATTGGACCCTGAGGGGCCCCGGCCACAAAATCGGACCCTGAGGGACCCCGGCCACAAAATCGGATCTTGAGGGGCCCCAACCACAAAATCAGACCCTGCGGGGCCCCGCCTACAAAATTGAACCCTGAGGGGCCCCAACCACAAAATCAGATCCTGAGGGGGCCCACCCGCAAAATCGGATCCTGAGGGGTCCCACCCACAATATCGGACCCTGAGGGGCCCCACCCACAAAATCAGACCCTGAGGGCCCCGGTCACAAAATTGGATCCTGAGGGGCCCCAACCACAAAATCGATCCCTGAGGGGCCCCAACCACAAAATTGGACCCTGAGGGGCCCCACCCACAAAATTGGACCCTGAGGGGCCCCACCCACAAAATTGGACCCTGAGGGACCCCGGCCACAAAATCGGATCTTGAGGGGCCCCAACCACAAAATCAGACCCTGAGAGGCTCCGGACACAAAATCGGACCCTGAGGGGGCCCAACAACAAAATCGGACCCTGAGAGGCACCGGCCACAAAATCGGACCCTGAGGGGCCCCGGACACAAAATCGGACCCTGAGGGGCCCAACCCACAAAATCGGACCCTGAGGGGCCCAACTCACCAAATCGGACCCTGAGGGGCCCCGCCCACCAAATCGGACACTGAGGGGCCCCGCCCACCAATTCAGACCCGGAGGGGCCCCACCCACTAAATCAGATTCTGAAAGGCCCCAACCACAAAATCGGACCCTGAGGGGCCCCACCCACAAAATCGGACCCTGAGGGGCCCCGCTGACCAAATTGAACTCTGAGGGGCCCCACTCACCAAATCGGACCCTGAGTGGCCCCGCCCACCAAATCGGACCCTGAGTGGCCCCGTCCACCAAATTGGACCCTAAGGGGCCCCACCCACAAAATCGGACCATGAGGGGCCCCGGCCACAAAATCAGACCCTGAGGGGCCCCGCCTACAAAATTGAACCCTGAGGGGCCCCAACCACAAAATCAGATCCTGAGGGGGCCCACCCACAAAATCGGATCCTGAGGGGCCCCACCCACAATATCGGACCCTGAGGGGCCCCACCCACAAAATCAGACCCTGAGGGGCCCGGTCACAAAATTGGATCCTGAGGGGCCCCAACCACAAAATCGATCCCTGAGGGGCCCCAACCACAAAATCGGACCCTGAGGGGCCCCACCCACAAAATTGGACCCTGAGGGGCCCCACCCACAAAATTGGACCCTGAGGGGCCCCACCCACAAAATTGGACCCTGAGGCGCCCCGGCCAAAAAATTGGACCCTGAGGGGCCCCACCCACAAAATCGGACCCTGAGGGGCCCCGGCCACAAAATCGGACCCTGAGGGACCCCGGCCACAAAATCGGATCCTGAGGGGCCCCAACCACAAAATCGGACCCTGAGAGGCTCCGGACACAAAATCGGACCCTGAGGGGCCCCAACCACAAAATCGGACCCTGAGAGGCACCGGCCACAAAATCGGACCCTGAGGGGCCCCGGACACAAAATCGGACCCTGAGGGGCCCAACCCACAAAATCGAACCCTGAGGGGCCCAACCCACCAAATCGGACCCTGAGGGGCCCCGCCCACCAAATCGGACCCTGAGGGGCCCCGCCCACCAAATCGGACCCTGAGGGGTCCCGCCCACCAAATAATACCCTGAGGGACCCCGCCCAGCAAATCGGACCCTGAGGGGCCCCGCCCACCAAATTGGACCCTGAGGGGCCCCACCCACCAAATCGGACCCTGAGGGTCCCCGCCCACCAAATCGGACCCTGAGGGGCCCCGCCCACCAAATTGGACCCTGAGGGGCACCACCCAACAAATCGGACCCTGAGGAGCCCCGCCCACCAAATCAGACCCTGAGGGGCCCTGCTCACCAAATCAGACTCCGAGTGGCCCCGCCCACCAAATCGGGCCCCGTCCACCAAATCGGACCCCGAGGGTCCACGCCCACCAAATCAGACCCTGAGGGGCCCTGCTCACCAAATCGGACCCTGAGGGGCACCGCCCACCAAATCGGACCCTGAGGGGCCCCGCCCACCAAATCGGACAATGAAAGATCCCTCCCACCAAATCAAACCCTGAGGGGCCCCGCTCACCAAATCGGACCCTGAGGGGCCCCGCTCACCAAATCGGATCCTGAGGGGCTCTGCTCACCAAATTGAACTCTGAGGGGCCCGCTCACCAAATCGGACCCTGAGCGGCTCCGCCCATCAAATCGGATTCTGAAAGGCCCCAACCACCAAATCGGACCCTGAGGGGCTCCGCCCACCAAATCGGACCCTGAGGGGCCCCGCCCACCAAATCAGGCCCTGAGGGGCCCCGGCAACAAAATCGGACCCTGAGGGGCCCCACCCACAAAATCCGACCCTGAGGGGCCCCGGCCACAAAATCGGACCCTGAGGGGCCCCGGCCACAAAATCAGACCCTGACGGGCCCCACCCACCAAATCCGACCCTGAGGGGCCCCGCCCACCAAATCAGACCCTGAGGGGCCCCGCCCACCAAATCGGACCCTGAGGGGCCCCGCCCACCAAATCGGACCCTGAAGGGCCCCGCCCACCAAATAATACCCTGAGGGACCCCGCCCAGCAAATCGGACCCTGAGGGGCCCCGCCCACCAAATTGGACCCTGAGGGGCCCCACCCACCAAATCGTACCCCGAGGGGCCCCGCCCACCAAATTGGACCCTGAGGGGCACCACCCACCAAATCGGACCCTGATGGGTCCCGCCCACCAAATCGGACCCTGAGGGGCCCTGCCCACCAAATCGGACCCTGAGGGATCCCGCCCACCAAATCGGACCCCGAGGGGCCCCGCCCACCAAATCGGACCCTGAGGGGCCCCGCCCAACAAATTGGACCCTGAGGGGCACCGACCACCAAATCATACCCTGATGGGTCCCGCCCACCAAATCGGACCCTGAGGGTCCCCGCCCACCAAATCGAACCCTGAGGGGCCCTGCCTACCAAATCGGACCCTGATGGGTCCCGCCCACCAAATCAGACCCAGAGGGATCCCGCCCACCAAATCGGACCCCGAGGGGCCCCGCCCACCAAATCGGACCCTGAGGGGCCCCGCCCACCAAATTGGACCCTGAGGGGCACAGCCCACCAAATCGGACCCTGAGGGGCCCCGTCCGCCAAATCGGACCCTGAGGGGCCCCGCCCACCAAATCGGACTCTGAGAGATCCCGCCCACCAAATCAGACCCTGAGGGGCCCCACGCACCAAATCGGACCCTGAGGGGCCCCGCTCACCAAATCAGACCCTGAGGGGTCCCACCCACCAAATCGGACCCTGAGGGGCCCCGCCCACCAAATCAGACCCTGAGGGGCCCCGCTCACCAAATCGGACCCTGAGGGGCCCCGCTCACCAAATCAGACCCTGAGGAGCCCTGCTCACCAAATTGAACTCTGAGCGGTCCCGCCCACCAAATCGGATTCTGAAAGGCCCCAACCACAAAATCGGATCCTGAGGGGCCCCGGACACAAAATCGGACCCTGAGGGGCCCCACCCACAAAATTGGACCCTGAGGGGCCCCACCCACCAAATCGGACCCTGAGGGGCTCCACGCACAAAATCGGACCCTGAGGGGCCCCGGCCACAAAATTGGACCCTGAGGGGCCAGACCCACAAAATCCGACCCTGAGGGGCCCCAGCCACAAAATCCAACCCTGAGGGGCCCCGGCCACAAAATCAGACCCTGCGGGGCCGCATCCACCAAATCGGACCCTGAGGGGCCCCACCCACAAAATTGGACCCTGACGTGCCTCGGCCACCAAATCAGACCCTGATGGGCCTCCCCACCAAATCGGACCCTGAGGGGCCTCACCCACAAAATTGGACCCTGAGGGGCCCCACCCACACAATCGGACCCTGAGGCCAAAGTGGCCCCTGTGAGGCACTCACAGTTAAAACGGATCCTGAGTTGAAAGTCTTGCAGGGGCGGCAGGCAAGTCTCTCTTAAAGGGGCAGCCTGGGCACCATTTCAAACCACTATCTGTGCTTCCTTCAGGAAATACACATCTAGTATTAATGTTGTAATCCGAACGCTGCTAACTTTTTCTTTTTATTCAGTTGATTTCCGCAATTAATGCGGCCCGAACCGCTACACGCACAGACTCCGTTGAGGTGTTGTTTCGAAGCCAGCGTCCACGAGAGGTGTGCTAAGTATTTTTCGTGTCGATCGGATTTGTAGTTTTTGCACAATTTGTGTTTGAAAATTTTTTTTCCCATCATTTTAATGCATGTCTCAATGCTTTTCAATGGGCAACTTAACACGTGCCCTGAGGCAATTCAAATGGCAGTAAAGCTCATTGATATGCGCAGGCACACCCATTTACTATGCCAACGCGTACGAACATCACATGACGCCCCCAGGACAGAGCTTCTGCCACATAATATCAGCTCTTAAAGTGAAACCCACAGCACAAATGCAAATCTAGCCTCATCACATGAAGCATGCCCCTGAGAGAGAATGTGCGCCAAAGTGCATTTAGAAGCCCAGTGAGCCACCCTGTCTCTAAAATGGCCGACGCGCCAAAGTGATTTTTAAAGGGCCAGCGCGCCAAATCGAAAACTGAGTGACCCCAGGCTCCAAATCGGAGGCTTAGCCACCCCGGCCTCCAAATTGGAGGCTGATCGACCCTGGCCTCCAAATTGGACCCAGCGTGGCCCCGCTCAAAAAATCAGACCCAGAGTAGCACAGCCCACCAAATCGGATCCTGAGGGGCCCCGCCCACCAAATCAGACTCCGAGTGGCCCCGTCCACCAAATCGGACCCTGAAGGGCCCCGTCCACCAAATCGGACCCTGAAGGGCCCCGTCCACCAAATCGGACCCTGAGGAGCCCAGCCCACCAAATCAGACCCTGAGGGGCCCTGCTCACCAAATCAGACTCCGAGTGGCCCCGCCCACCAAATCGGACCCTGAAGGGCCCCGTCCACCAAATCGGACCCCGAGGGTCCACGCCCACCAAATCAGACCCTGAGGGGCCCTGCTCACCAAATCGGACCCTGAGGGGCACCGCCCACCAAATCGGACCCTGAGGGGCCCCGCCCACCATATCGGACAATGAAAGATCCCTCCCACCAAATCAGACCCTGAGGGGCCCCGCTCACCAAATCGGACCCTGAGGGGCCCCGCTCACCAAATCGGACCCTGAGGGGCTCTGCTCACCAAATTGAACTCTGAGGGGCCCCGCTCACCAAATCGGACCCTGAGCGGCTCCGCCCATCAAATCGGATTCTGAAAGGCCCCAACCACCAAATCGGACCCTGAGGGGCCCCGCCCACCAAATCGGACCCTGAGGGGCCCCGCCCACCAAATCGGACCCTGAGGGGCCCCGCTCACCAAATCAGGCCTTGAGGGGCCCCGGCAACAAAATCGGACCCTGAGGGGCCCCACCCACAAAATCCGACCCTGAGGGGCCCCGGCCACAAAATCGGACCCTGAGGGGCCCCGGCCACAAAATCAGACCCTGACGGGCCCCGCCCACCAAATCGGACCCTGAGGGGCCCCGCCCACCAAATCGGACCCTGAGGGGCCCCGCCCACCAAATCGGACCCTGAGGGGTCCCGCCCACCAAATAATACCCTGAGGGACCCCGCCCAGCAAATTGGACCCTGAGGGGCCCCGCCCACCAAATTGGACCCTGAGGGGCCCCACCCACCAAATCGGACCCTGAGGGTCCCCGCCCACCAAATCGGACCCTGAGGGGCCCCACCCACCAAATTGGACCCTGAGGGGCACCACCCAACAAATCGGACCCTGAGGAGCCCCGCCCACCAAATCAGACCCTGAGGGGCCCTGCTCACCAAATCAGACTCCGAGTGGCCCCGACCACCAAATCGGACCCTGAAGGGCCCCGTCCACCAAATTGGACCCCGAGGGTCCACGCCCACCAAATCAGACCCTGAGGGGCCCTGCTCACCAAATCGGACCCTGAGGGGCACCGCCCACCAAATCGGACCCTGAGGGGTCCCGCCCACCAAATCGGACAATGAAAGATCCCTCCCACCAAATCAGACCCTGAGGGGCCCCGCTCACCAAATCGGACCCTGAGGGGCCCCGCTCACCAAATCGGATCCTGAGGGGCTCTGCTCACCAAATTGAACTCTGAGGGGCCCGCTCACCAAATCGGACCCTGAGCGGCCCCGCCCATCAAATCGGATTCTGAAAGGCCCCAACCACCAAATCGGACCCTGAGGGGCTCCGCCCACCAAATCGGACCCTGAGGGGCCCCGCCCACCAAATCAGGCCCTGAGGGGCCCCGGCAACAAAATCGGACCCTGAGGGGCCCCACCCACAAAATCCGACCCTGAGGGGCCCCGGCCACAAAATCGGACCCTGAGGGGCCCCGGCCATAAAATCAGACCCTGACGGGCCCCACCCACCAAATCTGACCCTGAGGGGCCCCGCCCACCAAATCAGACCCTGAGGGGCCCCGCCCACCAAATCGGACCCTGAGGGGCCCCGCCCACCAAATCGGACCCTGAAGGGCCCCGCCCACCAAATAATACCCTGAGGGACCCCGCCCAGCAAATCGGACCCTGAGGGGCCCCGCCCACCAAATGGACCCTGAGGGGCCCCACCCACCAAATCGTACCCTGAGGGGCCCCGCCCACCAAATTAGACCCTGAGGGGCACCACCCAACAAATCGGACCCTGATGGGTCCCGCCCACCAAATCGGATTCTGAAAGGCCCCAACCACCAAATCGGACCCTGAGGGGCTCCGCCCACCAAATCGGACCCTGAGGGGCCCCGCCCACCAAATCAGGCCCTGAGGGGCCCCGGCAACAAAATCGGACCCTGAGGGGCCCCACCCACAAAATCCGACCCTGAGGGGCCCCGGCCACAAAATCGGACCCTGAGGGGCCCCGGCCATAAAATCAGACCCTGACGGGCCCCACCCACCAAATCTGACCCTGAGGGGCCCCGCCCACCAAATCAGACCCTGAGGGGCCCCGCCCACCAAATCGGACCCTGAGGGGCCCCGCCCACCAAATCGGACCCTGAAGGGCCCCGCCCACCAAATAATACCCTGAGGGACCCCGCCCAGCAAATCGGACCCTGAGGGGCCCCGCCCACCAAATGGACCCTGAGGGGCCCCACCCACCAAATCGTACCCCGAGGGGCCCCGCCCACCAAATTAGACCCTGAGGGGCACCACCCAACAAATCGGACCCTGATGGGTCCCGCCCACCAAATCGGACCCTGAGGGGCCCTGCCCACCAAATCGGACCCTGAGGGATCCCGCCCACCAAATCGGACCCCGAGGGGCCCCGCCCACCAAATCGGACCCTGAGGGGCCCCGCCCAACAAATTGGACCCTGAGGGGCACCGCCCACCAAATCGTACCCTGATGGGTCCCGCCCACCAAATCGGACCCTGAGGGTCCCCGCCCACCAAATCGAACCCTGAGGGGCCCTGCCTACCAAATCGGACCCTGATGGGTCCAGCCCACCAAATCGGACCCAGAGGGATCCCGCCCACCAAATCAGACCCCGAGGGGCCCCGCCCACCAAATCGGACCCTGAGGGGCCACGCCCACCAAATTGGACCCTGAGGGGCACAGCCCACCAAATCGGACCCTGAGGGGCCCCGTCTGCCAAATCGGACCCTGAGGGGCCCCGCCCACCAAATCGGACTCTGAGAGATCCCGCCCACCAAATCAGACCCTGAGGGGCCCCACGCACCAAATCGGACCCTGAGGGGCCCCGCTCACCAAATCAGACCCTGAGGGGCCCCACCCACCAAATCGGACCCTGAGGGGCCCCGCCCACCAAATCAGACCCTGAGGGGCCCCGCTCACCAAATCGGACCCTGAGGGGCCCCGCTCACCAAATCAGACCCTGAGGAGCCCTGCTCACCAAATTGAACTCTGAGCGGTCCCGCCCACCAAATCGGATTCTGAAAGGCCCCAACCACAAAATCGGATCCTGATGGGCCCCGGACACAAAATCGGACCCTGAGGGGCCCCACCCACAAAATTGGACCCTGAGGGGCCCCACCCACCAAATCGGACCCTGAGGGGCTCCACGCACAAAATCGGACCCTGAGGGGCCCCGGCCACAAAATTGGACCCTGAGGGGCCAGACCCACAAAATCCGACCCTGAGGGGCCCCAGCCACAAAATCCAACCCTGAGGGGCCCCGGCCACAAAATCAGACCCTGCGGGGCCGCATCCACCAAATCGGACCCTGAGGGGCCCCACCCACAAAATTGGACCCTGACGTGCCTCGGCCACCAAATCAGACCCTGATGGGCCTCCCCACCAAATCGGACCCTGAGGGGCCCCACCCACAAAATTGGACCCTGAGGGGCCCCACCCACACAATCGGACCCTGAGGCCAAAGTGGCCCCTGTGAGGCACTCACAGTTAAAACGGATCCTGAGTTGAAAGTCTTGCAGGGGCGGCAGGCAAGTCTCTCTTAAAGGGGCAGCCTGGGCACCATTTCAAACCACTATCTGTGCTTCCTTCAGGAAATACACATCTAGTTATAGTGGTTTGAAAAAACCACTATATTGTAATCCGAACGCTGCTAACTTATTCTTCTTCTTCTTATTATTATTATTATTATTATTAAGTTGATTTCCGCAATTAATACGGCCCGAACCGCTACACGCACAGACTCCGTTGAGGTGTCGTTTCGAAGCCAGCGTCCATGAGAGGTGTGCTAAGTATTTTTCGTGTCGATCGGATTTGTAGTTTTTGCGCAATTTGCGTTTGAAAATTTTTTTTCCCGTCATTGGAATGCACTGTCTCAATGCATTTGAATGGGAAATGGCAAAACATGCCCTGAGGCGATTGAAATGGCAGTTGAGCTCATTGATATGCGCAGGCAGACCCAGTTACTATGCCAACGCCTACGAACGTCACATGACCTCTCCAAGACAGAGCTTCTGACACATAATATCAGCTCTTAAAGCAAAACCCACACCACAAATGCAAATCTAGCTTCATCACATGACACTTGCCCCTGAGAGAGAATGTGTGCCAAAGTGGATTTAGAAGCCCAGTGAGCCACCCTGGCTCTTAAAGGGCCGACGCGCCAAAGTGATTCTTAAAGAGCCGGCGCACCAAAATGAGTCTTAAAGGGCCGGCGCGCTAAATCGAAAGCTGAGTGACCCAAGGCTCCAAATCGGAGGCTGATAGACCCTGGCCTACAAAAAGGAGGCTGAGCCACCCTGGCATCCAAATTGGACCCAGAGTGGCCCCTCCCACCAAATCAGACCCAGAGTGGCCCCACCAACCAAATTGGACCCTGAGGGGCCCCACCCACAAAATCGGACCCTGAGGGGCCCCACCCACAAAATCGGACCCTGAGGGGCCCCGCCTACAAAATTGAACCCTGAGGGGCCCCAACCACAAAATCAGATCCTGAGGGGCCCCACCCACAAAATCGGATCCTGAGGGGCCCCACCCACAATATCGGACCCTGAGGGGGCCCACCCACAAAATCAGACCGTGAGGGCCCGGTCACAAAATTGGATCCTGAGGGGCCCCAACCACAAAATCGATCCATGAGGGGCCCCAACCACAAAATCGGACCCTGAGGGGCCCCACCCACAAAATTGGACCCTGAGGGGCCCCGCCTACAAAATTGAACCCTGAGGGGCGCCAACCACAAAATCAGATCCTGAGGGGCCCCACCCACAAAATCGGATCCTGAGGGGCCCCACCCACAATATCGGACCCTGAGGGGGCCCACCCACAAAATCAGACCCTGAGGGCCCGGTCACAAAATTGGATCCTGAGGGGCCCCAACCACAAAATCGATCCATGAGGGGCCCCAACCACAAAATCGGACCCTGAGGGGCCCCACCCACAAAATTGGACCCTGAGGGGCCCCACCCACAAAATTGGACCCTGAGGGGCCCCGGCCAAAAAATTGGACCCTGAGGGGCCCCACCCACAAAATTGGACCCTGAGGGGCCCCGGCCACAAAATCAGACCCTGAGGGACCCCGGCCACAAAATCGGACCCTGAGGGACCCCACCCACAAAATCGGACCCTGAGGGGATCCGGCCACAAAATCAGACCCTGAGGGGCCCCGGCCACAACATCGGACCCTGAGAGGCCCCACTCACAAAATCGGACCCTGAGGGGCCCCAACCACAATATCGGACCCTGAGGGGCCCCAACCACAAAATCGGACCCTGAGGGGCCCCGGCCACAAAATCGGACCCTGAGGGGCCCCGCCTACAAAATTGAACCCTGAGGGGACCCAACCACAAAATCAGATACTGAGGGGCCCCACCTAAAAAATCGGATCCTGAGGGGCCCCACCCACAATATCGGACCCTGAGGGTCCCCACCCACAAAATCAGACCCTGAGTGCCCCGGTCACAAAATTGGATCCTGAGGGGCTCCAACCACAAAATCGATCCCTGAGGGGCCCCAACCACAAAATCGGACCCTGAGGGGCCCGACACACAAAACTGGACCCTAAGGGGCCCCACCCACAAAATTGGACCCTGAGGGGCCCTGGCCAAAAAATTGGACCCTGAGGGGCCCCACCCACAAAATTGGACCCTGAGGGGCCCCGGCCACAAAATGAGACCCTGAGGGACCCCGGCCACAAAATCGGACCCTGAGGGGCCCCTCCCACAAAATCGGACCCTGAGGGGATCCGGCCACAAAATCAGACCCTGAGGGGCCCCGGCCACAACATCGGACCCTGAGGGGCCCCACTCACAAAATCGGACCCTGAGGGCCCCAACCACAAAATCGGACCCTGAGGGGCCCCAACCACAAAATCGGACACTGAGGGGCCCCGGCCACAAAATCGGACCCTGAGGGGCCCCGGCCACAAAATCGGACCCTCACGGGCTCCGGCCACAAAATCGGACCCTGAGGGGCCCGGGCCACAAAATCGGACCCTGAGGGGCCCCGCCTACAAAATTGAACCCTGAGGGGCCCCAACCACAAAATCGGATCCTGAGGGGCCCCACCCACAAAATCGGATCCTGAGGGGCCCCACCCACAATATCGGACCCTGATGGGCCCCACCCACAAAATCGGACCCTGAGGGCCCCGGTCACAAAATTGGATCCTGAGGGGACCCAACCACAAAATCGATCCCTGAGGGGCCCCAACCACAAAATCGGACCCTGACGGGCCCCACCGACAAAATTGGACCCTGAGGGGCCCCACCCACAAAATTGGACCCTGAGGGGCCCCACCCACAGAGTTGGACCCTGAGGGGCCCCGGCCAAAAAATTGGACCCTGAGGGGCCCCACCCACAAAATTGGACCCTGAGGGGCCCCGGCCACAAAATCGGACCCTGAGGGACCCCGGCCACAAAATCGGACCCTGAGGGGCCCCACCCACAAAATCGGACCCTGAGGGGATCCGGCCACAAAATCAGACCCTGAGGGGCCCCGGCCACAACATCGGACCCTGAGGGGCCCCACTCACAAAATCGGACCCTGAGGGGCCCCAACCACAAAATCGGACCCTGAGGGGCCCCGGCCACAAAATCGGACCCTGAGGGGCCCCGGCCACAAAATCGGACCCTCACGGGCCCCGGCCACAAAATCGGACCCTGAGGGGCCCCGGCCACAAAATCGGACCCTGAGGGGCCCCACCCACAATATCGGATCCTGAGGGGCCCCACCCACAAAATCGGATCCTGAGGGGCCCCACCCACAATATCGGACCCTGAGGGGCCCCACCCACAAAATCAGACCCTGAGGGCCCCGGTCACAAAATTGGATCCTGAGGGGCCCCAACCACAAAATCGATCCCTGAGGAGCCCCAATCACAAAATCGTACCCTGAGGGGCCCCACCGACAAAATTGGACCTTGAGGGGCCCCACCCACAAAATTGGACCCTGAGGGGCCCCACCCACAAAATTGGACCCTGAGGGGCCCCGGCCAAAAAATTGAACCCTGAGGGGCCCCACCCACAAAATTGGACCCTGAGGGGCCCCGGCCACAAAATCGGACCCTGAGGGACCCCGGCCACAAAATCAGACCCTGAGGGGACCCACCCACAAAATCGGACCCTGAGGGGATCCGGCCACAAAATCAGACCCTGAGGGGCCCCGGCCACAACATCGGACCCTGAGGGGCCCCACTCACAAAATCAGACCCTGAGGGGCCCCAATCACAAAATCGGACACTGAGGGGCCCCAACCACAAAGTCGGACCCTGAGGGGCCCCGGCCACAAAATCGGACCCTCACGGGCCCCGGCCACAAAATCGGACCCTGAGGGGCCCCTGCCACAAAATCGGACCCTGAGGGGCCCAGCCTACAAAATTGAACCCTGAGGGGCCCCAACCACAAAATCAGATCCTGAAGGGCCCCACCCACAAAATCGGATCCTGAGGGGCCCCACCCACAATATCTGACCCTGAGGGGCCCCACCCACAAAATCAGACCCTGAGGGCCCCGGTCACAAAATTGGATCCTGAGGGGCCCCAACCACAAAATCGATCCCTGAGGGGCCCCAACCACAAAATTGGACCCTAAGGGGCCCCACCCACAAAATTGGACCCTGAGGGGCCCCACCCACAAAATTGGACCCTGAGGGGCCCCGGCCAAAAAATTGGACCCAGAGGGGCCCCACCCACAAAATTGGACCCTGAGGGGCCCCGGCCACAAAATCGGACCCTGAGGGGGCCCAACCACAAAATCGGATCCTGAGAGGCACCGGCCACAAAATCGGACCCTGAGGGGCCCCGGACACAAAATCGGACCCTGAGGGGCCCAACCCACAAAATCGGACCCTGAGGGGCCCCGCCCACCAAATCGGACACTGAGGGGCCCCGCCCACCAATTCAGACCCGGAGGGGCCCCGCCCACTAAATCAGATTCTGAAAGGCCCCAACCACAAAATCGGACCCTGAGGGGCCCCACCCACAAAATCGGACCCTGAGGGGCCCCGCTGACCAAATTGAACTCTGAGGGGCCCCACTCACCAAATCGGACCCTGAGTGGCCCCGCCCACCAAATCGGACCCTGAGTGGCCCCGTCCACCAAATCGGACCCTAAGGGGCCCCACCCACAAAATCGGACCCTGAGGGGCCCCGGCCACAAAATCAGACCCTGCGGGGCCCCGCCTACAAAATTGAACCCTGAGGGGCCCCAACCACAAAATCAGATCCTGAGGGGGCCCACCCACAAAATCGGATCCTGAGGGGCCCCACCCACAATATCGGACCCTGAGGGGCCCCACCAACAAAATCAGACCCTGAGGGCCCCGGTCACAAAATTGGATCCTGAGGGGCCCCAACCACAAAATCGATCCCTGAGGGGCCCCAACCACAAAATTGGACCCTGAGGGGCCCCACCCACAAAATTGGACCCTGAGGGGCCCCACCCACAAAATTGGACCCTGAGGGGCCCCACCCACAAAATTGGACACTGAGGGGCCCCGGCCAAAAAATTGGACCCTGAGGGGCCCCACCCACAAAATTGGACCCTGAGGGGCCCCGGCCACAAAATCGGACCCTGAGGGACCCCGGCCACAAAATCGGATCTTGAGGGGCCCCAACCACAAAATCAGACCCTGCGGGGCCCCGCCTACAAAATTGAACCCTGAGGGGCCCCAACCACAAAATCAGATCCTGAGGGGGCCCACCCACAAAATCGGATACTGAGGGGCCCCACCCACAATATCGGACCCTGAGGGGCCCCACCCACAAAATCAGACCCTGAGGGCCCCGGTCACAAAATTGGATCCTGAGGGGCCCCAACCACAAAATCGATCCCTGAGGGGCCCCAACCACAAAATTGGACCCTGAGGGGCCCCACCCACAAAATTGGACCCTGAGGGGCCCCACCCACAAAATTGGACCCTGAGGGGCCCCACCCACAAAATTGGACCCTGAGGGGCCCCGGCCAAAAAATTGGACCCTGAGGGGCCCCACCCACAAAATTGGACCCTGAGGGGCCTCGGCCACAAAATCGGACCCTGACGGACCCCGGCCACAAAATCGGATCTTGAGGGGCCCCAACCACAAAATCAGACCCTGAGAGGCTCCGGACACAAAATCGGACCCTGAGGGGGCCCAACAACAAAATCGGACCCTGAGAGGCACCGGCCACAAAATCGGACCCTGAGGGGCCCCGGACACAAAATCGGACCCTGAGGGGCCCAACCCACAAAATCGGACCCTGAGGGGCCCAACCCACCAAATCGGACCCTGAGGGGCCCCGCCCACCAAATCGGACACTGAGGGGCCCCGCCCACCAATTCAGACCCGGAGGGGCCCCACCCACTAAATCAGATTCTGAAAGGCCCCAACCACAAAATCGGACCCTGAGGGGCCCCACCCACAAAATCGGACCCTGAGGGGCCCCGCTGACCAAATTGAACTCTGAGGGGCCCCACTCACCAAATCGGACCCTGAGTGGCCCCGCCCACCAAATCGGACCCTGAGTGGCCCCGTCCACCAAATCGGACCCTAAGGGGCCCCACCCACAAAATCAGACCATGAGGGGCCCCGGCCACAAAATCAGTCCCTGAGGGGCCCCGCCTACAAAATTGAACCCTGAGGGGCCCCAACCACAAAATCAGATCCTGAGGGGGCCCACCCACAAAATCGGATCCTGAGGGGCCCCACCCACAATATCGGACCCTGAGGGGCCCCACCCACAAAATCAGACCCTGAGGGGCCCGGTCACAAAATTGGATCCTGAGGGGCCCCAACCACAAAATCGATCCCTGAGGGGCCCCAACCACAAAATCGGACCCTGAGGGGCCCCACCCACAAAATTGGACCCTGAGGGGCCCCACCCACAAAATTGGACCCTGAGGGGCCCCACCCACAAAATTGGACCCTGAGGTGCCCCGGCCAAAAAATTGGACCCTGAGGGGCCCCACCCACAAAATCGGACCCTGAGGGGCCCCGGCCACAAAATCGGACCCTGAGGGACCCCGGCCACAAAATCGGATCCTGAGGGGCCCCAACCACAAAATCGGACCCTGAGAGGCTCCGGACACAAAATCGGACCCTGAGGGGCCCCAACCACAAAATCGGACCCTGAGAGGCACCGGCCACAAAATCGGACCCTGAGGGGCCCCGGACACAAAATCGGACCCTGAGGGGCCCAACCCACAAAATCGAACCCTGAGGGGCCCAACCCACCAAATCGGAACCTGAGGGGCCCCGCCCACCAAATCGGACACTGAGGGGCACCGCCCACCAATTCAGACCCGGAGGGGCCCCGCCCACTAAATCAGATTCTGAAAGGCCCCAACCACAAAATCGGACCCTGAGGGGCCCCGCTGACCAAATTGAACTCTGAGGGGCCCCACTCACCAAATCGGACCCTGAGTGGCCCCGCCCACCAAGTCGGACCCTGAGTGGCCCCGTCCACCAAATCGGACCCTATGGGCCCCACCCACAAAATTGGACCCTGAGGTTCCCCGGCCACAAAATCGGACCCTGAGTGGCCCCGCCCACCAAGTCGGACCCTGAGTGGCCCCGTCCACCAAATCGGACCCTATGGGCCCCACCCACAAAATCGGACCCTGAGGGGCCCCACCCACAAAATTGGACCCTGAGGGGCCCCACCCACCAAATCGGACCCTGAGGGGCTCCACGCACAAAATCGGACCCTGAGGGGCCCCGGCCACAAAATTGGACCCTGAGGGGCCAGACCCACAAAATCCGACCCTGAGGGGCCCCAGCCACAAAATCCAACCCTGAGGGGCCCCGGCCACAAAATCAGACCCTGCGGGGCCGCATCCACCAAATCGGACCCTGAGGGGCCCCACCCACAAAATTGGACCCTGACGTGCCTCGGCCACCAAATCAGACCCTGATGGGCCTCCCCACCAAATCGGACCCTGAGGGGCCCCACCCACAAAATTGGACCCTGAGGGGCCCCACCCACACAATCGGACCCTGAGGCCAAAGTGGCCCCTGTGAGGCACTCACAGTTAAAACGGATCCTGAGTTGAAAGTCTTGCAGGGGCGGCAGGCAAGTCTCTCTTAAAGGGGCAGCCTGGGCACCATTTCAAACCACTATCTGTGCTTCCTTCAGGAAATACACATCTAGTTATAGTGGTTTGAAAAAACCACTATATTGTAATCCGAACGCTGCTAACTTATTCTTCTTCTTCTTCTTCTTATTAAGTTGATTTCCGCAATTAATACGGCCCGAACCGCTACACGCACAGACTCTGTTGAGGTGTCGTTTCGAAGCCAGCGTCCATGAGAGGTGTGCTAAGTATTTTTCGTGTCGATCGGATTTGTAGTTTTTGCGCAATTTGCGTTTGAAAATTTTTTTTCCCGTCATTGGAATGCACTGTCTCAATGCATTTGAATGGGAAATGGCAAAACATGCCCTGAGGCGATTGAAATGGCAGTTGAGCTCATTGATATGCGCAGGCAGACCCAGTTACTATGCCAACGCCTACGAACGTCACATGACCTCTCCAAGACAGAGCTTCTGACACATAATATCAGCTCTTAAAGCAAAACCCACACCACAAATGCAAATCTAGCTTCATTACATGACACTTGCCCCTGAGAGAGAATGTGTGCCAAAGTGGATTTAGAAGCCCAGTGAGCCACCCTGGCTCTTAAAGGGCCGACGCGCCAAAGTGATTCTTAAAGAGCCGGCGCACCAAAATGAGTCTTAAAGGGCCGGCGCGCTAAATCGAAAGCTGAGTGACCCAAGGCTCCAAATCGGAGGCTGATAGACCCTGGCCTACAAAAAGGAGGCTGAGCCACCCTGGCATCCAAATTGGACCCAGAGTGGCCCCTCCCACCAAATCAGACCCAGAGTGGCCCCACCCACCAAATTGGACCCTGAGGGGCCCCACCCACAAAATCGGACCCTGAGGGGCCCCACCCACAAAATCGGACCCTGAGGGGCCCCACCTACAAAATTGAACCCTGAGGGGCCCCAACCACAAAATCAGATCCTGAGGGGCCCCACCCACAAAATCGGATCCTGAGGGGCCCCACCCACAATATCGGACCCTGAGGGGGCCCACCCACAAAATCAGACCGTGAGGGCCCGGTCACAAAATTGGATCCTGAGGGGCCCCAACCACAAAATCGATCCATGAGGGGCCCCAACCACAAAATCGGACCCTGAGGGGCCCCACCCACAAAATTGGACCCTGAGGGGCCCCGCCTACAAAATTGAACCCTGAGGGGCCCCAACCACAAAATCAGATCCTGAGGGGCCCCACCCACAAAATCGGATCCTGAGGGGCCCCACCCACAATATCGGACCCTGAGGGGGCCCACCCACAAAATCAGACCCTGAGGGCCCGGTCACAAAATCGATCCATGAGGGGCCCCAACCACAAAATCGGACCCTGAGGGGCCCCACCCACAAAATTGGACCCTGAGGGGCCCCACCCACAAAATTGGACCCTGAGGGGCCCCGGCCAAAAAATTGGACCCTGAGGGGCCCCACCCACAAAATTGGACCCTGAGGGGCCCCGGCCACAAAATCAGACCCTGAGGGACCCCGGCCACAAAATCGGACCCTGAGGGACCCCACCCACAAAATCGGACCCTGAGGGGATCCGGCCACAAAATCAGACCCTGAGGGGCCCCGGCCACAACATCGGACCCTGAGAGGCCCCACTCACAAAATCGGACCCTGAGGGGCCCCAACCACAATATCGGACCCTGAGGGGCCCCAACCACAAAATCGGACCCTGAGGGGCCCCGGCCACAAAATCGGACCCTGAGGGGCCCCGCCTACAAAATTGAACCCTGAGGGGACCCAACCACAAAATCAGATACTGAGGGGCCCCACCTAAAAAATCGGATCCTGAGGGGCCCCACCCACAATATCGGACCCTGAGGGTCCCCACCCACAAAATCAGACCCTGAGGGCCCCGGTCACAAAATTGGATCCTGAGGGGCTCCAACCACAAAATCGATCCCTGAGGGGCCCCAACCACAAAATCGGACCCTGAGGGGACCGACACACAAAACTGGACCCTGAGGGGCCCCACCCACAAAATTGGACCCTGAGGGGCCCTGGCCAAAAAATTGGACCCTGAGGGGCCCCACCCACAAAATTGGACCCTGAGGGGCCCCGGCCACAAAATGAGACCCTGAGGGACCCCGGCCACAAAATCGGACCCTGAGGGGCCCCTCCCACAAAATTGGACCCTGAGGGGATCCGGCCACAAAATCAGACCCTGAGGGGCCCCGGCCACAACATCGGACCCTGAGGGGCCCCACTCACAAAATCGGACCCTGAGGGCCCCAACCACAAAATCGGACCCTGAGGGGCCCCAACCACAAAATCGGACACTGAGGGGCCCCGGCCACAAAATCGGACCCTGAGGGGCCCCGGCCACAAAATCGGACCCTCACGGGCTCCGGCCACAAAATCGGACCCTGAGGGGCCCCGGCCACAAAATCGGACCCTGAGGGGCCCCGCCTACAAAATTGAACCCTGAGGGGCACCAACCACAAAATCGGATCCTGAGGGGCCCCACCCACAAAATCGGATCCTGAGGGGCCCCACCCACAATATCGGACCCTGAGGGGCCCCACCCACAAAATCGGACCCTGAGGGCCCCGGTCACAAAATTGGATCCTGAGGGGACCCAACCACAAAATCGATCCCTGAGGGGCCCCAACCACAAAATCGGACCCTGACGGGCCCCACCGACAAAATTGGACCCTGAGGGGCCCCACCCACAAAATTGGACCCTGAGGGGCCCCACCCACAGAGTTGGACCCTGAGGGGCCCCGGCCAAAAAATTGGACCCTGAGGGGCCCCGGCCACAAAATCGGACCCTGAGGGACCCCGGCCACAAAATCGGACCCTGAGGGGCCCCACCCACAAAATCGGACCCTGAGGGGATCCGGCCACAGAATCAGACCGAGGGGCCCCGGCCACAACATCGGACCCTGAGGGGCCCCACTCACAAAATCGGACCCTGAGGGGCCCCAACCACAAAATTGGACCCTGAGGGGCCCTAACCACAAAATCGGACCCTGAGGGGCCCCGGCCACAAAATCGGACCCTGAGGGGCCCCGGCCACAAAATCGGACCCTCACGGGCCCCGGCCACAAAATCGGACCCTGAGGGGCCCCGGCCACAAAATCGGACCCTGAGGGGCCCCACCCACAATATCGGATCCTGAGGGGCCCCACCCACAAAATCGGATCCTGAGGGGCCCCACCCACAATATCGGACCCTGAGGGGCCCCACCCACAAAATCAGACCCTGAGGGCCCCGGTCACAAAATTGGATCCTGAGGGGCCCCAACCACAAAATCGATCCCTGAGGAGCCCCAATCACAAAATCGTACCCTGAGGGGCCCCACCGACAAAATTGGACCTTGAGGGGCCCCACCCACAAAATTGGACCCTGAGGGGCCCCACCCACAAAATTGGACCCTGAGGGGCCCCGGCCAAAAAATTGAACCCTGAGGGGCCCCACCCACAAAATTGGACCCTGAGGGGCCCCGGCCACAAAATCGGACCCTGAGGGACCCCGGCCACAAAATCAGACCCTGAGGGGCCCCGGCCACAAAATCGGACCCTGAGGGGATCCGGCCACAAAATCAGACCCTGAGGGGCCCCGGCCACAACATCGGACCCTGAGGGGCCCCACTCACAAAATCAGACCCTGAGGGGCCCCAATCACAAAATGGGACACTGAGGGGCCCCAACCACAAAATCGGACCCTGAGGGGCCCCGGCCACAAAATCGGACCCTCACGGGCCCCGGCCACAAAATCGGACCCTGAGGGGCCCCTGCCACAAAATCGGACCCTGAGGGGCCCAGCCTACAAAATTGAACCCTGAGGGGCCCCAACCACAAAATCAGATCCTGAGGGGCCCCACCCACAAAATCGGATCCTGAGGGGCCCCACCCACAATATCTGACCCTGAGGGGCCCCACCCACAAAATCAGACCCTGAGGGCCCCGGTCACAAAATTGGATCCTGAGGGGCCCCAACCACAAAATCGATCCCTGAGGGGCCCCAACCACAAAATTGGACCCTGAGGGGCCCCACCCACAAAATTGGACCCTGAGGGGCCCCACCCACAAAATTGGACCCTGAGGGGCCCCGGCCAAAAAATTGGACCCAGAGGGGCCCCACCCACAAAATTGGACCCTGAGGGGCCCCGGCCACAAAATCGGACCCTGAGGGGGCCCAACCACAAAATCGGATCCTGAGAGGCACCGGCCACAAAATCGGACCCTGAGGGGCCCCGGACACAAAATCGGACCCTGAGGGGCCCAACCCACAAAATCGGACCCTGAGGGGCCCAACCCACCAAATCGGACCCTGAGGGGCCCCGCCCACCAAATCGGACACTGAGGGGCCCCGCCCACCAATTCAGACCCGGAGGGGCCCCGCCCACTAAATCAGATTCTGAAAGGCCCCAACCATAAAATCGGACCCTGAGGGGCCCCACCCACAAAATCGGTCCCTGAGGGGCCCCGCTGACCAAATTGAACTCTGAGGGGCCCCACTCACCAAATCGGACCCTGAGTGGCCCCGCCCACCAAATCGGACCCTGAGTGGCCCAGTCCACCAAATCGGACCCTAAGGGGCCCCACCCACAAAATCGGACCCTGAGGGGCCCCGGCCACAAAATCAGACCCTGCGGGGCCCCGCCTACAAAATTGAACCCTGAGGGGCCCAACCACAAAATCAGATCCTGAGGGGGCCCACCCACAAAATCGGATCCTGAGGGGCCCCACCCACAATATCGGACCCTGAGGGGCCCCACCAACAAAATCAGACCCTGAGGGCCCCGGTCACAAAATTGGATCCTGAGGGGCCCCAACCACAAAATCGATCCCTGAGGGGCCCCAACCACAAAATTGGACCCTGAGGGGCCCCACCCACAAAATTGGACCCTGAGGGGCCCCACCCACATAATTGGACCCTGAGGGGCCCCACCCACAAAATTGGACACTGAGGGGCCCCGGCCAAAAAATTGGACCCTGAGGGGCCCCACCCACAAAATTGGACCCTGAGGGGCCCCGGCCACAAAATCGGACCCTGAGGGACCCCGGCCACAAAATCGGATCTTGAGGGGCCCCAACCACAAAATCAGACCCTGCGGGGCCCCGCCTACAAAATTGAACCCTGAGGGGCCCCAACCACAAAATCAGATCCTGAGGGGGCCCACCCACAAAATCGGATCCTGAGGGGTCCCACCCACAATATCGGACCCTGAGGGGCCCCACCCACAAAATCAGACCCTGAGGGCCCCGGTCACAAAATTGGATCCTGAGGGGCCCCAACCACAAAATCGATCCCTGAGGGGCCCCAACCACAAAATTGGACCCTGAGGGGCCCCACCCACAAAATTGGACCCTGAGGGGCCCCACCCACAAAATTGGACCCTGAGGGACCCCACCCACAAAATTGGACCCTGAGGGGCCCCACCCACAAAATTGGACCCTGAGGGGCCTCGGCCACAAAATCGGACCCTGACGGACCCCGGCCACAAAATCGGATCTTGAGGGGCCCCAACCACAAAATCAGACCCTGAGAGGCTCCGGACACAAAATCGGACCCTGAGGGGGCCCAACAACAAAATCGGACCCTGAGAGGCACCGGCCACAAAATCGGACCCTGAGGGGCCCCGGACACAAAATCGGACCCTGAGGGGCCCAACCCACAAAATCGGACCCTGAGGGGCCCAACCCACCAAATCGGACCCTGAGGGGCCCCACCCACCAAATCGGACACTGAGGGGCCCCGCCCACCAATTCAGACCCGGAGGGGCCCCACCCACTAAATCAGATTCTGAAAGGCCCCAACCACAAAATCGGACCCTGAGGGGCCCCACCCACAAAATCGGACCCTGAGGGGCCCCGCTGACCAAATTGAACTCTGAGGGGCCCCACTCACCAAATCGGACCCTGAGTGGCCCCGCCCACCAAATCGGACCCTGAGTGGCCCCGTCCACCAAATCGGACCCTAAGGGGCCCCACCCACAAAATCGGACCATGAGGGGCCCCGGCCACAAAATCAGACCCTGAGGGGCCCCGCCTACAAAATTGAACCCTGAGGGGCCCCAACCACAAAATCAGATCCTGAGGGGGCCCACCCACAAAATCGGATCCTGAGGGGCCCCACCCACAATATCGGACCCTGAGGGGCCCCACCCACAAAATCAGACCCTGAGGGGCCCGGTCACAAAATTGGATCCTGAGGGGCCCCAACCACAAAATCGATCCCTGAGGGGCCCCAACCACAAAATCGGACCCTGAGGGGCCCCACCCACAAAATTGGACCCTGAGGGGCCCCACCCACAAAATTGGACCCTGAGGGGCCCCACCCACAAAATTGGACCCTGAGGCGCCCCGGCCAAAAAATTGGACCCTGAGGGGCCCCACCCACAAAATCGGACCCTGAGGGGCCCCGGCCACAAAATCGGACCCTGAGGGACCCCGGCCACAAAATCGGATCCTGAGGGGCCCCAACCACAAAATCGGACCCTGAGAGGCTCCGGACACAAAATCGGACCCTGAGGGGCCCCAACCACAAAATCGGACCCTGAGAGGCACCGGCCACAAAATCGGACCCTGAGGGGCCCCGGACACAAAATCGGACCCTGAGGGGCCCAACCCACAAAATCGAACCCTGAGGGGCCCAACCCACCAAATCGGACCCTGAGGGGCCCCGCCCACCAAATCGGACACTGAGGGGCACCGCCCACCAATTCAGACCCGGAGGGGCCCCGCCCACTAAATCAGATTCTGAAAGGCCCCAACCACAAAATCGGACCCTGAGGGGCCCCGCTGACCAAATTGAACTCTGAGGGGCCCCACTCACCAAATCGGACCCTGAGTGGCCCCGCCCACCAAGTCGGACCCTGAGTGGCCCCGTCCACCAAATCGGACCCTATGGGCCCCACCCACAAAATTGGACCCTGAGGTTCCCCGGCCACAAAATCGGACCCAGAGGGGCCCCACCCACAAAATCGGGCCCTGAGGGGTCCCACCCACAAAATCGGACCCTGAGGCCAAAGTGGCCCCTGAGAGGCACCCACAGTTAAAACGGATCCTGAGTTGAAAGTCTTGCAGGGGCAGCAGGCAAGTCTCTCTTAAAGGGGCAGCCCGGGCACCATTTCAAACCACTATCTGTACTTCCTTCAGGAAATACACATCTAGTTATAGTGGTTTGAAAAAACCACTATATTGTAATCCGAACGCTGCTAACTTATTCTTCTTCTTCTTCTTATTATTATTATTATTAAGTTGATTTCCGCAATTAATACGGCCCGAACCGCTACACGCACAGACTCCGTTGAGGTGTCGTTTCGAAGCCAGCGTCCATGAGAGGTGTGCTAAGTATTTTTCGTGTCGATCGGATTTGTAGTTTTTGCGCAATTTGCGTTTGAAATTTTTTTTTCCTGTCATTGGAATGCACTGTCTCAATGCATTTGAATGGGAAATGGCAAAACATGCCCTGAGGCGATTGAAATGGCAGTTGAGCTCATTGATATGCGCAGGCAGACCCAGTTACTATGCCAACGCCTACGAACGTCACATGACCTCTCCAAGACAGAGCTTCTGACACATAATATCAGCTCTTAAAGCAAAACCCACACCACAAATGCAAATCTAGCTTCATCACATGACACTTGCCCCTGAGAGAGAATGTGTGCCAAAGTGGATTTAGAAGCCCAGTGAGCCACCCTGGCTCTTAAAGGGCCGACGCGCCAAAGTGATTCTTAAAGAGCCGGCGCACCAAAATGAGTCTTAAAGGGCCGGCGCGCTAAATCGAAAGCTGAGTGACCCAAGGCTCCAAATCGGAGGCTGATAGACCCTGGCCTACAAAAAGGAGGCTGAGCCACCCTGGCATCCAAATTGGACCCAGAGTGGCCCCTCCCACCAAATCAGACCCAGAGTGGCCCCACCCACCAAATTGGACCCTGAGGGGCCCCACCCACAAAATCGGACCCTGAGGGGCCCCACCCACAAAATCGGACCCTGAGGGGCCCCGCCTACAAAATTGAACCCTGAGGGGCCCCAACCACAAAATCAGATCCTGAGGGGCCCCACCCACAAAATCGGATCCTGAGGGGCCCCACCCACAATATCGAACCCTGAGGGGGCCCACCCACAAAATCAGACCGTGAGGGCCCGGTCACAAAATTGGATCCTGAGGGGCCCCAACCACAAAATCGATCCATGAGGGGCCCCAACCACAAAATCGGACCCTGAGGGGCCCCACCCACAAAATTGGACCCTGAGGGGCCCCGCCTACAAAATTGAACCCTGAGGGGCGCCAACCACAAAATCAGATCCTGAGGGGCCCCACCCACAAAATCGGATCCTGAGGGGCCCCACCCACAATATCGGACCCTGAGGGGGCCCACCCACAAAATCAGACCCTGAGGGCCCGGTCACAAAATTGGATCCTGAGGGGCCCCAACCACAAAATCGATCCATGAGGGGCCCCAACCACAAAATCGGACCCTGAGGGGCCCCACCCACAAAATTGGACCCTGAGGGGCCCCACCCACAAAATTGGACCCTGAGGGGCCCCGGCCAAAAAATTGGACCCTGAGGGGCCCCACCCACAAAATTGGACCCTGAGGGGCCCCGGCCACAAAATCAGACCCTGAGGGACCCCGGCCACAAAATCGGACCCTGAGGGACCCCACCCACAAAATCGGACCCTGAGGGGATCCGGCCACAAAATCAGACCCTGAGGGGCCCCGGCCACAACATCGGACCCTGAGAGGCCCCACTCACAAAATCGGACCCTGAGGGGCCCCAACCACAATATCGGACCCTGAGGGGCCCCAACCACAAAATCGGACCCTGAGGGGCCCCGGCCACAAAATCGGACCCTGAGGGGCCCCGCCTACAAAATTGAACCCTGAGGGGACCCAACCACAAAATCAGATACTGAGGGGCCCCACCTAAAAAATCGGATCCTGAGGGGCCCCACCCACAATATCGGACCCTGAGGGTCCCCACCCACAAAATCAGACCCTGAGGGCCCCGGTCACAAAATTGGATCCTGAGGGGCTCCAACCACAAAATCGATCCCTGAGGGGCCCGACACACAAAACTGGACCCTGAGGGGCCCCACCCACAAAATTGGACCCTGAGGGGCCCTGGCCAAAAAATTGGACCCTGAGGGGCCCCACCCACAAAATTGGACCCTGAGGGGCCCCGGCCACAAAATGAGACCCTGAGGGACCCCGGCCACAAAATCGGACCCTGAGGGGCCCCTCCCACAAAATCGGACCCTGAGGGGATCCGGCCACAAAATCAGACCCTGAGGGGCCCCGGCCACAACATCGGACCCTGAGGGGCCCCACTCACAAAATCGGACCCTGAGGGCCCCAACCACAAAATCGGACCCTGAGGGGCCCCAACCACAAAATCGGACACTGAGGGGCCCCGGCCACAAAATCGGACCCTGAGGGGCCCCGGCCACAAAATCGGACCCTGAGGGGCCCCGCCTACAAAATTGAACCCTGAGGGGCCCCAACCACAAAATCGGATCCTGAGGGGCCCCACCCACAAAATCGGATCCTGAGGGGCCCCACCCACAATATCGGACCCTGAGGGGCCCCACCCACAAAATCGGACCCTGAGGGCCCCGGTCACAAAATTGGATCCTGAGGGGACCCAACCACAAAATCGATCCCTGAGGGGCCCCAACCACAAAATCGGACCCTGACGGGCCCCACCGACAAAATTGGACCCTGAGGGGCCCCACCCACAAAATTGGACCCTGAGGGGCCCCACCCACAGAGTTGGACCCTGAGGGGCCCCGGCCAAAAAATTGGACCCTGAGGGGCCCCACCCACAAAATTGAACCCTGAGGGGCCCCGGCCACAAAATCGGACCCTGAGGGACCCCGGCCACAAAATCGGACCCTGAGGGGCCCCACCCACAAAATCGGACCCTGAGGGGCCCAACCCACAAAATCGGACCCTGAGGGGCCCAACCCACCAAATCGGACCCTGAGGGGCCCCACCCACCAAATCGGACACTGAGGGGCCCCTCCCACCAATTCAGACCCGGAGGGGCCCCACCCACTAAATCAGATTCTGAAAGGCCCCAACCACAAAATCGGACCCTGAGGGGCCCCACCCACAAAATCGGACCCTGAGGGGCCCCGCTGACCAAATTGAACTCTGAGGGGCCCCACTCACCAAATCGGACCCTGAGTGGCCCCGCCCACCAAATCGGACCCTGAGTGGCCCCGTCCACCAAATCGGACCCTAAGGGGCCCCACCCACAAAATCGGACCATGAGGGGCCCCGGCCACAAAATCAGACCCTGAGGGGCCCCGCCTACAAAATTGAACCCTGAGGGGCCCCAACCACAAAATCAGATCCTGAGGGGGCCCACCCACAAAATCGGATCCTGAGGGGCCCCACCCACAATATCGGACCCTGAGGGGCCCCACCCACAAAATCAGACCCTGAGGGGCCCGGTCACAAAATTGGATCCTGAGGGGCCCCAACCACAAAATCGATCCCTGAGGGGCCCCAACCACAAAATCGGACCCTGAGGGGCCCCACCCACAAAATTGGACCCTGAGGGGCCCCACCCACAAAATTGGACCCTGAGGGGCCCCACCCACAAAATTGGACCCTGAGGCGCCCCGGCCAAAAAATTGGACCCTGAGGGGCCCCACCCACAAAATCGGACCCTGAGGGGCCCCGGCCACAAAATCGGACCCTGAGGGACCCCGGCCACAAAATCGGATCCTGAGGGGCCCCAACCACAAAATCGGACCCTGAGAGGCTCCGGACACAAAATCGGACCCTGAGGGGCCCCAACCACAAAATCGGACCCTGAGAGGCACCGGCCACAAAATCGGACCCTGAGGGGCCCCGGACACAAAATCGGACCCTGAGGGGCCCAACCCACAAAATCGAACCCTGAGGGGCCCAACCCACCAAATCGGACCCTGAGGGGCCCCGCCCACCAAATCGGACACTGAGGGGCACCGCCCACCAATTCAGACCCGGAGGGGCCCCGCCCACTAAATCAGATTCTGAAAGGCCCCAACCACAAAATCGGACCCTGAGGGGCCCCGCTGACCAAATTGAACTCTGAGGGGCCCCACTCACCAAATCGGACCCTGAGTGGCCCCGCCCACCAAGTCGGACCCTGAGTGGCCCCGTCCACCAAATCGGACCCTATGGGCCCCACCCACAAAATTGGACCCTGAGGTTCCCCGGCCACAAAATCGGACCCAGAGGGGCCCCACCCACAAAATCGGGCCCTGAGGGGTCCCACCCACAAAATCGGACCCTGAGGCCAAAGTGGCCCCTGAGAGGCACCCACAGTTAAAACGGATCCTGAGTTGAAAGTCTTGCAGGGGCAGCAGGCAAGTCTCTCTTAAAGGGGCAGCCCGGGCACCATTTCAAACCACTATCTGTACTTCCTTCAGGAAATACACATCTAGTTATAGTGGTTTGAAAAAACCACTATATTGTAATCCGAACGCTGCTAACTTATTCTTCTTCTTCTTCTTATTATTATTATTATTATTAAGTTGATTTCCGCAATTAATACGGCCCGAACCGCTACACGCACAGACTCCGTTGAGGTGTCGTTTCGAAGCCAGCGTCCATGAGAGGTGTGCTAAGTATTTTTCGTGTCGATCGGATTTGTAGTTTTTGCGCAATTTGCGTTTGAAATTTTTTTTTCCTGTCATTGGAATGCACTGTCTCAATGCATTTGAATGGGAAATGGCAAAACATGCCCTGAGGCGATTGAAATGGCAGTTGAGCTCATTGATATGCGCAGGCAGACCCAGTTACTATGCCAACGCCTACGAACGTCACATGACCTCTCCAAGACAGAGCTTCTGACACATAATATCAGCTCTTAAAGCAAAACCCACACCACAAATGCAAATCTAGCTTCATCACATGACACTTGCCCCTGAGAGAGAATGTGTGCCAAAGTGGATTTAGAAGCCCAGTGAGCCACCCTGGCTCTTAAAGGGCCGACGCGCCAAAGTGATTCTTAAAGAGCCGGCGCACCAAAATGAGTCTTAAAGGGCCGGCGCGCTAAATCGAAAGCTGAGTGACCCAAGGCTCCAAATCGGAGGCTGATAGACCCTGGCCTACAAAAAGGAGGCTGAGCCACCCTGGCATCCAAATTGGACCCAGAGTGGCCCCTCCCACCAAATCAGACCCAGAGTGGCCCCACCCACCAAATTGGACCCTGAGGGGCCCCACCCACAAAATCGGACCCTGAGGGGCCCCACCCACAAAATCGGACCCTGAGGGGCCCCGCCTACAAAATTGAACCCTGAGGGGCCCCAACCACAAAATCAGATCCTGAGGGGCCCCACCCACAAAATCGGATCCTGAGGGGCCCCACCCACAATATCGAACCCTGAGGGGGCCCACCCACAAAATCAGACCGTGAGGGCCCGGTCACAAAATTGGATCCTGAGGGGCCCCAACCACAAAATCGATCCATGAGGGGCCCCAACCACAAAATCGGACCCTGAGGGGCCCCACCCACAAAATTGGACCCTGAGGGGCCCCGCCTACAAAATTGAACCCTGAGGGGCGCCAACCACAAAATCAGATCCTGAGGGGCCCCACCCACAAAATCGGATCCTGAGGGGCCCCACCCACAATATCGGACCCTGAGGGGGCCCACCCACAAAATCAGACCCTGAGGGCCCGGTCACAAAATTGGATCCTGAGGGGCCCCAACCACAAAATCGATCCATGAGGGGCCCCAACCACAAAATCGGACCCTGAGGGGCCCCACCCACAAAATTGGACCCTGAGGGGCCCCACCCACAAAATTGGACCCTGAGGGGCCCCGGCCAAAAAATTGGACCCTGAGGGGCCCCACCCACAAAATTGGACCCTGAGGGGCCCCGGCCACAAAATCAGACCCTGAGGGACCCCGGCCACAAAATCGGACCCTGAGGGACCCCACCCACAAAATCGGACCCTGAGGGGATCCGGCCACAAAATCAGACCCTGAGGGGCCCCGGCCACAACATCGGACCCTGAGAGGCCCCACTCACAAAATCGGACCCTGAGGGGCCCCAACCACAATATCGGACCCTGAGGGGCCCCAACCACAAAATCGGACCCTGAGGGGCCCCGGCCACAAAATCGGACCCTGAGGGGCCCCGCCTACAAAATTGAACCCTGAGGGGACCCAACCACAAAATCAGATACTGAGGGGCCCCACCTAAAAAATCGGATCCTGAGGGTCCCCACCCACAAAATCAGACCCTGAGGGCCCCGGTCACAAAATTGGATCCTGAGGGGCTCCAACCACAAAATCGATCCCTGAGGGGCCCGACACACAAAACTGGACCCTGAGGGGCCCCACCCACAAAATTGGACCCTGAGGGGCCCTGGCCAAAAAATTGGACCCTGAGGGGCCCCACCCACAAAATTGGACCCTGAGGGGCCCCGGCCACAAAATGAGACCCTGAGGGACCCCGGCCACAAAATCGGACCCTGAGGGGCCCCTCCCACAAAATCGGACCCTGAGGGGATCCGGCCACAAAATCAGACCCTGAGGGGCCCCGGCCACAACATCGGACCCTGAGGGGCCCCACTCACAAAATCGGACCCTGAGGGCCCCAACCACAAAATCGGACCCTGAGGGGCCCCAACCACAAAATCGGACACTGAGGGGCCCCGGCCACAAAATCGGACCCTGAGGGGCCCCGGCCACAAAATCGGACCCTGAGGGGCCCCGCCTACAAAATTGAACCCTGAGGGGCCCCAACCACAAAATCGGATCCTGAGGGGCCCCACCCACAAAATCGGATCCTGAGGGGCCCCACCCACAATATCGGACCCTGAGGGGCCCCACCCACAAAATCGGACCCTGAGGGCCCCGGTCACAAAATTGGATCCTGAGGGGACCAACCACAAAATCGATCCCTGAGGGGCCCCAACCACAAAATCGGACCCTGACGGGCCCCACCGACAAAATTGGACCCTGAGGGGCCCCACCCACAAAATTGGACCCTAAGGGGCCCCACCCACAGAGTTGGACCCTGAGGGGCCCCGGCCAAAAAATTGGACCCTGAGGGGCCCCACCCACAAAATTGAACTCTGAGGGGCCCCGGCCACAAAATCGGACCCTGAGGGACCCCGGCCACAAAATCGGACCCTGAGGGGCCCCACCCACAAAATCGGACCCTGAGGGGATCCGGCCACAAAATCAGACCCTGAGGGGCCCCGGCCACAACATCGGACCCTGAGGGGCCCCACTCACAAAATCGGACCCTGAGGGGCCCCAACCACAAAATTGGACCCTGAGGGGCCCCAACCACAAAATCGGACCCTGAGGGTCCCCGGCCACAAAATCGGACCCTGAGGGGCCCCGGCCACAACATCGGACCCTGAGGGGCCCCACTCACAAAATCGGACCCTGAGGGGCCCCAACCACAAAATTGGACCCTGAGGGGCCCCAACCACAAAATCGGACCCTGAGGGTCCCCGGCCACAAAATCGGACCCTGAGGGGCCCCGGCCACAAAATCGGACCCTCACGGGCCCCGGCCACAAAATCGGACCCTGAGGGGCCCCGGCCACAATATCGGACCCTGAGGGGCCCCACCCACAATATCGGATCCTGAGGGGCCCCACCCACAAAATCGGATCCTGAGGGGCCCCACCCACAATATCGGACCCTGAGGGGCCCCACCCACAAAATCAGACCCTGAGGGCCCCGGTCACAAAATTGGATCCTGAGGGGCCCCAACCACAAAATCGATCCCTGAGGAGCCCCAATCACAAAATCGTACCCTGAGGGGCCCCACCGACAAAATTGGACCTTGAGGGGCCCCACCCACAAAATTGGACCCTGAGGGGCCCCACCCACAAAATTGGACCCTGAGGGGCCCCGGCCAAAAAATTGAACCCTGAGGGGCCCCACCCACAAAATTGGACCCTGAGGGGCCCCGGCCACAAAATCGGACCCTGAGGGACCCCGGCCACAAAATCAGACCCTGAGGGGACCCACCCACAAAATCGGACCCTGAGGGGATCCGGCCACAAAATCAGACCCTGAGGGGCCCCGGCCACAACATCGGACCCTGAGGGGCCCCACTCACAAAATCAGACCCTGAGGGGCCCCAATCACAAAATCGGACACTGAGGGGCCCCAACCACAAAATCGGACCCTGAGGGGCCCCGGCCACAAAATCGGACCCTCACGGGCCCCGGCCACAAAATCGGACCCTGAGGGGCCCCTGCCACAAAATCGGACCCTGAGGGGCCCAGCCTACAAAATTGAACCCTGAGGGGCCCCAACCACAAAATCAGATCCTGAAGGGCCCCACCCACAAAATCGGATCCTGAGGGGCCCCACCCACAATATCTGACCCTGAGATGCCCCACCCACAAAATCAGACCCTGAGGGCCCCGGTCACAAAATTGGATCCTGAGGGGCCCCAACCACAAAATCGATCCCTGAGGGGCCCCAACCACAAAATTGGACCCTGAGGGGCCCCACCCACAAAATTGGACCCTGAGGGGCCCCACCCACAAAATTGGACCCTGAGGGGCCCCGGCCAAAAAATTGGACCCAGAGGGGCCCCACCCACAAAATTGGACCCTGAGGGGCCCCGGCCACAAAATCGGACCCTCAGGGGGCCCAACCACAAAATCGGATCCTGAGAGGCACCGGCCACAAAATCGGACCCTGAGGGGCCCAACCCACAAAATCGGACCCTGAGGGGCCCAACCCACCAAATCGGACCCTGAGGGGCCCCGCCCACCAAATCGGACACTGAGGGGCCTTGCCCACCAATTCAGACCCGGAGGGGCCCCGCCCACTAAATCAGATTCTGAAAGGCCCCAACCACAAAATCGGACCCTGAGGGGCCCCACCCACAAAATCGGACCCTGAGGGGCCCCGCTGACCAAATTGAACTCTGAGGGGCCCCACTCACCAAATCGGACCCTGAGTGGCCCCGCCCACCAAATCGGACCCTGAGTGGCCCCGTCCACCAAATCGGACCCTAAGGGGCCCCACCCACAAAATCGGACCCTGAGGGGCCCCGGCCACAAAATCAGACCCTGCGGGGCCCCGCCTACAAAATTGAACCCTGAGGGGCCCCAACCACAAAATCAGATCCTGAGGGGGCCCACCCACAAAATCGGATCTTGAGGGGCCCCACCCACAATATCGGACCCTGAGGGGCCCCACCAACAAAATCAGACCCTGAGGGCCCCGGTCACAAAATTGGATCCTGAGGGGCCCCAACCACAAAATCGATCCCTGAGGGGCCCCAACCACAAAATTGGACCCTGAGGGGCCCCACCCACAAAATTGGACCATGAGGGGCCCCACCCACAAAATTGGACCCTGAGGGGCCCCACCCACAAAATTGGACACTGAGGGGCCCCGGCCAAAAAATTGGACCCTGAGGGGCCCCACCCACAAAATTGGACCCTGAGGGGCCCCGGCCACAAAATCGGACCCTGAGGGACCCCGGCCACAAAATCGGATCTTGAGGGGCCCCAACCACAAAATCAGACCCTGCGGGGCCCCGCCTACAAAATTGAACCCTGAGGGGCCCCAACCACAAAATCAGATCCTGAGGGGGCCCACCCACAAAATCGGATCCTGAGGGGTCCCACCCACAATATCGGACCCTGAGGGGCCCCACCCACAAAATCAGACCCTGAGGGCCCCGGTCACAAAATTGGATCCTGAGGGGCCCCAACCACAAAATCGATCCCTGAGGGGCCCCAACCACAAAATTGGACCCTGAGGGGCCCCACCCACAAAATTGGACCCTGAGGGGCCCCACCCACAAAATTGGACCCTGAGGGGCCCCACCCACAAAATTGGACCCTGAGGGCGCCCAGCCAAAAAATTGGACCCTGAGGGGCCCCACCCACAAAATTGGACCCTGAGGGGCCTCGGCCACAAAATCGGACCCTGACGGACCCCGGCCACAAAATCGGATCTTGAGGGGCCCCAACCACAAAATCAGACCCTGAGAGGCTCCGGACACAAAATCGGACCCTGAGGGGGCCCAACAACAAAATCGGACCCTGAGAGGCACCGGCCACAAAATCGGACCCTGAGGGGCCCCGGACACAAAATCGGACCCTGAGGGGCCCAACCCACAAAATCGGACCCTGAGGGGCCCAACCCAACAAATCGGACCCTGAGGGGCCCCCGCCCACCAATTCAGACCCGGAGGGGCCCCACCCACTAAATCAGATTCTGAAAGGCCCCAACCACAAAATCGGACCCTGAGGGGCCCCACCCACAAAATCGGACCCTGAGGGGCCCCGCTGACCAAATTGAACTCTGAGGGGCCCCACTCACCAAATCGGACCCTGAGTGGCCCCGCCCACCAAATCGGACCCTGAGTGGCCCCGTCCACCAAATCGGACCCTAAGGGGCCCCACCCACAAAATCGGACCATGAGGTGCCCCGGACACAAAATCAGACCCTGAGGGGCCCCGCCTACAAAATTGAACCCTGAGGGGCCCCAACCACAAAATCAGATCCTGAGGGGGCCCACCCACAAAATCGGATCCTGAGGGGCCCCACCCACAATATCGGACCCTGAGGGGCCCCACCCACAAAATCAGACCCTGAGGGGCCCGGTCACAAAATTGGATCCTGAGGGGCCCCAACCACAAAATCGATCCCTGAGGGGCCCCAACCACAAAATCGGACCCTGAGGGGCCCCACCCACAAAATTGGACCCTGAGGGGCCCCACCCACAAAATTGGACCCTGAGGGGCCCCACCCACAAAATTGGACCCTGAGGCGCCCCGGCCAAAAAATTGGACCCTGAGGGGCCCCACCCACAAAATCGGACCCTGAGGGGCCCCGGCCACAAAATCGGACCCTGAGGGACCCCGGCCACAAAATCGGATCCTGAGGGGCCCCAACCACAAAATCGGACCCTGAGAGGCTCCGGACACAAAATCGGACCCTGAGGGGCCCCAACCACAAAATCGGACCCTGAGAGGCACCGGCCACAAAATCGGACCCTGAGGGGCCCCGGACACAAAATCGGACCCTGAGGGGCCCAACCCACAAAATCGAACCCTGAGGGGCCCAACCCACCAAATCGGACCCTGAGGGGCCCTGCCCACCAAATCGGACACTGAGGGGCACCGCCCACTAATTCAGACCCGGAGGGGCCCCGCCCACTAAATCAGATTCTGAAAGGCCCCAACCACAAAATCGGACCCTGAGGGGCCCCGCTGACCAAATTGAACTCTGAGGGGCCCCACTCACCAAATCGGACCCTGAGTGGCCCCGCCCACCAAGTCGGACCCTGAGTGGCCCCGTCCACCAAATCGGACCCTATGGGCCCCACCCACAAAATTGGACCCTGAGGTTCCCCGGCCACAAAATCGGACCCAGAGGGGCCCCACCCACAAAATCGGGCCCTGAGGGGTCCCACCCACAAAATCGGACCCTGAGGCCAAAGTGGCCCCTGAGAGGCACCCACAGTTAAAACGGATCCTGAGTTGAAAGTCTTGCAGGGGCAGCAGGCAAGTCTCTCTTAAAGGGGCAGCCCGGGCACCATTTCAAACCACTATCTGTACTTCCTTCAGGAAATACACATCTAGTATTATTATTACTATTCAGTTGATTTCCGCAATTAATGCGGCCCGAACCGCTACACGCACAGACTCCGTTGAGGTGTCGTTTCGAAGCCAGCGTTCACGAGAGGTGTGCTAAGTATTTTTCGTGTCGATCAGATTTATAGTTTTTGTACAATTTGCATTTGAAAAAACATTTTCCTGTCATTGGAATGCACTGTCTCAATGCATTTCAAATGGAAAATTTTGCCATAGGGAAAACATGGGGCAGTCGTGAGGCGATTCAAATAGCAGTTAAGCTCATTGATATGCGCAGTCACACCCAGTTACTATGCCAACGCCTACAAACTTTTCATGACCCCTCCAAGACAGAGTTTCTGGCAGATAATATCAGCTCTTAAAGCGAAACCCAGAGCACAAATGCAAATCTAGCTTCATCACATGACGCATGCCCCTGAGAGAGAATGTGCGCCAAAGTGGATTTAAAAGCCCAGTGCGCCAAACTGGCTCTTTAACGGCGACGCGCCTAAGTGATTCTTAAAGGGCCAGCGCGCCAAATCGAAAGCTGAGTGACCCCAGGCTCCAAATCGGAGGCTGATCGACCCTGGCCTCCAAACCGGACCCAGAGTGGCCCCGCCCACCAAATCGGACCCAGAGTGGCCCCGCCCACCAAATCGGACCCAGAGTGGCCCCGCCCACCAAATCGGACCCAGAGTGGCCCCGCCCACCAAATCGGACCCAGAGTGGCCCCGCCCACCAAATCAGACCCAGAGGTGCCCCGCCCACCAAATCGGACCCTGAGGGGCCCCGCCCATCAAATCGGACCCTGAGGGGCCCCACACCAAATCAGCTCCTGAGTGGCCCCACCCACAAAATCAGACCCTGAAGCCAAAGTGGCCCTTGAGAGGCACCCACAGTTAAAACGGATCCTGAGTTGAAAGTCTTGCAGTGGCAGCAGGCAAGTATCTCTTAAAGGGGTAGCCCGGGCACAATTTTCAAACCACTATCTGTACTTCCTTCGGATTACAACATTAATACTAGATGTGTATTTCCTGAACGCTGCTAACTTTTTCTTTTTATTCAGTTGATTTCCGCAATTAATGCGGCCCGAACCGCTACGCGCACAGACTCCGTTGAGGTGTCGTTTCGAAGCCAGCGTCCACGAGAGGTGTGCTAAGTATTTTTCGTGTCGATCGGATTTGTAGTTTTTGCGCAATTTGCATTTGAAAATTTTTTTTCCCGTCATTGGAATGCACTGTCTCCAATGCTTTTCAATGGGAAATGGCAAAACGTGCCCTGAGGCGATTAAAATGGCAGGTAAGCTCATTGATATGCGCAGGCACACCCAGTTACTATGCCAACGCCTACGAACGTCACATGACGCCCCGAGGACAGAGCTTCTACCACATAATATCAGCTCTTAAAGCGAAACCCACAGCACAAGTGCAAATCTAGCTTCATCACATGACACATGCCCCTGAGAGAGAATGTCCGCCAAAGTTGATTTAGAAGCCCTGTGAGCCAAACTAGCTCTTAAAGGGCCAACGCGCCAAAGTGATTGTTAAAGGGCCGACGCACCAAAATGAGTCTTAAAGGGCCTACACGCCAAATCGGAGGCTGAGCCACCCCGGCCTCCAAATCGGAGGCTGATCAACCCCCGGCCTCCAAATTGGAGGCTGATCGACCCCGGCCTCCAAATCGGAGGCTGAGCCAACCCAGCCTCCAAATCGGAGGCTGAGCCACCCCGGCCTCCAAATCTGAGGCTGAGCCATCCCGGCCTCCAAATCGGAGGCTGAGCCACCCTGGCCTCCAAATCGGAGGCTGAGCCACCCCGGCCTCCAAATCGGAGGCTGAGCCACCCCGGCCTCCAAAACGGAGGCTGAGCCACCCCGGCCTCCAAATCGGAGGCTGAGCCACCCCGGCCTCCAAATCTGAGGCTGAGCCATCCCGGCCTCCAAATCGGAGGCTGAGCCACCCCGGCCTCCAAATCGGAGGCTGATTCACTCCGGCCTTCAAATCGGAGGCTGATCGACCCTGGCCTCCAAATCGGAGGCTGAGCCACCTCTGCCTCCAAGTCAGAGGCTGAGCCACCCCGGCCTCCAAATAGGAGGCTGCGCCACCCCGGCCTCCAAATCTGACGATGAGCCATCCCGGCCTCCAAATAGGAGGCTGAGCCACCCGGCCTCCAAATAGGAGGCTGAGCCACCTCGGCCTCCAAATCGGAGGCTGAGCAACCCCAGCCCGGGCACCATTTCAAACCACTATCTGTACTTCCTTCAGGAAATACACATCTAGTATTAATGTTGTAATCCGAACGCTGCTAACTTTTTCTTTTTATTCAGTTGATTTCCGCAATTAATGCGGCCCGAACCGCTACACGCACAGACTCCGTTGAGGTGTTGTTTCGAAGCCAGCGTCCACGAGAGGTGTGCTAAGTATTTTTCGTGTCGATCGGATTTGTAGTTTTTGCACAATTTGCGTTTGAAAATTTTTTTTCCCATCATTTTAATGCATGTCTCAATGCTTTTCAATGGGCAACTTAACACGTGCCCTGAGGCAATTCAAATGGCAGTAAAGCTCATTGATATGCGCAGGCACACCCATTTACTATGCCAACGCGTACGAACATCACATGACGCCCCCAGGACAGAGCTTCTGCCACATAATATCAGCTCTTAAAGTGAAACCCACAGCACAAATGCAAATCTAGCCTCATCACATGAAGCATGCCCCTGAGAGAGAATGTGCGCCAAAGTGCATTTAGAAGCCCAGTGAGCCACCCTGTCTCTAAAATGGCCGACGCGCCAAAGTGATTTTTAAAGGGCCAGCGCGCCAAATCGAAAACTGAGTGACCCCAGGCTCCAAATCGGAGGCTTAGCCACCCCGGCCTCCAAATTGGAGGCTGATCGACCCTGGCCTCCAAATTGGACCCAGCGTGGCCCCGCTCAAGAAATCGGACCCAGAGGGACTCCGCTCACCAAATCAGACCCAGAGGGGCTCCGCTCACCAAATCGGACCCAGAGTAGCCCCGCCCACCAAATCGGCCCCCCGAGTGGCCCCGCCCACCAAATAGGCCTCAGAGTGGCCCCGCCCACCAAATTGGCCCCCGAGTGGACCCGCCCACCAAATCGCCCTGAGTGGCCCCGCCCACCAAATCGGCCCCCGAGTGGCCCCGCCCAACAAACCGCCCGAGTGGCCCC
Organism: Dendrobates tinctorius; assembly: GCF_039654945.1. Lineage (NCBI taxonomy): Eukaryota > Metazoa > Chordata > Amphibia > Anura > Dendrobatidae > Dendrobates > Dendrobates tinctorius. The sequence goes on from NW_027361706.1 coordinate 26,592,517, forward strand.
GCCCACCAAATCGGCCGAGTGGCCCCGCCCACCATATCGGGCCCCGAGTGGCCCCACCCACCATATCAGGCCCCTAGTGGCCCCACCCACCAAATCGGCTTCTGAGTGGCCCCACCCACCAAATCGACCCCCGAGTGGCCCCGCCCACTAAATCGACCCCCGAGTGGCCCCGCCCACCAAATCGGTCCCAGAGTGTTCACGCCCACCAAATTGGACCCAGAGGGGCTCCGCCCACAAAATCAGACCCTATGGGGCCCCACCCACAAAATCAGACCCTGAGGGGCCCCGGCCACAAAATCAGACCCTGAGGGGCCCCAACAAAATCAGACCCTGAGGGGCCCTGGTCACAAAATCGGACCCTGATGGGCCCCAGTCACAAAATCGGACCCTGAGGGGCCCCAACCACAAAATTGTACCCTGAGGGGCCCCGGCCACAAAATCGGACCATGAGGGGCCACACCCACAAAATCAGACCCTGAGGGGATCTGGCCACAAAATCAGACCCTGAGGGGCCCCGGCCACAAAATCGGACCCTGAGGGCCCCACCCACAAAATCGGACCCTGAGGGGCCACACCCACAAAATCAGAGCTTGAGGGATCCCTGCCAACAATTCAAACCCTGAGGAGCCCAGGCCAAGGAATCAGATCATGAGGGGCCCCACCCACCAAATCAGACCCTGAGGCCAAAGTGGCACCTGAGAGGCACTCACAGTTAAAACGGATCCTGAGTTGAAAGTCTTGCAGGGGCAGCAGGCAAGTCTCTCTTAAAGAGGCAGCCCGGGCACCATTTCAAACCACTATCTGTACTTCCTTCAGGAAATACACATCTAGTATTATTATTACTATTCAGTTGATTTCCGCAATTAATGCGGCCCGAACTGCTACACGCACAGACTCCGTTGAGGTGTCGTTTCGAAGCCAGCGTTCACGAGAGGTGTGCTAAGTATTTTTCGTGTCGATCAGATTTATAGTTTTTGTACAATTTGCATTTGAAAAAACATTTTCCTGTCATTGGAATGCACTGTCTCAATGCATTTCAAATGGAAAATTTTGCCATAGGGAAAACATGGGGCAGTCGTGAGGCGATTCAAATAGCAGTTAAGCTCATTGATATGCGCAGTCACACCCAGTTACTATGCCAACGCTACAAACTTTTCATGACCCCTTCAAGACAGAGTTTCTGGCAGATAATATCAGCTCTTAAAGCGAAACCCAGAGCACAAATGCAAATCTAGCTTCATCACATGACGCATGCCCCTGAGAGAGAATGTGCGCCAAAGTGGATTTAAAAGCCCAGTGCGCCAAACTGGCTCTTTAACGGCGACGCGCCTAAGTGATTCTTAAAGGGCCAGCGCGCCAAATCGAAAGCTGAGTGACCCCAGGCTCCAAATCGGAGGCTGATCGACCCTGGCCTCCAAACCGGACCCAGAGTGGCCCCGCCCACCAAATCGGACCCAGAGTGGCCCCGCCCACCAAATCGGACCCAGAGTGGCCCCGCCCACCAAATCGGACCCAGAGTGGCCCCGCCCACCAAATCGGACCCAGAGTGGCCCCGCCCACCAAATCGGACCCAGAGGTGCCCCGCCCACCAAATCGGACCCTGAGGGGCCCCGCCCATCAAATCGGACCCTGAGGGGCCCCACACCAAATCAGCTCCTGAGTGGCCCCACCCACAAAATCAGACCCTGAAGCCAAAGTGGCCCTTGAGAGGCACCCACAGTTAAAACGGATCCTGAGTTGAAAGTCTTGCAGTGGCAGCAGGCAAGTATCTCTTAAAGGGGTAGCCCGGGCACAATTTTCAAACCACTATCTGTACTTCCTTCGGATTACAACATTAATACTAGATGTGTATTTCCTGAACGCTGCTAACTTTTTCTTTTTATTCAGTTGATTTCCGCAATTAATGCGGCCCGAACCGCTACGCGCACAGACTCCGTTGAGGTGTCGTTTCGAAGCCAGCGTCCACGAGAGGTGTGCTAAGTATTTTTCGTGTCGATCGGATTTGTAGTTTTTGCGCAATTTGCATTTGAAAATTTTTTTTCCCGTCATTGGAATGCACTGTCTCCAATGCTTTTCAATGGGAAATGGCAAAACGTGCCGTGAGGCGATTAAAATGGCAGGTAAGCTCATTGATATGCGCAGGCACACCCAGTTACTATGCCAACGCCTACGAACGTCACATGACGCCCCGAGGACAGAGCTTCTACCACATAATATCAGCTCTTAAAGCGAAACCCACAGCACAAGTGCAAATCTAGCTTCATCACATGACACATGCCCCTGAGAGAGAATGTCCGCCAAAGTTGATTTAGAAGCCCTGTGAGCCAAACTAGCTCTTAAAGGGCCAACGCGCCAAAGTGATTGTTAAAGGGCCGACGCACCAAAATGAGTCTTAAAGGGCATACACGCCAAATCGGAGGCTGAGCCACCCCGGCCTCCAAATCGGAGGCTGATCAACCCCCGGCCTCCAAATTGGAGGCTGATCGACCCCGGCCTCCAAATCGGAGGCTGAGCCAACCCAGCCTCCAAATCGGAGGCTGAGCCACCCCGGCCTCCAAATCTGAGGCTGAGCCATCCCGGCCTCCAAATCGGAGGCTGAGCCACCCTGGCCTCCAAATCGGAGGCTGAGCCACCCCGGCCTCCAAATCGGAGGCTGAGCCACCCCGGCCTCCAAATCAGAGGCTGAGCCACCCCGGCCTCCAAATCGGAGGCTGAGCCACCCCGGCCTCCAAATCTGAGGCTGAGCCATCCCGGCCTCCAAATCGGAGGCTGAGCCACCCCGGCCTCCAAATCGGAGGCTGATTCACTCCGGCCTTCAAATCGGAGGCTGATCGACCCTGGCCTCCAAATCGGAGGCTGAGCCACCTCTGCCTCCAAGTCAGAGGCTGAGCCACCCCGGCCTCCAAATAGGAGGCTGCGCCACCCCGGCCTCCAAATCTGACGATGAGCCATCCCGGCCTCCAAATAGGAGGCTGAGCCACCCGGCCTCCAAATAGGAGGCTGAGCCACCTCGGCCTCCAAATCGGAGGCTGAGCAACCCCAGCCCGGGCACCATTTCAAACCACTATCTGTACTTCCTTCAGGAAATACACATCTAGTTATAGTGGTTTGAAAAAACCACTATATTGTAATCCGAACGCTGCTAACTTATTCTTCTTCTTATTATTATTATTATTAAGTTGATTTCCGCAATTAATGCGGCCCGAACCGCTACACGCACAGACTCCGTTGAGGTGTCGTTTCGAAGCCAGCGTCCATGAGAGGTGTGCTAAGTATTTTTCGTGTCGATCGGATTTGTAGTTTTTGCGCAATTTGCGTTTGAAATTTTTTTTTCCCGTCATTGGAATGCACTGTGTCAATGCTTTTCAATGGGAAGCTTAAAACGTGCCCTGAGGCGATTGAAATGGCAGTTGAGCTCATTGATATGCGCAGGCAGACCCAGTTACTATGCCAACGCCTACGAACGTCACATGACATCTCCAGAACAGAGCTTTTGCCACATAATATCAGCTCTTAAAGCTAAACCCACTGCACAAATGCAAATCTAGCTTCATCACATGACGCATGCCCCTGAGAGAGAATGTGTGCGCCAAAGTGGATTTAGAAGCCCAGTGAGCCACCCTGGCTCTTAAAGGGCCGACGCGCCAAATTGATTCTTAAAGAGCCGGCGCACCAAAATGAGTCTTAAAGGGCCGGCGCGCCAAATCGAAAGCTGAGTGACCCAAGGCTCCAAATCGGAGGCTGATAGACCCTGGCCTACAAAAAGGAGGCTGAGCAACCCTGGCATCCAAATCGGACCCAGAGTGGCCCCGCCCACGAAGTCGGACCCAGAGTGGCCTCGCCCACCAAATCAGACCCAGAGTGGCCCCGCCCACCAAATTGGACCCTGAGGAGCCCCACCCACAAAATCGGACCCAGAGTGGACCTGCCCACCAAAATGGACCCAGGGGGCTCCACCCACAAAATCAGACCCTAAGGGGCCCCACCCACAAAATCGGACCCTGAGTAGACCCGGCCACAAAATCGGACCCTGAGGGGCCCCGGCCACAAAATCGGACCCCGAGGGGCCCCGGCCACAAAATCGGACCCCGAGGGTCCCCGGCCACAAAATCGGACCCTGAGGGTCCCCGGCCACAAAATCGGACCCTGAGGGTCCCCGGCCACAAAATCGGACCCTGAGGGGCCCCGGCCACAAAATCGGACCCTGAGGGGCCCCGGCCACAAAATCGGACCCTGAGGGTCCCCGGCCACAAAATCGGACCCCGAGGGTCCCCGGCCACAAAATCGGACCCCGAGGGTCCCCGGCCACAAAATCGGACCCCGAGGGGCCCCGGCCACAAAATCGGACCCCGAGGGGCCCCGGCCACAAAATCGGACCCTCAGGGGCCCTGCCCACCAAATCGGACTCTAAGGGGCCCCACCCACAAAATAGGACCCTAAGGGGCCCCACTCTCAAAATCGGACCCTGAGTAGATCCGGCCACAAAATCAGACCCTGAGGGGCCCCAACCACAAAATCGGACCCTGAGGGGCCCAGGCCACAAAATCGAACCCTGAGGGGCCCCACCCTCAAAATCGGATCCTGAGGGGCCCAACCAACAAAATCGGACTCTGAGGGGCCCCACCCACAAAATCGGACCCTGAGGGGATCCGGCCACAAAATCGGACCCTGCGGGGCCCCACCCACAAAATCGGACCCTGCGGGGCCCCAACCACAAAATCGGACCCTGCGGGGCCCCGGCCACAAAATCGGACCCTGCGGGGCCCTGGCCACAAAATCGGACCCTGAGGGGCCCCGCCTACAAAATCGGACCCTGAGGGGATCCGGCCACAAAATCGGACCCTGAGGGGCCCCACCCACAAAATCGGACCCTGAGGGGCCCCACCCACAAAATCGGACCCTGAGGGGCCCCACCCACAAAATCGGACCCTGAGGGGCCCCACCCACAAAATCGGAGCCTGAGGGGCCCCACCCACAAAATCGGAGCCTGAGGGATCCCCGCCAAGGAATCAGATCCTGAGGCGCCCCACCCACCAAATCAGACCCTGAGGCCAAAGTGGCCCCTGAGAGGCACTCACAGTTAAAATGGATCCTGAGTTGAAAGTCTTGCAGAGGCAGCAGGCAAGTCTCTCTTAAAGGGGCAGCCCAGGCACCATTTCAAACCACTATCTGTACTTCCTTCAGGAAATACACATCTAGTATTATTATTATTAAGTTGATTTCCGCAATTAATGCGGCCCGAACCGCTACACGCACAGACTCCGTTGAGGTGTCGTTTCGAAGCCAGCGTCCATGAGAGGTGTGCTAAGTATTTTTCGTGTCGATCGGATTTGTAGTTTTTGCGCAATTTGCGTTTGAAATTTTTTTTCCCGTCATTGGAATGCACTGTCTCCAATGCTTTTCAATAGGAAATGGCAAAACGTGCCCTGAGGCGATTGAAATGACAGTTGAGCTCATTGATATGCGCAGGCAGACCCAGTTACTATGCCAACGCCTACGAACTTCACTTGAACCCCAGCACAGAGCCTCTGCCACATAATATCAGCTCTTAAAGCGAAACCCACAGCACAAATGCAAATCTAGCTTCATCACATGACACATGCCCCTGAGAGAGAATGTGTGCGCCAAAGTGGATTTAAAAGAAGCCCAGTCAGCCAAACTAGCTCTTAAAGGGCCAACGCTCCAAAGTGATTGTTAAAGGGCCAGCGCACCCAAATGATTCTTAAAGGGCCGACACACCAAATCGGAGACTGAGCCACCCCGGCCTCCTAATCGGACAATGAGCCACCCCGGCCTCCAAATGGGAGGCTGATCCACCCCGGCCTCCAAATCGGAGCCTGATCCACCCCGGCCTCCAAATCGGAGCCTGATCCACCCCGGCCTCCAAATCGGAGGCTGATCGACCCAGGCCTCCAAATCAGAGGCTGAGCCACCCCAGCCTCCAAATAGGAGGCTGAGCCACCCCGGCCTCCAAATCGGAGGCTGATCGACCCCGGCCTCCAAATCGGAGGCTGAGCCACCCCGGCCTCCAAATCGGAGGCTGAGCCACCCCGGCCTCCAAATCGGAGGCTGATCCACCCCGGCCTCCAAATCGGAGGCTGATCCACCCCGGCCTCCAAATCGGAGGCTGAGCCACCCCGGCCTCCAAATCGGAGGCTGATCGACCCCGGCCTCCAAATCGGAGGCTGATCCACCCCGGCCTCCAAATCGGAGGCTGAGCCACCCCGGCCTCCAAATCGGAGGCTGAGCCACCCCGGCCTCCAAATCGGAGGCTGATCCACCCCGGCCTCCAAATCGGAGGCTGAGCCACCCCGGCCTCCAAATCGGAGGCTGATCCACCCCGGCCTCCAAATCAGAGGCTGAGCCACCCCGGCCTCCAAATCGGAGGCTGAGCCACCCCGGCCTCCAAATCGGAGGCTGAGCCACCCTGGCCTCCAAATCGGAGGCTGAGCCACCCCGGCCTCCAAATCGGAGGCTGATCCACCCTGGCCTCCAAATCGGAGGCTGATTCACCCCGGCCTCCAAATCGGAGGCTGATCCACCCCGGCCTCCAAATCGGAGGCTGATCCACCCCGGCCTCCAAATCGGAGGCTGATCCACCCCGGCCTCCAAATCGGAGGCTGAGCCACCCCGGCCTCCAAATCGGAGGCTGATTCACTCCGGCCTTCAAATCGGAGGCTGATCGACCCTGGCCTCCAAATCGGAGGCTGAGCCACCTCTGCCTCCAAGTCAGAGGCTGAGCCACCCCGGCCTCCAAATAGGAGGCTGCGCCACCCCGGCCTCCAAATCTGACGATGAGCCATCCCGGCCTCCAAATAGGAGGCTGAGCCACCCGGCCTCCAAATAGGAGGCTGAGCCACCTCGGCCTCCAAATCGGAGGCTGAGCAACCCCAGCCCGGGCACCATTTCAAACCACTATCTGTACTTCCTTCAGGAAATACACATCTAGTTATAGTGGTTTGAAAAAACCACTATATTGTAATCCGAACGCTGCTAACTTATTCTTCTTCTTATTATTATTATTATTAAGTTGATTTCCGCAATTAATGCGGCCCGAACCGCTACACGCACAGACTCCGTTGAGGTGTCGTTTCGAAGCCAGCGTCCATGAGAGGTGTGCTAAGTATTTTTCGTGTCGATCGGATTTGTAGTTTTTGCGCAATTTGCGTTTGAAATTTTTTTTTCCCGTCATTGGAATGCACTGTGTCAATGCTTTTCAATGGGAAGCTTAAAACGTGCCCTGAGGCGATTGAAATGGCAGTTGAGCTCATTGATATGCGCAGGCAGACCCAGTTACTATGCCAACGCCTACGAACGTCACATGACATCTCCAGAACAGAGCTTTTGCCACATAATATCAGCTCTTAAAGCTAAACCCACTGCACAAATGCAAATCTAGCTTCATCACATGACGCATGCCCCTGAGAGAGAATGTGTGCGCCAAAGTGGATTTAGAAGCCCAGTGAGCCACCCTGGCTCTTAAAGGGCCGACGCGCCAAATTGATTCTTAAAGAGCCGGCGCACCAAAATGAGTCTTAAAGGGCCGGCGCGCCAAATCGAAAGCTGAGTGACCCAAGGCTCCAAATCGGAGGCTGATAGACCCTGGCCTACAAAAAGGAGGCTGAGCAACCCTGGCATCCAAATCGGACCCAGAGTGGCCCCGCCCACGAAGTCGGACCCAGAGTGGCCTCGCCCACCAAATCAGACCCAGAGTGGCCCCGCCCACCAAATTGGACCCTGAGGAGCCCCACCCACAAAATCGGACCCAGAGTGGACCTGCCCACCAAAATGGACCCAGGGGGCTCCACCCACAAAATCAGACCCTAAGGGGCCCCACCCACAAAATCGGACCCTGAGTAGACCCGGCCACAAAATCGGACCCTGAGGGGCCCCGGCCACAAAATCGGACCCCGAGGGGCCCCGGCCACAAAATCGGACCCCGAGGGTCCCCGGCCACAAAATCGGACCCTGAGGGTCCCCGGCCACAAAATCGGACCCTGAGGGGCCCCGGCCACAAAATCGGACCCTGAGGGGCCCCGGCCACAAAATCGGACCCTGAGGGTCCCCGGCCACAAAATCGGACCCCGAGGGTCCCCGGCCACAAAATCGGACCCCGAGGGGCCCCGGCCACAAAATCGGACCCCGAGGGGCCCCGGCCACAAAATCGGACCCCGAGGGGCCCCGGCCACAAAATCAGACCCCGAGGGGCCCCGGCCACAAAATCGGACCCCGAGGGGCCCCGGCCACAAAATCGGACCCTGAGGGGCCCTGCCCACCAAATCGGACTCTAAGGGGCCCCACCCACAAAATAGGACCCTAAGGGGCCCCACCCTCAAAATCGGACCCTGAGTAGATCCGGCCACAAAATCAGACCCTGAGGGGCCCCAACCACAAAATCGGACCCTGAGGGGCCCAGGCCACAAAATCGAACCCTGAGGGGCCCCACCCTCAAAATCGGATCCTGAGGGGCCCAACCAACAAAATCGGACTCTGAGGGGCCCCACCCACAAAATCGGACCCTGAGGGGATCCGGCCACAAAATCGGACCCTGCGGGGCCCCACCCACAAAATCGGACCCTGCGGGGCCCCAACCACAAAATCGTTCCCTGCGGGGCCCCGGCCACAAAATCGGACCCTGCGGGGCCCTGGCCACAAAATCGGACCCTGAGGGGCCCCGCCTACAAAATCGGACCCTGAGGGGATCCGGCCACAAAATCGGACCCTGAGGGGCCCCACCCACAAAATCGGACCCTGAGGGGCCCCACCCACAAAATCGGACCCTGAGGGGCCCCACCCACAAAATCGGACCCTGAGGGGCCCCACCCACAAAATCGGAGCCTGAGGGGCCCCACCCACAAAATCGGAGCCTGAGGGATCCCCGCCAAGGAATCAGATCCTGAGGCGCCCCACCCACCAAATCAGACCCTGAGGCCAAAGTGGCCCCTGAGAGGCACTCACAGTTAAAATGGATCCTGAGTTGAAAGTCTTGCAGAGGCAGCAGGCAAGTCTCTCTTAAAGGGGCAGCCCAGGCACCATTTCAAACCACTATCTGTACTTCCTTCAGGAAATACACATCTAGTATTATTATTATTAAGTTGATTTCCGCAATTAATGCGGCCCGAACCGCTACACGCACAGACTCCGTTGAGGTGTCGTTTCGAAGCCAGCGTCCATGAGAGGTGTGCTAAGTATTTTTCGTGTCGATCGGATTTGTAGTTTTTGCGCAATTTGCGTTTGAAATTTTTTTTTCCCGTCATTGGAATGCACTGTCTCCAATGCTTTTCAATAGGAAATGGCAAAACGTGCCCTGAGGCGATTGAAATGACAGTTGAGCTCATTGATATGCGCAGGCAGACCCAGTTACTATGCCAACGCCTACGAACTTCACTTGAACCCCAGCACAGAGCCTCTGCCACATAATATCAGCTCTTAAAGCGAAACCCACAGCACAAATGCAAATCTAGCTTCATCACATGACACATGCCCCTGAGAGAGAATGTGTGCGCCAAAGTGGATTTAAAAGAAGCCCAGTCAGCCAAACTAGCTCTTAAAGGGCCAACGCTCCAAAGTGATTGTTAAAGGGCCAGCGCACCCAAATGATTCTTAAAGGGCCGACACACCAAATCGGAGACTGAGCCACCCCGGCCTCCTAATCGGACAATGAGCCACCCCGGCCTCCAAATGGGAGGCTGATCCACCCCGGCCTCCAAATCGGAGCCTGATCCACCCCGGCCTCCAAATCGGAGCCTGATCCACCCCGGCCTCCAAATCGGAGGCTGATCGACCCAGGCCTCCAAATCAGAGGCTGAGCCACCCCAGCCTCCAAATAGGAGGCTGAGCCACCCCGGCCTCCAAATCGGAGGCTGATCGACCCCGGCCTCCAAATCGGAGGCTGAGCCACCCCGGCCTCCAAATCGGAGGCTGAGCCACCCCGGCCTCCAAATCGGAGGCTGATCCACCCCGGCCTCCAAATCGGAGGCTGATCCACCCCGGCCTCCAAATCGGAGGCTGAGCCACCCCGGCCTCCAAATCGGAGGCTGATCGACCCCGGCCTCCAAATCGGAGGCTGATCCTCCCCGGCCTCCAAATCGGAGGCTGAGCCACCCCGGCCTCCAAATCGGAGGCTGAGCCACCCCGGCCTCCAAATCGGAGGCTGATCCACCCCGGCCTCCAAATCGGAGGCTGAGCCACCCCGGCCTCCAAATCGGAGGCTGATCCACCCCGGCCTCCAAATCAGAGGCTGAGCCACCCCGGCCTCCAAATCGGAGGCTGAGCCACCCCGGCCTCCAAATCGGAGGCTGAGCCACCCCGGCCTCCAAATCGGAGGCTGAGCCACCCCGGCCTCCAAATCGGAGGCTGATCCACCCTGGCCTCCAAATCGGAGGCTGATTCACCCCGGCCTCCAAATCGGAGGCTGATCCACCCCGGCCTCCAAATCGGAGGCTGATCCACCCCGGCCTCCAAATCGGAGGCTGATCCACCCCGGCCTCCAAATCGGAAGCTGATCCACCCCGGCCTCCAAATCGGAGGCTGATCGACCCAGGCCTTCAAATAGGAGGCTGAGCCACCCCGGCCTCCAAATAGGAGGCTGAGCCACCCCGGCCTCCAAATAGGAGGCTGAGCCACCCCGGCCTCCAAATCGGAGGCTGATCGACCCCGGCCTCCAAATCGGAGGCTGAGCCACCCCGGCCTCCAAATCGGAGGCTGAGCCACCCCGGTCTCCAAATCGGAGGCTGAGCCACCCCGGCCTCCAAATCGGAGGCTGATCGACCCCGTCCTCCAAATCGGAGGCTGAGCCACCCCGGCCTCCAAATCGGAGGCTGATCCACCCCGGCCTCCAAATCGGAGGCTGATCCACCCCGGCCTCCAAATCGGAGGCTGAGCCACCCCGGCCTCCAAATCGGAGGCTGAGCCACCCCAGCCTCCAAATCGGAGGCTGAGCCACCCCGGCCTCCAAATCGGAGGCTGAGCCACCCCGGCCTCCAAATCTGAGGCTGAGCCACCCCGGCCTCCAAATCGGAGTCTCATCGACCCCGGCCTCCAAATCAGAGGCTTTTTGACCTCGGCCTCCAAATCGGAAGCTCAACGACCCCGGCCTCCAAATTGGAGGCTGAGCGACCCCAGCCTCCAAATCTTACCCAGAATGGCCCCGCCCACCAAATCGGACCCTGTGGGGCCCCGCCCACCAAATCGGACCCTGAGAGGCCCCGCCCACCAAATTGGACCCAGAGTGGTCCCGCCCACCAAATTGGACCCAGAGTGGTCCCGCCCACCAAATTGGACCCAGAGGGGCTCCGCCCACAAAATCAGACCCAGAGGGGCCCCTGCCACAATATCAGACCCTGAGGGGCCGCGGCCACAAAATCGGACCCTGATGGGCCCCAGTCACAAAATTGGACCCTGATAGGCCCCGGCCACAAAATTGGACCCTGAGGGGCCCCAACCACAAAATCGGACCCTGAGGGGACCCAACCACAAAATCGGACCCTGAGAGGCCCCGCCCACCAAATTGGACCCAGAGTGGTCCCGCCCACCAAATTGGACCCAGAGGGGCCCCACCCACAAAATCGGACCCAGAGGGGCCCCTGCCACAAAATCGGACCCTGAGGGGCCACGGCCACAAAATCAGACCCTGAGGGGCTGCGGCCACAAAATCGGACCCTGAGGGGCCCCAACCACAAAATCGGACCCTGAGGGGACCCAACCACAAAATCGGACCCTGAGGGGCCCCTGACACAAAATCGGACCCTGAGGGGCCTCGGCCACAAAATCGGACCAGGAGGGGCCCAACCCACAAAATCGGACCCTGAGGGGACCTGCCCACCAAATTGGACCCTGAGGGGCCCCGCCCACCAAATCGGACCCTGAGAGGTCCCACCCACAAAATCGGACCCTGACGGGCCCCGGCCACAAAATCGGACCCTGAGGGGCCCCACCTGCAAAATTGGACCCTGAGGGGTTCCGGCCACAAAAATCGGATCCTGATTGGCCCCGGCCACAAAATCGGACCCTGAGGGGCCCCAGCCACAAAATCGGACCTTGAGGGGCCCCACCCACCAAATCAGACCCTGAGGGGCCCCGGCCACCAAATCGGACCCTGAGTGGCCCCGGCCACAAAATCGGACCCCGAGAGGCCCCACCCAAAAAAATCGGACCCTGAGGGGCCCCACCCACAAAATCAGGCCCTGAGGGGCCCCACCCACAAAATCAGACCATGAGGCCAAAGTGGCCCCTGAGAGGCACCCACAGTTAAATCGTATCCTGAGTTGAAAGTCTTGCAGGAGCAGCAGGCAAGTCTCTCTTAAAGGGGCAGCCCGGGCACCATTTCAAACCACTATCTGTACTTCCTTCAGGAAATACACATCTAGTATTAATGTTGTAATCCGAACGCTGCTAACTTATTCTTATTATTCAGTTGATTTCCGCAATTAATGCGGTCCAAATCGCTACACGCACAGACTCCGTTGAGGTGTCGTTTCGAAGCCAGCGTCCATGAGAGGTGTGCTAAGTAATTTTCGTGTCGATCGGATTTGTAGTTTTTGCGCAATTTGCGTTTGAAAAAACATTTTCCTCAATGCAATTCAATGGGGAAATGTTGCCACAGACAAAACATGCCCTGAGGCGATTGAAATGGCAGTTATGCTCATTGATATGCGTAAGCACACCCAGTTACTATGCCAACGCCTACGAACGTCAAATGACCTTTCCAGTACACAGTTTCTGGCAGATAATTTCTGCACTTAAAGCGAAACCCACAGCACAAATGCAAATCTAGCTTCATCACATGATGCATGCCCCTGAGAATGTGCGCCAAAGTGGATTTAGAAGCCCAGTGCGCCAAACTGGCTCTTAAAGGGCTGACGCGCCAAAGTGATTCTTATGGGGCCGGCGTACCGAAATAAGTCTTAAAGGGCCTGCGTGCTAAATCGAAAGCTGAGTGACCCCAGGCTCCAAATCGGAGGCTGAGCCACCCCGGCCTCCAAATCGGACCCTGAGGGGCCCCACCCACCAAATCAGACCCTGAGGTGCTCCGCCCACCAAATCGGACCCTGAGGGGCCCCAGCCACAAAATTGGACCCTGAGGGGCCCCACCCACAAAATCGGACCCTGAGGGGCCCCGCCCACCAAATTAGACCCTGAGGGGCCCCACCCTCAAAATCAGACCCTGAGGGGCCACAGCCACAAAATCAGACCATGAGGGGCCCCAGCCACAAAATCGAACCCAGAGGGACCTCAGTCACAGAATCAGACCCCAAGGGGCCACGGCCACAAAATCGGACCCTGAGGGGCCCCACCCACAAAATCAGACCCTGAGGGACCCCAGCCGCAAAATCAGACCCTGAGGGGCCACAGCCACAAAATCAGACCCTGAGGGGCCCCACCCACAAAATCAGACCCTGAGGGGCCCCAGCCACAAAATCAGACCCTGAGGGGCCCCACCCTCAAAATCGGACCCTGAGAGGCCCCGCCCACCAAATTAGACCCTGAGGGGCCCCACCCTCAAAATCAGACCCTGAGGGGCCACAGCCACAAAATCAGACCATGAGGGGCCCCAGCCACAAAATCGGACCCTGAGGGGCCCCACCCACAAAATCGGACCCTAATGGGCCCCACCCACAAAATCAGACCCTAATGGGCCCCACCCACAAAATCAGACCCTGAGGGACCCCAGACACAAAATCGGACCCTAAGGGGCCCCGGCCACAAAATCGGACCCTGAGGGGCCCCACCCGCAAAATCGGACCCTAAGGGGCCCCACCCGCAAAATCGGACCCTGAGGGGCTCCACCCGCAAAATCAGACCCTGAGGGGCCCCGGCCCCGGCCCCAAAAATCGGACCATGAGGGGCCCCAACCACAAAATCGGACCCCGAGGGGCCCCAACCACAAAATCAGACCCTGAGAGGCACCGGCTACAAAATCGGATCCGGAGGGGCCCCGGACACAAAATTGGACCCTGAGGGGCCCCGGCCACAAAGTCGGACCCTGAGGGGCCCAACCCATAAAATCAGACTCAGTGTCCCCGCCCACCAAATTGGACCCTGAATGGCCCCGTCCACCAAATCGGACCCTGAGGGGCCCCGCTCACCAAATCGGACCCTGAGGGGCCCCGCCCACCAAATGGGACCCTGAGGGGCCCCGCCCACCAAATGGGACCCTGAGGGGCCCCGCCCACCTAATGGGACCCTGAGGGGCCCCGCCCACCAAATCGAATTCTGAAAGGCCCCAACCACAAAATCGGACCCTGAGGGGCCCCACTCACAAAATCGGACCCTGAGGGTCCCTGCTGACCAAATCGGACCTAGAGTGGCCCCACCCACCAAATCAGACCTAGAGTGGCCCCGCCCACCAAATCAGACCTAGAGTGGCCCCGCTCACCAAATCGGACCCCGAGGGGCCCCGCCCACCAAATCGGACCCCGAGGGGCCCTGCCCACCAAATCGGACCCCGAGGGATCCCGCCCACCATATCGGACCCTGAGGGGCCCCAACCACAAAATCGGACCCTGACGGGCCCCGGCCACAAAATCGGACCCTAACGGGCCCCGGCCACAAAATCGGACCCTGACGGGCCCCGGCCACAAAATCGGACCCTGAGGGTCCCTGCTGACCAAATTGAACTCTGAGGGGCCCCGCCCACCAAATCGGACCCAGAGTGGCCCGCCCACCAAATCAGACCTAGAGTGGCCCCGCTCACCAAATCGGACCCCGAGGGGCCCCACCCACCAAATCGGACCCCGAGGGGCCCCGCCCACCAAATCGGACCCCAAGGGGCCCCGCCCACCAAATCGGACCCCGAGGGATCCCGCCCACCATATCGGACCCCGAGGGTCCCCGCCAACCAAATTGGACCCTGAAGGGCCCCGCCCACCAAATCGGACTCTGATAGATCCCGCCCACCAAATCAGACCCTGAGGGGCCCCACCCACCAAATCGGACCCCGAGGGGCCCCACCCACCAAATCGGACCCTGAGGGGCCCCACCCACAAAATCGGACCCTGAGGGGATCCAGCCACAAAATCAGACCCTGAGTCTTAAAGGGCCGACACGCCAAATCGGAGACTGAGCCACCCCGGCCTCCAAATCGGAGGCTGAGCCACCCCGGCCTCCAAATCGGACAATGAGCCACCCCGGCCTCCAAATCGGAGGCTGATCCACCCCGGCCTCCAAATCGGAGCCTGATCCACCCCGGCCTCCAAATCGGAGGCTGATCCACCCCGGCCTCCAAATCGGAGCCTGATCCACCCCGGCCTCCAAATCGGAGGCTGATCCACCCCGGCCTCCAAATAAGAGGCTGAGCCACCCCGGCCTCCAAATCAGAGGCTGAGCCACCCCGGCCTCCGATTTGGAGGCTGAGCCACCCCGGCCTCCAAATAGGAGGCTGAGCCACCCCGGCCTCCAAATAGGAGGCTGAGCCACCCCGGCCTCCAAATAGGAGGCTGAGCCACCCCGGCCTCCAAATCTTACCCAGAGTGGCCCCACCCACCAAATCGGACCCAGAGTGGTCCCGCCCACCAAATTGGACCCAGAGGGGCTCCGCCCACAAAATCAGACCCAGAGGGGCCCCTGCCACAAAATCAGACCCTGAGGGGCCCCTGCCACAAAATCGGACCCTGAGGGGCCGCGGCCACAAAATCGGACCCTGATGGGCCCCGGCCACAAAATCGGACCCTGATGGGCCCCGGTCACAAAATCGGACCCTGATGGGCCCCGGTCACAAAATCGGACCCTGAGGGGCCCCAACTACAAAATCGGACCCTGAGGGGACCCAACCACAAAATCGGACCCTGAGAGGCCCCGCCCACCAAATTGGACCCAGAGTGGTCCCGCCCACCAAATTGGACCCAGAGGGGCCCCACCCACAAAATCGGACCCAGAGGGGCCCCTGCCACAAAATCGGACCCTGAGGGGCCGCGGCCACAAAATCGGACCCTGAGGGGCCGCGGCCACAAAATCGGACCCTGAGGGGCCCCAACCACAAAATTGGACCCTGAGGGGACCCAACCACAAAATCGGACCCTGAGGGGCCCCGGACACAAAATCGGACCCTGAGGGGCCCCGGCCACAAAATCGGACCCTGAGGGGCCCAGCCCACAAAATCGGACCCTGAGGGGCCCTGCCCATCAAATTGGACCCTGAGGGGCCCCGCCCACCAAATCGGACCCTCACGGGCCACATCGACTATATTGTAATCCGAACGCTGCTAACTTATTCTTCTTATTATTATTAAGTTGATTTCCGCAATTAATACAGCCCGAACCGCTACACGCACAGACGCCGTTGAGGTGTTGTTTCGAAGCCAGCGTCCACGAGAAGTGTGCTAAGTATTTTTCGTGTCGATCGGATTTGTAGTTTTTGCGCAATTTGCATTTGAAAATTATTTTTCCCGTCATTGGAATGCACTGGCTCCAATGCTTTTCAATGGGTAATGGCAAAACGTGCCCTGAGGCGATTGAAATGGCAGTTGAGCTCATTGATATGCGCAGGCAGACCCAGTTACTATGCCAACGCCTACGAACGTCACATGACATCCCAAGGACAGAGATTCTGCCACATAATATCAGCTCTTAAAGTGAAACCCACAGCACAAATGCAAATCTAGCTTCATCACATGACACATGCCCCTGAGATAGAATGTGCGACAAAGTGGATTTAGAAACCCAGTGAGCCACCCTGGCTCTTAAAGGGCCGACGTGCCACAGTGATTCTTAAAGGGCCAGCGCACCGAAATGAGTCTTAAAGGGCCGGCGCGCCAAATCGAAAGCTGAGTGACCCCAGCCTCCAAATCGGAGGCTGAGCCACCCCGGCCTCCAAATCGGAGGCTGAACCACCCCGGCCTCCAAATCGGAGGTTGAGCCACCCTGGCCTCCAAATCGGACCCAGTGTGGCCCCGCTCAAAAAATCAGACCCAGAGTAGCACAGCCCACCAAATCGGATCCTGAGGGGCCCCGCCCACCAAATCAGACTCCGATTGGCCGCGCCCACCAAATCGGACCCTGAAGGGCCCCGCCCACCAAATCGGACCCTGAGGGGCCCCGCCCACCAAATCGGAACCTGAGGAGCCCCGCCCACCAAATCGGACCCAGATTGACCCCGCCCACCAAATCGGACCCCGAGGAGCCCCACCCACCAAATCGGACCCAGATTGACCCCACCCACCAAATCAGACCCTGAAGGGCCCCGCCCACCAAATCGGACCCAGAGGTGCCCCGCCCACCAAATCGGACCCTGAAGGGCCCCGCCCACCAAATCGGACCCAGAGGGGCCCCGCCCACCAAATCGGACCCAGAGGGGCCCCGCCCACCAAATCGGACCATGAGGGGCCCCGCCCACCAAATCAGACCATGAAGGGCACTGCCCACTAAATCGGACCATGAGGGGCACCGCCCACCAAAATGGACCCAGGGGGCTCAACCCACAAAATCAGACCCTAAGGGGCCCCACCCACAAAATCGGACCCTGAGTGGGCCCGGCCACAAAATCAGACCCTGAGGGGCCCCAACCACAAAATCGGACCCTGAGAGACCCCGGCCACAAAATCGAACCTAGAGGGGCCCCAGTCACAAAATCAGACCCTAAGGGGCCCAGGTCACGAAATCGGACCCTGAGGGGCCCCACCCACAAAATCAGACCCTGAGGGGCCCCGCCCACCAAATTAGACCCTGAGGGGCCCCACCCTTAAAATCAGACCCTGAGGGGCCCCAGCCACAAAATCAGACCCTGAGGGGCCCCAGCCACAAAATCGGACTCTGAGGGGCCCCACCCACCAAATCGGACCCTCAGGGGCCCCGCCCACAAAATCGGACCCTGAGGGGCCCCGCCCTCAAAATCGGACCCTGAGAGGCCCCGCCCACCAAATCAGACCTTGAGGGGCCCCGCCAACCATATCGGACTCTGAGGGGCCCCACCCACAAAATCGGACCCTGAGGGCCCCCAACCACAAAATAGGACCATAAGGGGCCCCGCCCTCAAAATCGGACCCTGAGTAGACCTGGCCACAAAATCAGACCCTAAGGGGCCCTAACCACAAAATCGGACCCTGAGGGGCCCCGGCCACAAAATCGAACCCTGAGGGGCCCCACCCACAAAATCGGAACCTGAAGGGCCCCGGCCACAAAATCGGAACCTGAGGGGCCCCGGCCACAAAATCGGACCCTGAGCAGCCCAACCACAAAATCGGACCCTAAGGGGCCCCGGCCACAAAATCGGACCCTGAGGGCCCCCAACCACAAAACCAGACTCTGAGGGGCCCCAACTACAAAATCGGACCCTGAGGGGCCCCAACCACAAAATCGGACCCTGAGGGGCCCCGGCCACAAAATCAGACCCTGAGAGACCCCGGCCACAAAATCGAACCCTGAGGGGCCCTACCCACAAAATTGGACCCTGAGGGGCCCCGCCCACCAAATCGGACCCTGAGGGTCCTCGCCCACAAAATCGGACCCTGATGGGCCCCACCCTCAAAATCGGACCCTGAGGGGCCCCGTCCACCAAATCGGACCCTGAGGGGCCCCGCGAACCAAATCGGACTCTGAGGGGCCCCACCCACAAAATCAGACCCTGAGGGTCCCCACCCACAAAATCAGACCCTGAGGGGCCCCACCCTCAAAATTGGACCCTGAGTGGCCCAACCAACAAAATCGGGCCCTGAAGGGCCCTGGCCACAAAATCGTACCATGAGGGGCCCCGGCCACAAAATCAGACCCTGAGGGGTCCCGGCCACAAAATCAGGCCCTGAGGGGCCCCACCCACAAAATCAGACCCTGAGGGGCCCCGGCCTTAAAATCAGACCCTGAGGGGCCCCGGCCATAAAATCGGACCCTGAGGGGCCCCACCCACAAAATCGGACCCTGAGGGGCCCCACCCACAAAATCGTACCCTGAGGGGCCCCACCCACAAAATCAGACCATGAGGGGCCCCACCCACAAAATCGGACGGACCCTGAGGGGCCCCACCCATAAAATCGGACCCTGAGGGGCCCCAGCCATAAAATCGGACCCTGAGGGGCCCCACCCACAAAATCGGACCCTGAGGGGCCACACCCACAAAATCAGACCCTGAGAGGCCACACCCAAAAAATCAGACCCTGAGGGGCCCCACCCACAAAATTGGACCCTGAGGAATCCCGGCCACTAATTCAAATCCTGAGGAGCCCAGGCCACCGAATCGGATCCTGAGGGGCCCCACCCACCAAATCAGACCCTGAGGCCAAAGTGGTCCCTGAGAGGCACCCACATTTAAAACGGATCCTGAGTTGAAAGTCTTGCAGGGGCAGCAGCCAAGTCTCTCTTAAAGGGGCAGCCCAGGCACCATTTCAAACCACTATCTGTACTTCCTTCAGGAAATACACATCTAGTATTAATGTTGTAATCCGACCGCTGCTAACTCATTCTTATTATTCAGTTGATTTCCGCAATTAATGCGGCCCGAACCGCTACACGCACAGACTCCCTTGAGGTGTCATTTCGAAGCCAGCGTCCACGAGAGGTGTGCTAAGTAATTTTCGTGTCGATTGGATTTGTAGTTTTTGCGCAATTTGCATTAGAAAATTTTTTTCCCCGTCTTTTGAATGTATTGTCTCAATGCTTTTCCATGGGGAAATTTTGCCTTAGAGAAAATATGCCCTGAGGCGATTCAAATGGCAGTTTAGCTCATTGATATGCGCAGGCAGACCCAGTTACTATGCCAACGCCAAAGAACTTCACATGACCCCCTCAGGACACAGTTTCTGGCGATAATATCAGCTCTTAAAGCGAAACCCACAGCACAAATGCAAATCTAGCTTCATCACATGACGCGTGCCCCTGAGAGAGAATGTACGCCAAAGTGAATTTAGAAGCCCAGTGCGCCAAACTAGCTCTTAAACAGCCAACACGCCTAAGTGAATCTTAAAGGGCTGGCACACCAGAATGAGCCTTAAAGGGCCGGCGCGCCAAATCGAATGCTGAGTGACCCCAGGCTCCAAATCGGAGGCTGATCAACCCTGGCCTACAAATCGGAGGCTGAGCTACCCAGGCCAACAAATCGGCCCCGGAGTGGCCCCGCCCACCAAATCGGACCCAGAGAGGCAACGCCCACCAAATTGGACCTGAGGGGCCCCGCTCACCAAATCAGACCCAGAGTGGCCCCGCCTACCAAATTGTACCCTGAAGGGCCCCGCCCATCAAATTGGACCCAGAGTGGCCCCGCCCACCACATCAGACCCTGAGGGGTCCCACCCACCAAATCTGACCCCAAGGGGCCCCGCCCACCTAATCAGACCCAGAGTGGCCCCGCCCACCAAATCAGGCCATGAGGGGCGCCGCCCACCAAATCAGACCCTCATGGGCCCCGCCTGCCAAATCATACCCTGAAGAGTCCCGCTCACCAAATCGGACCCTGAGAGGCCCCATCTACCAAATCGGAACCAGAGGAGCCCCGCCCACGAAATTGGACATGTGGGGCCCCACTCACCAAATCGGACCCTGTGGGGCCCCGCCCACCAAATTGGACCCAGAGTGGCCCCTCCCACCAAATCAGACCCTGTGAGGCCCCGCCCATCAAATCGGACCCTGAGGAGCCCCGGCCACAAAATCGGACCCTGAGGGGCCCCGGCCACAAAATCAGACCCTGAGGGGCCCCACCCGCAAAATCGGACCCTGAGGGGCC
The DNA here is from genome assembly GCF_039654945.1 of Dendrobates tinctorius. Lineage (NCBI taxonomy): Eukaryota > Metazoa > Chordata > Amphibia > Anura > Dendrobatidae > Dendrobates > Dendrobates tinctorius. Next base: position 26,613,163 of record NW_027361706.1, read on the forward strand.
CCACCCGCAAAATCGGACCCTGAGGGGCCCCACCCGCAAAATCGGACCCTGAGGGGCCCCACCCACAAAATCGGACCCTGAGGGGCCCCACCTGCAAAATCAGACCCTGAGGGGCCCCGGCCGCAAAATCGGACCCTGAGGGGCCCCGGCCACAAAATCGGACCCTGAGGGGCCCCGGCCACAAAATCGGACCATAAGGGGCCCCACCCACAAAATCGGACCCTGAGGGGCCCCACCCACAAAATCGGACCCTGAGGGGCCCCACCCACAAAATCAGACCCTGAGAGATCTCGGCGAGCAATTCAAGCCCTGAGGAGCCCAGGCCACCGAAACGGATCCTGAGGGGCCCCACCCACCAAATCAGACCCTGAGGCCAAAGTGGCCCCTGAGAGGCACCCACAGTTAAAATGGATCCTGAATTGAAAGTCTTGCAGGGGCAGCAGGCAAGTCTCTCTTAAAGGGGCAGCCCGGGCACCATTTCAAACCACTATCTGTACTTCCTTCAGGAAATACACATCTAGTATTAATGTTGTAATCCGAACGCTGCCAACTTTTTCTTTTTATTCAGTTGATTTCCGCAATTAATGCGGCCCGAACCGCTACATGCACAGACTCCGTTGAGGTGTTGTTTCGAAGCCAGCGTCCACGAGAGGTGTGCTAAGTATTTTTCGTGTCGATCGGATTTGTAGTTTTTGCACAATTTGCGTTTGAAAATTTTTTTTCCCATCAATTTAATGCATGTCTCAATGCTTTTCAATGGGCAACTTAACACGTGCCCTGAGGCAATTCAAATGGCAGTAAAGCTCATTGATATGCGCAGGCACACCCATTTACTATGCCAACGCGTACGAACATCACATGACGCCCCCAGGACAGAGCTTCTGCCACATAATATCAGCTCTTAAAGTGAAACCCACAGCACAAATGCAAATCTAGCCTCATCACATGAAGCATGCCCCTGAGAGAGAATGTGCGCCAAAGTGCATTTAGAAGCCCAGTGAGCCACCCTGTCTCTAAAATGGCCGACGCGCCAAAGTGATTTTTAAAGGGCCAGCGCGCCAAATCGAAAACTGAGTGACCCCAGGCTCCAAATCGGAGGCTTAGCCACCCCGGCCTCCAAATTGGAGGCTGATCGACCCTGGCCTCCAAATTGGACCCAGCGTGGCCCCGCTCAAGAAATCGGACCCAGAGGGACTCCGCTCACCAAATCAGACCCAGAGGGGCTCCGCTCACCAAATCGGACCCAGAGTAGCCCCGCCCACCAAATCGGCCCCCCGAGTGGCCCCGCCCACCAAATAGGCCTCAGAGTGGCCCCGCCCACCAAATTGGCCCCCGAGTGGACCCGCCCACCAAATCGCCCTGAGTGGCCCCGCCCACCAAATCGGCCCCCGAGTGGCCCCGCCCAACAAACCGCCCGAGTGGCCCCGCCCACCAAATCGCCTGAGTGGCCCCGCCCACCATATCGGGCCCCGAGTGGCCCCACCCACCATATCAGGCCCCTAGTGGCCCCACCCACCAAATCGGCTTCTGAGTGGCCCCGCCCACCAAATCGACCCCCGAGTGGCCCCGCCCACTAAATCGACCCCCGAGTGGCCCCGCCCACCAAATCGGTCCCAGAGTGTTCACGCCCACCAAATTGGACCCAGAGGGGCTCCGCCCACAAAATCAGACCCTATGGGGCCCCACCCACAAAATCAGACCCTGAGGGGCCCCGGCCACAAAATCAGACCCTGAGGGGCCCCAACAAAATCAGACCCTGAGGGGCCCTGGTCACAAAATCGGACCCTGATGGGCCCCAGTCACAAAATCGGACCCTGAGGGGCCCCAACCACAAAATTGTACCCTGAGGGGCCCCGGCCACAAAATCGGACCATGAGGGGCCACACCCACAAAATCAGACCCTGAGGGGATCTGGCCACAAAATCAGACCCTGAGGGGCCCCGGCCACAAAATCGGACCCTGAGGGCCCCACCCACAAAATCGGACCCTGAGGGGCCACACCCACAAAATCAGAGCTTGAGGGATCCCTGCCAACAATTCAAACCCTGAGGAGCCCAGGCCAAGGAATCAGATCATGAGGGGCCCCACCCACCAAATCAGACCCTGAGGCCAAAGTGGCACCTGAGAGGCACTCACAGTTAAAACGGATCCTGAGTTGAAAGTCTTGCAGGGGCAGCAGGCAAGTCTCTCTTAAAGAGGCAGCCCGGGCACCATTTCAAACCACTATCTGTACTTCCTTCAGGAAATACACATCTAGTTTATATTTGTTCTTTATTAAAATGTGTGAAGAAGAGGTATTAATCAAATGTGATGATGTAGTCAGGATCAAAAACACTTTTTCCCCCTTAATACCGAAAAATATTGTTTCATGAAATAATTCATTTATCAAAACCAAAATGAAAATAATTAATTTATAAATTGTGTGAATTTATACTTGCTTATACCATTATTTGTCTGAAGATGTGTGACCATTAAAATTAATTTGAATATCATAAAATTATCCTTTGGAAAAATTAATTTAAGTGTAGATTTTCTTCATAAACCATTTTGATGTGCGATTGCACTTATCCACAATTAACTAAATCAAAAAATAATAATTACTATAGAAATATAGAAATATATGTTGTGTAGAAATATTTCATTATGTATCTTAATATTCTAATAATTTAACTGATTTGCATATTTCTCCTAAAGACAGTTTTTTTTTTTTTTTTTTCTTGCATTCAGAATCCTGAGGCCTCACATACAACAAACGTATCACATCACTCCTAAGCAGCTGCTCATACACGCATCTGTCACTGTCATTCAGACTGTGTCACATATAAATTTAAACCAAATTACCCCACATACAGAGGTATGATGAATACACATATTTTAACCCAAATTATCCTAATTATCAATGCATTGTAAACTATTCAAATAGAAATAGAAAGAAATAGCCAGCTCACCAGAGATCAAGCGCAGAAACTCGGAGCTCCGTGCGGACCAACGTCATAGACCATAGACGTTGGCTTTGACAAAGACTGTCTGGTCGAAACGCGTAGCCTGTCATCTCTATTGTGTTGTGGTTACATGGAGAGTCTTCGCCATTGTTTGTTTTAATGGTTTTTCATTAAAGAAGATTTTAATAGCAGCTGGAGCAGAACTTTCCTTCTATTGTAAACTATTACATTTAGTATCTTAATATTTCTTTGTATATTCCCCAAATACACATGACATAAATATATGTTGTATAGCTATACTTGACATTTAGGCCTGGAAAAAAATTCCATTGGTTTGCAAAAGCTAAGACTCCTTAAAACATCCTTTTCCCTAAGGCTGTAGGCATTACAGCACTAAAACCAGGGACATAGTATACTGGTATACCTATTATTAGAATAAGGTTCAAATTTCACATGCTTTGGTAGTCATTCAAGCCATGCAGTAAAGGCATACACAGAACACTTTTAAAATGCAGTTAGCTATTTCCTTTTAAGTGTTAAATATATAAAATCATGCAATTATTGCAACTTCCTGAGTAAATAAAGGCATAAATCCTTGTAAGAGACTTTTTCCGATTAAGTCCTGCTTTGAAATGAAAATTCTAAGGAAAAATAAAAGAGAAGGTTAATATCATATTCATAATTCTAAATTTTATTACTGGAGTAGATTTTAATTTTCACTAAAAAATACAGTTCTACAATCTCTACTTCTACAAACACTCTCTATATATACTGTATGAATATGTATATCTACAAAACTCTAGAACTACAGAATTATACTCTATATAATAATTACATATAACTGACTAATACATTGTATAACACTTTTACACAACATATAATTACTTTTTTAGCCAATTCCTACACCCACTCTTTCCCTGTAAAAAATGTCTTTAAATATTCTTGCTACTTTGAAGTCAACAGATTTTCTGAGCTGCTCAGATGAACCCTTCAGCTCAAAGTCAATGATGTCACTCACCACCTGCTTCTGTCTGTCAAATTCAGCCATCTTTGCTACAGAAAGGGCTTAAACTGTGAAGTTTTTTCGGTGGTCCTTTGCATCATTCCATAAGGCTTATAACAAATATGTAATTTTAGAAGGCTTTGCTAATACAGGCTTCTGATAAAGTTTTGCTCTGCCTGTCTTCACAAAATTAGCACAATTTACTTTCCTTTCACGATTCTCGTGTTTTCTGGCAAAATCAAGGGATTGCGCACATTCAAATAAAGAATCTTTTTGTGACGCAATAACACAAGATGCAGGATTTAAAAACCAAAATTTGTTTACAAAACTCTTTATGAGGGACTGTGTTTTGACATTCTCACTCAGCATTTTGTACAGACGTTCATATATGGACATGAAAGTGTAGGTACATTCCTTCCGACCAATCCTTAATTTTTGAAGAATATCAATATCTGGATAATTTTCATTTGATGAACAAAAAATCAGAATTTTTAATCTGTCTTTATCACTTAAGTTCTCATGTTTTTCACCAGATATCTTTAAAGATAATCTCCTAGCAAAGTTTACAGGGATCCACATTTTGAACAACTGATTCTTCTCCTCATTAGATAAATCAAATTTGTCAACACAGCTTTCAAAAACCTCAGAGTTTCTACAAACATGGATTTTGTTATCATATGCAGGAATGATTTTGCATATTTTTATCAAATTTTTCCTTACTTTACTTCGGATTTGGGCCTGTGAGTCGTCTATTTTTAGTGGTCCGTCTTTCCCTTGTACGTCATCTACGTCAGTTCTGAAGTCTCCTCCTACTTCTCCATCTTGTTCCACGTCTGCAAGGTCACCTTGAATGGCTGCTGCTACTTGTAACTGTTTCTCTACATTACAGTGAATCTCGGGAATATCACTATCCTCTACACAATCATTTTTGGATTTCTCTGACACAGATCTATGAAATATATGTACCATCTGTAGAATATTTTTTTAATTTATCTCTTTCTCTGTTGAAAAGCTTAGAATCTATCTTCTGATTTTCCATTTCACACTCTGCATATAAGCTAAGCCATAATACTTCTGAATTAGACTTGTCTACAGACTTAAATTTCAATTTACTCTGCTTAGAAAAACAATTAATGACATCCATTTCTTACCTTGAAATGTCTCAGCTTGTTCCTTTGATGGACAACGCTGGTCTCTTGTCTTCACACGTCTGGCTTCAGCACATCTGGCACTTGTAATACTTCTCAATCCATGTGGCAATTCTTAGTCCTCACTTCTAGGTTGTGAGTAGTGGAGTTCCTGATAACTTGCACATATGACTGATGTTAGCAAAGTTCAATCCCCCTTTTGGGCAAGTTGAGGGAAATCCGCAAAAAAGAACAAAAATTCAGATCTGGCTGGCTCTCCAATGTAAAAAAATGCGTATTCTTGTAAAATACTTAGGACTAGTTACCAGATAAAAATGTAGTGGTTTATTTGGATTCTTCCATCAAAGAAAAGATTATTACAGAAAAACATAAAAATAGGTGCATGATTATAAATAGATTGTCCATTAGTTCATAGCTAAGCTTGTAACCTTCTTTCCTGGAACTCTGAAAAGACATGTGTCCTGTAGTGCGTAGCTTCTCTGGATGTGAGTTGGATTAACATACCAGCTATCCGTAATGTCATGGCCTAGCACAGATGACTCCTCGAATGTGTCTCATGGTGATAGGGAAGGAGAGAGAGCGACCTCTACAATGAGCCATGAATTATATACGTCTCTTAAAGCATGTGATCTCGGTATATATGGAGTTGTCCTGTACCATGAGCCAAGCTTACAAAAATAGCCTATGTCGTGTCAGCTAAAGCAATGTACAGAACTGAGTCTTATAAGAAATTAACGGATTATTAATATTTAACAGGCAGCAACGGTACAAAAATCAGCAGACAGTAGCAGAGTCAGATTCGGGCCAAAGTCAGAGTCATAAACCAGGAGGGCGGCAGAAGTACAAAAATGGCAGGCAATAGAAAGGTCAGAAATCCAAGCTGAGGTCAAAGATAACTATAGCAATTCACACAGTAGCACATAGGGGAACCAAGAATATATCCGGCGGCTTGCAAGACCAGTCCCAAGGTATTTGAGGGATCAGGTCATCCCTCACAGGTTCCTGGACTGATGATGTCATTAGGACCGCACCCAGGACCAGGCCAGATGGTGATGCAGTAACCCCCTGATGACTGACAGAGGGGCGGAACCTGCGCCCACCAGATGCCTGCGCAGGAGCCCCTTCTCTGTCATCACCATAACTCACGGGCGAACCACGGTGCCTCCCAGTGGCCGAGGCAGGAACAGCCGTCACTGAGTCAGGCGGCGAAGTGGCGGTCCGGCGCCTCCTAGTGGCCGCGATCGGAATAGCAGGCCCCAAGTCTGACGGCGACATGACAGGTGCATTGTCAAGTTGGATTCTAGGAAGGACGGACCAGCGTTCAGTTCACAGAGTGCACTCTCAACCGGCGGCCATGTTTAAGGAGTCCCATGGAGTCTACCGTTATTAGTGAGGTAAAACAAATCACCATATTAGATAATGAAAACAACAGATATTACAAGTGCCAGTGTAAAATCATAACCACTAGTCACATTAATGAAAGTGTGTCACACAATGGGTAACATTAGGTATAATAAAGTGCACATGTGCTTAATATACTCAAATAGAGAAAACAACATTATTGCATTGGAATCCACTAATATACCATAGCACTATAAAGTGCAGCATTTATAAAAAAACATATAATTAAAGTGCACATGTGCAAAAGTGTTAATAGCTATATATACAAGAGTACATGAACAACACTATTATTACTGTGTCAACCAATAATATGGCGTTCAAGATGAATGTTCATAAGTGTTCATCCTGACACCAGAGGGGTCCTCATATGATGGTCACACAAGAATCCCATATCACACATACATTTCATGAATAGCCATAAGGAAAAGATAAATCTTCAATAATGTATCAGCTACAAACAGACAAAAAACACACATAATTAAAATAAAAGCACAGAGATATCAGGAACCTTGAATATTCCCTATACAATGGACATTGTTGATGTTAATGGATTATTCAAAGAAATGGGAGAAAGCTTCATTTTTCAGTTAAGCCTTTGGGGGGCCATGGATTCCAAATTACTGATCTATTGGCATTCTAATTGTGCCAATATCTGTTTTAAATCATCACCACTAATTCCCCCATTAACACAATCTATCCCCCTTACCTTTAGACTTTTTGTATCACAGCCATGAAAAACCTTATAATGTCAAGATAACGACCCATCAGAGGACATAAATTCTGTACTCCTGATGATGTTTTCACAGACCCAACAGTCACCACAGGGGTAACAGCCTGTCTCGGTTTACTTTCAGAAGAGGTGAAGGGATTGGACACCTTGGCAGTATAGTGGCTCCTCAGTAACATGTCCTTCAGACTCCTATCCCTCCTGGCCGTTATAAGGGGATTTTTTAGTAATTGTGCTGCCAGAATTGGGTCTGCTTTTAGTACAGGCCAATTCTTGTGGAGAATGTTTTTCATCTCTTTCCACTCCGGGGCGGGCCTGTGGGGAGGTCTTCATGCGGTGCTCTTCTTAGCTTTTCATACCGATGGCTTCTGTCAGGTCACTGATCCCTCAGTGATCTGCTCCCTATTTTACACACTGACTATATGTTTTTAAAAAAAATTCACATTCAGCAGGCAGGCGCCGGCGGTTTGCTAGAGAAAAAAAATTGTCTCCACCAAGATTGGTGATCCAATAGATGCTATTGCGCAGGCGCGGCCGGTGCCAATTTTTATCAGAATAAATTTATATCAGCAAATAAATGAATTAAATGCATATTATAGATGAGATCTTGCTGCATTTGATGATCTGGAGAATAGAAGCAATCTTGTGATCATGGGTTTACCAGAATCTATGACCCGTAGCCAGCTTACAAGTATATGCACACTAGACCTACCAAACGCTCTGGGCCTTAATACACCATTGAAGGTGAAATGCGCTCACAGAGTCGGCCCACCACCACCTCCACCACAAGAAACTCCTGCTATAAGCACGGGCCTGGTACTGCAAAATACCTGAGCTATGCAGACAAAGTGGACATCTTACAAAAGTACAGAAAATCCTCTCCACCCCTGGTGCTCGATGGACGTAGAGCGTTAATTTTCAGTGACTGCTCGGTGGAAGTAACAAAGAAAGACGCGTCTTTAGTGGAATATGCACTGAGCTAGTATAGAAGAAAACCCGCTTCTCATTACAATTCTCGGCAAATCTTAAAGTGTTTTTACCTGGAGGAAGAACACAAACATTTTCAGCAGCAGAACAAGCATCAGACTTTCTTAAAGACAGAGAAGATCTTCTCAAGGAAAACAGCAGAAAAAAGAATCACCAACAAAACGTCTGAGTATTGTCGGGACTTATTCTGATTATCCCCTTTTGAATGATTAAAACTCTTTCTCAAAGGGATAAAAATCTTACACTATGCAAAAGACTGAGAAATCTTACATCGCTATGAGAAGAGAAATTTTGGGTGTTGATATATAAATGTGGAGGAGAAGGGGGTGGACATTAGAGAGAGGAGGGAGAGTAATGGAAAAGGGGAGGAAAAAAGGAGAAAGAGTCCAAGTGAAAATGCTATGAAAGATGTACTTGTTACGAATTGCTCTTGTGGAAGCTATATGACGACATCGGAAAGTATTGTTTCTTTTGTTTTTTTTAAACAATACGTGATCTGACTAAAGGAGGAGGCATAGAGATAGAGGGTTCTTTCAATATTGGAATACTTTGAAGTTATGTACATTTATATTTATTTATATATATATATATTTAAATATATTTAATTTATCAAAAAGTAGGGAAGTAAACAGACTTTCCATAGCTTTGTGAAGAAAAGTGAAGTCACCACTACTAATACTGACTCTGTCTATACTGGGTGGGTCATTTAATGGATACACCTAAATAAAATGGGAATGGTTGGTGATATCAACTTCCTGTTTGTGGCACATTAGTATATGGCAGGGGGGAACCTTTTTAAGATGGGTGGTGACCATGGTGGCCATTTTGAAGTTGGCCATTTTGGATGCAACTTTATTTTTTTCAATGGGAAGAGGGTCATGTGACACATCAAACTTATTGAGAATTTCCCAAGAAAAACAATGTTATGCTTGGTTTTAATGTAGATTTATTTTTTCATGAGTTATTTACAAGTTTATGACCACTTATAAAATGTGTTCACAGGGCTGCCCATTGTGTTGGATTGTCAATGCAACCCTCTACTTCCACTCTTGACACACTGATAGCAACACCGCACAAGAAATGCTAGTCTAAGGGGGTCAGATTCCTTGTTGGAATGCTTGGACCTGACACCCATAATGTGGTGGTGCACCATCTTGCTGGAAAAACTCAGGGAACGTGCCATCTTCAGCTTATATACTGTATATATATATATAATTTAGCAAAAAGTAGGGAAGTAGACAGACTTCTCATAGGTTTGTGAAAAAAGTGACGTCAACACTACAAATATTGACTCTGTCTATAGTGAAATTCTCTAAGTTGGAGAAAGTTGTCTGCTTTTATTTTTTTCTTTCTTTGTTTGATTCTGATGTTTGTTGTTTTCACACCCTGTGATTATTATAATAACTTGACTACTGCATTATAAAGCTAATTTTGGAATATGAAAGGGCTACAATCACCCAAAAGAGAATTTTAGTGGTAAGACATTTGAAAAAATCAAAGTACATATGGCATTACTACAGGATAAGGATTGGCGCCCATATGCTAGAAAACACAAATCCTAAAGACGCCTGGCGCCCCACTTTCTCCATGGGCAGGGAATATACACATTTGTCCCATGTCGATAATAATTGTTCTAGGATTGATTGTTTTTTGGCTGTAGAAAATATTTTAAGCAAAATCAGTCATGTCGATGTTGAAGATCTAGTTATCTCAGATTGTGCTCTGTGAAGAAAACTTAGACTGATGTTTTTCCAAAAGAGTCAGATAGTATTTGGAAATTCCCAAGTTTTCTGACTTAAGATGAAAACATTAATTAACTACTGAAGGAATGGTGGTTGGAATATAATCTAGATAGCAGGGATCATATAGAAGATTCTCATCTCTTTTGGGATATAGCAAAGGCAGTGATTAGAGGCCATATCATTGGATACATACAATTTCTCAAATCTAAGACTACACTAGCATATAATGAGGTTAATAAAAATGTAAGAGATATGAGAGTCTATATACAAAATAAATGTAAAATATATATAGAATTGTATCCACTCAAATAATGCACTTAGCTCTTCTTGCAGTCAAAAAGTGCGTACTTACATATTGGATAAAGAAAGAAGCACATCAACAGTCTGAAATGATAAATGTTATAAAAACTCTATTAGTATATGGCAAATTAGACTTAGAGAGATAAAAGGAAAAGTCAACAATCAAATTCTTCACACACGGAGATCCTTTATTGAACATAGCTATACACAATCGGAGATATCACAACTGATGAAAAGGTTTAAACCTACTTCATGGTTCAAAATGGAAGATCTGAAATGTACACTAGGGGTACTTACATAATCGACTGCTCTAAGATACTCATTCACTGTTATAGTAAGGGGCGATTGTTTCTCTACCGACTCTACAGAATTTATTTTGTTGTATGTGCTTAAGATTAAATCGGTATATATTATTGTTGTATTGGATACGCAGAGTGTAGTGTTTGGTTGCTCTATGCCATGTCATGTTACAGCTGTAAGTCATTATGGGGAAGCCTGCATGGTCGCACCCCAATGTTATGTCATCCCTCTATAGCTGATGCAATCTTCTGCAATGTGACAAAAGGAAACTGACTTTTTTTGCCAATTTGTGCTAATCAAATGGCAAATTGTCTGAACTTGCTGCAACCTGCGAAATTCATAAAAGTCAACTCAATTTCTATATGCATCGAATTGCTTCACTCCTCTCTAGTACCCAGTTTATAATTTGTATATTCTCTAGACAGGAAGATTAGCCTGTCTGCTGCATTCATGAGCGCAACAGTTTTGGGTTACTGTAAACACCAAACTGGAAGGATATGTATTAAAATTATCAACAGATCATAAAGAAGTCAACAGGATCTAAAAGGAAGCTCATGTTTGATAGTGGACGCTTGATGGCTTCTTTCAGAGAAAAAAATGTTCTGCATTTTGAGTTTGGATGAGTCTGATCTTTCACTAAACCAGAAGATACAGTAAGTTATTACCATCAAGAGAAAAAAACTCTGGAGTAACAGTCCAAGAACATTTTTACTAAAAAAGTTATTTTCTTTATTAAATCACAAAAAGGCACATAATTATATGCAAAATTAGTATCACGACAAAGTAATTTACATAGGGAGGGATGGAAAACACTGAAAGTGGGTCTCAATTAATATAATAAGGTGAACGCCTATTCCACTAAAGCCCTCATTCTCCTGTAATAAAACTAAAATTAATAAAAAAAACAACATCCCTCACCTATCAGTCGTTCTGTCCCAAGCCGTAATACATATCAGGGGGATTAACAGTTTTCAACCTGGACAGTGCCAAGATGCGACCGTCCAGGCTGATAATCACTGGTGACTGAACTGCTGCAAGCGCAGCATCAGTGACCAGTGGTGACATCATCGAAGTTGCCTTTGGTCACTGCGGTTTCATTCCCAGCAGGGCTGAACTGCTGTGACTTCAGCACTATGGGAAAAAGTTACTGAGTTCACCACAGTTCAATCTCAGTGACTTCACAGTAGACCAGACCGTGGAATTTCTTGCCGTGATTTGCTGTGAATTCACTGAACTTGAACTGCGGTGACCTGATGACTTGCTTTTTCGCACGATGCTCAAGTCACAGTTTTCCCACGGCGCTCGCGCTGACATCAGAAAGGTGAAGTGAGTTTATTGGCCATGAACTCACAGGACCTGTCAGACGGCACTGCGAGCAGGAGAACTTTCTCACTGTTAGGGTTTCTAGGGAAAACCCGAAAGTGGACCCTCTGGGTCGTGGCTCCAGAGCCCCTGAGTGCGAGCGAACCAGGTGGAGCCTCCCCTATACAGGGAGTGTTAGGGGAAGGCCCAAGGGAGATGGAACCACAATGGCTGGAGCCAAAGGGGCGACTCAGCGCAACACAGGGAAGATATGAAGGAGGACTGAGGTGAAGATGGAGTCGATGGAATGAGATTCCCAGGGACAGGAAATACGGAATGGAAGTGGGACCAGAAGGACCAAGGGCTGGCGGGGACTTGATGCTGAAAGAGAGGGAGAAGAACAAAATGAGGGAGGTACGCAGGGTTAGTACCAGGGAGAAATGGACACAAGGCTGAGAGGACAGGAGGCACACAAACTCAAGGCTGAGGACACAGGAGCCACACAGACTCAAGGACAGAGGGACAGCAGGAGATATGGAAGCCTACAGGTAGCAAGGCTAGGGGCCTGAGGACGGTGAAAACACCAGGTGAACAGAAGCTAGCACTAAGCGCGTCGATACCTGTACAGACGTCGTGCTGAAATACCTGGTGGGCACCGCCATAATGGGATGGAGCCACCAGGTCAGGACCTCTCAGAAAAACTTGTGGTGGAGGAAGCGCAGCTGCCGATGCGCCGAGACCCCAAGACAGGCGGGGAGCGGCGTGGGACAGCATTGGGGACGTGCTGGGGGCGAACATGCACGGGTGAGTGCCAGTGGCCATGACACTCACGCTTACAGTGCCCTCAAACAGGGAATAGCAGTTCACAGGCAGACACTTGAGCACAGGGTGCTCAGTGTCTACTGGATGACAGGCTGCATAGTCGCATCATGCAACCATGCAGCCTGCCATCTAGATGCAGGAGAGCTAGACCCGTCGTGGGACAAATGGATTAAAACATCTCTGCGGAAAGATGAGGAGTATTGTTGCTTGTTTTTTTACCTCTTTTGCAGATGATGAAGGCATCGGGGGAATGGGAGAGATCGTAAGTATGGTTAAATTTAGATCTGTTAAAGGAGTCTGTGTCTTTCTTTCAATTAAAGGACTTTTGATGGTGTCTGTGTTTTTATACAATATGATTATGGGATTAGTAATGGAGGCGGTCTTATTGACACCTCTCCATTACTAACCTCTGGGCTTTATGTCACCTGACAATACAAAGGTGACATCAATCCCCAATTATCACCCCACTTGCCATGGCTACAGGGCAAATGGGAAGACCGAGGCTAAGTGCCAGAATTGTTGCATCTTAAAGATGTGCTTTTTTTGTGGCGACTGAGAGCTGATGGTTTTAGCCTGGTGGGCAGTATCCATGGCCCCGTCCTAGGCTATTAATATCAGCCCGCAGCTGTCTGCATAGCCTTTGCTGTTCATTAATCATAGAGGACCCTATGTCATTTTTTTTAGGGTCCTCCATTTTAATTGCCAGTAAAGGCTAAGTATACAGTTGTGAGCTGATATTAATAGCCTGTGACGCTCCATGGGTATTACCCCCTTCCAGAGCTATAAACATCGGCCCCCAGCCATCAGCTTTCCCTCAGCTAGTTCTGAAAATTATGCAGGAGCCCACACCTTTTTTTTTTAGACAAATAATCTTATTAATTAAATACATATACAGTAAGCTGCACACTCACTGTACTAATTGTATTTGCCACTGACATTTATATATCTACCTACTCTTTGTGTATTTATTGAGCACGTGTGTGTGTGTGAGTATGTGTGTTTGTGTCCATTCCAATATGGCGGTCGGAGTACTTATAAGCTTCTGTGAAGCACTTGGGGGTTCAAAGTGCTCACCACACATCTAGATAAGTTCCTTGTGGGGTCTAGTTTCCAAAATGGGGTCACTTGTGGGGGTTTCCACTGTTTAGGCACATCAGGGACTCTCCAAACGTGACATAATCCATCAAAGTCTGCATTCCAAAACGTCACTACTTCCCTTCCGAGCCCCAACTTGTGCCCATACAGTAGTTTTCTCCCACATATGGGTTATCAGCGTACTCAGGACAAATTGAACAACAACTTTTGGGGTCCAATTTCTTCTGTTACCCTTGGGAAAATAAAAAAATTGAGGACTCATCACACATCTAGATAAGTTCCTTGGGGGGTCTAGTTTCCAAAATGGGGTCACTTGTGGGGGGGTTTCCACTGCTCAGGCACATCAGGGGCTCTCCAAATGCGACATGGCGTCCAATTTCAATTCCAACCAATTTTGCATTGAAAAAGTCAAATGGCGCTCCATCCTTTCCGATCTCTGCAATGACCCCAAAAAGTGGTTTACTCCCACATATGGGGTATCAGCGTACTCAGGACAAATTGCACAATAACTATTGGAGTCCAGCTTCCCTTGGGAAAATGATTATTTTTGTGGAAAAAATATGATTTTTTTAATTTTATGGCTGTACGTTATAAACTTATGTGAAGCCCTTGGGGGTTCAAAGTTCTCACCACACATCTAGATTAGTTCCTTGGGGGGTCTAGTTTCCAAAATGGTGTCATTTGTGGGGGGTTTCTACTGTTTTGCTGTAGATAAGCCCCTGATGGCGGTGGCCGCATCTCATAGGCCAAAAATGAGTTGACAGATTCCCTTTAACGTGCAAACCACCTTTGGGGGTAAAGGGGTTAATGGGTGATGTTACCAAAAATTGTATCCATAGTTCTATTTAGCGTTAACCAATTAGTAGCAACACCACATTACCTGCAGGTAGCTGTCACCCTAATCACACTATTAAATCAATCCCTTACAGTGAGTTTATTAAAGCCAGGAGAATCTGTTCTGACATCGAGTCTTTTTTACAAGAAAGCTCCAACATTACACAAAGGCTCTATACTAGAGGGTATGACAAAAATATTATTGATAATTCATTCAACAAGGTTATCAATATAACCAGACAACAAACTTTAATGCCTATAAAATGTAAAATTAGTGGAGGTAAAGATATTGTCACATTTAGTGCTCCCTATAGTCTTCAATTTAATGGTATTAAATATATCATTAATAAATATATTCCTTCTTATATCAAGATGATATTTTCAATCAAGTTTTATCTAAAGGACATAGGTGTATTGCACAAAGAGGTAAATCATTAGGTGATTATTTATCACCAAGACTCTTTCAAAATAATATGACAGCCACTAATACTACATGGTTATCTACGAAAGGATTTTTTAAATGTGCAGGCAACAAATACGGTGTGTGCAAATACACAATAAAAACGCAATGCATTAATGACATTTTATTAAAACATTTATTAATTGCAACACGCAATATGTTGTCTACTGAATTCAATGTGACATTTGTAATCTTGACTATGTAGGCTGCACTACCTGCAAGTTAAAAAAAAGAACATCAGAGCATATTCAAAACATCAACAATGGTAATGCATAGTGATGAGCGAACGTGTTTGCCACTACTCGTTACCCGCCCAAGTATTAGTGTGCTCGTAGTACTCGGCGAGCAGCGAGCATTTCTGGGATAGCTCGGTGGGAACTTGTGTCTCCACCCAGCAATTTTGGCGGACTTTAGAGACCCAATCACGCTTCAGACTATGAAACGCCGAAGCCATCTTTGTTGTGGTCGTGCAGTGATATGGCTGGTCGCACAGCATCATCAGGGGTAGAAAAGACCGGGCGTCACCATGCTCGTCACAGTCACCTCCGGAATCAGACAGAGTAGGGATAGCTGCAGCCGATATAGGGTCAGAATTGGTGCTTTATAGGTGTGGGTTCTAGCATGCTATATCTCACATCCAGCTAAATCCACAGTCCTTCTAAGGACTATTAACGGAGTATATGGGTTCCAGCTATAGGCAGGCGGGGTATCGTACGTCACTTCATACACATCAGTGCAAGGCCTGCAGGCACTGTATGTGTGTATATACAGCATTCCCTTCCTGTTTTCTGGTGCTGCTGCTGCTACCTGTGGGCTATATTATCCGTATATATGCAATTTGAATACAGTATATGCCGCACATTTTTTGGTGTATCTCCGTTACAGCTGATATCAGTGCATGCTAAATCTATAGCCAGTTCATGGCTGTTTCATTTTTGGGGCTATCTGTACCTTTTTTTTAAATACAGCAGCATTTAGCCCCCCAAAAAATTAAAAAAACCAAACACATTAATTGTAGTGTTTTCTTGGTGCCAGCTCATATCTGTTTGTGCTCAACCTCTTGCCAGTTTACAGCTGTTTTATTTTTGGGTGCTGCCTGTTACTTTGATTTAAATACATGAGAATTTAGCCCACAAAATAAAAAGGGCCAACCAAACATTGTAGCGTTACCTGCCTGCCAGCTCATATCTGTGTGTGCTCAAACTCTTGCCATTTTACGTCTGTTATATTTTTGGGGGCTTCCTGTAAATTTGCTTTAAATACATGATAATTTAGGCCACAAAATAAAAAGGGCCAACCAAACATTGTAGTGTTACTTGCGTGCCAGCTCATATCTGTGTGTGCTCAAACTCTTGCCATTTTACAGCTGTTATATTTTTGGGGGCTTCCTGTAAATTTGCTTTAAATACATGATAATTTAGGCCACAAAATAAAAAAGGCCACAAATTCATTGTAGTGCTCTCTCTGTGCCAGCTACTATCTGTGCGTGCTCAAACTTTGGCCAGTTTACGGCTGTTTTAATTTTCGCCTGCCTGTCACTGTTGTTATATCCAGCAGTCTTTTGTCTCCCAAAAAAATATAAATTAATAAGGAATACAGTCTGTTATCTCAGGCAGAGGCCTGGTGTATCTGTGGTGGAAAAATCTTCGCTTTGCAGGCCTACAGTACTTACCACATCCAAATGTTCTCCAAAGACATCCATTTGTAGGCAGCTTTTTAACTCTTTCATTACTCCATTTAAAATAGGCAAGGCAAGGGGCAAGGGACGGGGAAGTAGAATTGATGCTGATGGTGCATGCAGAGGACGAGGCCATGGCAAAGCTTACAGTGGGCCACGGCAAAGAACCACATCTTCGTGCTTGAAATTCCTGTCCCAGTTTCTAGGGGACCGCACCACAACACTATTGAAGCTAGAGCAGTGTGAAATGGTTGTTGGTTGGATAGCGGATAATGCTTCAAGTCACTTAGCCACCAACACCACCACGTCTTCCACACGGTCAAGTCTGAGTAGCCAGTAGCCGTGAGTGTGGACTGGATATTACTCACCCTGCTCCTCCTTCCTCCCACCATGCCGAGTGCACTGAGACAACTGATGCCACACTCGAACCCTCAGAAGAGCTGTTCAGTCATCCATTTGTAGATTCTGGCCTCTTGCCCACTCCACTTGAAGCGGGGCAAGATGATATTCCATGTAGCGATTCACAAATCTTTGAGCAGCCACGGTCACCTGAGGTGGATGATGATGAGACACAATTGCTGGAAAGTCAGGAGGAGCAGGGTGCGGATGTGGAAGACGAGGTGGTGGATGACATAGGTACTGACCCAACCTGGCAGGAGGATATGCAGAGCGAGCAAAGCAGCCCACATGGGGAAGGAGGCAAGAAGAAGACCCCAACAGGCAAGAAGAAGCAGTGTGGTGGCCGTAGACAGAAGGTGTGCATCCGTTACCCGTCACACCAACAGGCCGAAAGTTGCCATTCAAAGTGTTAGATCTTCCAGAGTCTGGTTATTTTTTAAGGACTCTGCCAATAACCCCAAACAGGCCATTTGCAGCACTTGCCATTCCCACATCAGCAGGGGTAGTAAAGCTACTAGCCTGACCACCACTAGCATGATTAGGCACATGGTAGCAAAGCACCTGACTTTGTGGGCAGAACCACAGTCTCCAAGAACACTGTCTGCAGGTGACAACACTTCTTTCACTGTTTTGCGTACATGCCAATCCCCAGTTCCACGTGCCTGTGAAGATGCCTCGAGCCCTGTAATTGTTGCTGCCCACAGTCAACCAGCACCATCATCAAGCCCGTTCATGTCCTTGTCCCAGCTTAGCCTTCAGTTGTCTATACCCCAGTCATTGGAATGCAAGCAGAAATATTCATTCAATGCACCACAGGCCACATTACTTAATTCACACATCTCTCGTCTGCTTGCACTCGAAATGTTGCCTTTTAGGCTAGTGGAGACGGAAACTTTCCGCAACTTGATGGTGGCGACTGTCCTAAGGTACCAGGTCCTCAGTCGCCACTCTTTTTCCCATTGTGCCATACCGGCCTTACACCAGCATGTGTCCCACAACGTTACCGGTGCCCTCAACAATGCTGTTACTGGGAAAGTCCACCTAACCACGGACACGTGGATGAGTGCTGGTGGGCAGGGACGGTACATCTCACTGACGGCACACTGGGTTAATAGAGTGGAAGCCGGCACCCTGTCAGACCTTGGGATGGAACACATCCTTCCTACGCCGAGGATTGCTGGCCCTACGTCAGTCAGGGTTGCTCCCAGTTTAAAGATCCTGCACCTCCTACTCCTCCTCTTCTTCAGCCTCCATCTCTGAAATGAACACATTAGTCAGAAGCTGGAAGCACTGTAGCACTGCCTCAGCAAAGCGGCAACAGGCTGTGCTGACGCTAATCTGCATTGGTTGACAAACCACACAATGCAGAAGAGTTGTGGACAGCGCTGAAGGAGCAGTCAGATATTTGTCTGACCCCGCTGAACATACAGTCAGGATTGGTCGTGTGTGACAACGGTTGGAACCGGTTGGCGGCTTTGAGGCAAGGTCAGCTCACACACGTACCTTGCCTGGCCCATGTGCTTAACCTCGTGGTTCAACTTTTTCTCAAAAGCTACCCGGAGCAGCCTGATCTGCTGTTGAAAATGCGCCGTATGTCTGCCCATTTTCGAAAGTCAGTGACAGCTTCAGCAGCCCTTGCTGGCCTTCAGCAGCTTCTGCCTCACCGACTGGTGTGTGATGTCCCCACGCGTTGGAACTCTACACTGCATATGTTGCAAAGGATTTGTGAGCAGAAAAGGGCAGTTGTTGAGTACCAGCTTCAAAAAGGCCATCGATATTCAGGTCAGACACCACATATAAGACCTCAGGAGTGGACATGGATGTCTGACATATGTACCGTCCTCCAGAACTTTGAGGACTGCACCAAGATGGTGAGCAGCGATGATGCCATAATTAGCGTCACCATCCCGCTTCTCAGCATTCTGAAAACCTCTCTGCTCACAATAAAAAAGGATGCATTGCAGGAAGGACACGAGGACATTGAGCCAGGAAACATACCGGGTGATTACACTCAGCCCAGTCTCATGTCGTTGCAACGTGGAGTGGTAGACAATGAAGAGGAGGAGGAGGAACAACAGGAGCTACTTTCATGAGCTGTAGAAGGTACTACAAGCACAGCTGTCATACCATATGTTCAGCAGGGATGGCCTGAGGAGTATGAGGAAGAGGAGGAGGAGGACACCATGGTCAGGCGTCCTGATGTTGAGGACATGGAAGGCATGTCTGTTAGTAGTTTGGCACGCATGGCTGCCTTTATGTTGTTCTGCGTTTCCTGGGTTGGTCTGTTTTCTGTTAGCCTCCTCCTTATCCTCATCATCCACAACCAGTCGAACATCAGGCCGAAGGGATTGCGTGATGCAAAAGTAACTCAACTTTTGTCAAGGGTATTAGATAATATTTCTATTTATATCACTGTCTCTGAGCTATTGCTTGGGACAAACCTATCTCGTTGAACACATTGTGGCTTGATATCTATGAACCTGTGTTTGCCCCTCCGCTTTGTTATTTTCTTTCATACGTGGCTTCACATTTGAAATTTAGTTTTTTAATTTCAGTATGGTTTCTCATTATGTCTCCTCATTGTCCACGGCTACATCACCAGGGTTAATGTGTTCTGTGCTGCTACAGGCAGTCCAATTTTTTGCAAGGGTGTCCATGTTGCCCATAGTCTGTTTTTTAAAAAAGGTAACCCCCATTGGGGAATTGTTTGTCAGGTCATGCACTCCATTACAAGTCTTATAGACCCACACCCCTACATTGGGCCTACTTCTTAACTGTGTTTCCTGCAATATCTCATCCATATCTCCGAATACATGACCTGGGTGAACGTGTTGTGTTGTGTACTGTTATAGGCCGGTGAATTTGGGGCAAGGGGGCTGTGATGGCACTAGTATATTTTTAAAAAAGGTACCCTCATTGGTGAAATGTTTGTCAGCCTATGCACTCCATTACAAATCTCAGAGACCCACACCCCTACTTTGGGCCTACTTCTTAACTCGGTTTCCTGCAATGTCTCATCCTTATCTCACACTACCTGACCTAGATGAACATGTTCTGTACTGTTATAGGCCGCTCAATTTGCTGCAAGAGGGGGCTGTGATGGCACTAGTAAATTTATAAAAAAAGGTACCCCATTGGTGAAATGTTTGTCAGCCTATGCACTCCTTTACAAGTCTCAGAGACCCATACCCCTACATTGGGCCTACTTCTTAACTCGTTTTCCTGCAATGTCTCTTCCTTAACTCAGACTACATGACCTACATGAGCGTGTTCTGTACTGTTATAGTCCGTTGAATTTTGGGCAAGGGGGCTGTGATGGCACTAGTATATTTTTAAAAAAGGTACCCCCCATTGGTGAAAAGTTTGTCAGCCTATGCACTGCGTGTATGGGCATTACTAGTGTAGGTTAGCCGGTCCTTTACATTTGGTCTACTTGTTACTCAGGCCTTCATCACCGTCTCCTCCTTAACAGCCAATGGACGACCACGGATAACGTCTTCTGTGCTGTAATTGGCAATACAATTTTGGGCAAGTGTGTCTGTGCTGACAAAAGTATATTTTTTACCAAGGTACCCCCGCATGTGTAAACCACATTCTGGTTTGCAAATACTTCAGAAAATGTTCATGCTTTAATGCCCTCACTTGTAAAGCTCAGTTTTTGGTTGACTGGTTGATCACATTGGACACAATATGCAGCATATTACTTTGATAAAGCAATGCTGTTAATTTGGCTCAGTAGCTAACTAAAAATATATCTTTTGACACAATATCTTTTCTTGTATTGAAAGCCGTTACTTTGGCTGCATCAAATGGGAAGTGTTTAATAGCAAAAAGTGACAGCTGAGTGCTTGTAGATCCAGAGTATGGAATGTAATCATTTTTGGCTGAGATAACTTGTATGAGGGAGACTGCATGTTCCTTCTTTCTTTCTAGGATAATAAACAGGAATAAAAATAAATAAAAATAAATGCTATTTTTATCTGTAAAGTAATTTTTGAAAAGGATGTCAGATCATCTATTGAGTCTCCAATATTTACTACACAGCAGAACGGAACAGTTATGGAATATTGAGCATAGTCACAGTTATGTTTTAGAACATCTTCACATTCTTGTAGTTCCTTCTTTTATTTCCGGAATACATAGTGGCAGATAGTTTTAACATTACTTACCGATAGATACTGGTCAAGAACATTGTCATGACCCATAGTAGTCTATGGGTTAAGCTTCAGTTTTATAAGAACGGCTGAATATAGATATGATTGCTGTTAATAGTGTAGTGCGAATATAAAAATGGCTCTTTTGAATCCATATTGAAATATACAGAATGCATTCAGACAATTACCTAGCTGCATTTCTGGTAAAAGATGTACAGATGTGAAATAAAAATCTCATCCTGCCACAATCTGGAGAACTGTTTGTTTATTGACTTCACAAACAGTTCTAAGCTTCCATGTTAGTGGTTTGTGATTGTAAAACTTTACAGTTTACTTAACCTCTGTCTGTGGTGGTTTTATTTTAATCCTTGTGGCTTTTATATTCTGAACCCTATGGCCCTTCGTCTGACGACTACATGGTATCTCAGTTTCATCCGACCTTGAAAGCTGGCCAGTTGAAGGGCTGGGTGAAACTTGAGTTACTATATAGTGTAAATCACTATATAAGACCAAAGAAACATGACAAAGACAGATTCCAAAACTGGGGTACCTGTACATGTACAGTGTGTTCATACCTGCACAACTGGGGGCGCCCATGCAGTGTATTGAATCTCCAAGGGGTTCTCTGTCTTGGTGTTGCTTCTCTGATATTCCAGACAGATGATGTTTAAAAGCCTCTTGGTGATGATGTAAGTATACTGTATGTAGTTAATCTTTATATATACTTAATCATTAGATATATTTAATCCCTATATGTACTTAACCTTTGTATATTAAAATATAAAAAAGTGTACCCACTCATACTATTCAGTCATACTTTTCCTTTAATTTTGTACTTTGAAATAAAAAAGCGTTATATTGCAAGTATTAGCCATCTTTAAAGCTGTATCTGAACCATAGTGTTAAAAAATTGTCAAATAAACTAGCAAAATTATCCATTACTAGTGTTGAGCATTCCGATACCGCAAGTATCGGGTATCGGCCGATACTTGCTGTATCGGAATTCCGATACCGACTTCCGATATTTTTTCAATATCGGAAGTCGGCATCGGAATCGGAAGTTCAAAGTTGATTGACAGCCGAAATGACGTCATCATGATGTGCGGTGTGTGCGCATCATGATGCGCCGTCATTTCGGGCCTTCGGGGGGTCTCTGCCGGCCTGCCGGGGGGGCTGTGTGGACTGCCCGGGGTCTGTACCGGCCTGCCGGGGGGCTGTGCCGGCCTGCCGGTGGTCTGTGCACCCTGTGGGGGTCTGTACCAGCCTGCCGGGGGGCTGTGCCGGCCTGCCGGTGGTCTGTGCACCCTGTGGGGGTCTGTACCGGCCTGCCGGGGGGGCTGTGCTGATGTCCGGGGGTCTGTGCAAGCATCGTCCGATGGGACTACAAGTCCCATCTGGCGATGCCTGCTACCATGACAGTGATTGACACATTAGCCAATGATGGGACAGTAGTAGTCCCATCATCCGGCTAATGTGTTAAATGTTAAAAAAAAAAATATATATATATATACTACATACATACTACATGCATGCTACATACATACTACATGCTACATACATACTACATATATACTACATGCATGCTACATACATACTACATGCTACATACATACCACATATATACTACATACATACTACATGCATGCTACATACATACTACATACATACTACATATATACTACATGCATGCTACATACATACTACATGCTACATACATACCACATATATACTACATACATACTACATGCATGCTACATGCTACATACATACCACATACATACTACATACATACTACATACATACTACATACATACTACATGCATGCTACATACATACTGCATGCTACATACATACTACATGCTACATACATAACACATATATACTACATGCATGATACATACATACTACATGCTACATACATACCACATATATACTACATACATACTACATGCATGCTACATGCTACATACATACCACATACATACTACATACATACTACATACATACTACATGCATGCTACATACATACTACATGCTACATACATAACACATATATACTACATGCATGCTACATACATACTACATGCTACATACATACCACATATATACTACATACATACTACATGCATGCTACATACAATACATACATAGACATACAGTACATATAACATAGAGTAACATACTTACCAATACTTGTCACATTGTTCCCCGAAGCCATTGTCTTTTACGGAATAAATATTAACATAACAAACCACAAAAATACTCACCCATGATCCGAAGCAGTCCACGAGTGTGTCCCACGACGATCTTGGGTAGAGAACTGCAGCATCAGCTGATGCTGCCGTTCTCTACGGGCTGCAGGAATCCAATGACGGAAGGTAGGTATCCTTCCGCACTGTATTCCTCCGCCACTTAAAAAAAAAAAAGTCCCTAGTCTCACTTTATGCCATTGCTGTGTGTGGACTGCTTCGGATCATGGGTGAGTATTTTTGTGGTTTGTTATGTTAATATTTATTCCGTAAAAGACAATGGCTTCGGGGAACAATGTGACAAGTATTGGTAAGTATGTTACTCTATGTTATATGTACTGTATGTCTATGTATGTATTGTATGAATGTATTGTATGTAGCATGCATGTAGTATGTATGTAGTATGTATGTAGTATGTATGTAGCATGTAGTATGTATGTAGCATGCATGTAGTATGTATGTAGCATGCATGTAGTATGTATGTAGTATATATGTAGCATGTAGTATGTATGTAGCATGCATGTAGTATGTATGTAGTATGTATGTAGCATGTAGTATGTATGTAGCATGCATGTAGTATATATGTAGTATGTATGTAGCATGTAGTATGTATGTAGCATGCATGTAGTATGTATGTAGCATGCATGTAGTATGTATGTAGTATATATGTAGCATGTAGTATGTATGTAGCATGCATGTAGTATGTATGTAGTATGTATGTAGCATGTAGTATGTATGTAGCATGCATGTAGTATATATGTAGTATGTATGTAGCATGCATGTAGTATGTATGTAGCATGCATGTAGTATGTATGTAGCATGCATGTAGTATGTATGTAGTATGTAGGTAGCATGCATGTAGTATGTATGTAGCATGCATGTAGTATGTAGCATGTATGTAGTATGCATGTAGTATATATGTAGTATGTGTGTTACATGTAGTATATATGTAGTATGCATGTTGCATGCATGTAGTATGTAGCATGTATGTAGTATGCATGTAGTATATATGTAGTATGTATGTTACATGTAGTATGCATGTTGCATGTATGTAGTATATATGTTGTATGTATGTTGCATGCATGTAGTATATATGTAGTATGTATGTTGCATGTAGTATATATGTAGTATGAATGTAGCATGTATGTAGTATGCATGTTGCATGTAGTATATATGTAGTATGTATGTTACATGTAGTATATATGTTGTATGTATGTTGCATGCATGTAGTATATATGTAGTATGTATGTTGCATGTAGTATATATGTAGTATGAATGTAGCATGTATGTAGTATGCATGTTGCATGTAGTATATATGTAGTATGTATGTTACATGTAGTATGTATGTAGCATGTATGTAGCATGTATGTAGCATGTAATTTTTTTTTTTTTTTTTACATTCAACACATTAGCCGGATGATGGGACTACTACTGTCCCATCATTGGCTAATGTGTCAATCACTGTCATGGTAGCAGGCATCGCCCGATGGGACTTGTAGTCCCATCGGACGATGCCTGCACAGCCCCCCGGAGCCTGCACAGCCCCCCGGCAGGCCGGCACAGCCCCCCGGAGCCTGCACAGCCCCCCGGCAGGCCGGCACAGCCCCCCGGCAGGCCGGCACAGACCACCGGAGCCTGCACAGCCCCCCCGGCAGGCCGTCACAGCCCCCCGGCAGGCCAGCACAGCCCCCCGGAGCCTGCACAGACCACCGGCAGGCCGGCACAGCCCCCCGGCAGGCCGGCACAGACCACCGGAGCCTGCACAGACCCCCTGGCAGGCCGGCACAGCCCCCCGAAAGGCCCGTACAGACCCCAGAGAGGCTGTACAAGGCAAAAACAGGGTTTTTCTTATTCCGATACCGGAAGTCCCATAGACTTGAATGGGACTTCCGGTATCGGAATTGGCGATACCGATACTTTTTTTTAAGATCGGCCGATCCATTCCGATCCGATACTTTGAAGTATCGGACGGTATCGCTCAACTCTATCCATTACATAATTCTGCAAAGAGGGAACCATCATACCATTAAAAAATGCGAAAAGTTGATTGTCCTTCAATGTAGTGCATCCTGCTCTCAACATATTGTCGTGATACATTAATATTTCAAAACCAAGAAAGGGTTGGACAGCTTGAGGTTTCATGGTACACTTTTTTAAAAAAATTTTTATACCGTCTCCTGTCTCCAATCACGTCATTCAGACTGCATTGTTGGTTATTCTCAAAATCTTAACTGAAAGCATACACAATTTTGTGTCACATTAGTAAACTTTATAGTCTTGCAAGGATTTTAAATAATTGGTGTAACGAATGGAAGCGGAGACAGAGATGGTGAAGTTTACATTCGCTTTTTATTTTTAAAGTGGAACCTCGGGACCACGGTCTGGGGGGCTCCGAAGGGGGCGTAACTAGTGAGCCCTGGGTACCCGTAGTAAAGTCCCTTGGACAGGACCAGAATGGAATACCCGGAGGACACAGATGCTACCTCCAGTTAGACCCTGGACACGTGGCAGCTGTCCCAGCGGGACCAAAAGGGTAACAGATACAATAGCAGAGTCCGTAGAGAAGTAGACACAGGTGAGGCAGGTCCTGGATCCGGGTAGTTGGTAGCAAGCAGGCTCCAGTAACCTTGTCACAGTCCACGGACACGGATGGCTGATGGCGGAACGGGATGGCACTTGCACAGGTGATTGCAGGGATTGCCAAGGGTAGCAGGATACAGATAATCTATGGAGACAGATAGCATGAGAAGATGCACAGAGACTGCTAACGCAGCACAGACAGGTCAGGAAGAGATCCGGATGTAGCAATGATAGATACTCGTTGCTCCGGCGCTCTCCCTATGGAGGAGAGACCACCATTGGATAATCACCAAACCAACTTTGAAAAATGCACTCTCTCCCTTTAAGAAGCCAGGGGAGCGCGCGTGCTCTAATAGCTCTGCCTGAAGACCTGCTGACAGGACGCCAGGAGATGGGGGAGGGAGAGAGAGCAGGATGCCAAGGAGCAGCATGAGACAGACAGGGAGCTCATTGCTGCACAGGGACAGCATGCAGGGCAGGAGGTGAGTGACCAGAATTGGGTGCAGCGGCAGACTGGGGCGCAGAGCCAGCACGGGGACTGGGTGTAACAATCGGTTTCACTCCCTTTTGGACTGATTATCTTTATCAGCCGCAACTCTGAAGTGTTATCAAGTTTTGGTGGAAAAGATGCATATTCTTTCATTCTTTTTTTTACTTGCAGTCAGTTCTTCACTCTGTGTGATTTTCTATGTGATTTTTTATTTGAACATTGCGAAATGTAATTGTTTTGGGAAAAAACGCACTTTTCTGACATTCGACAATAATCTTTTTGAACCATGCCTTGTTGCCATCAGAAGACGATTTCAGTGAAGCCACATTATTTTCTTTATCTGATACACTAACATTTGAAAAAAAAATAAAATAAAAAAGATCTTCAAGTGTTTCTGGTCAGAAAAAGAACACTTTGCATGGAGGTGTAATTATTTTTTTTGGCGTGCAAATGCCATTTACTTTGATATGTTGAAAATCTTGTACTGAAGTCCCAGTATTCATCACTTGTGTAGATTACCTTAGACCTTTTCTGTTTATTATTGGCGACTTCTAGATGTACCAAATAAATATTGTGAAGTGGATTTTCAAGGGCCCATCAAGTATGTGGGTTCCAAGGTGAAATGGGGTGCATATGACTATGCAGCAAGGCTGGCCTTGATGCCAATGTGTAAAACAAAGAGTGTTGAATATGAATGAATAATGAATATGAAGAATATGGAGAAGTGACTTTTACTAGGCCCATCCAGTATGTGGGTACCAAGGTGAAATGGGGTGCATATGATAATGCAGCAGAGATGGCCTTGATGCCAATGTGTAAAACAAAGAGTACGGGAGTACCAAAATGAATATGGTGAAGTGGATTTTCCTGGGCCCATCCAGTATGTGGGTTCCAAGGCATAATGGGGTGCATATGACTTTGCAGCAGGGAAGACACTGCTGTCAATCTTTTAAAACTAGAGTACGGGAGTACACAATGAATATGGTGAAGTGGATCTTCCTGGACCCATCCAGTATGTGAGTTAGAAGGTGAAATGGGGTGCATATGACTATGCAGCAAGGCTGGCCTTGCTGCCAATGTGTAAAACAAAGAGTTCGGGAGAACCAAAGGAATATGGTGAAGTGGATTTTCCTGGGACCACCCAGTATGTGCGTTTCAAGGTGAAATGGGGTGCATATGAATTGGTAGCAGGGCAGGCCTTGCATTCAATGCTATCCTTTTTATGGAGGCCCTCCTGGACATCTTATGAAAGGGGTATTAGGGGCGTCGTAATCTTGGCAGCCCATCAGCTCACAGCATAGGCTACAACAGTTTAGGAGATTAATAATGCCCCTTTAAGAAGATTAATGCCGCCTGATGCACCAGTAAAATAGGCTCTGTGACTTTAAAAGTTCCTCCTTCATAAATGAAACATGATGGGTCTGCTTATGTGTCGCACACCACATGGCCAACTAGGGTTGGTAAATGCTACAATGGCATTTCCCTGTGAATGCATTTGTAGTGTATTAAAGCAAAGTTAAAGTTGAAAAATGCTTCAAAAACGCTGCGTCTGAACTAAGCCCAAGTAGAGGAGGAACATTTCGGTCTGGGGTTAATTATTTTGCCTTATAGGCAAGTCATTAACCTGCAAAGGATGTAGCTTAACATATTTCCCAGGAAAATCCATTTTGATTTCGTTTTGGGGTGTTTTTGTTGCACCGGGAAAAATGGCATGAATCTTGGAAAAAATGTTTAACGCTGTGAACTAGGAGTCAGGAATGCTTCCAGGGGCGATCCTCATGATGTCCCCGTGTCATTTGAGCAGTGTTTCCAGCATTTTCAGATGTTTCTAGACCTTAAAAGGACCCCGGGGGGATCGCGGCAAAAATGCTTGGGTCTCCCACAGACTTACATTGGGCTTGTTGTTCTGTCCGAGTACCCGAGTATTACAATTTGCTCGACCCGAACAACAAGCACCCGAGCATTTTAGTGCTCGCTCATCACTAGTGTCCACGCTGTGCAGTGATGAGGCAGTGACCCAAGAAAGTTCAAACCAAAATGTGTTTAGTGTCCAAAAACTCACACAGTACTTAGTACGCTGTACGGATCACAGCTGGGAAAGCACAAAACAGTCTGTGACCGGTTGCCATGAGCGACCGCACTATCGTGTAAGCAGGTGTGCCAGACCCTTTGGCTCCACTTGGCCCTGTGTTGCCTCACACATGGAGTGCTCTGTCTGCTTGCAGGACCAAAGCTGACACACCCAAACTCTTCCTGCAGGGTTTTTTTTTTCCTTCCCTCTAATCTGTGGCCATAGGCCACTTATAAGATCTGGGCTGGAGGAAACGGACTGGACCCCACTACCTTCCTGCAGTCCATTAAAAAATAAAAGCCCATAGGGCAGCACGGTGGCTCAGTGGTTAGCACTGCAGCCTTGCAGCGCTGGGGTCCTGGATTCAAATCCCACCAAAGACAATATCTGCAAGGAGTTTTTAATTAAAAAAGGGCTCAGAAGAGCTTATATCTCAGAAGGATGAACCTAGATGTATAATGTATCTCAAAAAAATAAAGCCAAGTTTATATAAATATACAAAACTTTATTATATCATTAAACCAGGCAAAGGTAAACATGTGATATACACCATAAGTCACATCCAAGATAATATAAAACCAGTGAATGACAATTGCAACCCACGGCGCGATCAAGCGAACACCAATAGCAACTTGGGGTACCAAGTAAGAAGACGTTAAGTATAAATAACCCCACAAATCCACAGGTGCAGGTAAAGAGCAGCATCAGACCCCAACTAGAG
The DNA here is from genome assembly GCF_039654945.1 of Dendrobates tinctorius. NCBI lineage: Eukaryota > Metazoa > Chordata > Amphibia > Anura > Dendrobatidae > Dendrobates > Dendrobates tinctorius. The sequence goes on from NW_027361706.1 coordinate 26,642,568, forward strand.
AGAGGACAGTCAAAAGTAACTGTTATGATTGGTCACCGAAGAGGAAAGCAAGACCAAGCTAAGCCACAGAAAACCAGAGAGGTTGGTAACTAAGCGGATTGCAGACCCCTGATCCTATCCACACAACTAGCAGTAGCCGTGGAGCGTACCTACGATGATTCTAGATGCCTCGACAGAGCCAGAGAACTAAATAAGCCTAAAGCAAGAAAGGGGAAATCTAAACTGCCCCAGAGCAGACCCCAAAGGAATAGATAGCACCCAAACATATATTGTCAGTGAGACAAGATGAAAACACAAACGCAGGAAAATAGGCTGAGCAAATGATGGGGCCCAAACTAGCTAGACAGGACAGGAAAGGAAAGACACTGTCTGCAATCACGCAAAAAACCCTGCAAAAAATGCCCAACACGTCTGATAGAAAAAACACTGAAGTCACTAGACTTCGCCCACTATATCAGCACTCTGATATATATTCTGAAAGCAGAGCAAAGAGAGGCCAATCTAATAAGGGACAAAAACAAACTGGCACAAACAGTAACATAAGGATGGAAATTCAGCACAGCCCCAGCAGGGGCTGGCTGACCCCACAAAACTGAAATAGACAAAACCAAATCAAATGTGAACAATAGCAAAAGAACACTTAGCTTGAGCATGCAGGGACTGAGCTGGAAGCTAAGACCTTAGGAGGCAGGAAAAAATCACCAGCAGGGATAGAGGGAGTCGGCTGCCTTAAACCAATCAGAAACTCCAGATATCCAATCATCCTCCTCATTATCAGGTGGCAGACCATTGTTAATTAGATCAGCTCCATTACCTCCTGTAACCACCAGAGGGAGCCCGGAAAAAGAACTCGCGACCCCTCTGTCAATATAACCAGCTCCACTACCTTCACTAGTAACCAGAGGTAGGCAAGAAAGTGAATTCACAACAAGTAACCACACGGAATCATATGTTTGGTCCACCCATATAAGTAAAAAAGTGCATTATTCATAGGGCCTCATGATATAAGGTCACAGGAGGGATTACACATACTAATGATCCATTATTTAATACAATAGGACATTCCTCCCAGACCTCCCATAAGTGAGAGTGGATAAGGGGTTAATGGAAAGTAAAAGCGCTCTTACCCATGCTATGATGCCCGCATGTCACGCTGGTGCCCCAACGCACGTTTCGCTTCCCGCTTCCTCAGGAGGCAGCGTGTATATGTGTCAAAGTGGTCGCTTTAAATATCCCTCGCCTAATGATACAGGCCATTCAGGAAGTGTCCAAAGCACCCGGCCTGTATCATTAGTCGAGGGATATTTAAAGCGACCACTTTGACACGCTGACAGTGGATTTTCTTGGGCCCATCCAGTATGGGGGTTCCAAGGTGAATTGGGGTTCATATGATTATGCAGAAAGGCTGGCCTTGCTGCCAATGTGTAGAACAAAGAGTACGGGAGTACCAAATGAATATGGTGAAGTGGAGTTTCCTGGGCCCATCCAGTATGTGGGTTCCAAGGTGAAATGGGGTGCATATAAAACAAAGAGTAACGGGAGTGTCGGCACTGACACCACACTAGTTGGAAAGCATGGCTTTAAGGGTATGCCAGCCTGAACTTTTATTTATATAAATTACAATGCAATGATGAAATCCTAAATAGGATGCTTTTGGCTTCTTATTGTCCTTTACAATAAGGGAATCCAATTATAACTTAACCCCTTTTTGACATGTGACATACTATCCCATCCACAGTTCCTGGGCCCGTACGAACGGGGACGGGATAGTACATCACCACGATCAGCGGCGCTCACGGGGGGAGCGCCCGCTGGATCGCGGCTGGGTGTCAGCTTATTATTACTGCTGAACCCAACACTATATGCCAGGGGCGGTCACGGACCGCCCCCGGCACATTAACCCCCGGCACACTGTGATCAAACATGATCGCAGTGTACTGGGGGGGCACAGGGATGAATCACGCAGGGATAAATAAATTAAAAAAAAAAAATTCCCTAATAAATTCTTTTTTTTTGTAAATAAAAAAACAATAAAAGTATACATATTTATTATCGCCACGTCCGTAACGACCTGCCCTATAAAACTGTCCCACTAGTTAATCCCTTTAGTGAACCCCTATAAAAAGCAGAAAACAATATTTTATCATCATACCGCCGAACAAAAAGTGCAATAACGCGCAATCAAAAAGACGTACAGTACAGACCAAAAGTTTGGACACACCTTCTCATTCAAAGAGTTTTCTTTATTTTCATGACTGATTCAGTATGCCTTCAATCTAATATATAAAGCTTCAAGTGTGTGTATGTATGTATGTGTGTGTGTGTATGTCCGGGATTGGCATCCGCACCGTCGCAGCTACAGCCACAAAATTTGGCAGAGTCACACGTCTGGACCCCGAGAGAGTCCTAAGCTATGTTGTGAGGCGAAATTTTAACCCTGCGCGTTCCAATTCACCAAACAATTTTGCCCCTATCTACATAATGGGGAAAAAGTGTGTGTGTATCAAGCCCCACCCCTCATTATGATGTCATAATGGTTGCCATGGCGATGCTGATGTCATCATAGGTTGCAAGCCCCGCCGCTAATTATGATGTCATAATGGTTGACTATGTGATGGAGGATGTGTGATGGGTATATGGGCACTGGACTATGGGATGGAGGATATGTGTAAAATAATGCTTATCCTGTAAAATACTCAGGACTAGTTACCAGATAAAAATATAGTGGTTTATTTGGATTCTTCCATCAAAGAAAGGAGTATTACAGAAAAACATAAAAATAGGTGAAAGAGAAATTGTTCATTAGTTATTGCAAAAGCTTGTCATCTTCTTTCTCTGAGATCCCACATGGCAAATGGCCTCTGTCTCTCTTAGGCTTCTTTGTAGTAAAGTAACATACCAGTTGTTCAGTTATGTCATCTTGCGTCTGTGTCTCATGATGGTGAGGAAAGGATCCAGCGACCTCTACAGTTAGCCATGAATTATATACGTCTCCTAAAGCACGTGGTCTCTACATATATGGAGCTGTCTTTCTACCATGAGCCAAGCTTAAAAATAGCCTATGTCATTTCAGCTAGCAATGTACAGAACTGGGTGTAATAAGAAATATTTAATGGATTATTAATATTTAACAATTCCCCCTTTTGAGGGAGACAGACATTAATTGGAACCCTCAAAATATAATGAGATCTTTTTTCCTTCTTTTCTTCTTCTTTGACAAAATAATTTAATATCAATAACATCAGATTACCGTTATATGTACTCAATGACATAATTGATGTGAATTCATGTTATGGTAAGCCGTGAACAATATTCATATACAATATGTATAATTATACTTCCCTAAGTCTAAATTGAAGCATCTCAGGTCCAGTCATCATCATCTGATGTCATCTGGTCTTCATTTTGATGTCTTCTGTCTTCTTCTTGGTTCTTTTAAAAATACAGTTTTCCTATAGCATATACAGTGGGGAAAAAAAGTATTTAGTCAGTCAGCAATAGTGCAAGTTCCACCACTTAAAAAGATGAGAGGCATCTGTAATTTACATCATAGGTAGACCTCAACTATGGGAGACAAACTGAGAAAAAAAAATCCAGAAAATCACATTGTCTGTTTTTTTTTCATTTTATTTGCATATTATGGTGGAAAATAAGTATTTGGTCAGAAACAAAATTTCATCTCAATACTTTGTGATATATCCTTTGTTGGCAATGACAGAGGTCAAACGTTTTCTGTAAGTCTTCACAAGGTTGCCACACACTGTTGTTGGTATGTTGGCCCATTCCTCCATGCAGATCTCCTCTAGAGCAGTGATGTTTTTGGCTTTTCGCTTGGCAACACGGACTTTCAACTCCCTCCAAAGGTTTTCTATAGGGTTGAGATCTGGAGACTGGCTAGGCCACTCCAGGACCTTGAAATGCTTCTTACGAAGCCACTCCTTCGTTGCCCTGGCGGTGTGCTTTGGATCATTGTCATGTTGAAAGACCCAGCCACGTTTCATCTTCAATTCCCTTGCTGATGGAAGGAGGTTTGCACTCAAAATCTCACGATACATGGCCCCATTCATTCTTTCATGTACCCGGATCAGTCGTCCTGGCCCCTTTGCAGAGAAACAGCCCCAAAGCATGATGTTTCCACCACCATGCTTTACAGTAGGTAAACCCATAGGTGTCACTGTGTTTTATGTAACCAGCGTTATCATCTTTATTAATAAGGAATATATTTATTATACTAATAATATGTAGGAATGTAAAGCCATGAACCAAAATAAGAATATATGAGTGAGCGAATGAATGAATAAAAGAATTGTTGCATATAACTCAGAAGTGAAACATTTTTCTTTGTAATGAAACCGTATCATTGTTATATTTAATGAAGCAAAATTCTATAGTAGATATTACATTACTATTGATGAAAGAAAAAATAAAAATGTAAGAATTAAAAATAAAAATAGAATAAAAAATTGAAAATTAAAAATAAGAATAAGAATAAAAATAAAAATAAGGCCTTTATGTTGATGCAGAGTAGTTATGTCTTCAGTAACATACCGTATTTTCCGCTTTGTAAGACGCACTTTTTTTCCCCAAAATTTGGGGGGAAAACAGGGGTGCGTCTTACAAAGCGGACATGCCTTACCTAGGCTGTGATCGGGGCGTCCGGCGGTTGCTGGCCGCTGCTGCGGGTGTGTCCGGTGCCGCGTTGTGTGCCCGTCGATGCCCGGGGCTCTGCCAACATTGTGCGACAGGCCAGAGCCCCGGCATTTCCTCAGTTCCCTGTGTGCCGGTAAAAAGATGGCCGCCGGCGCGTGCGCAGATGGGATCTCGGGACCCAGTTCTCGAGAGATGAGATTTGAAATCTCATCTCTCGAGAGGTGGGTCCCGAGATCCCATCTGCGCACGCGCCGGCGGCCATTTTCCCTGGGTTCCCTGTGTGCGCGCGGTGGTGCCTGCAAAAAAATGGCCGCCGCGCGTGTGCAGATGGGATCTCGGGACCCAGCTCTCGAGAGATGAGATTTCAGATCTCATCTCTCGAGAACTGGTCCCGAGATCCCATCTGCGCATGCGCCGGCGGCCATTTTTTTTTTTACCGGCACTTCAGCGCACATATACAGGGAACCAAGGAAATGCTGGGGCTCTGGTCTGTCAAACAATGTCAGCAGAGCCCCGGGCATCGATGGGCACACAACGCCGCACCGGAGCACCCGCAGCACCGGCCTCCAACCGCCGGACAAGTGGAGAAACCTGACACCAGCACAAGACTCTGCAGCAGCAACAGCACACATCGGAGCCCCCCCTCATCCCTGAATGCGGCCTGCAGCATCACTCCACGCCTGCCTCCTCCAGCAGCGAGCCTGGGACCCCTCTACACCGCAGCCACCAACCCCAGTAAGCAATAAGATGCAAGGATTATAAGAGGCACCACCATTTTATTAAAAAATATTTTTTTCTTATTTTTCTCCTCAAAAATTGTGGTGCGTCTTATAATCCGGAGCGTCTTATAAAGCGAAAAATACGGTATACCCTTAATATTTCCATGATCTGGATTATTTCATAATTGTCATAAACTTGTGTTACCAAAATATTCAAATTATGCAACTTTGCATATAATATTCCTCTTACTGTAAAGAAATGACTCTTTATAATACTTAATGTTATTATACCCAATACTTATACCGTTGAACCTTATTTATTTCTTTTCTATTAAAATGTGTGAAGAAGAGGTACTAATCAAATGTGATGATGTAGTCAGGATCAAAAACATATTTTCCCCCTTAATACCAAAAAATATTGTTCTATGAAATAATTCATTTATCAAAACCATAATTAAAATAATTTATAAATTGTGTGAATATTATACTTGCTTATACCGTTATTTGTCTGAAGATGTGTAACCATTAACATTAATTTGAATATCATAAAATTATCCTTTGGAAAAATTAATTTAAATGTAGACTTTCTTCATAAACCATTTTGATGTGCGATTGCACTTATCACAATTAACTAAATCAAGAAATAATTACTATAGAAATATAGAAATATATGTTGTATAGATAATATTTCATTATATATCCTAATATTCTAATAATTTAACTGATCTGCATATTTCTCCTAAAGATAAAGGCTTTTGGGGTTTTTTTTTTTTTCTTTCTCTCATTCAGAATCCTGAGGCCTCACAAACGTATCACATTACTCGGTCAGCAGCTGCTCATACACTCAGTCACTGTCACTCAGACTGTGTCACATATTATCCCACATACGAAGGTGTGATGAATACACGTATTTTAACCCAAATTATCCTAATTATCAATGCATTGTAAACTATTTAAATTTAGTCTTAATATTTCTTTGAATATTCCCCACATGACATAAATATATGTATAGCTATACTTGACATTTAGGCCTGGAAAAAAAATTCCATTGATTTGCAAAAGTTGAGACCCCCTTAAAAATTCTTTTACTTATTATTAGAACAAAGTTCAAATTTCATATGCTGTGGTTGTCATTCAAACCATGCAGTTAGTTATATGCATATTATTTCAGTGTTAAATATATAAAATCATGCAATTATTGCAACTTCCTGTGTAAATAAAGGCATAAATCCTTGGAAGAGAATTTTTCCGGATTAAGTCCTGCTTTAAAATGAAAATTCTAAGGAAACATAAAAAATAAGGTTAATAACATATTCATAATTCTAAATATTATTACTGATGTAGATTTTAATTTTCATTTAAAAATACAGTTCTACTATTTCTACTTCTACAAACACTCTATATATACTGTATGAATATGTATATACAAAACTATAGAACTACAGGATTATACTCTATATAATAATTACATATAACTCACTAATTGTATAACACTGTTACACAATATATATTACTTTTTTCCTAGCCAATTCCTACACCCATACTTATTTCTCTGCAAAAAATATCCTGAAAAGTTCTTGCCATTTTGAAGCTGATAGATTCTTGGAGCAGAGTATTCAGTTTACAGGCCATGATGTCACTCACCACCTGCTTCTGTCTGTCAATTTCGGCCATCTTTGTTACAGAAAGAAGATCAAAACTCATCATTTTTCTTAACTCAATTTGTGTCTTTTCGGTGATCCTTTGCATCATTCCATAGGGCTTATAACAAATATGTGATTTTCTTCGTTCTTCATAGATTTGATTTTGGGGAAAACTCATTTTAGAAGGTTTTGCTAATGCAGGCTTCTGATAAGATTTTACTCTGCCTGTCTTTACAAAATTAGCACAATTTACTTTCCTTTCACGATTCTCGTGTTTTCTGGCAAAATCAAGGGATTGCGCACATTCAAACAAAGAATCTTTTTGTGACGCAATAACATGAGATGCAGGATTTAAAAACCAAAATTTGCTTACAAAACTCCTTATGAGTAGAGTTGAGCGAAACGGGTCGAAAAAATTCAAATGTCGCCGACTTTTGGCAAAGTCAGGTTTCATGAAACGAAACCCGACCCTAGGATGAGGTCGGCCATGAGGTCGGCGACTTACGCGCCAAAGTCGCGCTTCAAAAGTTTGTTTTGCGCTCTTTTTCAGCCAATCAGGATCCACGGACACTGTGGGCAACGTGATGACATAGGCACGGGTCACCACCATCTTTCAGAAGGGCATGCAAGTGATTGGCTTGCTTTGGTGGGCGTCACAGGGGGTATAAAAGGGCGTGCACGCCGACCGCCATCTTACTTCTGCCGATCTCAGTATAGGGAGAGGTTGCTGCTGATTCTGTAGGGAGAGCATTAGGCAGGGAAGAAGACCAAAAAACTGCTTCTGCTGCTAGCGATTTGGCCTGCACAACACACCAGTCACTGTGTGTGCAGTGCAAGGGGAGGCTATATAGTGGTGTATCAGTGGTGTTGGTTGTTGGGCTGCCTTCTAAGGCTTCCTGACAGGCTGGCATTGCTGTTTACCCACTGCTCCGCAAACTGCTTTTTTAAAAGCAATCCAATCTCCCTTATCCTCTAGTCACTTTGGTCACAGCTGTGCCATCGAGCCTGTCACATAGCACTCAGATATTCATTGGGCCTCAAACTGCTTTTTTAAAAGCAATCCCAATTTTTTTTTTGTCCTGCTGAGAAGAAAAAAAAACTGCTTCTGCTGCTGATAGCAATTTGGACTGCACAACACACCAGTCACTGTGTGCAGTGCAAGGGGAGGCTATATAGTGGTGTATCAGTGGTGTTGGTTGTTGGGCTGCCTTTTAAGGCTTCCTGACAGGCTGGCATTGCTGTTTACCCACTGCTCCGCAAACTGCTTTTTTAAAAGCAATCCAATCTCCCTTATCCTCTAGTCACTTAGGTCACAGCTGTGCCATCGAGCTTGTCACATAGCGCTCAGATATTCATTGGGCCTCACACAATCCAAAAGTGTCCAGTGTCCAAAAGTGTGTGCAGAGATTCAAACTCTCACTTATCCTCTAGTCACTTAGGTCACAGCTGTGCCATCGAGCTTGTCACATAGCGCTCAGATATTCATTGGGCCTCACACAATCCAAAAGTGTCCAGTGTCCAAAAGTGTGTGCAGAGATTCAAACTCTCACTTATCCTCTAGTCACTTAGGTCACAGCTGTGCCATCGAGCTTGTCACATAGCGCTCAGATATTCATTGGGCCTCACACAATCCAAAAGTGTCCAGTGTCCAAAAGTGTGTGCAGAGATTCAAAATCTCACTTATTCTCTAGTCACTTAGGTCACAGCTGTGCCATCGAGCCTGTCACATAGCGCTCAGATATTCATTGGGCCTCACACAATCCAAAAGTGTCCAGTGTCCAAAAGTGTGTGCAGAGATTCAAAATCTCACTTATTCTCTAGTCACTTAGGTCACAGCTGTGCCATCGAGCTTGTCACATAGCGCTCAGATATTCATTGGGCCTCACACAATCCAAAAGTGTCCAGTGTCCAAAAGTGTGTGCAGAGATTCAAACTCTCACTTATCCTCTAGTCACTTAGGTCACAGCTGTGCCATCGAGCTTGTCACATAGCGCTCAGATATTCATTGGGCCTCACACAATCCAAAAGTGTCCAGTGTCCAAAAGTGTGTGCAGAGATTCAAACTCTCACTTATCCTCTAGTCACTTAGGTCACAGCTGTGCCATCGAGCTTGTCACATAGCGCTCAGATATTCATTGGGCCTCACACAATCCAAAAGTGTCCAGTGTCCAAAAGTGTGTGCAGAGATTCAAAATCTCACTTATTCTCTAGTCACTTAGGTCACAGCTGTGCCATCGAGCTTGTCACATAGCGCTCAGATATTCATTGGGCCTCACACAATCCAAAAGTGTCCAGTGTCCAAAAGTGTGGGCAGAGATTCAAACTCTCACTTATCCTCTAGTCACTTAGGTCACAGCTGTGCCATCGAGCCTGTCACATAGCGCTCAGATATTCATTGGGCCTCACACAATCCAAAAGTGTCCAGTGTCCAAAAGTGTGTGCAGAGATTCAAACTCTCACTTATCCTCTAGTCACTTAGGTCACAGCTGTGCCATCGAGCTTGTCACATAGCGGTCAGATATTCATTGGGCCTCACACAATCCAAAAGTGTCCAGTGTCCAAAAGTGTGTGCAGAGATTCAAAATCTCACTTATTCTCTAGTAACTTAGGTCACAGCTGTGCCATCGAGCTTGTCACATAGCGCTCAGCTATTCATTGGGCCTCACACAATCCAAAAGTGTCCAGTGTCCAAAAGTGTGTGCAGAGATTCAAACTCTCACTTATCCTCTAGTCACTTAGGTCACAGCTGTGCCATCGAGCTTGTCACATAGCGCTCAGATATTCATTGGGCTTCACACAATCCAAAAGTGTCCAGTGTCCAAAAGTGTGTGCAGAGATTCAAACTCTCACTTATCCTCTAGTCACTTAGGTCACAGCTGTGCCATCGAGCTTGTCACATAGCGCTCAGATATTCATTGGGCCTCACACAATCCAAAAGTGTCCAGTGTCCAAAAGTGTGTGCAGAGAATCAAACTCTCACTTATCCTCTAGTCACTTAGGTCACAGCTGTGCCATCGAGCTTGTCACATAGCGCTCAGATATTCATTGGGCCTCACACAATCCAAAAGTGTCCAGTGTCCAAAAGTGTGTGCAGAGATTCAAAATCTCACTTATTCTCTAGTCACTTAGGTCACAGCTGTGCCATCGAGCCTGTCACATAGCGCTCAGATATCAGTGGGCCTCACACAATCCAAAAGTGTCCAGTGTCCAAAAGTGTGTGCAGAGATTCAAAATCTCACTTATTCTCTAGTCACTTAGGTCACAGCTGTGCCATCGAGCCTGTCACATAGCGCTCAGATATCAGTGGGCCTCACACAATCCAAAAGTGTCCAGTGTCCAAAAGTGTGTGCAGAAATTCAAAATCTCCCCTGTCCTATAGACACCTTGTTTTACATACTATATAGTTTGTTGGATTTTGTCTACATTTCTACCAAAAATGAGGAAGGCTGGTGGAAGAGGCCGTGGAATTGGGCGGGGGTTGGCAGCTGGTAATGATGGTGTTGGTGGTGGATCTGATGGTAGTGGCAAGAGCAAAATAGGACCGAATGCAGGAGGTGTTGAGCCTGCGTCATCGTCTGGCTACATAAGGCCTCGAACGCTTAGTTTTCTAGGAGTTGGCAAACCGCTTTTAAAGCCAGAGCATCAGGAAAAAGTTTTGTCTTACATTGCTGACTCAGCCTCCAGCTCTATCGCCTCCTCTTCTTCAGTTGTAAAAAGTAAAAGCACTGAGTCTTCATTGAAGGCTCATGTTCATGAACCACACCTTTCCTTGTGTCCTTCACCCCAACCAAGATTGAAGGATGACGCAGGCCATACTACTGATTACTCCATGGAGCTGTTTTCACATACCATGCCTGGATTATCAAGTGAAATGGTGAATTACCCAGGCCAAGATGAATCTGACATGGAGTGCACTGATGCACAGCCGCTGATGGATGATTCTGCTGGTACATTCACTCAGAGCACTACATTGTCCTCGCAGTGTACAGAGCCAGATTCTGACCCTGATGAGACTCAGGTGCCCCTTCCCGCACACTATACCACCATACACGGTGACACAGAGGAAGGTGCACATGACATAGAAGAGGAGGTGATGGATGACCCAGTTGTTGACCCAGATTGGCATCCATTGGGGGAAGAGGGTGCTGCTTCCAATAGCTCAGATGAGGAGCATCCACAGCAGACATCGACATCGCAACAGCTGTTATCTGGCAGGCCCGGAGCACTCCAAAGACAGGTTCCAAACATCAAAAGAGTTGCTGGACAGCTTGTCCAGAGGGTCAAAAGATCACAGCGTGCTAGGCCGCAAAATGTCTGCCAAAGTAGGAAGAGTGCAGTGTGGCAGTTTTTTGAACAAAATCCTCATGATCAGGCCAAGGTTATCTGTAAGAAGTGCGCAAAGACCTTTAGCCGAGGGAAAAATCTGAAAAATCTGAATACCAGTTGCATGCTTAGACATTTAACCAGCATGCACTTGCAAGCGTGGACACAACACCAAACCTCAAGTGCCACATGTGCAACTGATCACAACGAAGGTAGTCAGCAACGCTACATTGTTTCCCCCACTGTAAGCCCACCGGTTAGCACAGCAGCAAATGTTGAGGTGTCGTTGCAAGGCCACAGCAGTCAGGGAATCCCACTGTTATATCAACGAAAGACTGATTCTAGGCCATCAGAAAGAACACCAACTCCATCACCATCATCAACCCTCTCTCAGTCCGCCCTGTCCTCCGCTACTTCCACCATATGCAGCTCTCAAGTCCAGCTCACCCTCTCAGACACTATGAGTAGATCAAGAAAGTACTCAGTCTCTCATCCGCGTACACTGGGTTTGAACGCCCACATTGCCAAACTAATCTCGTTTGAGATGATGCCCTTTCGGTTGGTGGAAAGCACAGCTTTCCGCGAACTCATGGCCTATGCAGTACCACGCTATGACCTACCCAGTCGCCACTTCTTCTCTCGCAAAGCCATCCCAGCCCTCCACCATCATGTGAAAGACCGCATTGTCCATGCACTCAAGCAGTCAGTGAGCGGAAAGGTGCACCTCACAACTGATGCATGGTCCAGTCGGCATGGCCAGGGCCGTTACGTGTCCATCACTGCGCACTGGGTTAATGTGGTGGATGCAGGGTCCACAGGGGACAGCGGTGGTGGGACAGTGCTGCCTAGCCCACGGTATAGGAAACAGTTGGCTGTAGGCGTTCGACCCTCCTCCTCCTCCACCTCCTCCAGAAGCGAAAGCTCGTCCACAGAGCGCAGTCGTACGAGCACTCCATCTGCAGCTGCCACTGTTGTACACGATGTGTCCCCCTATCGAGCAGCTAGTGGAAAGCGTCAGCAGGCTGTGTTGCAGATGATGTGTTTGGGCGACAGACACACCGCCGAGGTGCTGGCCGAGTACTTGAAGCGACAAACTGAGTCATGGCTGGGCAGTGTACATCTTGAGGCAGGCAAGGTAGTTAGTGATAATGGCCGTAATTTTGTGGCAGCCATAGCCCTTTCAAAACTCAGCCACATACCTTGCTTAGCTCACACCTTGAACCTGGTGGTGCAGTGCTTCCTCAAAAATTATCCGGAGTTAACAGCCCTGCTCCAGAAGGTGCGAAGACTGTGCGCGCACATCCGCCGGTCGCCTGTACACTCCGTTCGTATGCAGAAGCTGCAGCGATTGCTCCACCTTCCCAACCACCGCCTCATTATCGACATTGCAACAAGGTGGAACTCCACCCTGCACATGGTGGAGCGGCTGTGCGAGCAGAGGCAGGCCATAATGCATTTGTGGGAGGATACACGGCCAGGCACTTTGAGAGCAGACATGGAGTTGACAGGTGTGCAGTGGTCGAAGCTGAAAGACCTTTGTAAAGTCCTTCAGTGTTTTGAGGAATGCACACGGCTGGTAAGCGCAGACGACGCCATCCTAAGCATGAGCATCCCACTTATGCGTCTGCTCATGCAAACTTTGACGCACCTTAAGGAGCAGGCGTCTGCAGCCAATGTTGATGAGGAGGAAGAGGAGGAGGGAATCCTTGATGACATTCAGCCATTGTCTGCTCAGGGACCTCTCCTGGACGAGGTGGAGGAAGAAGAGGAGGAGGATGATGAGGATGATTACTTAGGGGAGGAGGATGCATCTCGTGGGGCAAGTGAAAATGTTGGCGTGGCAAGGTCTGGTACAGGGTTTGTGCGTGACTGGAGGGATGTGGATTTGCCCGAAAGTGCTCCTCCACCCAGCACTCGCAGTGCATCATTGACACCGGGAACATTGGCCCACATGTCAGATTATGCCTTGCAGATCCTAAAAAGGGACCCCCGCATTGCCAAAATTATGAACGATGACGACTACTGGTTGGCCAGCATCCTGGATCCACGCTATAAAGGCAAATTACAAAACATCATGCCACAGGAGAACCTTGACCTAATATTGGCTAATAAACAAGCAACTCTGGTAAATCGGTTGCTTGAGGCATTCCCAGCACACAGCAGCGGTGATGGTTCTCACACGAGCCGTATGGGCCAGGGGCAGCTTGGCAGAGGTGTTCGTGGTGCACACAGCAGAAGTGGCGTTGGAGACAGGGGTTTCATGACAATGTTGTGGACTGATTTTTCAAATACCGCTCACACAACTGGTAATACTGCATCGATGGAAAGTGACAGGAGACAGCAGTTGTCAACTATGGTAACAAACTACTTTTCCTCCCATATCGATGTTCTCCCACACAGGTCATTCCCCTTTGACTATTGGGCCGCTAAACTGGACACCTGGCCTGAATTGGCACAATATGCCTTACAGGAGCTCGCTTGCCCAGCTGCAAGTGTGCTATCGGAAAGAGTCTTCAGTGCAGCTGGATCAATCCTGACAGAAAAAAGGACCCGTCTGTCAACCCAAAATGTGGATGATCTAACCTTCATTAAAATGAACCACGCATGGGTTTCCAAGGATTTTGTCCCACCTTCCCCTGATGACACATAGGGTGACAGAAAAATGGCTTGCTTTGGTCCACCTCTTCCTGGTACTTCACCTATTTCGCCTTTTGCATCAGCTGAATGTCCAACATCAACATATGAGACTTTCTAAAACTCCCTAACTGTGCTGCCTCCCCCCCCAACGCCGGGGTCACCACCTACCGCACGACACCGTGTGAGTGCCGTTGCCCTGGACAGGTGGGTAGGCCGACTCTTGGGCGCGGGCACTGGCACAGGGTCCCTCATAGTGCAATCAAGTGTCTCTGACGGTGGTGGTGCACACCTGCCGTCAGACACACCGCTGTACTATGAGGGGCCCAGTGCCAGTACCGACGCCCACGAGTGGGCCCCCCTTGCTTGGGCAGGGCCCCAGCATTTGCAATCTTTACCTCTCCCTGCTCCTCCGCTGTGTAATCTGGGCCGTCAAATCCATACTGTGCCTGACACCGTCTGAGCCTGCCTCCTGAGACATATATTTTGAATGTGTACGCTATCCATACATGTTATCCAGGGATACGGTACCCTTTCTAACCTTTGTGCAATCACGTGCAATCCATACTGGGCCTAACACCGTCTGAGCCTGCCTCATGCTGTATAGACATATATTTTGAATGTGTACGCTATCCATACATGTTATCCAGGGATACGGTACCCTTTCTAACCTTTGTGCAATCACGTGCAATCCATACTGGGCCTAACACCGTCTGAGCCTGCCTCATGCTGTATAGACATATATTTTGAATGTGTACGCTATCCATACATGTTATCCAGGGATACGGTACCCTTTCTAACCTTTGTGCAATCACGTGCAATCCATACTGGGCCTAACACCGTCTGAGCCTGCCTCATGCTGTATAGACATATATTTTGAATGTGTACACTATCCATACATGTTATCCAGGGATACGGTACCCTTTCTAACCTTTGTGCAATCACGTGCAATCCATACTGGGCCTAACACCGTCTGAGCCTGCCTCCTGAGACATATATTTTGAATGTGTACGCTATCCATACATGTTATCCAGGGATACGGTACCCTTTCTAACCTTTGTGCAATCACGTGCAATCCATACTGGGCCTAACACCGTCTGAGCCTGCCTCCTGAGACATATATTTTGAATGTGTACGCTATCCATACTTGTTATCCAGGGATACGGTACCCTTTCTAACCTTTGTGCAATCACGTGCGATCCATACTGGGCCTAACACCGTCTGAGCCTGCCTCCTGAGACATATATTTTGAATGTGTACGCTATCCATACATGTTATCCAAGGATACGGTACCCTTTCTAACCTTTGTGCAATCACGTGCAATCCATACTGGGCCTAACACCGTCTGAGCCTGCCTCATGCTGTATAGACATATATTTTGAATGTGTACGCTATCCATACATGTTATCCAGGGATACGGTACCCTTTCTAACCTTTGTGCAATCACGTGCAATCCATACTGGGCCTAACACCGTCTGAGCCTGCCTCATGCTGTATAGACATATATTTTGAATGTGTACGCTATCCATACATGTTATCCGGGGATACGGTACCCTTTCTAACCTTTGTGCAATCATGTGCAATCCATACTGGGCCTAACACCGTCTGAGCCTGCCTCCTGAGACATATATTTTGAATGTGTACGCTATCCATACATGTTATCCAGGGATACGGTACCCTTTCTAACCTTTGTGCAATCACGTGCAATCCATACTGGGCCTAACACCGTCTGAGCCTGCCTCATGCTGTATAGACATATATTTTGAATGTGTACGCTATCCATACATGTTATCCAGGGATACGGTACCCTTTCTAACCTTTGTGCAATCACGTGCAATCCATACTGGGCCTAACACCGTCTGAGCCTGCCTCATGCTATATAGACATATATTTTGAATGTGTACGCTATCCATACATGTTATCCGGGGATACGGTACCCTTTCTAACCTTTGTGCAATCACGTGCAATCCATACTGGGCCTAACACCGTCTGAGCCTGCCTCATGCTGTATAGACATATATTTTGAATGTGTACGCTATCCATACATGTTATCCGGGGATACGGTACCCTTTCTAACCTTTGTGCAATCACGTGCAATCCATACTGGGCCTAACACCGTCTGAGCCTGCCTCCTGAGACATATATTTTGAATGTGTACGCTATCCATACATGTTATCTGGGGATACGGTACCCTTTCTCACCTTTGTGCAATCACGTGTAATCCATACTGGGCGTGAGAACGGCTGGCGAGCTGTTAATCAAGTTACAGCACCTGTCCAGACAAGTACAGGGATTCCCTAGCGAGGACACTTATTTGATTGTTTTCAATGTTGGGACAGCAATTTTTGGGGAGCACTATACTCTGGAGAATGATAGATGGGGCCCACCATACACTGGAACATTCCAAAGGTGGACATCAGACACTGGAGCAGCATTTACAGGGCCCATTATACACTAGAGCATTAGAAATGGGGCCCATTATGTTTGGAGCATTATTTGGGCCCATAAGACAGTGAAGCTTCATCCATGGGGACCAACATATACTGTAGCATTATGTGGAGCTCATCATATACTGTTTCAAACATTATATGGGACCAATGATTCTGTATGGAGAAATAGATGGGCCTCGTCATGAGATGTAAAAAGTGAGGTATTTTTCATTGTACTATACCGCTATTTCTCTGCCGTATCGGAGCATGATGAGTTGTGGTATGTGTTAAAGGGGCGCTCTTTTGCCTAGGGCACATGAAAACCTGGAGCCAGCCCTCCCCCCCCCCCACAGTTTGTAGCCAAATAACCCCCATTTTTCAGTGCGTAACTTGTATTATGAAGTTAATTAAGGTTGACAAGCTTAAGAAAGAAGAATTGATGCTTTTGGCATTCAAATGGGCACTGTAGGTGTGTTTCCTGTCCTCCTCTCACTGCCGACTTTTATTCCCCATTGACTTACATTGGGTTTCGTGTTTCGGGACGACCCCGACTTTTCCCTATAATCGGACGATCTTGCTCGACCCGACTTTTGGAAAAGTCGGGTTTCACGAAACGAAACGCGACCCTAAAAAACCAAAAGTCGCTCAACTCTACTTATGAGGGACTGTGTTTTGACATTCTCACTCAGCATTCTATACAGGCGGTCATATATGGACATGAAAGTGTAGGTACATTCCTTCCGACCAATCCTTACTTTTTGAAGAATATCAATATCTGGATGATTTTCATTTAATGAACAAAAAATGAGAATTTTTAATCTGTCCTTATCAGTTAAATTCTCATGTATTTCACCAGATAACTTTAAAGACAATCTTCTAGCAAAATTTACAGGGATCCACATTTTGAACAACTGATTCTTCTCCTCGTTAGATAAATCAAATTTATCAACACAACTTTCAAAAACCTCAGAGTTTCTACAAACATGGATTTTGTTTTCATATGCAGGAATTATTTTGCATATCTTTAGCAAACTTTTCCTTACTTTACTTCGGATTTGGGCCTCTGAGTCGTCTATTTTTAGTGGTCCGTCTTTCCCTTGTACGTCCTCTGGGTGTAATAAGAAATATTTAATGGATTATTAATATTTAACAATATGTATGACGGGTATATGGTCACGGGACTATGGGATGGAGGATGTGTGATGGGTATATGGGCACTGGACTATGGGATGTAGGATATATATGACGGGTATATGGGCACTGAACTATGGGATGGCGGATATGTATGATGGGTATATGGGCACGGGACTATGGGATGGAGGATATGTATGATGGGTATATGGGCACTGGACTATGGGATGGAGGATATGTATGATGGGTATATGGGCATGGGCCTATGGGATCGTGGATATGTATGATGGGTATATGGGCACGGGACTATGGGATGGAGGATAATTATAATTTGCTCTAACTAACCACAGTTAGTTACTATGCCCGGGCAGCGCTGGGCTCTTCAGCTAGTCTAATAGATAAAGCTCAAGTGTGTATATTCATGTATGTGTGTGTTTATGTGTGTGTGTATGTCCGGGATTGGCATCTGCACCGTCGCAGCTACAGCCACAAAATTTGGCACAGTCACACGTCTGGACCCCGAGAGTGTCCTAGGCTATGTTGTGAGGTGAAATTTGAACAGCGCGCGTTCCAATTCACCAGTTTTGCCCCTATCTACATAATGGGGAAAAAGTGTGTGTATCAAGCCCCGCCCCTCATTATGATGTCATAATGGTTGCCATGGCGACACTGATGTCATCATAGGTTGCAAGCCTCGCCGCTCATTATGATGTCATAATGGTTGACTATGGGATGGAGGATGTGTGATGGGTATATGGGCACTGGACTATGGGATGGAGGATATGTATGACGTGTATATGGGCACGGGACTATGGGATGGAGGATGTGAGATGGGTATATGGGCACTGGACTATGGGATGGAGGATATGTATGACGGGTATATGGGCGCGGGACTATGGGATGGCGGATATGTATGATGGGTATATGGGCATGGGCCTATGGGATCGTGCATATGTATGATGGGTATATGGGCACGGATTATGGGATGGAGGATAATTATAATTTGCTATAACTAACCACAGTTAGTTACTATGCCCGGGCAGCCCCGGGCTCTTAACCTAGTTTTGAATAAATCCCCAACAGTGTCACCAGCAAAGCACCCCCACACCATCACACCTCCTCCTCCATGCTTCACGGTGGGAACCAGGCATGTCGAGTCCATCGCTCACCTTTTCTGCGTCGCACGAAGACACGGTGGTTGGAACTAAAGATCTCAAATTTGGACTCATCAGACCAAAGCACAGATTTCCACTGGTCTAATGTCCATTCCTTGTGTTCTTGAGCCCAAACAAGTCTCTTCTGCTTGTTGCCTGTCCTTAGCAGTGGTTTCCTAGCAGCTATTTTACCATGAAGGCCTGCTGCACAAAGTTTCCTCTTAACAGTTGTTGGAGAGATGTGTCTGCTGCTAGAACTCTGTGTGGCATTGACCTGGTCTCTAATCTGAGCTGCTGTTAACCTGCGATTTCTGAGGCTGGTGACTCGGATGAACTTTTCCTCCGCAGCAGAGGTGACTCTTGGTCTTCCTTTCCTGGGGCGGTCCTCATGTGAGCCAGTTTCTTTGTAGCGCTTGATGGTTTTTGCCACTGCACTTGGGGACACTGAAAGTTTTCCCAATTTTTTGGACTGACTGTCCTTCATTTCTTAAAGTAATGATGGCCACTTGTTTTTGTTTACTTAGCTGCTTTTTTCTTGCCATAATACAAATTCTAACAATCTATTCAGTAGGACTATCAGCTGTGTATCCACCAGACTTCTGCACAACACAACTGATGGTCCCAACCCCATTTATAAGGCAATAAATCACACTTATTAAACCTGACAGGGCACACCTGTGAAGTGAAAACCATTTCCGGTGACTACCTCTTGAAGCTCATCAAGAGAATGCCGAGTCTGCAAAGCAGTAATCAAAGCAAAAGGTGGCTACTTTGAAGAACCTAGAATATAAGACATATTATCAGTTGTTTCACACTTTTTTGCTAACTATATAATTCCACATGTGTTAATTCATAGTTTTGATGCCTTCAGAGTGAATCTACAATTTTCATAGTTATGAAAATAAAGAAAACTCTTTGAATGAGAAGGTGTATAAAAACTTTTGGTCTGTACTGTATATAAATATCCATGGTACCGCTGAAAATGTCATCTTGTCCAGGAAAAAACGAGCTGCCATACAGCATCATCAGCAAAAAAATTAAAAAGTTATAGCTTGCAGAATAAAAGCGATGCAAAAATAATTATTTTTTTAATATAAAATTGTTTTATTGCATAAAAGAGCCAAAACATAAAAAAAATATAAATGAGGTATCGCTGTAATTGTACTGACCCGAAGAATAAAACCGCTTTATCAATTTTACCACACGCGGAACGGTGTAAACACCCTACCCCCTGAAAATAAATTAATGAAATGGGAATAAAAAGCGATCAAAAAATGTCATGCGCCCGAAAATGGTACCAACAAAAACATCAACTGGTCCCGCAAAAAATAAGACCTCACATGACTCTGTGGGTCAAAATATGGAAAAATTATAGCTCTCAAAATGTGTTGATGCAAAAACCCTTTTTTTGCAATAAAAAGCATCTTTTAGCATGTGACAGCTGCCAAACATAAAAACCCGCCATAAATAGTAAATCAAACCCCCCTTTATCACCCCCTTAGTAAGGGAAAAATAATAAAATTAAAAAAATGTATTTATTTCCATTTTCCCATTAGGGTTTGGGATAGAGCTAGGGATAGGGCTAGGATTAGGATTAAAGCTAGGGTTAGGGTTAGGGCTAGGTTTAGGGCTAGAGTTAGGGCTAGGGCTGATATTAGACTTAGGGGTGTGTTGGGGTTAGGGTTGGAGTTAAAATTTGGCGGTTTCCACTGTTTAGGCACATCAGGGGCTCTCCAAACGCAACATGGTGTCTGATCTTAATTCCAGCCAATTCTGCATTGAAAAAGTCAAACGTTGCTCCTTCCCTTCCAAGCTCTGCCATGCGCCCAAACAGTGGTTTAGCCCCACATATGGGGTATGAGCCTACTCAGGACAATTTGCATAATAACTTTTGGGGTCCAATTTCTCCTGTTATCCTTGGAAAAATGAAAAATTGGGGGCAAAAGTATCATTTTTGTGGAAAAAAATATGATTTTTTTTAATTTTATGGCTCTACGTTATAATCTTCTTTGAAGCACTTGGGGGTTCAAAATGCTAACTACACATCTAGATAAGTTCCTTGGGGGGTCTAGTTTCCAAAATGGGGTCACTTGTGGGGGTTTCCACTGTTTAGGCACATCAGGGGCTCTCCAAACGTGACATGATACCCACAGACCATTCCATCAAAGTCTGCATTCCAAAACGTCACTAGTTCCCTTCCTTGCCCTGACGTGTACCCATACAGTAGTTTTCTCCCACATATGGGGTATCAGCATATACAGGGCAAATTGCACAACAACTTTTGGGGTCCAATTTCTCCTGTTATCCTTGGAAAAATAAAAAATTGGGGACTAAAAGATCATGTTTGTGGAAAGAATATGATTTTTTTATTTTCACGTCCGGGCGTTAGAAACTTCTGTGAAGCACTTGGGGGGTTTCCACAGTTTAGGCACATCAGGGGCTCTCCAAACATGACATGACAGCCGCAGACCGATCCATCAAAGTCTGCATTCCAAAACGTTGCTACTTCCCTCCAAGCCCCGAGGTGTGCTCATACAGTAGTTTTCTCCCACATATGGGGTATCAGCATACTCAGGACAAATTGGACAACAACTTTTGCAGTCTAATTTCTCCTGTTACCCATGGCAAAATAAAAAAAAATTTGACCTGAAGTAATTTTTTTGTGAAAAAAGTGAAATGTTCATTTTTTTAAACATTCCAAAAATTCCTGTGAAGCACCTGAAGGGTTAATAAACTTCTTGAATGTGGTATTGAGCACCTTCAGGGGTGTGCGCTGGTTAACTTTTAACCCTTATAACTTCCTAAAAAAAAAAATTGTTCTAAAATTGTGCTTGTGTAAAGTAAACATGTGGGAAATGTTACTTATTAAGTTTTTTGTGTGCCATATCTCTGTGATTTACTGGCATAAAAATTTAAAGTTGGAAAATTGCTAAATTTTCAAAATTTTCACCAAATTTACATTTTTTTCACAAATAAACGCAAGTTATATGAATGAAATTTTACCACTAACATTAAGTACAATATGTAATGAGAAAACAAAGTCAGAATCACCGGGATCCATGGAAGCATTCCAGAGTTATTACCTCATAAAAAGACAGTGGTCATTAACGTGCAAACCACCCTTGGGGGTAAAGGGGTTAATTGATCATGTGGGTGTTCCATATATGTTGCTGGACTTAGGCAGCCATTTTCCTACCTCAGCACAGGCACTTTAATGATGTTCTAATCCTATTTCAGGAAGATTATTTATAGGTGGCTGTACCCCTCCTTTCACATTTGAGATATTTGCATATCTTCAATTTCAATATATTAATGCTGGTAAAGTGTGTGTAAAGGTGTCTCCAGCCATTAGCATCCTTCACATCTGAGGCTGGTTTCACACTAGCGTTTTTTAAAACAGTGCATCGTGCACGACCATGCGCATGCGTCCTGTGCCCCTATCTTTAACATGGGGGCGCATGGTGTAGCGTTTGCATGCGTTCTTATGTGTTTTTGTGCGTATGCTTTTTTTGGAGTGTGCGCCTAGACGCGCCGGACGCAACCTGTTGCATTTTTGGTCCGTCCAACCAGTGTCAAAAAACCTGCATGTGCACGCTAGCGCACGGAATGCGCCAAAATAGCACATTACCGTCTATGGGAACGCAGGCGTGCGCATGGACATGCGCACGCCTGCGTTTAAAATTGCATGCGTTTTAAAAGTTAACATGGCTAGAAACTGGTTAAAACGCATGCGCCTAAAAAAGCAAACGCATGCAAAACGCATGATGCTTTTTTTGCATGCGTTTCTATTGCGCACGAAGCGCAGCGCTAAAAAACACTAATGTGAAAGTAGCCTGAGGCATTTGTTTTTTTGTTTTTTTGTTTTTTACTATAATTACTTGTTTTCATTACTATTGTTGTATATTTAATAAAAATTGCAATTTATGATTTTGAAAAAATTTCTACTTTGTGCTTTTTCTGTTCACTTTTCTCATGCAGTTGAGAAACTGGTGAAACAGACGGGATTTATATATTGTGCTTGGCACAGGATATTTTTTGGATCATAATTTTGATATAACTTCTTTTTTCCTTCTACAAAAACCCCTTGCATTTTACAGTACAGCGTAGAGAATGAGATTTCTAAACTCTCAGTCACACGCTGCATTTCTTTTTCTCCATTTTTGATCTGAAGCTTGTCAATTCTTTCAGTTTTGCAGAGTTTTTCACCAATTCAAATGAATGAATGAAAAAACAAAACAATTAAAGACGCTGCAAAAACACGAGGATTGTACGCAGCGATTTTCCTGCTGCCACTCTGGTTTTAGGGGTAGAATAAAATCCTGCAAAAATGCAACATGTGAACATATAAAACCACAAGAGAAAAACCGACTAAAAGTCCAAAGTATCAAAAGTGGTTTTATGTTGTTTCTTTCCGATTGTCCATTCTGCATCTAAGGTCCATTTTCGCAGCACTGCTAATTAAATGTGGGATTTATTTTACTATATTTATACTTTTCTACTATATCTATATAAGTAATAACCCCATTTTTCTTGGCACTCTGGGTTTGAGTCCCCCTTTCTTGTGTTTTATTTCTAACATGTGAACATAGCCTTATCCTGGTTGTGTTCTATTTGGAAATAGCATAGAACGGCCGTAATAACATGGAGACATAATTCATTCCATGGTTTTCCACTTTCAGAATTACTAGGCAGCATCTATTCCTACAGAGCCGCCCATGAAGATTCTATCCCCAGATTCCATTATGACATCACACATGATGTTGTCCATTATGACATCACACATGATGTTGGCCATTATGACATCACACATGATGTTGTCCATTATGACATCACACATGATGTTGGCCATTATGACATCACACATGATGTTGGCTATTATGACATCACGGAACCCAGTCTCTACTTATACAATGTACACAGTGTCACTGGTGCCATTTTTTGGTTCTATAGCTAGTGGACTGTGCGCACTTGCACTTACTTGCTATGGCTGACTATCTTCTAGATAACTTACAGGTAGCCGCACTATTGGGGATTATTTTTGACAATAACTCCGACACTGCGCTTCTACCACCCGATGGCGTCCTCAGCTTCACTCACCGGCTGGTGATGACGCTGGTAAACGACTGCCTGACCAATTACTATCAAGGTCAACTAACCTCAGAGTATCTGAGCGATTTACTTCAGAACATCAGGATGTTACTGCAGCAGGTAAGTGGCAGACGCTCCGCACAAATCTTCTCCATAATAATAGATAATAATGGTGGGATAGAAGTCTCTTCTTTCCTCCAATATAAAACACAATGAATCCCCAGATATGGCGCCAGAGGAGCAAATGGCACATAAAATGGCCGCCTCCAATGTGACCTTTCTCATCTCAGGATTTACATTTTTCTTTTCTTTCTAGGCTGAAAAAAGATTTCAACATGGCGATTTGTCTTTAATTAAGGAACTCGCCCAAAAAGTCCTGTCTGCACTGGAACGTCCGGCCCGCTCATCGGAACGCCTGGTAAGGAGCCGTCTTCTTCTCTATCACACGTCCTTGTTTTCTGATCTTCTCCAGATCACCAGTCAGATATCAGAAGATCTGGTGTTAGATCTTACAGGCCTCCCTGTCAGCTCCTGGCAGGCACAGCATATTTATGGCCGCTAGTCTCTGCTGCTCCCTCCCCCATGATGGCAGTCTGTATTCTGTAGTCACAGCTCAGTGGCGGGACATCTGTATTTCCGCCTCTGTCTAGCGCTATTATCTTCCTGATTGTAAATGCTGCAGCTGAGATAATAGGCGATATTACAGAGATGTTTTGTATACAAGTCTCTTATAATGTATATTAATCTGGACTTGTGGAGAGGAGCTGCAGTGTAAAGCATTTCCCCCTAATACTGTAATGAATGAATTACCCCTGATATAAGGAGCGCAGGTAACACGGCTCTGGGGTCACAGGGCAGAGAAGTCAAAGTTTACACCGAACGTTTGATTTTTCAATCTTAATTTATCTTAATCCACCTAAATGAGAGAACGAGAAAAGTTCTCATTCTATCAAAGTCTAACAAGAAGAAATCCGATCTGTAAATGGCGCAATAAGAAAAAAATCAAAATGCCAGAATTACACTTTTTTAGTCGCTGCAACATTGCAATAAAATGTAATAACGGGCGATCAAAACTTTGTATCTACCAACAATGGTATCAATAAAAATATCAGCTTGGCACTCAAAAAATGAGCCTTCACCCCGACCCAGACCACGAAAAATAGAAATGCTACGGGTCTCAAAAAACAGCGCCTTTTTTTATACAAACTTTGGATGTATTTTTTTTCACCACTTAAATCAGAAAGAACCTATACATGTTCGGTATCTACGAACTTGTAATGACCTGGAGAAGCATAATGGCAGGGCAGTTGTAGCATTTAAGCATTTAGTGAACGCGGTAAAAAAACAATTGTGGAATTGCACTTTTCTGCAATTTCACTGCGCTTAGAATAGTTATCCCATTTTTCAGTACAGGTTATGGTAAAACCAATGGTGTCGTTCAAAAGTACAAATTGTCCCGTGAAAAACAAGCCCTCACATGGCCATAGTGACCAAAAAGTAAAGTTATGGCTCTGGGAGGAAGGGGAGCAATAAACGGAGACGCAAGAACGGAAATACCCCTGGTCGTTAAGGGGTTAAATGGCATCCGTGTCTGTGGAGTGTTCTGCTTGTATCGTCCCCTACAGTCAATCGCTGTATATCAGCTGGGACATAATATTGGAGGGAGAAGTTTTCTGGAGCTTTTTTCTTGCAGCTTTTTGATCTGAATATCATTTCTTATTTTCTTATAGGGAGCGATCGAATCATTGATCCCAGCGAGAAAGCCGCATATAAGCGACTTTCAAACATCCAAACTGATCGGCGCTGGAACTTTTGGGTGAGATTTCTGTTGGTATAATCCACATTTCTCAGGGTTCCCTATGACAACACTTCTGCCTCTGTGCTCTGCCATTCAGTGTTATCATAGGGAAATAATCGGAGTCCACATCACTGTCCACATCTAATTCTCACTATTCAGCTCATTTATAGACAGCGGAGCATTCTGACCTATAACAGGTTACATTATGTGCTGCTACTTTATTAATTTCTAGAAATTTATTTCCAGTGACGGACAGACTTCAAGAATTAGTACAGAAGATCGTATAATGATTTCTATAGCTGGACTGTTATTAAGGATTGATTACTAACCATGGATTGTCCTTTTCTCCAGGTCCGTCTACTTAGCGCGCCATAAAGACTTGCACCAGGTCTTTGCAATGAAGACAATGGCCAAGCAGAACCTGAATACTCCAAAAAAGGTGGAATTGGCCTTTATGGAGAGGGACATCTTAACATTCGCTGATTGTCCCTTTGTGGTCTCCATGCTCTGCTCCTTTCCAACTAAACTTCACCTCTGTATGGTCATGGAGTATGTGGAAGGTAGGACACATATGCATTATATTCTAGTCACTCCATGTCTGCTCACATCTTATCACCGCACCTATAACTAGGATTTGTCCAGGTGGTTGTTCCATCACCACAGAGCATTTACTTTAGGTTATATATTACATAGCTGCACAGAAATCCATTGATCAGTGTGCAGGGGAACTATGGGGCCCATGAGTCAGAGGAGGCTTGGCGCCACTTGGCATTGGGCCACATCACTCCTCCTATCATCACAATTTCAGAGCAGCCGCATCCTCAGAATGAGAATACTGATGAACAGAATGGTGCCTCAGGAAGCCAAAAGCCCTCCGATCCACCATTCAGCCCGTGGTTGTGAGACTGTGGTCTGAGACTCCGTATACTGGAGGTGCAAAGTAGTCACAGCATCCCGCCTGTAGTGTGGAGTCTCAGTACTCACACTGTACTGACCAGAGCAGCGTGCCGTGGGAATGGGGCCAGGTGAATAGTGCTTTTTTAATGTCAGCATTTGTAGGGGTGAGAATACTGATTGGGTGGCTGTGGGGGACATAGTACTGTGTGAGAGGCTATGGAAGCCTGCTAATGCCACGATACTGATTTGCTGGCTGTGAATGCCCCTATACTGGGTGCAGACTTCATACTGAGTGGTATGCTGTGGGGGTCTTTATTCTGTGTGGGGGTCCTCATTCTGTGTTAGGATCCAAATTTATGTGTGAGCGGCCATCATACTGAGAGGAGACATGTGGGGACCATTATATTGTGTGTCTGTGTGGGACGTTATACTGAGTATAGGCATTGTGGGCACCACTATACTAAGTGGGGGCCTCATATTGACACCGTATATGTGGGGTGATACGGTAGGCAGGAGGATTCACTGTGGGGATACCATACTCCGTGTTTGTGGGTGGGGGCACGCTTGAGGGCATCATACTTTGAAATGGCCATAAAAAGTGTATTGCTGGTGAGAACACGAAGGGGCTTCGATAGATATTATTTTTAGGGGCCTAATTAGAACTTTTTCTATGGGGCCCTGTGATTTTTATGTACGCCACTGTCTGTGTGATCTCCCCTGTATGTCCACACTGAGCAAGCCAGTATCTCCAGTTTCCTCAGCTGTAGACAAGATGTGATATCACTTTATGTTATTAGTTACATTGAGCACACTTCATCACTACTTTAGTCTAATATTATGTGCGCTATTCATTATAACTGCACACAGTCTTTCCTGCCAAAAATCTCTGCTCAATTCTCATTACACATCACGGTGGTCTGCTTTATAAACCCCTCACCAGTCATATTTCCTTTTTTCTACAGGTGGAGACTGTCGGACCCTATTAAACACCATGGGTCGTTTACCTGTCCCCTTGGCCCACTTGTACTTTGCAGAAGCAGTTGTTGCTGTAGAATACTTGCACAGCTATGGGGTGGTGCACAGAGACCTGAAGCCAGAGAAGTAAGTGCCCCCTGTAGTATAATAATGGAAGTTATCATTTATTATCATATAGTCTGCAAGGTTAAAACCATCTTTTCTTTCACAGCCTCCTGATAACATCTGCCGGACACATTAAAGTTACCGATTTTGGGGTTTCAAAAGTTGGTGTCATGACACCAAAAACCAACACCTACAAGCGATTAGCAGAAGACTTCAGCAGAGAGTTCCGGGACCATGAGGTCGGCATCACTTACAGAAATGCAGCTTGTTCTTACTAATCTCATCACACTGTTGTTTCTCCTCTGCATTCTTCATTTCTAGAGAACTTTTCCACTGATATTTTATCTTCTGTCATTGTGTTTTTATGGGAGAAATTGTCATTAAAATGGTATCATCAATCTCATCTCCTTCTTCTGTTGGTTTCCAGGTCTTGGGCACCCCATGTTATATAGCCCCAGAGGTCATCCTGAAAAAATACTATGGAAGACCTGTAGACTGGTGGTCAATGGGGATCATACTATATGAATTTCTTGTGGGACGTGTACCATTTTATGGGAAATCCGAAACTGAGATTAATAATAATATTGTCAATGGTAAGTGTAATAATCCGATTATTTGCTTTGATTGGTTACATTGTTTTACTTATTTCCTTTGCTTTATCTTACAGTCCAATAAAGATGTTTTATTTTCTGTAATTTTCTATATAATAGGAGACATACGTTGGGATTGTAATCCCGTTCCTCCCTTAGATGCTCAGTGCCTCATCACAGGAATGCTCAGAAAAAATCCTGAACAAAGACTTGGGACAGGTAACAATTTGCTTATTACACATAGGACATATCGCCCATGTCCATGAGAATCAGCACTTCTCTATCAGCTCATCCATTTCTAATTCTTCATAATATGACTTTCAGTAATTTTCCTTCATGTAAATTTCATTAGTTTAACTTAATCTAAACAGTTGAGATATGGAACAGTCTCTGACAATATCCGCAACACTTTGGTTTTGTCTTTTCCAGCAGGAGCATTTGAGATCAAGGGTCATCCATTCCTGATAGACTTAGACTTTAACAACCTTCTAAGTCAGAAGCCTGTGTACATTCCTCAGCTCGTGGTAAACGTGGGCACAGAAGTTCGCTCTGTATGGCAACCATTTGGCAGATTCCAGGGAGTCCCCAAGAAGGGTAATGATATTAATTGAAGGTTTTGGTCTGATTTCGGAATTGAAGATTAACTGGGATAAGTCGTGTGTTTTGCCGATTGATGGAGATGACGATTGTACTGGGGAGGTGGAGGCAGGAACTAAATTAAAGGTAGTTCAGCAATTTAAGTACTTGGGGATCCATATAGTGCTTCCACTAACGAGGTTTGAGGAACTCAACTTGAGCCCGTTACTGCAAGCAATACGTACCAAAGTCTCAGTGTGGAATAATCTACATCTATCGGTGGTGGGCAGAGTAAACCTCCTCAGTTATTGTATGTGTTACATAATTCCCCGGTCTGGCTTCCAATGTGCAAGTTTCATAGGATAAAATCTTTGGTTGGACAGACTTTGTTAATGGTACACCAGTATACAGGAATGTTGTGTTAAATTTATGGTGAACTGAACCAATATCTGACTGTATGGGATCTGTTGTTTGTTTCTGGAATGGTCTCCTTGAGGGGGAGGGGTAAGTTACTGGAGGAAAAAATTATAAAATGGATGTTGTTTTGTGACATGTGATATTTGTTTTCAATGCTCTTATGTTTAATAAAAAATTATCTGATTTACAAAAACGTGGGCACAAGCTTATCTATCAGTAAGTAGAAGGAGACGTCATCTAGACTAAGCAGCTGTTTGTCTCATCTACCATAGTTTGAGACAATTGGTTGTCATTAATATTACAGATAAATGGTTACTGTGTTTTATTGATAGCCTCTAAAAATATTTCATTACCTATGTCTTGTAGATCACGAACATCTGGTCTCAGAGGATGAGGAGGACAATGAGAGCTTTAGCTACCCAAATTTTACATCTTCGTCTGAATGGCTTTCTAAAGTAAGTATGAGAACAATAGATAAAAAAGTAAAAAACCTCTAAAAGTAAAAAAAGTATTTAATATCTTCTTCTTGTCTGCATTTAGCTCTGTACCAATGCTACCAGTAGGCTGAACAAGGAGGATCCCAAGTCCTCTCCAGAGTGTACCCCAGAATCCAACACAGACATCTCAGAAATGTGAGTAGATTATAGGGTGATTACTTGGAGATCAAGGCTGATATATGTGCACAACCCCAAATATAGGACATAAATACCATAATATCAAATACAGCATCCATTACCCCATGATTAGCAGTCATTGTTCTTTTCAGAAACTGCTGATAGTAACATCCCATAATTGCAGCCAGTCATGCACTTTTAGTGCTGCCCACAATGTAGGAGAGATGTACTACTACATGTCAGCCATTATTTGTAGGTTTTTTTTGCTCTATTTTCCACACTATAACTCTCATAAGTCCTAATGGGCCTTATAGTTGGTGTTAATCTAGTGAGACAACCCCTTTTATACTGCATTTACTTGTGATTTACATGTTTTTCTTCTTCCAATCAGGCAGAAAGAATCTTTTCCTGTATCTATTAGTGACGATGCTGTTACCAGTTTGCCACCCTCGTCCCCATTGTCAGGTACGTATATGTCTACAGGACAAAACAGAGGACAGAATGTTGACTTCAAGTCTCCAATATTTCCACATGGTTTTTCAGTTATTTGTATCCTATGTTATCCATGTTTCATGGATCCCAATTATGTTGCCCATAGATTTCATTAATTTTGTAGAGTTTTCCAAGATTACCAGATCATTCATGTGGAGCAGATGTTATCTGTCAGTGATGAGATTGTCACATGTATGATGGCTGACAATGATCGCTGACTTCTATATGATAAGATTCCTCTGCCGTTCGCGTACATTGGTATCATGTAATAAGGCGTCCCATTACTTACATTGCACTGGTAAACAGTGATTTTGGTGCCAACAATGTCTGAATGGTTTTATATTAAGTTTATGGTGCTGATTAAAAATATTACTTTGGTTTTGGCAGATTCCCTCTAGTTTCTGAAATATTTAATAATTAATTAATCACAATAGAATTCTGGCCTCAAAAAGTCGCTTTTATGGCACTGTAAGCCTACAAATTGAAATGCAAAATAATTATATAGGATAGTTCATTACTTGAGATACTGTTAGAGTCAAAAGACCGACCCAAACACCAAAAGCTATTGCATTGGTTATCGCACACAAGTCGCATTGGGAGAAATCATTATTTTCATGGATGAAACTAAATCCATTTAATATGGGAAACGAACACACAGGTTAAATGGAAGATTTGTGATTCACAATACATAGTGATCTTATAACCCCCGATATCTCAGGAGGACGTGACACACTCGTGACAATTACCTCAAAAACTACAACCAATTCAGCAAAAGTAATGGTGATCAATGTACCTTCAGGAGGGGAACACATGGCATTACCCTATTTGCTATATATCCCCGTCCTGAAGGGGTTACATGGTGGGAGAAAATCTTTCCCTCTGTTTTTTCCATGGTACATACTCATAAGTGCTTTCCAGGTGGTTGGCTAGCAAACCTGGCCATTCAGGGAACTGTAGCAGGGGGAAGGATAGGTTTCCTTTCCTGTGAATGGTCCCTGATTGGTGTATGTATTAGTGCATAAAGGAGAGTGGGATAAAAGAGGGTAGCGACACGGGTCCTTGTCTGACCTCTGGCGGTTTCCTAGCAGAAGTGCTGCCCCGCCATTCACTCTCTCATGGCATTAGGGTTAGTCATTCAGCCAGTGGGATAAACGGCCTTGAGCTTTTTGGCCAAGCTGCGGAGATTAGTTCAAGTTATTGAGTATAATAAGTTACAAAATCTTTAGCTACTAAGTCAAAGTGTCATAGTTGTATTATTTTATGCGCTGTATAGGTATTGGGAGTAAATTATGTAATGCCGTGAGATTTTTTAATTCAACACCCTCGAAATACCATAAATCTATTAAAAAACCTTGGCACCTGACACAATTTTTATTTTGCACACTAATGTTATAAGCAGATACAAAGCAGATCCTACATGAATATTCTGTTACTAAGAGGTTTTTTTTTACTTTCTGAATAGAAAATGAAACGGACGAGGAAAGAAAATCAATATATTTCAGTATAGAGCTAGAAATGGAGGAAAAGAGACAAGGTAGGTGTGAGGATCAGCTCCATGTTATGTGATGTCAGGCAGTGAGAATAATTCATGAGGAGCAGATGTTATATGTCAGTGATGGGATATGTATGATGGCTGACAATGATCCCTGACCTCTGTATAAGATTCCTCTGCCGTCTGGCCACTGTGACCGCACAGTCGTAGCATGTAATAAGTCGCCGCTTTACTTACAGTATAGATACAAAGCAGATCCTACATGAATATTCTGTTACTAAGAGGTTTTTTTTTACTTTCTGAATAGAAAATGAAACGGACGAGGAAAGAAAATCAATATATTTCAGTATAGAGCTAGGAATGGAGGAAAAGAGACAAGGTAGGTGTGAGGATCAGCTCCATGTTATGTGATGTCAGGCAGTGAGAATAACTCATGAGGAGCAGATGTTATCTGTCAGTGATGGGATATGTATGATGGCTGACAATGATCCCTGACCTCTGTATAAGATTCCTCTGACGTCCGGCCACAGTGACCGCACAGTAGTATCATGTAATAAGTCGTCGCTTTACTTACAGTATAGATACAAAGCAGATCCTATAAGAATATATTATTAAGAGGTTTTTCTTACTTTCTGATCAGATATTCCTGCTCACGAGGAAAGTAATTCTTCCATATATTTGAGTATAGACGAAGAAAACTCAAAAAATGAAGAAAATTCTGAAAAGAGACAAGGTAAGTGTGATAACCAGCTCCATGTTATATGATGTCAGGCAGTGAGAATAATTCATGAGGAGCAGATGTTATCTGTCAGTGATGGGATATGTATGATGGCTGACAATGATCCCTGACCTCTGTATAAGATTCCGCTGACGTCCGGCCACCGTGACCGCACAGTAGTATCATGTAACATCGAGTCCCTTTACTTACGTATAGATACAAAGCAAATCCTATAAGAATATATTGTTACTGAGTTGTTTTTACTTTCTGACCAGAATTTCCAGCTCAGGAGGACAAAGATCTGAGTATGGAGCAACAAGACTCAAAAAATGAAGAAAAGAAGGGAAAGAGACGACGTAAGTGTGAGAATCAGCTCTATGTTGTGTGGTGTCAGTCAGTGAGAATAATTCATGTGGGTAAGATGACATCTGTCATTGATGGGATTGTCACATGTATGATGGCTGACGATGATCTCTGACCTCTGTGTGATAAGATTCCTCTGACGTCCGGCCACAGTGACCGCACAGTAGTATCATGTTATATGGAGTCCCGTCACTTACATTATATTTACTTCTCTTCTCATAGGTTCCCGCCTCCGCCGGATCTTATCATCCTGCCGGCGTGGATTAGCCAGGGCTGCTCAAGTATTTGCAGGTTGTTGCTGCTGCCCTGAAACACAGTAAACCTCCACATCTAGCGCCCTGAAGTACAGCAGATCTGTACAACTGTGTGTACAAACAAGTCTTTTATTAAGATTTTTAACAATTGTAAAAGAACAAAAATTTTGTACACAAAAGCGGGACTAACTCCTAGCCGCGGTCTACGGACCAAACATTGGGCATGGGCAGGGCCTTGGGGGCAGATCCCAAGTGCGCTCAACCATGTGAAATAGCTTACGCTCAGGAACAGTGAGGGATAGCGCTATCGGATACCTCTAACCGCTCATTTCCTTTAGGAATAGCGCTATGGGATAGCTCTACCCGTGCACTTTCTTCATGGATAGCGCCATTGAATAGCTCTACCTGAACAGTATTAACGACAGAGCTTTTTCATACACAAGGTAGGAGTGGCAGGAGAGGTACACCAGGTATTTATGTTTGCTGTTAGTCTGCCCATACACCAGTCTGGTGTGTGGTTACACCCCATTGTGAGGTCAGTCTGATGTGTGGTTACACCCCAATGTGTGATTCGCAATCCCAGCACACGCCAGAAGGGCGTGCAATCATTCATTATTAATTAAAAAAATAACTAAAAGCCGTTACTGTTGCTCGGATTCCATTTCATCTTGAACTCACAACTGTAAGTCACTAATTACTCTTCTTGTCACTAAATGCATTTGTCATTATCCTGAATGCAGCAGTCAGGCTCATATTTCTGTCCAGCAGCTACACCGATGTCTCCACTCAGTACCAGTCATTGCACTCTCCCACAAAGCTCTCCACAGTGCTGCACTGTCTTACAACTCCTCTCATTTGTCAGTCTACTACCATATCTACACTCCAATGAGCTAAGACTAGTGTAAGAAGGTGACAGGGACTAGCCCTGTAAATAATGACGTCATTGTTTTATCTTGTTATCCCTGACGTGTTTGTGTGCAGTATATGTGATATGTACATATGTGTTTGCGGCCACATGACATTAGTTAGATATGTAGAGATAGGTGTAGTTTGGGTATAGGGACACTAGATGGGGGCACTGAGCACACTTAGGTTGGGGCAACTCTGGAGGACACTAGTGGGTTAAGATGAGAGGAAGGTTAGCTGGCACTTGAGGAGACAGATTTCCTGCTTGGAGCCAGTGTAGCCAGGGGTAGCCTCTGGTACTAAAGTGGAGGCAGAACACCAGAGCAGAGAAGTGGAGAATTGTGCCTACAGCAGCAGCCAGTGGGGAGAGCCACTGGAGCCGTCAGCTAGGGGCTGGAAGCTGATGTGAATTGAAGCCAGTCTGTGGAAGAAGTCAGCTTGTGTCTGGGAGCTCTTGAGCCAGGGAGAACAATAGAGGAGTCCCTGTGGAGATGACAGCCGGAGTCTGGGAGCAGCACGGATAGAATCACCAGTGCTGTAAAGGGGTGAAACACAACGTAGTAGACGGTTACCTTCATGGTCTGTAGTCGGTTGCCAGGAGAGAAGACGAAGAGCCGCATTCACCGTGTTCCTTGTTCTTTGTGTGGTCCACCCAAGTGTGTCTGAAGAAGTGACGTGCTGCTGTAGAGGAAGATGTACTGTTGGTATCACGTAAAGAAAGAGTCCTGATGGCGTTTGGGATGTGCTGTGCCCTGAAGAAAATAAAGATGAGCTTTTAAAGTTTATCCTGGCCTCTGCCTCCAATCTTTTGGTCCCTAGTAGGGAGCATTGTACCTGGGATGAAGCAGCCTCCAGCACAGTGAATATTGGCTGATGAGGCTACCCCCCAGCAACCGTGGTATTACTCTACCATCCTGCATAATCAGGACCTCCCACTCACACGTCCATGACTTTTTCTGTGCTGCACCAGCTCTCAGGAGTGCACTACTCCAGACAGTCAGGTTCATTCCCACTATCTATGGATTTGAGTTTGCACTAAAAACAGATCATTTTCGGCAGGACTTTAAAGTCCACTGCCCACTGCACTCAGCAGCACTTAATATCTGCACATATATAGATATTGGCTGGTGACCTGTTTGTGCAGTCTTAACTCCTCGAAGATATGAAAACAAAACAACATGTTTAATATGGTGCGATAAAATCACTGGCAAAGTACTGGAGGGGAGATATGTATCACTGCTGTCATTGGCTTCAGTGACATGAACCTAAATAAACACTCCAGCACCCGAAGTGCTGAGAAGGGTTAATCAGCCATGTTTAGGGCCAGGGTGAGTGAACATCTGTAAAGTGTGTGGAGTCCAGAGGATAAATACACAGCATTCTGCTCAGTGTTGAACGTACCTGGAGGTGCAAGCCCCAAGCTGTGCTTTCATGATAAGGAAAGCTGAATTTTTTTTTGTTATTTATTCATGAGCGGGCGGATCCCCTCAGCAATACAGACTGTGCCATACGTTATGTTTCTGGTTAGGCCAGAAACGCTGTTTGTTTTGCTAACGCTGCACTGGTTTATGCAGTACCTTCAATAAAATAGTTGAAGATTTAAAAAACAGCGTTCCTGTGTCCACCTCTACGTGCAGCCGAGTGAGACGATCTACCACAGCAGCCAAGTCATCCTTAATCATTGCAGAAACGTAATCATTGCAGACTTCACTTTAAGTTCCCACAATGGTATTTGGTTTGTTTTTGACACTGTTTTTTCACTGCACAAAGAACGCAACTTACAGGTCCAAGAAATCTCAGTATGCTGATGCCTTGTATTGTAGTTTTCAGCAACACCATTCATTTTATCATATAATTAGTGATGAGCGAGCCCTGATATTATTGGCTGCTCTTACTCGTAACAAGCTTTCCATAATGCTCGATTGTTCTTCTCTAGTAACGAATATAACTGAAGTCAATGGGAAACCCGAGCATTTTTCTGGCGGACCTCCCCAGCAGGTCTGGGGGGGCATTAAAATTGCTGAAATAGATGGAAAAAGTGCTCAAATGGAATGTGAACAGCATGGGGAAAATGCATGTGCACAGCGTCAGACTAGAACTCCTTGGGCGCACTAGGGGCCCACTATGTAGATACATAAAAATAAATACAAGATCACAATTTGTGGTGTAAAACACGCTAATATCAGGATATAATATAAGGTAGTATACGTCTTAATGATATAGCAGGAGTTGGGGTAGCCCACCTCATAGAATATAATGCAGCCTCCTCATAGAATATAATGCAGTCCTCATATAGTATAATGCAGCCCCCTCTTAGAATATAATGTAGCCCCCTCTTAGAATATTATGAAGCCCTTATATAGTATAATGCAGCCAGCTCATAGAATATAATGTAGCCCCCGTCACAGAATATAATGCAGCCCCATCATAGTGTATAATGCAGCCCTCCTGTAGAATATAATGTAGCCTCCTCATAGGGCATAATGCAGCCCCCCGTAGAATATAATGGAGTCCCCTCTTAGGGTATAATGCAACCCCCTCATAGGGTATAATGTAGCCCTCTCAATATAGCATAATGCACCCCCCCATAGAATATAATGTACACTCCTCATAGGGAATAATGCAGCCCTCTCATAGGGTATAATAAAGCCCCCCTCAGGGAATAATGCAGCCCACTCATAGGGTATAATTCAGTCCCCTTATATAATATAATGTAGCCCCCTCAGAGTAAAATGCAGCCCACCCATAGAGTATAATGTAGGCCCCTCATAGAGTATAATGCAGTCCCCTCATAGGATATAATGCAACATGTGCCATCTGTACAAACATATGCAGTGTCGGACTGAGGTGCCTACTGCCGACCAGTAACAATGGCTGTGGGGGCCTATTTTCATCTGCATACAAAAAATACTCTACCGTCATTCAATAATGTACCTATATCTCTATATAATAATAGACTAGGTAGTTTGGTTAATGAATGATGAGATGCTGTTTTTTTCTCTACGGAGCAAATCATGTGAATTATGCCAAGAACTACCCATGTAGGGAGGTTGGGGGCTCGTGTCTGCACAGGGGACCTCCGTGGGATTCCCCTATGGGTCAGTCCGAGCCTGTACATGTCACATCCGCGAGTCCGATTGCTGTCTGTGATGCTAGTCACTACTCATAGACAGGCCGTGAGGCAGAAGAGTCAGACGTTCCGGGGTCAATACTGAAAAAGACAAAGGTGTAAGTCAGGTCACAGTCCAGGGTCAATAACAAAAAATAGCGGCTCAAAAGCCAAGGGGCAAGACAGACAGAGAGTCAGAACACGGTCTAAAGGGTCAGGCAGCAGAATATCAGACCTCAGAGCAGCAGAATTAGGCTAACACTCACCAAGAAGAACAAACTACGTCCGGCAGGGATCAGGGGCAGACAGATCAGTTAAGTAGAAACAGAACCTCCCTTGACTTATTTCAATCTCTAGTCGAAAAAGATCTCAGAATTCTTGATAAACAAATTAATCTCATTTCCAGCATAATTTGACGTTTCAGCAATCCAGAGCTATTTCTGAGTTGCAAAACAATACAAATATTGTAATTCGGCAAACAGACAAAAGGTGGTTGCACTGTGAATCTTGATACTGGTCTTGATATGCACTGTGTGAATTTGGTCCTAAGTAGGGTCGGACTGGGGTGCCTAGGGCCCACCAGGGGAATTGACTCTAGGGACCCACCCTATGGCTACCATAAACGGTTTTATTACGTGTTCATTTTTTGGCCCCTCCCACTAAAACGTGTGTCTTTTAGTAAGCTGTACAGTGTGCAAAAGAGAACGCTCTCAGCCTCCTATATATCGTACAGACCGCACTCTCAGCCTCCTATATATCGTACAGACCGCACTCTCAACCTCCTATATATCGTACAGACCGCACTCTCAGCCTCCTATATATCGTACAGACCGCACTCTCAGCCTCCTATATATCGTACAGACCGCACTCTCAGCCTTCTATATATTGTACAGACTGCACTCTCAGCCTCCTATATATCGTACAGACCGCACTCTCAGCCTCCTATATATCATACAGACCGCACTCTCAGCCTCCTATATATCGTACAGACCACACTCTCAGCCTCCTATATATCGTACAGACCGCACTCTCAGCCTCCTATATATCGTACAGACCGCACTCTCAGCCTCCTATATATCGTACAGACTGCACTCTCAGCCTCCTATATATGGTACAGACTGCACTCTCAGCCACCTATATATCGTACAGACCACACTCACAGCCTCCTATATATCGTACAGACCGCACTCACAGCCTCCTATATATCGTACAGACGACATTCTCAGCCTCCTATATATCGTACAAACCGCACTCTCAGCCTCCTATATATCGTACAGACCACACTCTCAGCCTCCTATATATCGTACAGATCACACTCTCAGCCTCCTATATATCATACAGAACGCACTCTCAGCCTCCTATATATCGTACAAACCACATTCTCAGCCTCCTATAAAAGATACTTTCTACAAGAGGTTGAGAGTATGGTATGTACAGTATATAGGATGCCGATATTGCGGTATGTACGTCATATTGGCCTCGTATATGACATACAGGCTGTCGGCCTCCTATAAGGCATACAGACTGTTGGTCTACTGTTAGGCCCCCTATAAGCCATACAGACTGTCGGCCTCCTATTAGGCCCCCTATAAGACATACAGAGTGTCGGCCTACTATTAGGTCCCCTATAAGACATACAGAGTGTCGGCCTCCTATTAGGCCCCCTATAAGACATACAGACTGTCGCCCTCTTAAATACTGTACAGACCGCACTCTCTGCCTATGTACGGTATACAGGAGGATGATAGTGAGGTCTGTACGCTCGATATACAGGCCTCATATGACATATTAGGCCATATAAGAGTGTGGTGTGTGTATCATATATAGGAGGCAAAAATGGGGCCCCAAATGCTAACATATTGCACAACACACAGAAGCATTTTGATTGTAGTTACATGCGCTGAGTTCAGGACGCTAAATGAGTGTGATCGACAATATTGAAGTCGTTCAACACTTGTTTCTTGGCCTCTTCCCACCGTCTGAGAAAGAATGATGGGGACAGAACAATCACTAATGGATCAATCTGTCCCCATACAGTATCATGTTATCAGCAGCACATCTAAAGTTTACACCCCATAGTGCTCCATATAATATAATACACTCCTCAGTCCTCTATATAGAATAATACACTCCCCATAGTCCTCCATATAGTATAATACACTCCTCATAGCCCTCCATATATTAAAATACACTCAGTCCTCCATATAATACAATAGACTCTTCCATATATTAAAATACACTGCTCAGTCCTCCATATAGTATAATACACTCCTAATAGTGCTCCATATAGTATAATACACCGCCAGTCATCCATGTAGTACAATTCACTTCCCATAGTATAATGCATCCTATAGTTCTTCATATAGTATAATGTATTCCCCATAGTCCTCAATACAGTATAATGCAGCCCGCATATAGTATAATGCAACCACCCCTTAGAGCATAATGTAGCCACCCCACAGAATATAATGTAACCCCCCATAGAAGATTATGCAGCCCTCCTCATATAGTATAATGCATCCCCTCCACAGAATATATGGCAGCCCTTTATATAGTATAATGTAGCCCTTCCATAGAATACAAAGTAGCCCTCCTCATATAGTATAATGCAGCCCCAATAGAATATAATGAAGCCCCTCATAAAGTATAATACAGCCCCCATACAATATAACCTAGCCCCCCATAAAAAATAATGCAGCCCCCGTAGATTACAATGTACCCTCCACATATACTATAATGTAGCCCCTTCATAGAGTATGATGCGATAACCTCCCATAGAATATAATAAAGATAATACAGCCCACCTCCCCATAGAATATAATGTAGCCACAAATAGAATATAATACAGCCCACCTCCCCATAGAATATAATGTAGCCCCCATATTACATAAAACAGCCTCCCCCATAGAATATAAAGTGTAATGTACCCCCCATGGAATATAACACAGCCACATAGTATATAGCACAGCCACAAAGTATATAACACAGCCCACATAGTATATAACACAGTCCCACATGGTATATAACACAACCCCACATGGTAATTAGCACAGCACATGGTATACAGCATAGTACCAAGGTAAACAGCACAGCCCCACATGGTATACAGCACAGGCCCATGGTATACAGCACAGCCCCACATGGTATATAGCACAGCCCCACATGGTATACATCACCATGGTATAAAGCACAGCCCCACATGATATAGAGCACAGGCCCATGGTATGCAGCACAGCCCCACATGGTATATAGCACAGCACCATGGTATATGACGCAGCCCCACATGGTATACAGCACAGCACCACAGGGTATACAGCACAGCCCCCATTGGTATACAGCACAGCACCACAGGGTATACAGCACAGCCCCACATGGTATACAGCACAGCGCCATGGTATACTGCACAGCACCATGGTATACAGCACAGCCCCACATGCAGTGGCGTAACTACAAAGTTATGGGGCCC
Source organism: Dendrobates tinctorius (assembly GCF_039654945.1). Taxonomy (NCBI): domain Eukaryota; kingdom Metazoa; phylum Chordata; class Amphibia; order Anura; family Dendrobatidae; genus Dendrobates; species Dendrobates tinctorius. The sequence goes on from NW_027361706.1 coordinate 26,683,111, forward strand.
TGTGCAAACTTTCAAATGGGGCCCCTCTATGCCAAAATACACTCACATCTCCACTCCATACACATTGTACACGTGCGGTTCCACTCAAAACACCTCGTACACGTGCGGCTTCGCTCCATACACACGCGGCTCTGCTACGTACACTTCGTACACATGCGGCTCCGCTCCGTACACTTCGTACACATGCGGCTCAGCTCCGTACACTTCGTACACATGCGGCTCTGCTCCGTACACTTCGTACACACGCGGCTCTGCTCCGTACACTTCGTACACATGCGGCTCTGCTCTGTACACCTTGTACACACACGGCTCCGCTCCGCACGCCTAGTACACACACGGCTCCGCTCCGTACACACACAGCTCTGCTCCATACACACACAGCTCTGCTAAATTCCCCCTGTAAACCCCCCCTGACCCCACACAGACTTCCCAGACCCTCATCCAGCACCATGACAACCTGCACAGCAGAGATCTGCAGACCCAAGGCTTCTGATCATGTGACCACTGACTCCTCCCCACCTGTGACCTCATCACAGGTCCTGTGCCAGAAGAGAAGTACACAGCCTAGCGATGCGGTGGCTCGGTGCATGGTGTGTGTGGCGGCGGGTACCCAGACAGCGTGAGTGGACCCCCCCATCTCGCCAGGGCCCCAGCACTTGCCCGAGTGCTGACGCCAGCCTTAGTGCTATGGTATGTGCACGCGCGTCCCTGCAAATCATGGGACGCGATTTGAAAGGGCCCACACATTTAAAAGTGGAGCATTTTTAAAGGGCCCGATACTAACACATACTATCCTCTGTCTGCAGATCCTACTCCAGTTTATAAAATGAAATTATCTCTTTTAAATCAGCAAGGCATAGCTTCCGGTGTCATCAACTCGAAGACTGGCACATGGCTACTACCCGAATTCCCCATCATATCGATTTTTCATGGTCTACCCAAGACCCACAGAGAGGTTTTTCCTCCTCCTTTCAGACCTATTATTTCAAGCATAGGTTCACTAAATGAAAATCTCAGTTCTTGGGTAGACAGCCATCTGCAGCCTTTGGTGTCGAGAATTCCTGGTTACCTGAAAGATTCCACCTCTGTTCTGATGGCGTTCGATAATTTACAGTGGGAAAAATTTTTTTGTTTCTTCACATGTGATGTAGTCAATCTCTATTCTTCTATTCCTCACAATCTTGCTTTGCAGGCTATCAATCATCACCTTAACCATTTCAGCAATTATTCTGCAGAGCTCAAATCCTATCTGATCGTCTCACTCGCATATCTGCTAGACTATAATTTTTTTTATGTTCAACAAAAAATATTTTTTGCAAATTCTTGGTGGCCCGATGGGCTTAAAATTTTCCCCTTCCCTAGTCATCCTGTATATGGCATGGTGGGAAGAAAGATTTATTTTTTCTGATTTGAATTATTTTTCTTCTTATATCCACTGATTCGGCAGATATGTGGATGATCTGATCTTCATATGGAAGGGTCCACGCACAGCCTTGGATTTGTTAGATGTCTTCTTGAATTCTAATGACCTTAATTTATCCTGTACAATAAGTGGCATTGGAAATGAATTGTCCTTTCTCGACATTTGGCTATCTGGCAATGTTCAGGATCAGAAAATACACACCTCTGTATTTCGAAAAAAAAGTCTCTGGTAACACACTTCTCCTTTCTACTTCTTCACATGACAAACCGTTAAAGCGATACCATATGGGGAGTTCAACAGAACCAGACGTCTTTGCTCTGACCTTAATTCTTTTTTTAGTGAAAGCCGCACTGTGACTCAACGTCTCCTGGACAGAGGTTATAATGATCACATCGTAAAACGTGCTTTCAACAAGGTGTCCAGGCAACCCAGATTCTTTTACAACGCTCTGGAGGAATTTTGGCTCACTCCTCTTTGCAGAATTGTGGTAACACAGCCACATAGGAGGGTTTCCAAACATGAACCACCTTTTTAAGGTCATGAAGGAAGAACTGGGGGACGAAAAAGTGCAATAGGGTCTTATACGATATACCAGTATTTAATAAATTAAAATAACTCACCAGATGTGGTGGCAGAAAGCAACGTGAAAAATGTTACATTTTATTCTATATGTTATTCTATATGTAACATTTTAGTATTTGACTTTGTTTCAGTGCTAATGTTGAACTTTGACATTAACATGTGCTCGGATTGGCTTTTATTTTTTTAAAGACCACATATAAGATAGCCACTTCTGACAGTTACTACTAGTTTTCTGTCCTGATGAAGAGGTCCTGTGTGACCTCGAAACACATTGACTCTTATACCCTGCAAATAAATCCATCCAAGTATATGTTGTTTTGGATCCTTTATCAGCAGTGCTGTCTACGACACCTTCATCCCGTCACTTTATTAAGGTCATGCCACAGCATCTCAATCAGATTAAGGACAGGAGTTTGACTAGGCCACCCCAAAGGTCTTCCAGGACCTGCCTGACAAAATGATGTAGACCAAAAGGTTCTCAAAAGCTAAACATCATGCCACAACCAAAGAAATTCTGGAACAAAGTGAAAAGTAAAGTAATTGAGATCTATCAGTCTGGAATAGGTCAAAAAGAAATTTCTCAAGCTTTGGGACTCCAGCAAACCAAAGTGAGAGCCATTATCCCCTGAAACATTTAAGTGTGTCAAACAAGAAAAACAATAGGAAATCATGAAGGGGTCAAACACTTTTTCACACAACTGTATATACCGTAGAAATCTGTACTCACTCGGCTGCTGTTGAGGTAGGCATAGGAAGCAGTATTGTGGAAATGTCCAAACGAGTTTATTAAAATGACATAAACCGCTCTGGATATTCATAACAAAGGTACAGCCTTACTTTTATTCAGTAAAACACGCACCTGCAGTTCCTTGACATCTGGATTGAAGCTTCCAATGATGGGATGATCCATACAGATGTATACAGGAAGCCGACAGCCACAAACTCGTGTTTACAAGCAGGCTCTGCCCACCCAGCAAGCATCATCCGTAGTATCCCTATAGGTCGGTTTTTACATGCTAAGAGATTTTGTTCGGTTCCAATAAGGTTTGAGAAACAGTGAGCAGAACTGACCAGGAGATTTGAGGATAGGGGCTACAGTCGAAGGATGATCAGGAGGGGGTACAAAAGAGCGGTTGCAACATCTAGGAATGAACTGCTATATAGTTACCAAATTGCAGATAAAGAGAACAACAAACAGGTAAGATTTATCTCCACCTTTAATGGTCAGTGGCATAACATAGAAAAATTCATCAATAAACATTGGAATGTCCTCCTTACGGACCCCATTTTGAAAAGGGCTTTACCTCCTTCCTCCCAGTGTGTAGCTCGACGTTCGGCCAATTTTAAAGATCTTTTGGTGCATTGTCACTACAATCCCATAAGGCTATGTGCACACGCTGCAGATTCACCTGCAGGTTTTTTCCTGCGGAATCGCAGGTAAAACCGCAGGTAAAGTGACCTGCGGTTTTGCAGCGGTTTGGCCTGCGGTTTTGCCCTGTGGCTTCACACCTCTACTATGTTAAAGGTGTGAAACCGCAGCGAAATCCGCAGAAAGAATTGACATGCTGCGGAAAAAAAAACGCAGCAAAACCGCATGGAAAAAACCGCAGCGTGAGCACAGCGGTTTTGAAAACCCATAGGATTACATGGTACTGTACCATGTCTGCGGAATTGCTGCGGTTCCGCAGGGCCAAAACGTAAAAAACTTCTCGCCTCTTAACTATCTAATCAGACTGATGACATCAAAGAAATAGACTCATTTGGAGATTGTCACTGTTTTGAACAAAGCGAGCGTAGTGAAACCCAATGGTCATCTCGGATTTTTATTTGAGGTGCTAGCGTGTTCCAGATGTGATTAAAACAACATATGAAATGTAGGAATTTGTTTTGTTTTTTTTGTGGGGTGGGTATGATTGCGGGGGTTTTTTGTTTGTTTGTTGCAGAAGTGAGTGCAAAAGAAAATATTTTTGAAAGATAGATCTGTTAAGAAAAAAATGTAAAAAAAAAAAAGAAACAAATATAGAAATTTAAAATTTAATTTTTATCGTTAGAGTTTGGGATGTAATTTCGTATATTACTGGATGTCTTGATAAATCTGGATCACGACACGATATACAAATGAAGCACCGTCTGCTTCTGCCCTGCCACCCTAGGATGGTTTAGGCCCCATACACATTGGAGAGGTGTCAGCCGAGCACTTTTTCAGCTGACCGGTCGACACTCCTTAGGCGAGCGTTCCTGTGTTCTCAAAGAATCCTCTTATCTCAGCAGCAAACAAAAGGAGGAGTCATTGAAATTGAAATGGCCGAATCCTTCTCTCCCTCAACGTAACCTGTAGACGGGAGGGCTGGGTTGTCTATGGCAATCAATCAAAGCCTTCATGGCCAGCAGCATCAGAACATTGCCTTTTAAAAGATGGCCCCCACATAAGGACGATAGCATCACATGGGATTATGAAAGGTTTTAACGATACTCCAATACAAATTTCAGCAAATTTTTGAAAAATTCTATAGTAAGAATAAGGAACTTTACAATACTTCTTATGGGAGAAACGTGCTACTTTCTCCTCTTAAAAGGGTTTTCCCAAGTTTGGAAGTTATTGCTCATCCATTGGATAGGGATAACTTCCCAATCGCTGCGACCACCATGGTTCCCAAGAACAAGGGCTCTAAAGAGCCGCATATGAATGGAGCCGTGGTGGTTGATGATCATGTGAACTGCCCCTTTATTTTTCTCTACCCTCGTATAGTCTTCAGCACTGACATAAGAATGAATGGAGTCATGCTGTGAATGATCGACCACAGCTCCATTTCCACGGGGCCTTTAGATCCCTTGCTCTCGGGACTGGTGGGGCTCCCAGCATTTTTGACGTTCTTGTCTATTAGCTGGTTAGGGAAGTACTTTCAAATTTGAGAATATTCCTTAAAGATTCTGTCTTTCCTCCCAGAACTCTACATCAATTCCAAAAAAAAAAAAATCCAGCACAAATCCATCTTACTTCAGACAAGATGATCTGTCAGGACACTGAATAGTCAGGTTACACCACCTTATTGAGAAAGAAAAGGGAGACAACAGAGTCAAAGAAACGCATAGAAATTTTAGCTGGCTTATTTCGCAGAGCTGGATTCCCTAAGGAACTTATCTAGATGTGTGTTGAGCACTTTGAACCCCCAAGGGCTTCACAGAAGTTTATAATGCCCGGGCATGAAAATAAAAAAAATCGTATTTTTTCCACAAACATGATTAATTAGTCCCCAATTTTTTTATTTTCCCAAGGGTAACAGGAGAAATTGCACAACATAGAAAAAGATTTTCCAGCGTCTCCAGGAGATAAAATAACAATTGCTTTATTGAAAATATAAAATCTTCTTACCATCAAGTAAAAACAACATAAAGAGGCATATGGAGGGGAGCACTTTCCTACGCGTTTCACCCTGAAAGGGCTTAATCATGGAATCATTCCATGATTAAGCCCTTTCAGGGTGAAACGCGTAGAAAAGTGCTCCCCTCCATATGCCTCTTTATGTTGTTTTTACTTGATGGTAAGAAGATTTTATATTTTCAATAAAGCAATTGTTATTTTTTCTCCTGGAGACGCTGGAAAATCTTTTTCTATGTTGTGCATGCACTATACACCCGGGTCAGGGTGTTTCCGTGCGTCGGAGGTGTGATAAGGAGTGAAGAGGGGTGAGCAGAAAATTTCCTTTTGTGCATAACAGGAGAAATTGGACCCCAAAAGTTGTCCAATTTTTCCTGAGTACACTGATATTGGGTCCGATCTCAATTCCAGCCAAAAACGTCAAATGGCGCTGCTTCCCTTCCGAGCTCTGCCATGCGCCCAAATAGTGGTTTACCCCCACATGTGGGGTATCAGCGTACTCAGGACAAATTGCACAATAACTTTTAGGGTCCTGTTACCCTTGGGAACATAAAAAATGGAAGTGAAAAGATCATTTTTGTGGAAAAAATATGATTTTTTAATTGTACCACTGTATGTTATAAACTTCTGTGAAGCCCTTGTGAAGGGGCCTTTTGAGCCCTAAAAGCTTGCTTGCAAATATAATTTCTCTGGTTAGCCAATAAAGGTATCACACCTTGAATACTTTTCTCAATTTTTGGGGGGACATAAGTATTTACAAACCTTTCAAAGTAATTCTAAAACAATTGCATCTTTGAATCTGGGCCTTCATATCGAAATTGTACGCATGCCTCGCTTTACTGCCAATGAAACATTGATCATGTGCTGGAGCAGGCCGTATATTCTTCTGCAATCACATAGACCAAATGGATTTTTGTCCTTTTTGGGTGACAAAATGTAATTGTGTCTTTCATATATTTTTAGAGGTGTAAATAAATATTTGTGATTTCTCTTTGTTCACATGAGGAATAACACTATTTTTTAATCAGTATATCACTTAGCGCTGGCAAAATTAGTATAAAATGCAGGATTCATCTCAAATTTTTCAGTCATTTCTGAGCTAGTGGAGGGAGACCAGCTGATATATTGTCTCCTGCACACAGACATGAGAGATTTCTGGTTTCCCGTCTCTATTGTACCACTGTACGTTATAAACTTCTGTGAAGCCCTTGTGGGTTCAAAGTTCTCACTACATATCTAGATAAGTTCCTTGGGGGGTCTAGTTTCCAAAATGGGGTCACTTGTGGGGGGTTTCCACTGTTTAGGTACATCAGGGGCTCTCCAAACGTGACATGGCGTCCGATCTGAATTCCAGCCAATTTTGCATTGAAAAAGTCAAACGGCGCTCCTTCCCTTCTGAGCTCTGCCATGCGCCGAAACAGTGGTTCCCCCCACATATCAGGTATCAGCGTACTCAGGACAAATTGCACGATAACATTTGCCGTCCAATTTCTCCTGTTACCCTTGGTAAAATAAAAAAAATTGAACCTGAAGTATTTTTTTTGTGAAAAAAGTTAGATGTTCATTTTTTTTTAAATATTGAAAAAATTCCTGTAACGCACTTAAAGGGTTAATAAACTTCTTGAATGTGGTTTTGAGCACCTTAAGGGGTGCAGTTTTTAGAATGGTGTCACTTTTGGGTATTTTCTATCATATAGACCCCTCAAAGTGGCTTCAAATGTGATGTGGTCCGTAAAAATAAAATCGTGTTGCAAAAATGAGAAATCGCTGGTCAATTTTTAAGCCTTATAACTTCCGAACAAAAAAAAATGTTGGTTCCAAAATTGTGCTGATGTAAAGTAAACATGTGGGAAATGTTACTTATCAAGTTTTTTGTGTGCCGTATCTCTGTGATTTAAGGGCATAGAAATTCAAATTTGGAAAATTGCAAAATTTTCTAAATTTTTGCCAAATTTCCATTTTTTTCACAAATAAACGCAAGTTATTTGAATGAAATTTTACCACTATCATGAAGTACAATATGTTACGAGAAAACAGTGTCAGGATCACCAGGATCCATGGAAGCGTTTCAGAGTTATTACCTCATAAAGGGACAGTGGTCAGAATTGTAAAAAATGGCCCGGTCATTAATGTGCAAACCACCCTTGGGGCTTAAGGGGTTAAAGGTAGAATCATAGCTGATGAAAGATCAAGCAAAGCTGAAAGGAATACTTGGAAGACCTGTGCTTAAAAGATATCAAGGATCACTTTTATGATATTTGGTACAAAGAAGAATTTTCACCAGTGGAAGGCAACATCAGATTCCAAAGAAAGCTTACAAAAATCAATAGTATTGCGAAGGAAATAAGTAAAGAATAACTGTCATTCCAATTCTGCTTTTAGAAATCAATATATAACATGAAAATAAAAAATAAAACTTATTTATATATTATGAGAAAAATCTGCTTCTTTCTGTTCCTGAACTGATCACTCATTCTCTAAATTCTTAATTCTTGGGTAAAGTCTGTCTTCATTGAGTACAAGTTTACCCATAACTGAGATGAAAGTTGATGCTCACATGGTTCTATGGAAAACTATAACTGTTAGTTCAAGAGAACATGTGGCAGAATATCTGTTTCTGCTCCTAGCTGCTCCCTTTCCCCTATCCATAGAATTTTTATAAGCACCAACTGTCACCTCCCAGCTCAAGAATCAGAAAATTTGTATTGACTGAATACAGATTTTACCCATGAATTGAGAGTGAAAGAAGGATCTAATGGGCGAAATAATACATTTTACATGTATATGAGAGAAAGTGTCTTATTTAACCCCTCTTCAGATAAATATATATATTATAAAGTTTGTTAGTTTCATGTGTACTATTGATTTTTTAAATACAAATCAAAATGATGGTTACTCTTTAGCCCCTTCACGACCTTTGACCCACCCATACATCAAAGAAAGGGAGGGGTTCCTGATCTTTGACGTATGGGTATTGTGATGCAGCGGTGGCACACTATGCAGTATTATGGATGAAGACAGGGCTGCGGGCACCTGTACTGCATAGCTCCCAACCGTCTCGGATTCGGCGTGACAGTCCTGTTTTTGCCCCGCCCACCTGCTGTCCCACCCAGGACTCTATTTTTCCCGCACTGCAGGGAGATAAGCCACCCCCCCATGCACCCCATACATGCCTGCCCAGAAACCCACCGCAGCCCCTTACAGTCTGCAAAGACGTTGCTAGGCTGTTCTATTCTGTGCATACATGACCTGTGATGAGGTCAGAGGAGGGGAGGAGTCAGGGTTCACATGATCAGAAGCCCCGGTGTATGCAGGACTCAGCTGTGCTGGTCGTCATAGTGCTGGATGAGGGAAGTTTATGTGTGGGGTCAGGAGGGGTTTACAGGGTGTACGGAGCAGAGCTGCGCGATAACAATGTGTACGGAGCAGAGCCGAGTGTGTACGAGGTGTACGGAGCGGAGCCGCTTGTGTACGAGGTATACGGAGCTGAGCCATGTGTGTACGGGGTGTATGGAGTGGAGCTGTGTGTGTATGTGGTGTACGGAACGGAGCCCTGTGTGCACAAAGTGTACGGAGCTGAGCCGTGTGTTTACGGAGATGAGCAGAGCCGTGTGTGTACGGGGTGTATGAAGTGGAGTAGTGTGTGTACGGAGTGGAACTGCGTATGTATGGAGCAGAGTTAGTATGAAGTTTCCAGCTTTTATGTTCCCGCCTTGATTCTCTCCCTCTTGCCTTTTAAGCAGCCTCAGCTGATCAATCTGTGCTTCAGAATCAAGTCTGCTGTTAGCCTGTGACCTGGCTCCTGGAAGCCTTGGACTTGGGAACACTTGTGGACACTGGAAACTTGCTGCCTGCTAAATCCACAGTTACAAGGGAAGTAACAGAGAGAGACCCTGAACCTGTTGTGGAACTTCTGCTGTGCTAAAAGTTTACTCTGGCCTGCTGTGTCTCCTGCCTTATATCTGCAAATTGTGTGAACCCTTTTGATTACTTGTATGAAGTAATACAAATCCTTCCTAATCGCACCTTTCTTCTGTGTTTTCCTCGCACCCAAGCACAAGACGCTATATGAACTGTACGCTATACATCACATGGAGCCGTGTGTGTACAAGGCATACAAAGCGGAACCATTTGTGTATGAGGTGTGCGGAGCCATACGTGTACAAGTTGTATGGTGGGGAGCATTCATACCTCCCAACCGTCCCGGATCCAGCAGGACAGTCCCGATTTTGAGTCTGCCCCACTGCCCCAACCGGGAGGTTACTTTTCCCGCGGACACAGGGAGTACACGGCGGAGACCTGAGGAGCACTTTAAAATTCGCACATGATGTTCCACTGGAAGTGACGTGCTGGAAGCTGACCGGTAATGAGCTAATTTCGGGAGGAGATTATGGTGGAACCATGGAGGCACTTCAGGGAATGCTTCAGATCCATCACCGTGTCTCCTTCGACAGCGCGGACAGCGTGATCGTCTTGGACTCTGGGATGTTGGCCATGTGAGCAGATCATGATATGTCCTGCATCACGAGGCTCAGGTGGGCACTACAATGGGAGCCGCGCTGCTATAGTATTTTTATAGAATCTTTATATCTTTCTCTCTCTGTTTCTTTCTCTCTCTGTTCTTTCTTTCTTTCTCTCTGTTCTTACTTTCTTTCTGTTCTCTTTCTTCCCCTCTTTCCTTCTCTCTCTCTGTTCTTTCTCTCTCTAATCTTTCTCTCTGTTCTTTCTTTCTCTGTTCTCTTTCTTTCATCTCTTTCTTTCTCTCTGTTCTTTCTTTCCCATCTTTCTTTTTCTCTATCTCTCTGTTCTTTCTTTGCCCTCGTTCTTTCTCTCCCTTTTCTCTCTTTCCCCTCTTTCTCTCTCTAATCTTTCGTTCTTTCTCTCTGTTTCTTTCTTTCCCTTCTCTTTCTTTCTCTGTTCTTTCTTTCCCCTCTTTCTTTCTCTGTTCTCCCTTTCTTTCTCTCTGTTCTTTCTTTCTCTTTTCTCTTTCTCTGTTCTTTCTTTCTCTCTGTTCTTTCTTTCCCCTCTTTCTTTCTCTCTCTCTGTTCTTTGTTTCTTTCTTTCTCTCTCTGTTCTTTTTCTGTCCCCTCGCTTTCTTTCTCTGTTCATTTCTTTCTTTCCCCTTTCTTTCTCTTTCGTTCCCTCTCTGTTATTTCTTTCTCTGTTTTCTTTTTTCTCTCTCTGTTCTTTCTTTCCCCTCCTTCTTTCCTTCTCTGTTCTCTCTTTCTGTTTTCTTTTTTCTCTCTGTTCTTTCTTTTCCTTAGTACCAGTCAATGTGCCAACAGTACCAGCCACTGTGCCCATAATGCCAGCCACTGTGCTCACAATGCCAGACACTGTGCCCCCAGTACCAATCAGTGTGATCAGCAGTGCTAAATGGGTGCGGTTGGGCGTGAACATGGGTGGGACTAGCTGTGAAAGGGGAGTGGCCTGGGCATGGCCTATAATTTGTCCCTCTCTCCATTCTTCAGAAGTTGGGAGGTATGGTACTGCGCTGGGTCCGGAACTGTCAAGGCTGCATCCCAGGTTGTCCAGGGGAAAAATAGGGGACCAGACAGACCTTGTGACCCGGAAGCATGGGGAACGGCAAAGAGAAAAGCATGCAAAACGACAGGCAATTTCCCGCCGGTGGTGTCAGAGCAGAGGTGTGCGCAGAGTGCGGCTACACACAAGCAAGCCGTTGAGACCAGCAGCAGAGGAAGGGCAGTGGGCGCCTTTAAGCTGAGTGCCGCGTGCAGGCACAGGAACAGGGGTCGTGTTCAGGACTGTTCGTTGTGGCCCTCTTTGCCAGACAGCACGCCGCAGACCCCCCTTGTTCATAGACTGCACACAATCTCCTTGACTTTGGATGCACAAGTTTATGGACTAATTGGCTGAATGGGTAAAAACCGGAGACCTCCTGTTGCCACCAGAACATATACCGTGAGCTGTGGAATCTTCTCTGAGGACACTGCACTGGCCATGGCTGGGATTACAGCCCTCATTGGATCATCCGTGGCTGAGGAAGCTACGAACACGAGTTGACTATGATAAGTTGACTATGTGGACTGTTATCACATTATGGTTACCTATTTCCCTATCATTTGCCCCTTTAACTATTTATCTCCCTGCGAGGAGTATCTTGATTGTTAAATTGTTACTCTTTGCTCTGACTTTCTTGTGTCATGGCATCCCGCAACCTGCTTACACTGTGATGAGGCAGTGACCCAGCAAAGTTCAATGCAAAAACGTCTCTTTAATGTTCAACTCCAGAAAACACAGCATTTGATATCCTCCGGATCGCAGCTGGAAAACATATTAACACCGCGTGTTAATGTTCTACTCACAGCACTACACAGTCCACTATATCCTCCAGATCATAGACGTGAACCATATCCTCCAGTTTACAGTCATTAAACACACCAATCCTCCTCTGACCGGTTATCATGGGTGACTGCACCGCTGTGTACATTTTGGGTGCCAGGCTTTTTAGCTGCCTTGGCTGTTTGGCTCCGCTGGCCTGTGTTCCCTCACACAGGTGTAGTGCTGCAGAGCCTTCTGCTCTGTACACTTGCCAACACCAGATTGACACTGATTCTGAATCTGACACACCCAAACCCTATACTGCAGGATTTTTAACTAGCAACCTGTTGCCTTCAGCCACATGGAAAACCAGGGCCGAGAATGAAACGAACTGCACCACTTCCATCTGTAGTCGGTTTCAATACACAAAAGCCTAGAGCAGGTTGTCCCTAAATCTGCCTTGGACAGATAGAATGTCCAAGACCTATACTCAATTTAGTCTGCATTGCAACTACAGCTAAGCCTGTGACTGCAATACACTCTCATGGCCTCTATACACTTCCGTGCCCATCCTGGGGGAACACACAGCGCCCCGTACACGTGACAGTATGTCTGTCTACTTACATTATAGCTGAGACACAGCTTTCACAACCAGGAGCGGTGCCCACACCACCCCCTGCTGTTTAGTCTGCTAAATGCCACAATCATTATTGATTGCAACATTTAGGCTATGTGCCCACATTGCAGAAATGCTGCGGAATTGTCCGCATTTCCGCAACTCCCCGCTGCGGGTAAAATGCATACGGAAGTCGCATGCGTTTTCTAGCAAAACAGAAGCGTTTTGCAAGCGTTTTTAGCTTGCGGAATGCTAGCGCTTTTACAAGCGATTTGAAGCATCACTTGGAAAAGTGACTGACAGGTTGGTCACACTTGTCAAGCATAATGCTTGACAAGTGTGACCAACTTTTTACTATTGATGCTGCCTATGCAGCATCAATAGTAAAAGATAGAATGTTAAAAATGATTAAAAAAATAAAAAATATGGTGATCCCGGTCCTCAACGGCGCTGCCAGCAAGTTCCGTTCCCAGGCGTGCTTTGCGAGAATGACCTTTGTGACATCGCGTGACTGCTACGTCATCAGAGGCCATTCTCGCAAAGCACGCCTGGGAACGGAACTTGCCGTCAGCGCCGCTGAGGACTCCGGTGGCCAACAGAGGATAAGTATATCCCTATTTTTTATTTTAATTCTATTTTTTACAGGAATATGGTACCCAGGGCATGTAGGAGAATCTCCTCTCCTCCAGATCCTGGGTACTATCCGCACATGAAGCGCTCACTTTACGCATGGTGGGCATAGCCATATGCGTAAAGTGAGCATTTCAATGCAATCCTATGGCGGCGGAATCGCCGCGATTCCGCAAAATTAATGGACATGCTGCGGATTTTTCCGCTGTGCGATTCCGCAGCAGAAAAATCCGCAGCATTGGCAAAGCAACTGCGGAATCCCATAGGATTGCATGGGATGCGTTTTGTTAGGGTTTTTTTATGCGCAAAATGGGCACACAGCCTTAGAAGGCTGGAAGAGGGCTCCCTCTTCCTTATGATCAGCAATCTGTGACATTATCGCAAAGGCCGCCCCATCATCATGATGACAACATGAGTCGTAATGGTGACCCCCTGGTCACCCAAGCTATGGACAGCTTGTTAGACCATGCTCATAGCATGTTTTAATTGGGTTCGGTCAGTGTAATACTGACAGGTATAAAGCACTGCAATGCATTATACCACCATTATATTACTACTGGGCACCTCACTTGCCTAGAATCCAAGTCTGGACCTCCAAGCCTACCTATACAAAATGGATGGAAATTATTATTATTATTATTATTATTTATTGTTATAGCGCCATTTATTCCATGGCGCTTTATTGAAAAACTGTGGCTTGCTCCTGCTCATCCTAACTCCCTGATTTGGAATAACTCCTACAACCCATCAGAGTGTGACCTCCTTGGCTCTATGGCCCTAACTAAAAGTATTTGGAAAACTTGTTCCAAAAAATTTAAACTTTTCGTCCACAAACTCTCCTCTTAACTCATTTTTGTACCACCCAGGCTTCCCTGATAGTTTGACCCACCCAATGAAGGGAATGTGGTCTCACACGAATCTGTTCAACTTTACTAATATTATAGATCATAGAACAAGAACCATACTCCCATACCTAGAACTAAAATCCAATCTATCCATACCAGGTCTCTTGCTATTTCAGTATATTCAAGTTAGAAACTTCGCCTTAACTACTTTCCAGAGTCTGCAGCTCTCCCTCTCAACCGCTTTTGAAAGATAATGCAGAAACGGTACATCAACGAAGGGATTAATTTCCGCAATTTATAACATCATTCAAAAGCCTGATGCAGATTCCCTGATGAAACATCCCTACATGCTTAGATGGGAGAGATATTTGGGAAAAGCCTTGACTGATGTAGATTGGGGACTTGTCTGGTCGAGAGCGGCTATATTGTCTTCTTGTTGTCATATATAAAGAAAACCAGTACAAGATCCTTCATTTCTGGTATTACACACCTGAATTCTCACATAGGCTGGACCCATCTATCTCTGCCCTCTGCTGGAGGTGCAACCTTTCGGGATGATTGATCTTTCACATATTCTGGGATGGCTCACTGATTTGCCCATATTGGAAGCAGGTGCAAGGATTGATAGAACAGGTTTTGGATTTGACGCTGCCTCTGGACCCCCAGCTTTTTCTCCTTAACATTTTCCCACCTTCCCTAACAAAAAAAACTACTAGGCTCCTCTTACACATCTTGACGGCTGCCAGATGTTTGGTGGTGTCCCATTGGAAGCAAACTTCTCCCCCATCTACACTTGACTTATATGCCAGAATTAAAGATGTTAGAAATTTTGAATACCACGCAGACTGGCACGATTGATAGATTTGATTCTATCTGGTTTCCTTGGGACTCTTTTTGGTCCTCAATAAATACAGGAACCTGAATCTCTAGACATATATAACTACTCCCTGTCTCCCCTTTCTGATTTTCAGATACCCCCCACCCTTGTTAATGTCCTGTCTTGTGTCTGTTTGGTTGGTCCTCCACTTTTGAGTATACCGATTCATGTATACAATAGTTGAACATTCTGCTGGTATATCATTCATTATAATGCCACCTAATATAATGTCGGAAACATCCTGCTAGCTCATTGATTTGACAATTTATTGTTTGACACTGTTTTTCTATAAGAGAATGTCAATATTCATGTTATATGTATATCACTTTGGAAATGTTTATTTTCAATAAAAATTGACAATTTAAAAAAAAATGCTTACTGTACCCCTAAATGAATTCCTCAAGAAGTTTAGTTTCCAAAATGGGGTCACTTGTGCGGAATTCTGCTGTTTTGGCATGTCAGGGACTCGTTAAATGTGACATGGCATCCTCAGTGTATTACAGCCAAAATGGAGCTCCAGAATTCAGTTGTTGGTGCTCTTTCTCTCCTGAGCCATACCATGTGCCCAAACTGTAGTTTTCCATCACATATTGAGTATCGGTGTACTTAGTAGAAATTGCTCAACAAATTGTATTGTCCATTTTTTCCTTTTGCCGTTGTGAAAATGACAAATTTATGGCAAAAGCTACATTTTTATAGGAAATTTTTTTTTTTCTTTTTTTCATTTTTGCAGCTCAGCATTATAAAATTCTGTGAAGCACCTGTGGGTTCCAGGTGCTCACTGCACCTATAGATAAGTGCCTTGAGGGGTGTAATTTCCATAATGGGTCACTTGTTTAGGTTTTCCACTGTTTAGGCACATCAGGGGCTCTGCAAATGCCACATCGCATCCGCTATCTATTCTAGCTAATTTATAACTCCAAAAGTCAAATGGTGCTCCTTCCTTTCCGAGTCCTGCTGTGCACCCAAACAGTAGTTTTCCTCCATATATAGGGTACTGGCGTCCATACAGTATAATGCACCCCATAGTCCTTTGTTTAGTATAATGCACCCAATAGTCCATACAGCACAATGCACATCATAGTCCTCTACACAGTATAATGCACTCTATAGTTCATACAACATAATACAATACATGGTCCATACAGCGTAATGCACCCCATAGTTTATACAATATCATGCACCCACAGTCCTCTGTATAGTATAATGCACCCCTAAGGCTATACAGCATAAAGCACTCAATAATCCATACAGTATAATTAATCCCAACATCAACATCCCCATCGCTCTTCCCCTCTCCCCATCTGCTACTAACCTTTTATCTCTAACCTCCTCTTTCGGCCTTTCGCAGCTTACAAACTCTCTAACGCATGAAGACAGAAACTCCCTTGACTTAGTCTTCTCTCGGCTTTGCTTAGTAGATGATTTCACAAACTCCTCTCTCCCACTCTCTGACCACAACCTTCTCTCATTCTCTATCAAGAACTGCCACTCCGCTCAGGTCACCCCCACTTTCCATACTTAAAGAAACATACAGGCCATTAACACTCAGAAACTCATGAAGAACTTGCAGTCATCATTGGCCCCTATCTCCTACCTCTCATGTCCTGACTCTGCACTGAAGCATTACAATGAAACACTTCAAAGTGCCCTGGATGAAATTTCACCTCCTATACATAGAACAACACGACACAGACGGCGACAACCCAGGCACATCTTGCAAACACGTTTTCTGCAGCGGTGCTCCAGGTGCACCGAACGTCTGTGGAGAAAATCCAACCTACACGAAGATTTCATCCATTATAAGTTTATGCTTAGAGCATACAACACTGCCCTTCACCTCTCCAAACAAACCTATTTCAACACCCTCATTACCTTACTGTCCAAGAACCCGAAACGTCTCTTTGACACTTGACACTTTTCATTCCCTACTCAACCCAAAAGTGCAGGTCCCAACCACGGATCTTCGAGCTGACAGTCTGGCCAATTACTTCAAAGAAAAAATTGACCATATCCGACAGGAAATTATCTCCCTATCACCTCATACCATGCATCTTCCTTCCTCCCCCAGTGCAGCTAGCTCACACTCTGATTTTGAACTAGTCACAGAAGAAGTAAGGAGGCTCCTTGCATATTCTCACCCAACCACTTGCACCAGTGACCCAATTCTGTCACATCTCCTCCAATCCCTTTCCCCTGCTGTTACTGCCCACCTAACAAAATATTTAACCTCTCTCTCTTCTGGTATCTTTCCCTCATCATTTAAGCATGCCATCATACATCCACTACTTTAAAAACCATCCCTCGACCAAAACTGTGCCGCTAACTATAGACCTGTCTCTAATCTTCCCTTCATCTCTAAACTCCTGGAACGCCTGGTCCACTCCCATCTTATCCGCTATCTCTCTGATAACTCTCTTCTCGATCCTCTATAATCCGGTTTCCGCTCTTTACACTCTACTGAAACTGCTCTCAATAAAGTCTCTAATGATCTACTAACAGCTAAATCTAATGGTCACTACTCCATGCTAATTCTCCTGAATCTCTCCACAGCATTCGACACTGTGGATAATCAGCTCCTCCTCACTATGCTCCATTCCACTGGCCTCAAAGACACCGTTCTCTCCTGGTTTTCCTCTTATCTCACTGACCGCTCCTTCACTGTATCTTTCGCTGGCTCCTCCTCCTCTCATCTTCCACTTACTGTTGGGGTTCCTCAAGGATTGGTTCTAGGCCCCCTTCTATTCTCTTTGTATACTGCCCCTATTGGTCAAACAATCAGTATATTTGGTTTCCAGTACCATCTCTATGCTGATGACACCTAATTATACGCTACTTCTCCTGATATCACGCCTGCCTTTTTAGAAAACACCAGTGATTGTCTAAACGCTGTCTCTAACATCATGTCCTCCCTCTACTTGAAATTGAACCTGTCAAAGACTGAACTCCTTGTGTTTCCTCCCTCTACTAATGTACCTATGCCCAACATTTCCATCTTGGTGTGTGGTTCCACTATTACTCCTCAGCAACATGCCCGCTGTCTTGGGGTCATACTTGACTCCGAGATTTCATTCACCCCCCACATCGAATCACTGCCTCGCTCTTGTCATCTGCATCTCAAAAACATTTCCAGAATTCAATCTTTTCTTACTTTTGATTCTGTAAAAACTCCTACTGTTTCTCTTATTCATTCTCGTCTGGACTATTGTAACTCTCTACTAATCGGTCTCCCTCTTACTAAACTCTCCCCCCTCCTATCTGTCTTAAATGATGCAGCCAGGATCATATTCCTCAACAATCGTTACACCAATGCCTCTACCTTGTGCCATTCCTTACACTGGTTACCCATCCACTCCAGAATCCAGTACAAACTTATTACCCTCACCCACAAAGCACTCTATGGCTCAGCACCAGCCTATATCTCCTCCCTCATGTCAGTCTACCACCCTGCCCGCGCCCTCCGTTCTGCTGATGACCTGAGGTTAGCCTCCTCAATAATAAGAACCTCCCACTCGTGTCTCCAAGACTTTACACGTGCTGCGCCAATTCTTTGGAATGCACTACCCAGGTCAATACGATTAGTCCCCAATCCCTACAATTTTAAGCGTGCCCTAAAAACTCATTTATTCAGACTGGCCTACCGCCTCAACACATGAACCTAACTATCCCTTGGTGGCCCAGTCAAAAGTTTTACCATAACCAGGTTCCCCGCATCATGTTCCCACATGCTTTATGCATCTATTATCTCTCTGTGTCCGTACTGTTACATACTCAACACTATGATTGGTCTGAATAATGAAGACAACTGTTACCACCCACCTTTCGTGTCTCCCATTTTTTTCCTCATAGATTGTAAGCTTGCGAGCAGGGCCCTCATTCCTCTTGGCATCTGCTATGATCTATGGGGCTATTGTTATGCTGTAATGTCTATCATCTGTACAAGTCCCCTCTAAAATGTAAAGTGCGGCGGAATAAGTCGGCGCTATAGAAATAAAATTATTATTATTATCCAATTTTCCTCTGCATAGTATAATGCAACCCATAGTCCTTTGTTTAGTATAATGTACCCCATAATCCATACACCATAATGTACCAGATAGTCCATACAGAATATTGCATCCTATAGTCTATACAGTATAATGCACCCTATAGTCCTAAAAGCAATGTGAGAATTCCTTTTTTGTTCTTACAATTTCTACTCGCTTGGAATTTTTTTATGTTTTCCTGTACACTATGTGGTGAAATGAATGGTGTCATTCAAAAGTACAACTTCCGCCCCCCCAAAAAATGAAGCCCTCATATGGCTATGTGGACAGAAAAATAAAAAAGTTGTGAGTTTTGGAAAAGTGGAGGAAAAAACAAAGACGCAAAAATGAAAATTGATCTTGTTGTTAAGGGGCTTAAATAATGACTTTACAGGGAGCAAGAAAGCAGATGACAATTACTCTCTTCCATTGGACGATCTAGTGAACATGTTACACATCACACTTCTCTCATCACATGACTTTAGTATCATCATTATTACATGGGGTTTTCACTGCTGTCATTTCCCAAACATCAGTTAATAAATGGAATAACATGACAACTTCCCCCATTCACTGATTTGACTAAGAAAGGTGCTGATGTGCTGAATTGGTCTCCGGAGGCTGTTTCTTCCTTTCAGGAGCTGAAGCGAAGATTCACTTCTGCTCCGGTTTTGCGGCAACCTGATGTCTCACTCCCGTTTCAGGTAGAGGTGGACTCTTCTGAGATTGGTGCAGGAGCTGTTTTGTCCCAAAAAGATCCTGTAACATCTAAAATGAATCCCTGTGCTTTCTTTTCCCGAAAGTTCTCCCCATCCAAACGTAACTATGATGTGGGGAATCGGGAACTGTTAGCCATGAAATGGGCACTTGAGGAGTGGAGACATTGGTTGGAGGGAGCTAAACATCAGGTCGTGGTCCTTACTGACCACAAGAATTTGATTTACCTGGAGTCGACCAAACGCTTGAATCCTAGACAGGCTAGGTGGGCCTTGTTTTTCACACGTTTTGATTTTCTGGTCTCTTTTCTTCCGGGCACTAAGAATGTCAAGGCAGACGCCCTCTCTAGGAGTTTCTTTGCCGATTCTCCTGTTGTGACCAAGCCTACTACCATCTTAGGTGAGGGGGTAGTTCTTTCTGCCATCTCGCCCGATTTGAGACGTGCTCTGGAAGAGTTTCAGGAGGACAAACCTGAGCGTTGTCCCATTGGAAAATTGTATGTTCCTGACCAGTGGAGGAAGAGAGTGATGTCTGAAGTTCATTGCTCTGCATTGGCTGGTCATCCAGGTATTTTTGGTACTAGAGATTTGGTGAGTCAGTCTTTTTGGTGGCCCGCCTTGTCTCATGATGTCAGGAATTTTGTGCAGTCCTGTGGGACTTGCTCTCGGTCTAAACCTTGTTCTCGCTCTAGTGGGTTGTTGATGCCTTTGCCGGTGCCCAGGAGGCCATGGACCCATATTTCATTTTTGCCCTTGGCCGAATTTGCTTTAAATAATAGAGCTAGTTCTGCCACTTTGATGTCACCTTTTTTTTATAACTTTGGGTTTCATCCTCGATTCTCTTCAGGGCAGGTGGAGCCTTCTGCCTGCCCAGGTGTTGACACTGTGATGGAGAGAATGCACCAGATCTGGGACCAAGTGGTGGATAAGTTGTCTCTCTCCCAGGAAAAGGCCCAGCGGTTTTCCAACCGGCATAGGACCATTGGTCCCCAGTTTAAGGTGGGTGATATGGTTTGGTTGTCATCAAAGAATATCGCTATTAAGGTGGCTTCTCCAAAGTTTAAACCTAGATTTATTGGACCTTACAAGATTTTGGAGATTCTTAATCCAATCTATTTTCGATTGGCTCTTCCTGTTACATTGAAGATCCATAACGTGTTTCATAAGTCTCTGTTAAAGAGGTTTGTTGAGCCAGTAGTTCCTGTGGTGGCACCTCCTGACCCTGTATTGGTTGAAGGTAATGTGGAATATGAGGTTGAGAAGATACTGGATTCTCGCCTGGCTAGACGGAGACTCCAGTATTTGGTTAAATGGAAGGGTTCTGGCCAGGAGGATAATTCTTGGGTCCCTGCATTCGATATTCATGCCGAAAGATTGGTTCGTGCCTTTCATCGGGCCCATCCTGATCGCCCTGGTGGCGTGGATGAGGGTTCGGTGACCCCTCCTGAAGGGGGAGGTACTGTTGTGAGTTCATTTTCCCCTTCACCGTCGATGTCTAATGAACTCCCTCTGCTGGTGAAGGAAGGTAGTGAGGCTGATTACCAAACACCTGATCTGGTAGATGATGACTGGGTAACAGGAAATTCTGACTGGATATAAGGCAGCCGATGCCCTTCTGAGTCTCTGGTGATTTCTCTGCTGGATTCTTGGAGACCAGTCTGATTCCTGCTTCCCAAAGATAAGTTCAATAGCAGAGCAAAAACTTATTAGTTTTGTTTTGTTTACCTTGTTTTTTGGAGTTCAGCCATCCCCGGTCGGGGGTGTGCTGAGTTCCATTTTTGTATCTGATCAGTTTGTCTCTTTGCTCTGTCTTCAGAATTTACCTGAGTGCTGATATAGTCTTTTTGAAGTCCTAGCGACTTCAGGGCCTGTTTTTCCTATCAGACGGTGTCACGCTCGCGCCTTGGCTGAATGGCGCGAGCCGGGGGGTTGTGGCCCCACTGTGCCACAAACCAGACTACCCTGGAAGGGGCGTGACTACGACAGCTACCTCGGTCTTCACTGGAGCCTCTGATGGTGAGGTCAGGCTTGTGCGGCAGATAGCTGTCGGGTGCCACTCCAGGGTGGTGTCTGGCTGTGGCTGCTGGTCCCACAAGGGGACAAGTCACTTTGACAGAGGCTATAGACAGGCAGGCAGGCAGACACGACAGGCACGGCTGAGACACAGGGCAGGCGCGCATGGCTTGGAGACAGGACAGGCGGGCACGGCTTGGAGACACAGGACAGGCGGGCATGACTTGGAGACACAGGACAGGCGGGCACGACTTGGAGACACAGGACAGGCGGGCACGGCTTGGAGACACAGGACAGGCGGGCACGGCTTGGAGACACAGGACAGATTGGTGTGGTATGAGAAGGAGCAGGTAGGGACCTGTTCACACAGCAGGTGTAGGCAGGAGGGAGTGGTGTATGCTGGAACAGGATCTGGACCTGTTCACACAGGAGGTTCAGGTATGGATATAGGCAGGAAGGAGTGGAATATGAAGGAACAGGTTTGGACCTGTTCACACAGGAGGTGCAGGTAGGCAGAGCCGCAGGAGTGCGGAGCCGTGCAGACAGAGCTGCGAGGGTGCAGATGCACAGATAAAGCTGCGAGGGTGCAGATGCACAGATAAAGCTGCGAGGGTGCAGATGCACAGATAAAGCTGCGAGGGTGCAGATGCACAGATAAAGCTGCGAGGGTGCAGATGTACAGATAAAGCTGCGAGGGTGCAGATGCACAGATAAAGCTGCGAGGGTGCAGATGCACAGATAAAGCTGCGAAGGTACAGATGCACAGACAGGGAGGACACAAGGAAAGACACGGCAGAGAAGGAACCACAAACTAGGAGAAAGACGTTCGTAATTACAAAGATATTGACTATGTTAAAGTCTTTAATTTTTTGTCAGATATGTATGTTTCACTACTTCCATGCTCTTCACCTTCTTTTTTACTTCTCGCACACTTTCTCCTTCATCATGCTCAGCAGCAGCATCTTTTTCATCAACTACTTCTTCTTCTTTTTTTTCTTTTTCTTTTTTACATTCTTCATATTCTTCTTATTCAACTATTATTCTTCTTCATATTCTACTTCTTCATCTTCTTCCTATTCGTCTTCATCATATTCTTATTTGTGTCAGGCATTCCTGTAGTTGTTATCTATAAAAGTTTGAAGACTACACCTTCCGTTCAGCCTGTCACAAAAGATTTACAACAGGATTTGTCCGCGTTCAGTTTGGCCTGCAGCAGCAGGCCTTTTCCAGGGGCACCACGAGGAGGTACGGACTCACCCCCATACACTGCGTAGTCTTCTTCTGCTAATAAATTTGATAATATAATTTGCTCAGATTTTTAGTCTTATGCTTAATGTTCTTCTGCTTTTGTTTTTTATGCTTCTTGGTCTTCTGTCTCTTGTTGTTCTGCATCTTGGTGGTTGTCTTCCTGTTCTTTGTCCTCTTGGTCATCTTCTTCAGGGTCATCTTTTAGGTATTCTTCTGTGAGGTCTTCAGGGTCGTCGTCTTCAGGGTCATTGTCATGGAGATCCTGAGTGAGAATCAAAAACCATTTCCACAAGCTTGAACTTGGAAAAGTAGCAGAAGTTACAAGAAGGCTGAGGAACTGGCAAGAACCAGCTGACGGTACTGGAACCCGGAGTGGCAGCAGAATGAACAAGAGCCAATGGCACAACCGTGGACCAGCTGACGGTGCTGGAACACGGTTACTAAGCAGGAGGTACCTGTGCTCCAAAGCACTACCAAGGACCAGCAGACATTGCTGGAAATCGGATACCAACAAGGAGGCACCTAGGCCAAAGGCTCTGCCGAGAACCAGCTGACGGTGCTGGAACCCGGATGGGTAGCAGAAGCTACAATACTCAATGGAACTACCGAGAACCAGCTGATGGTGCTGGAACCTGGAGGGGCAGCAGAAGGAACAAGAGCCAATGGGACAACCGTGGAACAGCTGACGGTGCTGGAACACGGTTACTAAGCAGGAGGTACCTGTGCTCCAAAGCACTACCAAGGACCAGCAGACATTGCTGGTACTCGGATACCGACAAGGAGGCACCTAGGCCAAAGGCTCTGCCGGGAACCAGCTGACGTTGCTGGAACCCGGATGGGTAGCAGAAGGTACCCATGATTAACAAAGTTTTGCGTCTGCGAGCAGGCCGCAGTTACAGAAACCCACAGTCCTACAGGGGGTGCTTGTCCTATTAGCACTATGGAACCAGCCTTTTTTACCAGAACCCGCAGCCCACATAGGAAGCACTGAAACTGCAGGCACCATAGACTCGGCTAACCATACCGCAACACGACAGGACAACATATCGGTGGCAAAGTGACGTTGACACTACCCGGAAACTGCAGGCGTGCTGTAACAAGGCTGGGCAGGAGGGAGTACCCGTGCCAAAGACACTGCCGAGAACCAGCTGACGGTGCTGGAACCCGGATGGGTAGCAGAAGCTACAATACTCAATGGAACTACCGAGAACCAGCTGACGGTGCTGGAACCCGGAGGGGCAGCAGAAGGAACAAGAGCCAATGGCACAACCGTGGACCAGCTGACGGTGCTGGAACATGGTTTCTAAGCAGGAGTTACCTGTGCTAAAAAGCACTACCAAGAACCAGCAGACATTGCTGGAACTCGGATACCGACAAGGAGGCAACAATGCCAAAGGCTCTGCCTGGAACCAGCAGACGGTGCTGGAACCCGGATGGGTAGCAGAAGGTACCCATGATCAACAAAGTTGCAAGGCCGTGAGCAGGACGCAGTTTCCGAAACCCACAGTCCAACAGGTGGTGCTTGTCCTATTGGCACTACAGAACCAGCCTTTATTACCAGAACCCGCAGCCCACATAGGAAGCACCAAAACTGCAGGCACCATAGACTCGGCAAACCCGACCGCAACACGACAGGACAACGTATCGGTGGCAAAGTGACGCTGACACTACCCGGAAACAGCAGGCGTGCTGGAACCAGGCTGGGCAGGAGGGAGTACCCGTGCCAAAGACACTGCCGAGAACCAGCTGACGGTGCTGGAACCCGGATGGGTAGCAGAAGCTACAAGAGTCAATGGAACTATCGAGAACCAGCTGACGGTGCTGGAACCCAGAGGGGCAGCAGAAGGAACAAGAGCCAATGGCACAACCGTGGACCAGCTGGCGGTGCTGGAACACGGTTTCTAAGCAAGCGGTACCTGTGCTAAAAAGCACTACCAAGGACCAGCAGACGTTGCTGGAACTCGGATACCAAGAAGGAGGCACCTAGGCCAAAGGCTCTGCCGGGAACCAGCTGACGGTGCTGGAACCAGGCTGGGCAGGAGGAAGTACCTGTGCCAAAGACACTTCTGAGCTGCAACTGGCGATGTTGGAGCCCAGGGGTCAATCGTGCAGCAGGCTGAGGCCTACTTGGAGCTAGTTTTATATTGGTTGTTCACAACTACTGATTTTAACCGGGCTCCACTTGGGCCTCTGGCTCTACTGTCTCTAGTATTTCCCCTGGCCTCCAACCCCGCCAGTCGATGCTCTGAAGTGGCGTGTGCACAATCCACACTTGTTCCTGTGTGACTGGGGCTCAGTCACGTCAGTTGATCCACTGATGTGTGTCCGGCAAGGTCTCCTGCTCTGTCCACATTCCCACTACTAGTACTACAACGTTGGTATGAGGGTTTGCAAGTTGTCCCGGTAGCGAGGATCTAGGAGGGTGTACACCCAATAATCAGCCGTATAGAGAATGTGGGCGATGCGGCAGTCGTTTCTCAGGCACTGCAGCATGAAGTCAACCATGTGCTGCAGACTCCCAACTGCCAAAGAACCGCTGTGCCCTGCTTGAGGCGTGATCTCTGCCTGCTCTGCATCACCCCACCCTCGCTGTACATACTGACTAGAGCTTTGTGTACCACCCTCCTCTGGAGAGATGTCTTCCTCCTCCATCGACTCCTCCTCATCCTCCTCACAAAGTGTCCCCTGCCTAGGCCTTTGTGAGGAAGCACGTAGTGCAGACTGTCCAGAAGCATCATCTGCACTCGCCATCCGCGTGGAATCATCGAAGGCACGCAAAACGAGGCAGATGTCGTTCATAGAGGCCCACTCAGTGTTGCTGAAGTGTGACCGGCGCACAGTGCGACTTGTGTGCACCTGACGCAGCTGGTACTCCATGACTGCTGCCTGCTGCTCACACAACCGCTCCAACATATGTAACGTAGAATTCCACCTGGTGGGTAGGTCACATATGATGCGATGTTCCGGAAGGCGTAATCGGCGCTGCAGAGCAGCAAGGCGCGACCTTGCCGTGCTGGAACGCCGCAAGTGAGCGCACTCTATGCAGACCTTGTGCAGCAGTGCATCAAGATCTGGATAGTCCCTCAGAAAGCTCTGCATGACCAAGTTGAGCACATGTGCCAGACATGGGATGTGAGTGAGGTTGCCAAGGCCAAGAGCTGCCACCAGATTTCGGCCATTGTCACACACTAACAAGCCCGTCTGGAGATTCGCTGGCAGAAACCACACGTCGCTCTCCTGCTTGATGGCATTCCAGAGCTCCTGTGCTGTGTGGCTTCGATTCCCCAAAGAAATTAATTTCAGTACGGCCTGTTGACATTTGGCCACGGCTGTGCTCATATCGGTCATAACAGGCTCCTGCTGCGCTGTTTCAGAGGAACTTGAGTAGGAGGAGGAGTCAATGTGTACAGACAGAATTCCTGCAATCCGTGGAGTTGGCAGAACACGTAGAGCGCCACTCTCCAGATCTGTACCCGGCTCCACAACATTGACCCAATGGGCAGGGAGGGAAAGGTATCGTCCCTGTCCATGGTTACTGGTCCACGCATCGGTGGTCAGGTGGACCTTGCTACTGACGGCGTTTAGTAGCGCATGTTTTATGTTTGCCTCCACATGTTTCTGCAGGGCAGGGACGGCTCGCCTGCTGAAATAAAAGCGGCTGGGCGCGGTGTATTGTGGGACTGCCAATGCCATGAAGTCCCGGAAGGTGTCAGTCTCCACCAGCCTGAATGATAGCATTTCAAGTGCCAGTAGTTTGGCAATGCCAGCATTCAGAGCCTGTGCTCGGGGATGGTTTGCCGAGTATGGCCGCCTTTTCTCCCATGCCTGTGCTACCGATGGCTGTCGAGTGGCCTGGGAGTGTGAGGATGACTTGGAACATGGTGCTGTGGGTGGAATGTCACAGGGTCTCCAGACAACAGTGCCAGAGGTTCTTCCTTGGCGATCCTGTGAGGAAGCCGAACCAGCTGTGTGTGAGCTGGAGGAAGAGGCCCCAACACGAGCTGAAGAGGTGGTAGGTGGTGCTGTACGTTGGCCTACGTCTTCAGTGTGTCTGTGTAACGCCACCTCGTGCTTGGTCCGCACATGTTTCCACATATTAGTGGTATTGAGGTTGCTGACATTTTTCCCCTCTTTTGACTCTCTGATGACACAGCTTGCATTTGACAAAGCAAATGTCATCTGCAACTGTGTCAAAAAAGGACCAAGCACTGCAAGTCTTGGGAGCGCCCGTTTTGCCTTTTGAAAGTGGAATGCTCCTAACGGGTGCCGAAGTGGAGGCTACAGGCAACCAAGTCTGCCCCCTCCCTCTCCCTCCGGTTTTGGCCGTTCGGGGAATCTCTTCCTCAGAGCTGCTTCCACCACCTTCCTGTTCCTCATGCCATGATGGGTCAAGGACCTCATCATCTACACTCCCCTCTTCAAACACATGCTTCTCCTGGGTTGTCTCGCCAGCACCGTACGCAACAGAAAGTGGCAACTGTGTCTCGTCATCATCTGATGCGTACTGAGGCGTGCTGACCATAGGCACTGGCCCACCCGCCTCTTCAGATTCAGAGGGACAAAGAAGTTGCGCATCACTGCATACTCCCTCTTCTTCACATTCTGGAATGCTGCTTGGCTGGCCCCCTCTTTCCAAACCAACAGATTTCGAGAACAGTAGACTGTGATGGCTCCTGTCCAGTGCTCTCTGACTGCCTGGGCACTTTGGCAGGTGGTGAAGAGACAGATGGTTGCTCTTCAGTGCTCTGGCCCTGAGAGGATGTGGAAATAATTGAAGTCTATGTGTTAGCTGCCATCCATCCCACAACGGCTTCAATTTGTTCCTCCCGCAGCAGTGGGGTACGGTGAGGTCCTACAAAGCTGCGCATAAAGGACTGTTGCCTGCTAAAACTGGGGGATTCTGACTCACTGGTGCCAATAGCACGTCCTCTCCCTGCAGAATCCCCAAGTCCTCTCCCTGTAGAATCCCCACGTCCTCTCCCTGCTGAAACTCCACGCCCACGTGCCTTACTCCCTGCCTTCTTCATCTTGCTAGACTGAGAAAGATAGGCAGAAAAGTACAAAGGGGGGCCTTAGTGTGCTTATTCCTGAACAGCTGGTTACAGGTATAAGAAACACTAATTTTGTGAAGTGTGTGTGTCGACTACACTTTAATGGGAGCTGATGTGGCCTACACAACTTTCCAATGTAGTGTTTGGTGAACTTTGTTGTTTTTTTGGGGGGGAAAAAAAACTAAAATTATGTGACCTAAGATTTGAAAGTGAGAGTATCAACAACTTTCTGGAGCTATTACAATGCAGACAGGTAACCTACAATGCAAAAGATGAGGCTCCAAAAAAAATTGGGTAATACTAATCTGGCTGCAGCTGAAGGGCACAAGCCAGAAAAAAGGCTCCTCTATCTACTCCTATATAGTGTTTGCAACCAACCAATGTAGATGGATATGGATGGATGCACACTAATAGCAGAAGAAAAAATGAGCTGCAATTAAAGAAAAATATGTGTGAGGCAGTGATGCACGCTGAGCAGCCTACAACCAGACGTAGCTGCAGGACACACTACAACGTGAGCTGCACTCACACACAGTCAGAGACCTCTCAGACAGCCGTGAACAGTGCAGCTAAGTGGGCACTAGCACTGACAGGCTGCAGAAAGGCTCCGCTGTGTACTCCTAGAGTGTTTGCAACCACCGTATTTGGATACGGATGGATGCATACTAATAGGAGAAAAAATGAGCTGCAATAAAAAAAAAATGTGTGAGGCAGTGACACGCTGAGCGGCCTACAACCAGACGTAGCTGCAGGACACACTACTCAGCATGAGCTGCACTCACACACAGTCAGAGACCTCTCAGACAGCCGTGAACAGTGCAGCTAAGTGGGCACTAGCACTGAAAGGCTGCAGAAAGGCTCCACTGTCTACTACTAGTGTTTGCAACCAACATATATGGATACGGATGGAAGCACACTAGACAGAATTTTTTAAAAATGAGCAGCTCAAAGAAAAATATGTATGAGGCAGCAGTGAGGCACGCTGGGCGGCCTACAACCAGACGTGGCTGCAGGACCCACTCCACAGCGTGAGCTGCACTCACACAGCCCTTGCAGACAGCTGTTAACACTGCTGCTAGGGAAAAGAAAGCTACAGTGGTGGTTTATGTAGCCTGGGTAAAGCACAATATTGTTTTGAGCATCGCTATTTCTAACTGTCCCTCACAGTCTTCAACAGCAGCCTGTCCCTATCTGAATTCACAGCAGAGTGACCAGAAATGGCGGCGGCAGTGGCTTTTATAGTGCATCATGACATCATTTCAGCAGCCAATCACAGCCATGCCAATAGTTAACATGCCTACGTGCCTAACAGGATGTGCCCACACTTCTGAGGATTCCCATTGGCTGAATTAAAGCGAGCGGGCTGATAGCATTATGGGAACTTCCGATTCCGGTATCCGATATGAAAAAAGTATCGGAAGTCAGTATCGGAATTCCGATACAGCTAATATCGGCCGATACCCGATACTTGCGGTATCGGAAAGCTCAACACTACTTGTGACCCAATATCAACATGTTTTTTTTTTTAAACCAGTTATTTTTATTTAGGTTTCAAAAGATTTTAAACAATAAACAGTGGATATCAATATACATGTAACAATTCACATATCTTGTAATAATACAATCAAAGCCATCCCCCCCCTCCCCCAATACTCCTTATGCCGGGCATACTTGAGAGTCTTAGCAATCATATCACCGCCATCCAGGCGGACCATATTTTTTCGAAAGTTCCTTCACCATGCCTTCGCCTGTAAATGCTTTCCTCTAAATGCATTACCGTACGTGTCTGAGCAATAAATTCCCTCCTAGTGGGGGGTTCCGAATCCTTCCATTTTCGTGCTATTAGTTTGCGTGCCACATACAGCAACCTCGCTATTGCCACCTTGTAATGTTCTGAGACAGGTACCCCATCCACCTCCCCCAAAACACACAGCACTGGATTCCTGTTGAGCGTACATGCATAAGCTCTCTCAATTTTGTTGATAACGACCAGCCAGTATGCCACCAGCCGCGGACACGACCATAACATATGTAACAGTCCGGCCTGGTCTGTGCCACATCTAGGGCAGCTAGAGTCTCCCCTCAAGCCCGCCTTGAATAGGACCAGCGGTGTTTTGTATGTTCTATGTATTACATATAATTGGGAGAGCCGTGCCTGCTCGCTTAGAGAGATCTTCGGGACATATTCAAGAATAGCCTCCCATTGTTCTGTTGTGAGGGTACCCACCTCCCTTTCCCATTTACTCTTTGCAGTGAGGTGATTGTCCCCCAGATAAGAGTGTAGTAGATCATGATATATGCTCGATATAACTCCCCTCGTCCCTCCCTTCATACACACAAAGTCTAGTACAATGTCGCCCTGAACCGTCATGGCTCCCAATCTACACTGTTCCCTCCAAGCATGTCGAAGCATATAGTATTGAAACCCCCATACCGAAGGCCAACCAAATTCCTCTCTCAATGTCTCAAAGGTCTTCAGGTCCGTTCCACTCTGCAGCTGGCACACATATCTCACTCCTTTCGCCTTCCAATTGCCCATTTGACGCAGCTTATTAAGTTCCGGCAGTTGCTCATTGTCCCACACCGGTGAGTACCTAGTCAGCTCATCCACCCCTCTGATCCTTGTAATGGTGTCCCATACCTTCAGAATCATGCCTATGGTAGGATATGGTGCTCCCAGTTTCTTAAAGGTACCATCCTCAAGACCCTGGATAAGTGGGCGTCTCCCCGTCACATGTACCTGCACCCGGTGAGCTGCTCCTCCACAATCGAGCTCTCTCCACCCCCTGACATGCTGGCCCTGTACTGCCAAGAAATAGACCCATGGACTTGGTGCGGCCAATCCTCCCTCTTCATTCCCATTTTGCAGAGTTCCAAATTTAATCCGTGCCTGCCTCTTGCCCAATATCAAGGATCTGAAGATAGAATCAATGCCCCAAAACCGTTTTTTTGGTAGCCATATCGGCGAATTGTGCAAAACGTACATTAGTTGTGGCATAAGGACCATCTTAATCAGGTTAGTTCTACCCGTTACCGTTAAAGCCAATTTGCACCATGCACCTATTTTCCCTTTAAATTTCTCTAGCAGAGGAACCAAATTCAGATCCGTGAATCGGGACAGTGGAAGAGCTACCCATATCCCAAGGTATCTAAACTGTGAAGCTAGCTGGAGTTGTTTCCCCCTCTCATCTATCGCCTCCGCTTCTATTGCTCTATCCACAGCCATGATGTAAGACTTGTGCCAATTTATCTCCAGTCCCGAAATGCTTCCAAATTGTTTAATTACATCCATCGTGCACCCCAGTGTCTCTCCTGCACTTTCCAAAAACAACAGGATGTCGTCGGCATACAATATTTTTTCTTCCAGCTTCCCAAATTTAAATCCGACCACTCCCCTTTCAGCTCTGATCTTGGCCGCCAGGGGCTCCACTGCCACCGCGAACAATAGCGGGGACAGCGGACAGCCCCGCCTTGTGCCCCTATGCAAGTCAAACATCCCGGACTGTTCTCCATTCACCTTAACTACCGCCTTTGGGGATGAGTACAATAACTTCACCCAGGCCATGAACGCGGGGCCGAATCCCATCAGTTCCATGATTTTCCATAAGTATTGCCATTCCACGCTATCAAATGCTTTTCTAGCGTCCAATGACATCACTATTCTCCTGCCACCATTATCAGCAGGCAGTTGCATATTAAGAAATAATCTTCTTAAGTTAACAGCTGTGGAGCGGTTAGGCATAAAGCCCGACTGGTCTTCGTGTATAATGGTATGCGCAACCCCGGTGAGCCGGGTGGCCAGGATCTTAGCGAGTATTTTGACATCCGTTGTCAACAACGAAATGGGCCTGTACGACTCCGCATCCATGGGATCTTTTCCCTCCTTCGGCAGAACTACTATCACCGCTTCCTCCATTGATCTCGGCAGTGCCCCCGTCACTAAAGCCTCATCAAACACAGATTTCAATTTCGGAGCCAGCAGTTCCACTAACTCCCTGTACACCTCCCCAGGTAGACCATCAGCTCCCGGTGATTTGTTATTGGGCATAGACAGTATTGCACATTCCACCTCCCTCACACTCACAGGTTCTTCCAACCTCAACCTATCTTCCTCAGACAATTTAGGTAGTGAAATGCCTTCCAAAAAATTCTCCACATCCCCCTCTGTGTCCCGTGCTCTCGAAGTGTATAGTGCCATGTAATATGCCTTGAAGACCTCCAGTATGTCCTTTGTGTCTGTCAGAGTCGCCCCTGTTTGATCTCTCAGTTTATACACCCTGGAAGACTCCCTCTGTGCCGCAGAAATCACCGCCAACAAGTGACCCACTCTCTCTCCTTCAAAGAATTGGGTTTGCTGAAATGCCCTTTTCCTCTCAGCTTGCATCATGTGCAGTTTATCAACTGCCTCCTGAGCCAATTTTAGTCTATTGTGAGCTTCACTCTTTGGCGCCAAAATCAAGTCTGCCTCCGCTCTTGTCAGGTCATCCTTTATTTGTTGATCTGCCAATTTAGTTTTGGTCTTACACCTCGCAATCTCACTTATAAAAAGTCCCCTCGTAAACGCCTTCATGGCATCCCATACCATTGTGGCCTCAGTACTCCCTTCGTTCATTTGGAAGAAGTGCTCTAGCTCTTTGGTTATGCCACCCATATTCACCACTTTAAGCCACGTCGGGTGAAGACGCCAACCTCCCCTCTGACCCTGAGCAGATCTCACCAGAAGCGTGACCACCACAGGACCATGATCCGAGAGAGTCCTCTGTAGGTATTCCACCTCCCCCACCATCCCGTCCATAGCGGTATCCCCCAAAGCCAGGTCTATCCTCAACAGTGTTCCATGTGTTGCCGAATGACATGAAAAAGTCCTCTTACCCTCATTTTGTACTCTCCACAGATCTACCAGCCCAAGTTCCCCTACATACGTGCCAAAGGCAGTCATCCTGTCCTGTCCAGCTTCCGTACCTGCTGGTCGTACTTTATCCCAATAATCATTCATAGTGTTGTTAACATCTCCCATAATCAACAATGGAGTTTCCCCCCATCTGCCCGTCAGTTCCAGTACTGCTTGTAGTTTCTTTTTAGAGTAAGGTGGAGGGATATATAAAGCCACTAAAATCATTTTGTGTCCGAACAATCTGCAAGCAATCCATACATACTGCCCATCACTGTCTACATGCACTTCCAGCTCTTCATAATGTGTGTTTTTGTGTATTAGGACTGACACCCCCCTGGAGTACGAGGAATAGGTAGAATGATATGTCTTTAGCATCCAGGCTCTTGACAACCAGTGCATAGTGTCTCTAGTGAGATGTGTCTCCTGCAAGCACGCGATCATAGGTTCACAGGATTTGATATGATTCAGAACAGCCGCCCTCTTAACCTTATCAGATATACCACGTACATTCCAACTTAACATCCGAACAGTACGGTTACTCATTGTGCATTAGAAAGAACAATCCATCATAATCAAGTAACATCATTACATTGTGGTCCCAATCATACCTGGTCAAACAGCATGAAAACCCCCATCTCCCTACAAATCCGCCCCACCCACCTCCCCCCATCCCTCTCCGCTTCCCCTCCCCCCACCCTTCCCCTTTTGCAGTTGTCACTCTCTCCCCAACGTGAGAGTGGGAACTCACAGAACCTGAGCAACGTCTCAGTATTCCACACTTCAACATGCGTCGTGTCCTCCATCATTGGCAGCCTCTCCGCCATATTGTCAACAGTATGCATAGACCCGAACCATTAGTCAAACAATTAACCATAATACATAGATACCAGTGGGGAGTTCTCCCTCTCCTCTGCGATCCTATTTCGCAGAGTAAAGCAGCGCCACGACCCTGTCCAGTGATCAGTCTAGCAGGGTCATGTGGTCATATTGCCATTATCTTCTCTCAATTTGCTCCGGTTGCGCTCCAACCACGAAGCAGCCTCAACCGGTGACGGGAAAAAAATGACCTTTCCAAAAGCTTCCACTCTTAATTTAGCAGGATAAATTGTAGAGTATTTCAAATGCAAAGAGCGGAGCTGTTTCTTCCCTTCGCCATACCGCAGTCGTAACTTTTGCACCTCGGCAGAGTAATCCGGGTATATTTCGATTCGTTTGCCCTCCAGGTTAAGATCTGTCAACTTTCCAGCCTTTCGTAAGATAGTGTCCCTGTCTCTGCAATTCAGGATTCTGGCTAGCATCGTGTGAGGTCCATCTCCCGGCACTGGGGGTCTCATGGGTACGCGATGGGCACGCTCCACCGCAAACACTCTCGACAAGTTATCAGCACCAAACTTGTCCAGCAGCCAGGTTTCAATAAAGGCTGTGGAGTCAGCACCCTCCGCTCTCTCAGGGATGCCGACAATGCGCAAATTGTTCCTACGTGACCTGTTTTCCAGGTCATCATTTTTATTGGCTACTACCGTGATCCTCTGAGTGTGCTGTTGTTGTGTCTTTTGCACTGAGGTTAAGTGATCTTCTGTTACACCAACTCTGTCCTCCACCTCAGTTAATCTGGCTGTAACTTTCTGCATAGATGTTTTTATGCCTCCCATTTCCTCTTTCAGGCAATTCACCTGCTTTGTCAGAGCAGTTAAGGTAGTCTTGCAGTATAAGACAGCTTGGAATACATCCCGCAGGGTGGGCTCTGCTACATCTGCACTTTCAGCTGCCTGCACAGTGTCACCATCCCCCTCTTCTTGCTGCTCTAGCTCTGCATTCAGCACAGGCATCTCCTCATCGTCTTCCTCCTCATCTCTGTGCTTCTCACTCCCTCCATTTCCTTCTTCATATGTCTCCATGCCCCTCACATACCTGTTCAGCCGGGCTGAGACTTCCAGCTTCTGTGCATAGGCTGTTATGATTGAGTCACCGTAGGAGGCAAAAACAGAAATGCTAGCTAAGTCCAGAAAACCAGAGAAGTTGGCAGCTATCGGATTGCAGACCCCTGATCCTATCAACACAACTAGCAGTAGCCGTGGGGGGTTCCTACGAAGCCCTAGACCCCTCGATCACAGCCGGAGAATTAAATAGGCCTAAAGAAAGAAAGGGGAAATCTAAACTGCCCCAGAGCAGACCCCAAAGCAATAGGCAGCCCCCAACATATAATGACGGTGAAGCAAGATGAAAACACTAACACAGACAGAAAGACAGACTGAGCAAAGACGGGGCCCAAGCTAACTAAATAGAAAAGGACAGGAAGACTGCTGTCTGCAATCCGTGAAAAACCCTATGAAAATAAGAGCCAACAGACTGACAGTGAAAAAGGCCCTGAAGATGCTAGGCTTCAAAAAAGCTATGTCAGTACTCAGGAATATTCTGAAGACAGAGCAACCGGAAAAAGGAGATTCAGCTCACCCCAGCAGGGAATGGCAGAATCCAGAAAAGCAAGGAAAACAAAAACAAAACACAAAAGCTACCAGGCAAAGAAGAAACTTAGCTTTAGAGGAGCAGGAATCAGACTGGTGTCCTAAGAGTCCACAGAGAAATCACCCGCAGGGCAGAAGGGCGTCGGCAGCCTTATA
Organism: Dendrobates tinctorius; assembly: GCF_039654945.1. Lineage (NCBI taxonomy): Eukaryota > Metazoa > Chordata > Amphibia > Anura > Dendrobatidae > Dendrobates > Dendrobates tinctorius. Next base: position 26,718,313 of record NW_027361706.1, read on the forward strand.
TCCAGTCCGTGACTCCACTCAGCCAGTCATCCTCATCAAGCTCAGGTGCCTGATAATCAGGCTCATTACCTTCCTTCACCAGAATAGGGAGTTCACCAGACCTCAGTGAGGAAGGGGAAAATGAACTCACAACAGTACCTCCCCCTTGAGGAGGGGTCACCGAACCCTCAACCACGCCACCAGGGCGATCAGGGTGAGCCCGATGAAAGGCACGAACCAATCTTTTGGCATGAATATCAGAGGCAGAGACCCAGGAATTATCCTCCTGACCATAACCCTTCCACTTAACCAAATAATGGAGTCTTCGTCTAGCCAGACGGGAATCCAGTATTTTCTCTACCTCAAATTCCATGTTACCTTCAACCAATACAGGGTCTGAAGGTGCCACCCCAGGAACAACTGGTTCAACAAACCTCTTCAACAAGGACTTATGGAACACATTATGGATTTTAAATGTGACAGGAAGAGCCAAACGAAAAGAGACCGGATTAATAATCTCCAAAATCTTGTAAGGTCCAATAAATCTAGGCTTAAACTTAGGAGAAGCCACCTTCATAGCAATATTTTTTGATGATAACCACACCATATCACCAATCTTAAACTGGGGACCAATGGTCCTATGTCGATTGGAAAACCGCTGGGCCTTTTCCTGGGAGAGAGATAACTTATCCACCACTTGGTCCCAGATCTGGTGCATTCTCTCCACCACAGTGTCAACACCTGGGCAGGCAGAAGGCTCCACCTGCCCTGAAGAAAATCGAGGATGAAACCCAAAGTTACAAAAAAAAGGTGACATCAACGTGGCAGAACTAGCTCTATTATTTAAAGCAAATTCGGCCAAGGGCAAAAATGAAACCCAATCATCCTGATCAGCGGAAATAAAACATCTCAAATACGACTCCAAGGTCTGGTTTGTTCTCTCTGTCTGCCCATTGGTCTGAGGGTGAAAAGCAGAGGAGAAGGACAACTGAATTCCCAGCTTGGAACAGAAGGTCCTCCAAAATCTAGACACAAACTGAACTCCTCTGTCAGATACAATGTTCTCAGGAATCCCGTGTAAGCGAACCACCTGTTGCAAAAACAGGGGCACCAACTCAGAGGAAGATGGCAACTTAGGGAGTGGTACAAGATGAACCATCTTAGAGAACCTATCACAAATCACCCAAATAACATTCATTCTTTGAGAGACCGGCATATAAGAGATGAAATCCATTGAAATATGGGTCCATGGCCTCCTGGGGACCGGCAAAGGCATCAACAACCCACTAGAGCGAGAACAAGATTTAGACCGGGAGCAAGTCACACAGGACTGCACAAAATTCCTGACATCATGAGACAAGGTGGGCCACCAAAAAGAGCGACCCACCAGATCTTTAGTACCAAAAATACCTGGATGACCAGCCAATGCAGAGCAATGAACGTCAGACATCACTCTCTTCTTCCACTGGTCAGGAACATACAACTTTCCACTGGGACAACGCTCAGGTTTGTCCTCCTGGAACTCTTGCAGAGCAAGTCTCAAATCGGGCGAGATGGCAGAAAGAACTACCCCTTCACCTAAGATGGTAGCAGGCTTGGTCACCACAGGAGAATCAGCAAAGAAACTCCTAGAGAGGGCGTCTGCCTTGACATTCTTAGTTCCAGGAAGAAAAGAGACCACAAAATCAAAACGTGTAAAAAACAAGGCCCACCTAGCCTGTCAAGGGTTCAAGCGTTTAGCCAACTCTAGGTAAATCAAATTCTTGTGGTCAGTGAGGACCACAACTTGATGTTTAGCTCCCTCCAACCAATGTCTCCACTCCTCAAATGCCCATTTCATGGCCAACAGTTCCCGATTCCCCACATCATAGTTATGTTCAGATGGAGAGAACTTTCGGGAAAATAAAGCACAGGGATTCATTTTAGATGTTACAGGATCCTTTTGGGACAAAACAGCTCCTGCACCAATCTCAGAAGCGTCCACCTCTACCTGGAACGGGAGTGAGACATCAGGTTGCCGCAAAACCGGGGCGGAGGTAAATCTTCGCTTCAGCTCCTGAAAGGAAGCAACAGCCTCCGGAGACCAATTCAACACATCAGCACCCTTCTTAGTCAGATCAGTCAATGGCTTGGCAATACTAGAAAATTTTGCTATAAATTTCCGATAAAAATTAGCAAAACCCAAAAACTTCTGGAGGGCCTTCAAAGAAGTGGGCTGAACCCAATCATAAATGGCCTGTACCTTGGCCGGGTCCATTTCAATAGGTGACGGAGACAAAATAAATCCCAAAAATGAAATCCTCTGTACTCCAAAAAGGCATTTCGATCCTTTGACATACAGGGAATTCTCCCTCAAGATCCGGAACACCGTCCGAATATGTTCCACATGAGAATCCCAATCCTTGGAGAAGATCAGAATATCATCCAGATAGATAATCAAAAATTTATCGACAAAGTCTCGGAAAATATCGTTCATGAAGCACTGGAAGACAGAAGGGGCATTAGTGAGCCCAAAAGGCATCACCAGGTACTCAAAATGTCCCTCCGGAGTATTAAACGCCGTCTTCCATTTATCCCCCTGCTTAATGCGGATAAGATTATACGCCCCCCTGAGGTCAAGCTTGGTAAACCAGCAAGCACCTCTAACTCTAGAGAATAGATCCGAAATCAGGGGTAACGGATACTGATATTTAATAGTAATTTTATTGAGGGCACGATAATCAATACAAGGTCTTAAAGAACCATCCTTTTTGGCTACAAAAAAAAACCCGGCACCTAAGGGTGAAGAGGATGGTCTAATATGACCCTTCTCCAACGCCTCCTTAATATAGGACCGCATAGCCTCGTGCTCGGGTACAGATAAATTGAAGAGCCGATCCTTGGGAAATTTACACCCCGGGCTTAGTTCAATTGCACAGTCATAACTCCTATGAGGAGGCAAGGACGCAGACTCATTCTCACTAAATACATCATAAAAGTCCGCCAAATAGTCAGGAACATCATGTGACTGAGGAGAGGTGGAAAAAAACGGAGCTTCACTAAAGGCACACCGACAACCCCAACTCACCACAGACACAGATTTCCAATCCAAAACTGGATTATGAATTTGCAACCAGGGAAACCCCAGAACAACGGCATCATGCAGACCATGCAACACCAAAAATCTGCAATTTTCTTGATGGTCTGGGGCGACCCGCATGACCACCTGGGTCCAAAACTGAGGTTTATTTTTAGCCAAAGGAGTAGCATCAATCCCCCTCAAAGGGATAGGCGTCTGCAGAGGTGTCATCGGAAATCCACAACGTTTAGCAAAATCCAAGTCCATTAGGTTTAGCGCTGCTCCCGAATCCACAAAAGCCTTGGCGGAAAATGTGGACAGGGAGCAGATCAGAGTAATTGCCAGAAGAAACTTAGGTTGAACGCCACCAACAGAAAACGTGTGTGAAAAGCGTTTCTCTCGTTTAGGACAAACAGAAATAATATGCGAGGCATCTCCACAGAAAAAACACAGCTTATTACGCCTTCTGAACTCCTGACGTTGCGCCTTAGACAAAACTCTATCACATTGCATAGGTTCAGACGTCTGTTCAACCGGTGGCAACACCTCTTGTGCAATCCTGCGTTCACGTAAACACCGATCAACCTGAATGGCTAATGACATAGAATCGTACAGACCAGAGGGAACAGGAAATCCCACCATAGTATCTTTTACGGCTTCTGACAAACCCTTCTGAAAGAGAGCAGCCAAGGCATTATCATTCCAGGTAGTAAGGACCGCCCACTTTCGGAACTTTTGACAGTACAACTCTGCAGAATCTCGACCCTGGTTCAATGCCAACAGGGTCTTTTCAGCCTGATCAATAGCATTAGGTTCGTCATACAACAACCCCAAAGCTTGAAAGAATGCGTTCACATTAGTCAGAATAGGATCATCTGGTTTCAAAGAAAACGCCCAGTCCTGGGGATCGCCACGCAGCAAAGAGATGACAATTTTAACCTGCTACGCGGAGCTCCCTGACGAGTTAGGCTTCAAGGCAAAAAATAATTTACAATTATTTTTGAAACTCAAAAATTTAGATCGATCCTCAAAAAATACATCAGGTGTAGGGATCTTTGGTTCAACAGCATGCGAACGAGCAAGGTAGGCGGAAATTCCCCGCACTTCCGCAGCGAGCTGCTCCACACGATCAGACAATTGCTTTATCTCCATTGAGAGAAAAAAAAATTCCCCCTACGGCCTCAGAGATATAGAGGAAAGAATATACACACACCTTTTTTTTTTTTAAACACAATTCTTTCCTGCTATTGAGTACCCTAGGATCTGCGGTATGGCGGGTGATTCTGTTATGATTGAGTCACCGTAGGAGGCAAAAACAGAAATGCTAGCTAAGTCCAGAAAACCAGAGAAGTTGGCAGCTATCGGATTGCAGACCCCTGATCCTATCAACACAACTAGCAGTAGCCGTGGGGGGGTTCCTACGAAGCCCTAGACCCCTCGATCACAGCCGGAGAATTAAATAGGCCTAAAGAAAGAAAGGGGAAATCTAAACTGCCCCAGAGCAGACCCCAAAGCAATAGGCAGCCCCCAACATATAATGACGGTGAAGCAAGATGAAAACACTAACACAGGCAGAAAGACAGACTAAGCAAAGACGGGGCCCAAGCTAACTAAATAGATAAGGACAGGAAGACTGCTGTCTGCAATCCGTGAAAAACTCTATGAAAATAAGAGCCAACAGACTGACAGTGAAAAAGGCCCTGAAGACGCTAGGCTTCAAAAAAGCTATGTCAGTACTCAGGAATATTCTGAAGACAGAGCAACCGGAAAAAGGAGATTCAGCTCACCCCAGCAGGGAATGGCAGAATCCAGAAAAGCAAGGAAAACAAAAACAAAACACAAAAGCTACCAGGCAAAGAAGAAACTTAGCTTTAGAGGAGCAGGAATCAGACTGGTGTCCTAGGAGTCCACAGAGAAATCACCCGCAGGGCAGAAGGGCGTCTGCAGCCTTATATCCAGTCAGTGACTCCACTCAGCCAGTCATCCTCATCAAGCTCAGGTGCCTGATAATCAGGCTCATTACCTTCCTTCACCAGAATAGGGAGTTCACCAGACCTCAGTGAGGAAGGGGAAAATGAACTCACAACAGGCTGTGTTTCTTCTTCCCGCCTCCTCCTCTCTCTCAGCACCATCTTGGACTGGGGCACTGCTGCAGGCTCCGGCATCTTTCTGCCTTTTGCGGCCCATGTCTGTCTCTCTGAGTCTGGCAGAAGCTCGCCCCTGACTCCTGGGACCTTCAGACATCTGATCCTGGTAAAGGAATTAGCTGGTTCGGGCTCTGTGCAGGATAATTGAGGCTAATGGTGGCAGAGAAGCACAGCCACCCGACTTCTCACATCAAGAGCTAGGTCCCGCCCCAACATGGGTTTACAAGGGACCGTTCCTTTCAGACTAATTTGATAAGCTTTTATGAAGAGGTAAGTTCCGGACTGGACCAAGGGAATGCAGTGGACGTGGTGTACATTGATTTTTCAAAAGCTTTTGATACGGTGCCACACAAAAGGTTGATACATAAAATGAGAACAATGGGGATAGGGATATGTGTAGGTGGGTTACGAGCTGGCTCAGGGATAGGAAACAAAGGGTGGTTATTAATGAAGCACACTCGGACTGAGTCACGGTTAGCAGTGGGGTACCACAGGGGTCAGTTTTGGGACTGCTTCTTTTTAACATATTTATTAATGACCTTGTAGGGGGCATAGAGAGTAGAATTTCAATATTTGCAGATGACACTAAACTCTTCAGGGTAATCAGTACAGAGGAGGACAATTTCACATTACAGGAGGATTTATGTAACTAGAAGCTTGGGCTAATAAATGGCAAATGAGCTTTAATGGAGATAAATGTAAGGTCATGCACTTGGGTAGAGCGAACAAGATGTATAATTATGTGCTTAATTGTAAAAACACTGGGCAAAACTGTCACTGAAAAAGACCTGGGTGTATGGGTGGACGACAAACTCACATTTAGTGGCCAGTGTCAGGCAGCTGCTGCAAAGGCAAAAAAAAATAATAGGATGCATTAAAAGAGGCATAGATGCTCATGAGGAGAACATAATTTTACCTCTATATAAGTCACTAGTGCGACTACACTTAGAATACAGTGTACAGTTCTGGTGTCCGGTGTATAAGAAAGACATAGCTGAACTGGAGCGGGTGCAGAGAAGAGCGACCAAGGTTATTAGGGAACTAGGGGGTCTGCCATACCAAGACAGGTTATTACACTTGGGGTTATTTAGTTTGGAGAATCGAAGGATTAGGGGTGATCTTATTATAATGTATAAATATATGCGGGGACAGTGCAAAGACCTTTTTAATGATCTTTTTACTCTTAGACCTGTGACGTCGACAAGGGGGCACCCTCTACGTTTGGAGGAAAGAAAGTTTAAGCATACTCACAGACGCGGATTCTTTACTGTAAGAGCAGTGAGACTATGGAACTCTCTGCCATATGATGTTGTAATGAGTGGTACCCTACTAAAATTTAAGAAGGGACTCAATGCCTTTCTTGAAAAGTATAATATTACAGGTTATATACACTAGTTTCCTTAATATTGCGTTGATCCAGGGAGCAAGTCTGATTGCCATAAGTGGAGTCGGGAAGGAATTTTTTTCCCCAATGTGAAGCTTACTGTTTGCCACATGGGTTTTTTTGCCTTCCTCTGGATCAACATGTTAGGGCAAGTAAGGATAGGATATGGGTTGAACTAGAAGGACTTAGGGTATGTGCACATGCTGCGGATTGTAGTGCGGATTTGGCTGCGTGGATGGAGGAGATGGCAAACCGCAGCGGAATCCGCAGAAAGAATTGACATGTCAATCCTTTCTGCGGTTTCAAAACCGCGGAAAAATCCGCACGGTCTGCACTGCGGTTTTTTTATTCCCATAGGGAATAATGGTACTGTACACCGCAGCAAAAACTGTTGGGGAACCGCAGCAGAATCCGCAGTGTGCACACACCCTTAAAGTCTTCCGTCAACCTTAATAACTATGTTACTATGTTACTATCTCAATTCCAGCCAATTCTGCGTTGAAAAAGTCAAATGGTGTTCCTTCCCTTCCAAGCTCTGCCATGCACCCAAACAGTGTTTTACCCCCACATATGGCGTATCAACCTACTCAGGACAAATTGCAAAACAACTTTTGGGGTCCAATTTCTCCTTTTACCCTTAGGAAAATAAAAAATTGGGGGCAAAATTATCATTTTTGTGAAAAAAATATGATTCTTTTATTTTCACGCCCGGGCGTTATAAGCTTCTGTGAAGCACTTGGGGGTTGGTTCAAAGTGCTCACCATACATCTAGATAAGTTCCGTGGGGGGTCTAGTTTCCAAAATGGGGTCACTTGTGCGGAGTTTCAATAGTTTAGGCACATCAGAGGCTCTCCAAACGCTACATGACACCCGCAGACCATTTCATCAAAGTCCGCATTCCAAAACATCACTACTTCCCTTCCGAGCCCTGACGTGTCCCCATACAGTAGTTTTCTCCCACATATGGGGTATCAGCATACTCAGGACAAATTGGACAACAACTTTTGGGGTCCAATTTCTCCTGTTACCCTTGGGAAAATGAAAAAATTGGGGACTAAAAGATCATGTTTGTGGAAAAAATATGATTTTTTTATTTTCACGCCTGGGAGTAATAAACTTTTCTGAAGCCCTTAGGGGTTCAAAGTGCTCACCACACATCTAGATAAGTTTCTTGGGGGTTCTAGTTTCCAAAATGGTGTCATTTGTGGGGGGTTTCCACTGTTTAGGCACGTCAGGGACTTTCCAAACATGGCATGGCGTCCAATCCCAATTCCAGCCAAAAAAGTCAGATGGCGCTGCTTCCCTTCCGAGCTCCGCCATGCGCACAAATAGTGGTTTACCCCCATATGTGGGGTATCAGCATACTCAGGAGAAATTGCACAATAACTTTTAAGGTCCTGTTACTCTTGGGAAAATAAAAATTGGGGGTGAAAAGATCATTTTTGTGGAAAAAATGTGATTTTTTAATTTTACTACTGTACATTATAAACTTCTGTGAAGCCCTGGGAGGTTCAAAGTTCTCACCACACATCTAGATAAGTTCCTTGGGGGGTCTAGTTTCCAAATTGGTGTTATTTGTGTGGGGCTTCCACTGTTTTGGCACATCAGGGGCTTTCCAAACGCGACATGGTGTCCGATCTCAATTCCAGCCATAAAAGTCAAATGGCGCTGCTTCCCTTCCGAGCTCTGCCATGCGCCCAAATAGTGGTTTACCCCCACATATGGGGTATCAGCTTACTAAGGACAAACTGCACATTAACTTTTAGGGTCCTGTTACCCTTGGAAAATTAAAAATTGAGGGTGAAAAGATCAATTTTGTGGAAAAAATAGGATTTTTTAATTGTACGGCTGTACGTTATAAACGTCTTTGAAGCCCTTGTGGGTTCAAAGTTCTCACCACACATCTAGATAAGTTCCTTGGGGGGGTTTAGTTTCCAAAATGGGGTCACTTGTGGGGGGTTTCCACTGTTTTGGCACATCAGGGGCTCTCCAAACATGACATGGTGTCCGATCTGAATTCTAGCCAAATTTGCATTGAAAAAGTCAAACGGCGCTCCTTCCCTTCTGAGCTCTGCTATGCGCCGAAACATTGATTACCCCCCCACATATCAGGTATCAGTGTACTCAGGAAAAATTGCATAATAACTATTGCAGTCCAATTTCTCCTGTTACCCTTTGTGAAAAAGTTAAAAGTTCATTATTTTTAAACATTCAAAATATTCCTGTGAAGCACCTGAAGGGTTAATAAACTTCTTAAATGTGGTTTTGAGCACCTTGAGGTATGCAGTTTTTAGAATGGTGTCACTTTTGGGTATTTTCTATCATATAGACAACTCAAAGTGACTTCAAATATGATGTGGTCCGTAAGAATAAAATGGTGTTGCAAAAATGAGAAATCGATGGTCAACTTTTAACCCTTATAACTTCCTAACAAAAAAAAATTTTGGCTCCAAAATTGTGCTGATGTAAAGTAAACATATGTGAAATGTTACTTATTAAGTTTTTTGTGAGCCATATCTTTGTGATTTAAGGGCATAAAAATTCAAAGTTGGAAAATTTTTGCCAAATTTCTGTTTTTTTTTCCACAAATAAACGCAAGTTATTTGAATGAAATGTTACCACTAACATGAAGTACAATATGTCACGAGAAAACAATGTCAGAATCACCGGGATCCATAGAAGTGTTCCAGAGTTATTACCTCATAAAGGGACAGTGGTCAGAATTGTAAAAATTGGCCCGGTCATGAACGTGAAACGCACCCTTGGGGGTAAAGGGGTTAAGAAGCCAGGGGAGCGCGCGCGCGTGCTCTAATAGCTTTGCCTGAAGACCTGCTGACAGGACGCCAGGAGATGGGGGAGGGAGAGAGAGCAGGACGCCAAGGAGCAGCATGAGACATACAGGGAGCTGGCTCGCTGCACAGGGACAGCGTGTAGGGCAGGAGGTGAGTGACCAGAACGGGGTGCAGCGGCAAACAGGGGCGCAGAGCCAGCACGGGGACCGGGTGTAAGAATCGGTTTCACTCCCTTTTGGACTGATTGTTGAAATTTTTATCAGCCACAACTCTGAAGTGTTATCAAGTTTTGGTGGAAGAGATGCATATTCTTTCATTTTTAAACTTGCAGTCAGTTCTCCTTCACTCTGGGTGATTTTCTATGTGATTTTTTATTTGAACATTGTGAAATGTAATTGTTTTGGGAAGAATGCACTTTTCTGCCATCTCACAATAATCTTTTTGAACCTTGCCTTGTGTAACATCCACCATCTTGCAATGTACGATTTTTGCCTACAATTTCACAGTTCACTCAATGCTTCTATTTGCCATCAGAAGACGATTTCAGTGAAGCCACATTATTTTCTTTATCTGATACACTAACATTTGAAAAAAAAAAAGATCTTCAAGTGTTTCTGTTCAGAAAACAAACACTTTGCATGGAAGTGTAATTATTTTTTTTTGGCATGCCATTTACTTTGATATGTTGAAAATCTTGCACCGAAGCCCCATTATTCATCACTTGGGTAGATTAACTTAGTACTTTTATGTCTATCATTGGCGACTTCTGGATGTATCAAATAAATATTGTGAAGTGGATTTTCAAGGGCCCATCCAGTATGTGGGTTCCAAGGCGTAATGGGGTACATATGACTATGCAGCAGGGCAGACATTGCTGTCAATATTTAAACCCTTCATGACCCATCCTATTTTGACCTTAATGACCTGGCCATTTTTTGCAATTCTGACCAGTGTCCCTTTATGAGGTAATAACTCAGGAATGCTTCAACGTATCCTAGAGATTCTGAGATTGCTTTTTCGTGACATATTGGGCTTCATGACAGTGGTAAATTTAGGTCAATAATTTTTGCGCTTATTTGTGAAAAAAATGGAAATTTGGCGAAAATTTTGCAATTTTCAAAATTTGAATTTTTATTCTGTTAAACTAGAGAGTTATGTGACACAAAATAGTTAATAAATAACATTTCCCACTTGTCTACTTTACATCAGCACAATTTTGGAAACAATTTTTTTTTTGTTAGGAAGTTATAAGGGTTAAAAGTTGATCAGCGATCTCTCATTTTTACAACAAGATTTACAAAACCATTTTTTTAGGGACCACCTCACATTTGAAGTCACTTTGCGGGGTCTATATAGCAGAAAACATCCACAATGACACCATTCTAAAAACTGCACCCCTCAAGCTACTCAAAACCACATTCAAGAAGTTTATTAACCTTTCAGGTGCTTCACAGGAACTAAAGCAACATGGAAGGAAAAAATTGACATTTTAATTTTTCCAACAGAAATTTTCTTTTAGCATCAATTTTTTTCATTTTCACATGGGCAACAGGATAAAGTGGATCCTAAAATTTGTTGGGCAATATCTCCTGAGTACAGCAATACCTCATATATGGTCATAAACCACTGTTTGGGTGCACGGCAGGGCCCAGAAGGGAAGGAGCACCATTTGACTTTTTGAATGGAAAATTAGCTCCAATCGTTAGCGGACACCATGTCGCGTTTGGAGAGCCCCTGTGAACCTAAACATTGGAGCTCCCCCACAAATGACCCCATTTTGGAAACTAGACACCCCAATGAACTTATCTAGATGTGTGGTGAGCACTTTGAACCCCCAAGTGCTTCACAGAAATTTATAACACAGAGCAGTGAAAATAAAAAATCATTTTTTTTCCTCAAAAATGATTTTTTAGCCTCCTATTTTTATTTTCACAAGGCTAACAGGAGAAATTGGACCACAAAAGTTGTTGTACAATTTGTCCTGAGTACAACCGATACCCCATATGTGGGTGGGAACCACTGTTTGGGTGCATGGGAGAGCTCAGAAGGGAAGGAGCGCCATTTTGGAATTCAGACTTTTTGGAAGGTTCTGCGGGTGTCATGTTGCATTTGCAGAGCCCCTGATGTGCCTAAACAGTAGAAACCCCCCACAAGTGACCCCATTTTGGAAACTAGACCCTCCAAGGAGCTTATCTAGATGGGTATTGAGCACTTTGAACCCCCAAGTGCTCCACAGAAGTTTATACACCCAGAGCCATGAAAATAAAAAATCATTTTTTTTCCTCAAAAATGATTTTTTAGCAAGCTATTTTTTATTTTCCCAAATGTAAAAGGATAAATTGGACCCCTAAAGTTGTTGTCCAGTTTGTCCTGAGTATGCTGGTACCCCATATGTGGGGGGGAACCACTGTTTGGGCGCACGGCAGGGCTCAGAAGGGAAGGAGCGCCATTTGACTTTTTGAATGGAAAATTAGCTCCAATCGTTAGCGAACACCATGTAATGTTTGGAGAGCCCCTGTGTGCCTAAACTTTGGAGCTCCCCCACAAATGACCCCATTTTGACAAATGACCCCATTTTGGAAACTAGGCCCCCTAAAGAATTTATCTAAATGCATAGTGAACACTTTGAACCCCAAGGTGCTTCACAGAAGTGCATAACGCAGAGCCATGAAAATAAAAATAATTTTTTTTTTCCTCAAAAAATGATTTTTTAGCCCCAAATTTTTTATTTTCACAAGGGTAACAGGAGAAATTGGACCCCAAAAGTTGTTGTACAGTTTGTCCTGAGTACGCTGGTACCCCATATGTGAGGGGTAACCACTGTTCGGCCACATGTCAGGGCCAGGAAGGGAAGTAGAGACGTTTTGAAATGTCGACTTTGATGGAATGGTCTGCGGGCATCATGTACGTTTGCAGAGCCCCTGATGTGCTTAAACAGTAGAAACTCCCCACAAGTGACCCCATTTTTGAAACTAGACCCTCCAAGGAACTTACTTAGATGTGTGGTTAGCACTCTGAACCTCCAAATGCTTCTCAGAAGTTTATAACGCAGAGCTGTGAAAATAAAAATCATTTTTTTCCTCAAAAAATGATTTTTAGCCCCTAATTTTTTATTTTCCCAAGGGTAACAGGATAAATTCAACCCCAAAAATTGTTGTCCAGTTTGTTCTGAGTACGCTGGTACCCCATATGTGGGGAGACCGCAGTTTGGGCACACGTCGGGGCTCGAAAGGGAAGTAGTGACGTTTTGAAATACCGACTTGATGGAATGGTCTGCGGGCGTCATGTTACGTTTGCAGAGCCTCTGATGTGCCTAAACAGTGGAAACCCCCACAAATCACCCCATTTTGGAAATTAGACCACCCAAGGAACTTATCTAGATGTGTGGTGAGCACTTTAAACCCCTAAGAGCTTCACAGAAGTTTATAACGCAGAGTCGTGAAAATAAAAAATCTTTCGTTTTTCCTCAAAAAATGATTTTTCAGCCCCAAATTTTTTATTTTTACAAGGGTAACAGGCGAAATTGGACCCCAAAAGTTGTTGACCAGTTTGTCCTGAGTACGCTGGTACCCCATATTTGGGGGGGAAACACTGTAAGGGCACACGTCGGGGCTCGAAAGGGAAGTAGTGACGTTTTGAAATGACAACTTTGATGGAATGGTCTGCGGGCGTCATGTTACATTTGCAGAGCCTCTGATGTGCCTAAATGTTACTATGGACACCGCACCAGGCAGGACGGAGTTCTCTGGAGTGGACCCTCTGGACCGTGGCACCGAGGGACCCCGGACGAGCAACCAGGTGTGGCCGACCCCTATACAGGGATCGTTAGGCGCAGGTCCGGGGGTTCGAATGCCACGGTAGCCGGAACCAAGAGGGGCGGCTCGGAATGGATCCGGTAGACTGGACTGGAACAGGACAGCTAGCTGAAACCCGGGTTGGCACGGCTTGTGACGGACAGGAGGTACGGACTCGGGTAGGCAGTGCTGGAGCAGGTACGGAGACTGGACTGGAGCATGTCCGGATGCAGGACTGGAGCTGGTACGGACCCAGGACTGGAGCAGGTGTGAACAGGGGACTGGAGCAGGTGCGGATACAGGACTGGAACAGGTACGACCAAAGGACTGGAGCAGGTACGGACACCGGACTGGAGCAGGTACGGACACAGGGCTGGAGCAAGTACGGACACAGGGCTGGAGCAAGTACGGACACAGGACAGGAGCTGGAGGAAACAAGACAGATTAGCACAAGGAGCCTGATGACAGGCGAGCGCACGGACCCTAAAGTGCTGTAGGAACAACAGCGGTCAGGCGCCTCCACTAAGGGAGGACGGCCTGATATAGCTGCCGCTGTGCCCCCATTGGCCCGGCGGCATTATCGGGGCAGGGCGCCGCCGGAGGCCGGGTCAGATGGGAAGAGCTGACCGCGGCCTACGGCGCATGCGCGAGACCCGCGTGACGTCACCAGCCGCGGGCCGCACAGAGAAGAATGCCGACGTCGGGGCTGGGAGGAGTGCGGCTGCCAGACGCGGTAAATATGGCCGCGTGCGCTGGGGCACCTGGCGGGGAGCGTGGCAGGGAACCCGGGGGCCGAGACAACAGGGCCAGGGACCGTGACAGTACCCTCCCCCTCACGCCGCCCCCTACTGCGGTTGGCAAAAAATCTCCTGAGAATGCGGGGGGCGTTGATGTTCTCCCGGGGCTCCCAGGATCTCTCCTCAGGACCAAAACCCTCCCAGTCAACAAGGAAAAAGGTCCTCCCTCTAACTTTCCTCATGGCAAGAATATTCCTTACCTCGAAGGTGTCATCCGAACCCACCGGCATAGGAGCTGGAGCAGGTGAAGGATGAAACCGATTCTGGACCACAGGTTTCAGGAGAGAGACGTGGCAGGTGTTCGAGATACGGAGCGAAGCAGGCAACCTCAAACTGTAGGCGACTTCGTTGACTCGTTCCAGGATCTCAAAAGGACCAATGTACCAGGGGCCCAGCTTGTAAGAGGGTAGTTTCAGTCGGGTGTACTTGGACGAAAGCCAGACCTTATCCCCAATGTGAAACGGTGGGGGGGTCCAGCCTTCTCTTGTCTGCGTGTCTCTTCATTCGCTCGCTGGCTCTGTTGAGGACTGCGTTGGTCTCGGACCAGATCTCAGAGAATTCCTGGAACAGGGAATTGGCTGCCGGTACCTCGGAGGTTGGGGTGACAGGAAGAGGTATGTTAGGATGTTTGCCAAATACTACGAAAAATGGTGATTTGGTAGAGGATTCGCCGGCATGATTATTAAAGGCGAACTCCGCTCATGGAAGCAGTTCAACCCAGTCATCCTGATGGGCGTTGGAGAAATGCCGCAGGTATGTAGCCAGCGTCTGGTTAGTTCGTTCTACTTGCCCCTTGGTCTGCGGATGATAGGCAGATGAAAAATCCAAGGATATGTCCAGAAGTTTGCAAAGCGCCCTCCAAAATTTAGCCGTAAACTGTACTCCACGATCAGACACAATTTGTTGAGGAAGGCCGTGTAATCTAAAAATCTGATGAACGAAGATCTTGGCTAAACCAGGTGCGGAAGGAAGACCGCTTAACGGAAGGAAATGCGCCATCTTAGAAAAGCGGTCCACGACCACTAGGATCACCGTACAGCCAGACGAGCGGGGCAGATCCGTGATAAAATCCATGGCGATACTTTCCCAAGGAGACTTCGGTATCGGTAAGGGAAGCAGCAGGCCAAAAGGAGAACGACGAGGTGTCTTATTCCTTGCACAAGAGGAACAGGAGGCGACGAAGTCTGCCACATCCTGACGAAGAGTGGGCCACCAGTAATACCGCGTTATGAGGGCCAGGGTTTTCCCAATTCCGGCATGACCAGCCACTTTGGAGGAATGACCCCACAGAAGAACTCTCCTCCTGACGTTCTCTGGCACAAGAGTTTTGCCCGGGGGTGGAGACAGCAGCGTCAGCGGGGCCACTGTGATTATCTTCGTGGGCTCGATAACATGGGAAGGTTCCTCCCCAGATTCAGTAGGCTGAAAGACCCTGGATAGGGCATCGGCTTTGGTGTTCCTGTCTCTGGGGCGAAAGTGCAGCTCGAAATCAAAATGAGCAAAAAACAGGGACCATCTAGCCTGTCGAGGATTGAGCCTCTGGGCGGACTAGAGGTAGGCTAGATTCTTGTGGTCCGAATAAACAACAAATGGATGGACAGCTCCTTCCAGAAGGTGACGCCACTCCTCCAATGCCAGTTTGATGGCCAATAGCTCGCGGTCGCCAATCGAGTAGTTACACTCAGCTGGGGAGAAAGCTCTGGAGAAGAATCCACAGGGACGTAGGCGGCCCGAACCGGTTCTCTGGGATAAGACAACCCCGGCGTCAGTCGAGGAAGCGTCCACCTCCAGCACGAAAGGTTTGCTGCTCTCTGGACGGATCAAAACGGGAGCCGTGGAAAACGCTTGTTTTAGCGACTGGAAGGCCTCTTCAGCTTCGGGTGTCCAAGAGTTAGTAGAGATCCCCTTACGGGTAAGGGCAGAGATCGGCTTGGAGAGTGTGGAAAAATGCGGAATGAATTGCCGATAGTAGTTGGTGAACCCCAAAAAAACGTTGGATGGCTCTTAAGCCAACGGGACGTGGCCACTTGAGAATGGCGGAGTTTTTCGGGATCCATCTGCAGCCCGGCATCAGAGACGATGTAACCCAGAAATGGCAGTGAGGTCTGCTCGAACAGGCACTTCTCCATTTTGGCATATAAATGATTCTCCCGAAGACGCCGAAGAACAAGGCGGACGGTCCTCCTGTGAGATGGAAGATCTGAGGAGAAGACCAGGATGTCATACAGGTATACTACGACACAGGAGTACAGGAGGTCCCGAAAGATTTCATTGACGAACTCCTGGAACACCGCCGGGGCATTGCACAGACCGAAGGGCATCACCAAGTACTCGTAATGACAGTCACGGGTGTTAAAGGCGGTCTTCCATTCATCGCCGGCACGGATGCGGATGAGGTTGTACGCCCCTCTGAGGTCCAATTTGGAGAAGATGCGTGCCCCTCTGAGATGGTCAAACAACTCTGGGATAAGAGGGAGCGGGTACCGGTTCTTAATAGTGATGCTGTTCAATCCTCTATAGTCGATACAAGGGCGCAGAGAACCGTCTTTCTTTTTAACAAAGAAGAACCCGGCGCCCGCAGGAGATGAAGACTTCCAAATGAATCCCTTGACGAGGTTCTCCGTGACGTATTCAGACATGGCTGTGGATTCTGCAGGAGACAGCGGATAGATCCTGCCCCTAGGAGGAAAAGAACCAGGGATTAACTCGATCGGGCAATCGAAGGACCGATGTGGTGGAAGAACCTCCGACTCCTTCTTGTCGAAAACGTCGGCATAAGCCCAATAGGCTGAGGGAAGTGCAGAGAGCTCCTGAGGTGGGCGGGTGGGAACAACCGGATGAATGGGGTTCAGACAGCGACCATGACACGGATCTCCCCAGCACAAGACCTCCCCGGTCAACCAGTTGAGTACCGGCTGGTGTGTCCGTAGCCACGGGAGGCCAAGTAGAATGGCATGAGACAGGTCGGGCAATACGTAGAGGACCACTCTTTCTCGGTGGAGAGCGTCGACTTGCAAGACAACCTCCTCTGTGACCGCAGTGATGGATTCCTGTAGCGGTCTACCGTCAACGGAAGCGAGAACCCGGGGGTTCTTCAGGGTGACCACGGGAATATGATACTTATCCACCACTTCACGCCGGTTGAAGTTGCCTGCTGAGCCCGAATCCACATAGGCCACCTCGGACCCACGCAGAAAGTGTAAGGGCCTGAGAGGACTCATAATCACCTAGGACGGCCTCTCTTTCCTGGCCTAGGTGGACGAGTTTCCCGGTCTCTCAGGACAAGAGCGGATGAAGAGGGATGCGCTTCCACAATAAAGACAGAGACCCTGCTCCCGTCTCTCCCTCTGATGTCTCTCAGTCATCCGGACCCGATCTACCTGCATAGATTCGGGAGGCGGAGCATGTACCGGACCAGGCGAGCGTGGACTAAAGGGCCGACTAGCGGTCGGAGCAGGCCGAATGAGTCTCTTGTCCCTCGCTGATTCCCGGGCGCGCTCCTGGAACCGGAGGTCAATTCGAGTGGCCAGGGAGATGAGGTCCTCAAGGGTGGTAGGAGTATCCCGCCCCGCCAACTCATCCTTAATTCTGCCGGACAACCCCCGCCAAAAGGCCCCGACCAATGCCGCGTTATTCCAACCTAACTCAGAGGACATGGTGCGGAACCGAATGGCGTACTGACCAACAGTAAGGGAACCCTGGTGGAGGTTGAAGAGTGATTCCGTAAGCGAGGCTATTCGTCCGGGCTCATCGAACACCTTGCAAAAGGTGTCCAAGAAAACCGGAATATTAGAGACCATGGGATCGTCCCTCTCCCAGAGCGGATTTAGCCAGGACAAGGCCTCTCCCTCCTGATGGGACATGATAAAGGCCACCTTGGCCCTATCGGAGGGATACTGGTGAGGCTGAAGCTCGAAATGCAAGCTACACTGGTTTAGGAACCCCCTACACTGTTTGGGGTCCCCACTGTACCGGGGTGGTTTGGCCAAGCGAGGAGAGGGAAACGGAGCGGGATTGGGTAGGGCGGCCGAGGCTGCGGCGGCAGACTGGAGATCTCCCAGACGACTGTCTACCGAGGCCATATAAGACAAAATATGGGACTGAGCGTCCCGCTGCTGGCTCAACTCCTGCTGGAGGCCAGCCAGCAGAGCGGCATTCCCGGGATCGGCTGCCTGAAGAGCGGACAGACGGGTCTCCATGGACTTCATGACCGACATGATTCGTCCCTGGTTCTCCCGTAAAAAGAGCAACTCCTTTTGACCGGGAGCTGAAATACCAGCGGGATCCATGGCCTGACCGCACTGTTACTATGGGCACCGCACCAGGCAGGACGGAGTTCTCTGGAGTGGACCCTCTGGACCGTGGCACCGAGGGATCCCGGACGAGCAACCAGGTGTGGCCAACCCCTATACAGGGATCGTTAGGCGCAGGTCCGGGGGTTCGAATGCCACGGTAGCCGGAACCAAGAGGGGCGGCTCGGAATGGATCCGGTAGACTGGACTGGAACAGGACAGCTAGCTGAAACCCGGGTTGGCACGGCTTGTGACAGACAGGAGGTACGGACTCGGGTAGGCAGTGCTGGAGCAGGTACGGAGACTGGACTGGAGCAGGTCCGGACGCAGGACTGGAGCTGGTAGGCACCCAGGACTGGAGCAGGTGCGAACATGGGACTGGAGCAGGTGCGGATACAGGACTGGAACAGGTACGACCACAGGACTGGAGCAGGTACAGACACAGGACTGGAGCAGGTACGGACACCGGACTGGAGCAGGTACGGACACAGGGCTGGAGCAAGTACGGACACAGGACAGGAGCTGGAGGAAACAAGACAGATTAGCACAAGGAGCCTGATGACAGGCGAGCGCACGGACCCTAAAGTGCTGTAGGAACAACAGCGGTCAGGCGCCTCCACTAAGGGAGGACGGCCTGATATAGCTGCCGCTGTGCCCCCTTTGGCCCGGCGGCGCTATCGGGGCAGGGCGCCGCCGGAGGCCGGGTCAGATGGGAAGAGCCGACCGCGGCCTACGACGCATGCGCGAGACCCGCGGTGACGTCACCAGACGCGGGCCGCACAGAGATTAATGCCGACGTCGGGGCTGGGAGTAGCGCGGCTGCCGGACGCGGTAAGTATGGCCGCGCGCGCTGGGGCACCTGGCGGGGAGCGTGGCAGGGGACCCGGGGGCCGAGACAACAGGGCCAGGGACCGTGACACTAGACAGTGGAAACCCCCCACAAGTCACCCCATTTTGGAAATTAGACCACCCAAGGAACTTATCTAGATGTGTGGTGAGCACTTTCAACCCCTAAGAGCTTCACAGAAGTTTATAATGCAGAGTTGTGAAAATAAAAAATCTTTCGTTTTTCCTCAAAAAATGATTTTTTTAGCCCCAAATTTTTTATTTTCACAAGGGTAACAGGCGAAATTGGACCCCAAAAGTTGTTGTTCAGTTTGTCCTGAGTACGCTGGTACCCCATATGTGGGGGGGAACCACTGTAAGGGCACACGACGGGGCTCGGTAGGGAAGTAGCGACGTTTTGAAATGTCGACTTTGATGGAATGGTCTGCGGGTGTCATATACGTTTGCAGAGCCCCTGATGTGCCTAAACAGTAGAAACTCCCCACAAGAGACCCCATTTTGGAAACTAGACCACCCAAGGAACTTATCTAGATGTGTGGTGAGCACTTTGAACCCCAAGTGCTTCGCAGAAGTTTATAACGCAGAGCCGTGAAAATAAAAAATTATTTTTTTCCCACAAAAATATTTTTTTAAGCCCCCAATTTTTTATTTTCCCAAGGGTAAAAGGAGAAATTAGACCTCCAAAGTTGTGCAATTTTTCCTGAGTACACTGATTACACATATGTGGGGGTAAACCACTGTTTGGGCACACGTCGGGGCTCGGAATTGAGGGAGCACTGTTTGACTTTTTGAACGTAAAATTGGCTGGAATAAATCGTGGCGTCATGTCACGTTTGGAGACCCCGTGATGTGCCTAAACAGTGGAAACCCCTCAATTCTAACTCCAACTCTAACCCCAACCACCCCTAACCCTAATCCCAACCCTAATCATAACCCTAACCACAATCCTAACCCCAACACACCCCTAACCGTAATTCCAACTCTAATCCTAACCACAAGCCTAACTCTAATCCCAACCCGAACCCACCCCTAAACCTAATTCTAATTCCAACCCTAACCCTAATTCCAACCCTACTCCTATCTCTAACCCTAACCCTAATTCCAACTCTAACCATAATTCCATCCCTAACCCTAATTCTAACCCTAATGGAAAAATAAAAAAAAATTTTTATTTTATTATGTGTGCCTGCCTATGGGGGTGATAAAGGGGGGGTGTATTTACTTTTTTTTGATCACTGTGAGAGTTTATCACAGTGATCAAAATAAATGAATGAATCTACAGCCTGCCATTTTCCAAGATGGAGGCGCCCATGATCCAGGACGGCAGGACACCAGGATGGCCAGAGGGACTTTGTAAGTACCGAGGGGGTGAGGGGGGGATCGAAAGGTGGGAGGAAGCGGAGGGAAGGCAGGGGGAGCTGATGTTAACGGCTGCGGCAAAAAGCCCCTCCAGTCGATGTGGGGGGGGGTCGGGTCTCGGTCTCTAGCCATGGCAGATGCTATTGCAGCATCGACCATGGCTGGATTGTAATATTTCACCAAATTTCATTGGTAAAATATTACAAATCGATCTGATTGGCTGTTTCACTTTTAACAGCCAATCAGAGCGATCGTAGGCATGTGGGGGCTAAGCCACGCCCCCTGGGGTTAACTATGAAGTGTCCTCTGTGTGCGGGTCGGTGACCTTTTAGTGACCCCGGTCACCCGGGCCGCAGGAGAGCAATCAATTCATGACGCCACATAGGCCTCATGGGTCGTATTGGCAAGACTTTTCATGACGCCTATGTGGCGTCAAAGGTTGGGAAGGGGTTAAAAACAAGAATACGGAAGTACAGTACCAAATGAATATGGTGAAGTGGATTTTCCTGGGCCCATCCAGTATGTGGGTTGCAAAGTGAAATGGGGTGCATATGACTATGCAGCAAGGCTGGCCTTGCTGCCAATGTATAAAACAAAGAGTACGGGAGTAACAAAATGAATATGGTGAAGTGGAATTTCCTGGGCCCATCCAGTAGGTGGGTTCCAAGGCGTAATGGGGTGCATATGACTTTGCAGCAGGGCAGGCCTTGCATTCAATGCTACCTTTTTTATGGAGGCTCTCCTAGACATCTTATGAAAAGGGTATTGGGGTGCGTCATAATTTTTGGCAGCCCATCCACTCACAGCATAGGCTACAACAGCTTAGGAGACCCAATGTTTAATAATGCCCCTTTAAGAAGATTAATGCCGCCTGATGCACCAGTAAAAATAAGCTCTGTGACTTTAAAAGTTCCTCCTTCATAAATAAAACAAGATGGGTCTGCTTATGTGTCACACACCACAAGGCCAGCTGGGGTTGTTGAATGTTACAATGACATTTCCCAGCGACTGCATTTGTAATGTATTAAAGCAAAGTTAAAGTTGAGAAATGCTTCAAAAACGCTGCGTCTGAACTAAGCCCAAGTGGGGGAGGAACATTTTCGTCTGGGGTTAATTATTTTGCCTTACAGGCAAGTCATTAACCTGCAAAGGATGTACCTTAACATATTTAACAGGAAAATCTGTTTTGGTGCGTTTTTGTTGCACCGGGAAAAATGGCATGAATCTCGGAAAAAATTGTTTAAAGCTCTGAACTATTACAATTTGCTCGACCCGAGCGACAAGCACCCGAGCATTTTAGTGCTCGATCATCACTAGTGTCCACGCTGTGCAGTGATGAGGTAGTGACCCAAACAAGTTCAAACCAAAACGTGTTTAACCCCTTTCTGACATCAGACGTACTATCCCGTCCATGGGACCTGGGCCCCTATGCCCATGGACGGGATAGTACCCCAAAATGGGGTCACTTGTAGGGGGTTTCCACTGTTTAGGTACATCAGGGGCTCTCCAAACGTGACATGGCGTCCGATCTGAATTCCAGCCAATTTTGCATTGAAAAAGTCAAACGGCGCTCCTTCCATTCTAAGCTCTGCCGTACGCCGAAACAGTCGTTCCCCCCACATATCAGGTATCAGCGTACTCAGGATAAATTGCACAATAACTTTTGCAGTCCAATTTCTCCTGTTACCCTTGGTAAAATAAAAAAAATTGAACCTGAAGTATTTTTTTTGTGAAAAAAAGTTAGATGTTCATTTTTTTTAAATATTCAAAAAAATTCCTGTGACGCACCTAGAGGGTTAATAAACTTCTTGAATGTGGTTTTGAGCACCTTGAGGGGTGCAGTTTTTAGAATGGTGTCACTTTTGGGTATTTTCTATCATACAGACCCCTCAAAGTGGCTTCAAATGTGATGTGGTCCGTAAAAATAAAATGGTGTTG
Organism: Dendrobates tinctorius; assembly: GCF_039654945.1. Classification (NCBI taxonomy): domain Eukaryota; kingdom Metazoa; phylum Chordata; class Amphibia; order Anura; family Dendrobatidae; genus Dendrobates; species Dendrobates tinctorius. Next base: position 26,740,699 of record NW_027361706.1, read on the forward strand.
CAAAAATGAGAAATCGCTGGTCAATTTTTAACCCTTATAACTTCCTAACAAAACAAAATTTCGGTTCCAAAATTGTGCTGATGTAAAGTAAACATGTGGGAAATGTTAGTTATCAAGTTTTTTGTGTGCCGTAGCTCTGTGATTTAAGGGCATAAAAATTCAAAGTTGAAAAATTGCGAAATTTTCAAAATTTTCGCCAAATTTCCGTTTTTTCACAAATAAACGCAAGTTATTTGAATGAAATTTTACCATTATCATGAAGTACAATATGTCACGAGAAAACAATGTCAGAATCACCGGGATCCATGGAAGCGTTCCAGAGTTATGACCTCATAAAGGGACAGTGGTCAGAATTGTAAAAATTGAACGTGCAAACCACCCTTGGGGGTGAAGGGGTTAATGTCCAAAAACTCACACAGTGCTCAGTACGCTGTATCCGCCGGATCGCAGCTGGGAAAACACAAAACAGTCTGTGACCGGTTGCTATGAGCGACCGCACTATCGTGTATGCAGTTGTGCCAGACCCTTAGGCCGGGGTCACACTAGCAAGGAATACGGACGAGTGAGAGGCGTTAAAAGCACGCATTACACACGGACAAATTATTCTCTATGGGGCAGCTCCCAACAGCCGTATATTTCTCATCTGTATTCTACGCTCCGTGCCAATCGCAGCATGCTGCGATTGTCAGCGTACTACGCCCGTAATACGCCAATGCAAGTCTATGGGTGCGCAAAAAATACGGATTACACACGGACCACATGTGTGACTTGCGGGAAATACGCACCCAGTGTCCTTTAGAAAAGCCGGCAATTCAGTGCGCTATACAGTAAACTCACACTGACATTTACTGTATGTAAACCAGGTGTCATTTCATGTCGGGTTGGGGAATGATTTCACAAAAGCCGGCAATTGAATTAGCGGCTATTCTGCTATGAAGAACTCTGTGAAATATAAATATATATATGTTTGTCTCAATGACATGTGTATATATATATATATATATATATTCTATGTGTCTATATCTATACTTTCTTTTGTGTTATAAAACCTGAAATAGGGCTCCATTATATGTCCATTTTGCAAGCCGGCGAGAAAATCTCAGCATACGGATTACATACGGATGCTTAAATGCGCAAAATACGCGACCGCACCTTGATTACGGATGACATACGGAGCACTGTTTAGGGGTCATACATCCGTAGTACTCCTGCAAACTACGGACCGTATTTTGCGTCGGTTAGTGTGACCCCAGCCTTAGGCTCCACTTGGCCCTGTGTTGCCTCACACAGGGAGTGCTCTGCAGAGCAACTGCTCTGTCTGCTTGCAGGACCAAAACTGATACACCCAAACTCTTCCTGCACGGTTTTTTTTTTCCTTCACTCCAATCTGTGGCCATAGGCCACTTATAAGATCTGGGCTGGAGGAAACAGACTGGACCCCACTAACTTCCTGCAGTCCGTTTAAAAAAATAAAAGCCCATAGGGCAGCATGGTGGCTCAGTGGTTAGCACTGCAGCCTTGCAGTGCTGGGGTCCTGGGTTCAAATCCCAAGGACATCATCTGCAAGGAGTCTGTATGTTCTCCCTGTGTTTGTGTGGGTTTCCTCCCACATTCCAAAGACATACTGATAGGGATTCTAGATTGTGAGCCCCTTTGGGGACAGCGATGATAATGTGTGCAAACTGTGAAGCGCTGCAGAATATGTTAGTGCTTTATAAAGATTATTATACCAGGTTTTCCTGAACAAGTTCCTTGGTCAAAATAACTTGACCAGGTTCAAACTTACTATTATTCTGCCTTGTGACTCACAGGCACGCTGCTGTGACCACAAGGCACTCCAGTGGATCTAATATGCTTCTGAGCGCATCCTGGTGGACACATAGCGACCCTCACATATGACCCCGGTCACTGCCTCACACTATCTATAGATAAAAAAAACACATGAAGAAAAGAAAGTATATGCACACAAATAGGGATCACCACAAAGATATGATAATCAAAAAGTATCAATTTTATTAATGGACACAACAAACAGACACTTTGTTTAAAAACAATTAGAAAGTCTGAACAACCAGACACTGATAACAAAACAAAGACAATGGGTCATTTTGATAAATAGTTAAATACTATGGGTCCCAAGGCCAACCATTCAGTATAATGCCAGGTATCTGCTAGTTACCATAACCTAGGATCTATCAAATCAATTGTAATGACAATCATGACCTTGGATCAAAAATACCATATTATCAATAATTACTAAGGTTACATAGAGATTCTACATATGCCATGAATAGAAAAATGAATGCTTATCATGTTACCAACACAAATAAACATACATTAACAAGTCCCTTTCCCTAGCATGATATCACCTGGTTTCTGAGGATGAACAAGGGTCTTTCATTTTCACCCATGAACATGCTGGATAAGTTTGAACTGACTAAAGATCTTTTCCTCTTTTGTAGGCAGCTGACTTTTAAAATGCTATATCAAAATCCGTCAAAAATTAATGATGTACCCGATAATGATAGGCAAGTACTTCGGGACCTCCTTGATCTCTTGGAAGAAAATGAACATAATGACGGGAGGCGAAAATTTACAGGTAGGTTGCCTTCTCAGGCAACCCCCTCATTTGCACTCTTCCCAGCCATACAAATCTTCTTTGAGAAGACTAGTAGAGATATTCAAAAATTGAAACTAAATAAACATGGTCATAATAACTTTTCAAAGGGAGAGAGGAGGGCGCTATCTGCTCTAAGGAATAATGATACATTTGAGATCAAGCAGGCTGACAAAGGGGGAAATTTGGTCCTATGGCCTAAGGATATGTATATGGATGAGGCCAGGCGGCAATTGACTAATATTCAACATTATCAAGCCCTTCCCTCTGATCCCACAGAGATTTTCAAATCCCATCTAGATAGATTACTCTGTAGGGCATACTGTATCAATATGGGATAATAGATAAAAAAGAGAAGGACTTTCTAACAGTAAAACATCCAGTAGTACCAACATTTTACATGGTGCCCAAAGTTCACAAATCCTTGCAAAAACCACCTGGAAGACCGATTGTGTCGGGTATAGGAGGATTATACGAAAGGTCATGTGTATATGTTGACTTTTTTTTGCAGCCTATAGTACAGGGACTGGACTCATACATCCGTGACTCGGCACATCTTATCCAGTGCCTGGAACCCTTGGAACTTCCGGACCACATCCTTCTGGCAACTTTAGATGTCGAGGCGTTATATACGAGCATAAAGCATGACACAGGTATTTCGGCGGTAGAGTATTTTTTGGATTTGTTCTCAACAGGGCACAGGGGACATGATACCTTTGTTTTGGACCTTTTGAGGGAAGTACTTGAAACAAACTATTTCATTTTTTATAGAGTTTTTTATAGGCAAGTCTCGGGTACCGCTATGGGTGCCAGATGTGCACCTTCGTATGCGAACCTGTACATGGGATGGTGGGAAAATACTCAAGTGCGGACAAAATCAGCCTTCCAGTGCCATGTGCATGGATGGTACCGCTTTATTGACGATATCCTCATCCCATGGACAGGCTCGAGGGTAGAATTTGATTCTTTTGTTGAGGAACTTAATAACAACAGCTGGAATATACGCTTAACCTCCTGTGTTTCCAACAGCTCGGTGAATTTCCTTGACTTGAAAGTCATGATTCAAGATAATAAGATAAGCACGACACTCCATCGGAAGAGTACAGCGACGAATAATTTTCTTCACTACAAGAGTTTTCACCCAGCCCACTTGCGTAATGGGATCCCGAAGGGACAGTTCTTACGATTAAGGAGGAACTGTAGTCGGCTGGAGTATTTCCAAAAAGAATCTCGTGCTCTAACGGAGCTTTTCCTGGAACGTGGTTATCCACGAAATACGGTGTCCAGAGCGTATGAATATTCAAGGAATTGTACGAGAGAAGACACCCTGAGGCCTAGGGTAAGAACTAATCTAGGCACAATAAATTTAATAACCAAATTTAATAATCAATGGGGTGATATTTATAGAATTTTGAACAACAATTGGGATATTCTTTGTAGTGAGAATAAATTAAAGAACTTTATCTCTGAGAGGCCTAGGATGATAGCAAGTAGAGCAACAAACCTTAAGGACTACCTTACGAATAGCCACTTTAGACGTTCCAAAACTAAAATCATATGTGGTAATTCCAACAAGGGATCATTCCCTTGTGGTAATTGTACAGTATGTCCACTGATGATTGCGACTAGGGGGGCTCTCAATACCAGGTATACCTATACAGGTCCAGTCTAGGGCATATTTCAATTGTCGTTCGTGCAATTTGCTCTATGCACTGGTTTGTGGTTGTAATAAGGTATATGTGGGTCAAACCACACAAGAGTTACGCAGGAGAGTCCAACAACATCTCTCTAATATAGCCACGGCTAGAGTTGATAAAACTAAAGAAAAACAGATCACGTCTGTAGCAGCTCACTTTTTGGAATGTCATGGTGGTAGTCCAAAATCCCTTCGAGTCATGGGGCTGGAAGGAGTTCAGACAAACATCAGGGGAGGTAAAATTACAAATGAGCTATTGAGGCGTGAAGCCAGATGGATCTTTGAACTCAAAAGCTTGGCTCCAGGGGGTTTAAATGAAGAGCTGCTGTATACAGGGTTTTACAAAGAGAGTTAATTTACTATCCTCTTATCTCCTTTGATGACCAGTTTACAGTGGATCTAGAAACACTGATCCCTCCCGTGAACCCCCAGCCCCATGACGTTTTCTTTTCTTTTGTTTTGTCCGTAGGACTCTAGGATTGGGATCCAAATCTGGGGGAATATCTCCTGAAAGATACGTGATGATGAAGTTGATTTGGACAGAACAACTACCAATTCGTTACATCTTGGATAATATTTGGACATTTAAGACTAATTATCTTGTGATGATTATGTTTCTTATTGATGGCACACAAGTTTTGGTATAGTCCTTGTATTATATCGGAACTTCATATGGACGGACCTTTGATACTAAAATAACGCATATTTATGTTTGACTCACATGCTCTGTGTCTTAATATGTTGGTCATCAATATCTACAGGAGAATTTCGTGTAGATGGATAGCTTTTTTAAGATTAGCTAAGTAACCCTGTTAGTATATTTTTGAGAAATTATTCTATATCTATATGGGGTGATATCAGAGCCTGGTTTCTGAGTGATTTAAAGTATAGGAGTGTGCTTGATTTTATCAAGATAAATTATGAACATATAAATACATAGATTTCACAATTATATCTGATTTAAATAACCTGATGACTACTCAAATAAGGTCTTTATGGGCATAGTGAACATTATTTGCGACTGAAATATTTGGGGGTACCCCTGTTAGTTTGCATTATTATGACGCCCTGAATAGGAAAATTGTGCTATCACATCTAAGTGCTGAATTCACACTATGCGTCATCTTATGGTAGCGCTTTTAGCGCATTAAGCTTTGGTGCCTGCGCTTGAATGTACTGATGAGACATGATTTTTCCTTTATCACTATGATGCTTCTAGCAAAGACGATTGTGCTATCAAATCTGGGCGTCGTTATATTGAGTGAACAGATAAAATGTATTATTACTGTTATGTTGTGCCAGCGTCTAGACCATTTTTTTGATACATTAAATTGTGGCTGTATTCACACTATGTATCTTCTTATGGTAGCACTTTTAGCGCATTAAGGCCGGTTTCACACTAGCGCATTTTCAACGCGCGCACGGCCGGGGGTAGCTCCGCCCCCGATCCGGCTCTCTGCCCGGCGTGCCCGCCCCTTCCTTGTAGCGCCGCCTCCTAGCGGACAGCGGCGCCTGCGATCGGCGCACCCTATCTTTAGCATAGGGTGCGCCGATCGTGCGCAGGTCGTGCGCTAGTTGCGCTTTGACCTGCGCTGCGCACTTTTGACGGTGCGCCGTGCGCGCCAAAATCGAACTTTTCGGATTTTGGCGCGCACGGCGCACCGTCATAAGTGCGCAGCGCAGGTCAAAGCGCAACTAGCGCACGACCTGCGCACGATCGGCGCACCCTATGCTAAAGATAGGGTGCGCCGATCGCAGGCGCCGCTGTCCGCTAGGAGGCGGCGCTACAAGGAAGGGGCGGGCATGCCGGGCAGAGAGCCGGATCGGGGGCGGAGCTACCCCCGGCCGTGCGCGCGTTGAAAATGCGCTAGTGTGAAACCGGCCTAAGCCGTGGTGCCTGCGCTTGAATGTACTGATGTGATATATGATTTTCCCTATATTCCTATGGAGCTTCTAGCAAGGGCTATTAAATCTGGGTGTTGTTATATTGAGTGAACAGATATATTTTTACTGTCATGTTGTGCCAGCGCCTAGACCACTTTTTGACACATTAAATTGTGGCTGTATTCACACTATGCGTCATCTTATGGTAGCGCTTTTAGCGCATTAAGCTTTGGTGCCTGTGCTTGAATGTACTGATGTGATGCATGATCTTCTCTATATCCCTATGGTGCTTCCAGCAAGGACGATTGTGCTATTAAATCTGGGCGCCGTGATATTGAGTGAACAGATAAAGCTTATTATTACTGTCATGTTGTGCCAGCGTCTAGACCACTTTTGGATACATTAAATTGTGGCCTTATTCACACTACTGATGGGAGCAGGACGCTGCCTCATTAAACTCAGAACTGATCCACCTTTTTCCCCCACTTTGAAACTCAGCTGGTAAGAGTGATTACTAATTGGATAGGTATATATAAAGGATTTCAACAGAACATTACACTGACCTTGAGAAAGACACATCACTGTAACCTACCCGGTGGCTTGTTTATCCTCAGAAACCAGGTGATATCATGCTAGGGAAAGGGACTTGTTAATGTATGTTTATTTGTGTTGGTAACATGATAAGCATTACATTTTCTATTCATGGCATATGTAGAATCTCTATGTAACCTTAGTAATTATTGATAATATGGTATTTTTGATCCAAGGTCATGATTGTCATTACAATTGATTTGATAGACCCTAGGTTATGGTAACTAGCAGATACCTGGCATTATACTGAATGGTTGGCCTTGGGACCCATAGTATTTAACTATTTATCAAAATGACCCATTGTCTTTGTTTTGTTATCAGTGTCTGGTTGTTCAGACTTTTTAATTGTTTTTAAACAAAGTGTCTGTTTGTTGTGTCCATTAATAAAATTGATACTTTTTGATTATCATATCTTTGTGGTGATCCCTATTTGTGTGCATATACTTTCTTTTCTTCATGTGTTTTTTTTGTCAATTCATTTATATGCACTAGGTGATCCCACCTAAATTGACATTGTGGTTGGTGCCCGTTTATTCTATATCTTGTCAGACACTATCTATAGATATATCTACCTATTTATCTATATCTATAGATATTCACTTATATTTGTTTTGTGTGTGTAAACATTATATGTGAACATGGTATGTGATATTATGGTCTTCAGTGGAGTATGTAAAAGAAGAGGTTGGACAAAGAAATGACATCATTTTTTTTTCTTTTTTTGTTAAATAGCAAAAACGTATACAAATCCGCATGGAAAAAACGCATGAAAATCCACATCAAAAACACAGGGATTTTTACCTGCGTTTTCTGCCAAGAGACGCAGAATCTGCGCAGAAAATTCCACAGGCAAATCCGCAATGTGTGCACTTATCCTTAAGATGCAATGCTCCTCTGGGAAATATGCAAATTAAGACTTCAGAGAGGAAGAGGACTGAAACTCTAATGCCACTTATAGGAAGTAGCAATCCTAAAAGTCAACATAGTCGATATTGACTTTTAAAGGGAAGGCGCCATCCAAAAAAATTTTTTTCAGCAATTGAAAAAATGTAAAGAATTAATGTTTACATTTTCTTAAAAAATATTATCATTTGTTTTTAATTTTGCAAAATATGAAAGATAATTTTAAAAAGTTTGGCATTTCCACTTGTTAACACTAGGGGGAGCAGCTACTGAAATCTGGCACAAAAACCTATGACATCTAGGAACACAGTGAGCAGCCATTTTGATGGGGCCTGCAAAGTTACTGACTGTCTTTGCATGTAAAGTCTGGATTAGAACGGCCATCAATCAGCCTGATCCAGACTTTGCAGGCAAAGACCCCATTCCCCTCCTCAGATCCTGTCCTGGCGATGTGTGAAAGCGAGGCGACAGGCGCAGTCCGGGGTGACGCTGGGAAGCAGGATGGGGGAAATGTAGCCATACAGTAACGATAAAAAATGAGACCCCTCTCTTCAGCTGCCTCACCAGCCCTCCCCTGACTGCACCTATTACCCCAGACCTGTGTGCAGGGGCTCAGCCAGAACCACCCTAGAATGGGTCCCCTTTCAGCAGATAATACTGCCATAGTGTTCTCACATAATACCGCCATATAGATCATACCACCATGTAGATCACACATAAAACCAGCAGGGTGACAGCAGCACAGAGTATTTCAGGAGAGCAGTATCACACGGGATAGGATTAGATACACTGCTCAGCAGACAGCATCACACAAGAGGATTAGATACACGGCTCAGCAGACAGCATCACACAAGAGGATTAGATACACGGCTCAGCAGTCAGTATTACACAGGATAGGATTAGATACATGGCTCAGCAGTCAGTATCACACAGGATAGGATTAGATACACGGCTCAGCAGTCAGTATCACACAGGATAGGATTAGATACATGGCTCAGCAGTCAGTATCACACAGGATAGGATTAGATACACGGCTCAGCAGTCAGTATCACACAGGATAGGATTAGATACACGGCTCAGCAGTCAGTATCACACAGGATAGGATTAGATACACGGCTCAGCAGTCAGTATCACACAGGATAGGATTAGATACACGGCTCAGCAGTCAGTATCACACAGGATAGGATTAGATACATGGCTCAGCAGTCAGTATCACACAGGAGAGGATTAGATACACGGCTCAGCAGTCAGTATGACACAGGAGAGGATTAGATGCACGGCTCAGCAGACAGTATCACACAGGAGAGGATTAGATACACAGCTCAGCAGTCAGTATCACACAGGATAGGATTAGATACAGGGCTCCGCAGTCAGTATCACACAGGAGAGGATTAGATACACAGCTCAGCAGTCAGTATCACACAGGATAGGATTAGATACACGGCTCAGCAGTCAGTATCACACAGGAGAGGATTAGATACACGGCTCAGCAGTCAGTATCACACAGGATAGGATTAGATACACGGCTCAGCAGTCAGTATCACACAGGAGAGGATTAGATACATGGCTCAGCAGTCAGTATCACACAGGAGAGGATTAGATACACGGCTCAGCAGACAGTATCACACAGGATAGGATTAGATACACGGCTCAGCAGACAGCATCACACAGGATAGGAATAGATACACGGCTCAGCAGTCAGTATCACACAGGAGAGGATTAGATACACGGCTCAGCAGACAGTATCACACAGGAGAGGATTAGATACACGGCTCAGCAGTCAGGATCACACAGGAAAGGATTAGATACACGGCTCAGTAGGCAGTATCACACGAGACAGTATTACAGATATGCCCACACTGGTGAAACTTCCAGCCCCCCCAATTATACACTAGACTATGGGCTGTATATGTCACTGTCCTCAGACAGCCATAAAAGCTGTCATAAAAGCAAAGGTGTCAGATTACCGGAGATCACTGGGGCTGTGAGTGAGGAGGCGGAGACAGAGCAGAACACAGTAGAGCAGGAAGCACAGGGCTGAGCCTGGAGTAAGCTGTACAGAGGAGCATAGATGAAAGTCACCTGCACTCACCACTCTCCATCCTCCGGCTCCAGTGAGCGCTTCTCTCCTCTGCTGACCACCTTCTCCTTTTCTTCAGCCTCTCCTCACAACACAGGATCCGTTATGCCGCAAGTGGTCCTGTGATAGAGGGTAAGTGGAGCTCAGCAGATAGCACTGGGCTACAGTAAAATGGCGCCCAGCCACACCTACAGCAGTGAATGGTGCAGCCCACAGGGGCGTGCCCAGTTCTCTGCTACTGAGGCTGCAATGTGGGGTCGGGAGCCAACCGCAGTCTTCTATGTGCAGGGACGGCCATATTTGCAGACTGTATGAGTCCTCCACAGATCTGCAAATCAAGATGGCAGCGCCTAGTGGCTACATTAAAACATTATTACAAACAAACCATAAATCCTGGTTAGTACAACATTTGCTGAAACAACATGTTTTGTTCCTTACTATTTTTTTGCAAATTATATAAAATTGTGGCACCTTCCCTTTAAGGGCCTGTCACACTAAGCGATATCGCTAGCAATATCACTATAACTTCACTGGTTTTTGTGACGTTATAGCGATATTGCTAGTGATATCGCTATGTGTGATACTTACCTCTGACCGCTCCCCCACTGGTTATCGCTGATCGCGCGAGAACGTCCTGGACCGTTTCTCGTCATCAGCTTCCTGCTGGGGTTTCCTGCTGTGGAGACGAGCGATGCGTGGAGCCGGGCGGGAGGACGCAGGATCGCCTCGTCTGACAGGTAAGTAGCGACCCCTGACCCCTGCTATGTCGCTGGTGAGATCTGCCTGTGTGGCAGCTCACTAGCGACCACTTAGCGATACACCAGCGATCCTGACCGCGTCATATCGCTGGTGCATCGCTAAGTGTGACAGTACCTTTAGGGTTGCTACATCCTATAAGTGGCACTAGAGTTTCAGTCCTCTTCCTCTCTGAAGGGACTATTTGCAAGCTTTAATATAAATTAATATAAAAATATACAGTGCTAACAATAAATATATAAAGAAGGTAAAAATAACAACACACAAACATGCAAAACAGTTATAAATTAAAAAGGGAGAAATAACAGAAATAACTAAATGTTTCCATTGTCACGCTCACGCCTCAGCTGATTGGGGGGGGTTGTGGCCCCACTGTGCCACAGACCAGACTACCCTGGAAGGGGCGTGACTACGACAGCTACCTCGGTCTTCACTGGAGCCTCTGATGGTGAGGTCAGGCTTGTGCGGCAGATAGCTGTCGGGTGCCACTCCAGGGTGGTGTCTGGCTGTGGCTGCTGATCCCACTCAGGGACAAGTCACTTGGACAGAAGCTACAGACAAGCAGCCAGGTAGGCATGGCTGAGACACAGGGCAAGCAGGCGTGGCTTGGAGACACTGGGCAAGCAGGCACGGCTTGGAGACACTGGGCAAGCAGGTGTGGTGTATGAAGGAACAGGTAGGGACCTGTTCAGACAGCAGAAACAGGTACTGATACAGGCAGGAAGGAGTGGAGTATGAAGGAACAGGTTTGGACCTGTTCACACAGGAGGTGCAGGTATGGATAGATAGGAGAGTGGAATATGACAAAAGCAGGAGTGCGGAGTAGGCGGAGCTTGCCAGAGTGCGGAGTAGGCGGAGCTTGCCAGAGTGCAAGGTACAGGCAGGGAAGACACAGGGAAAGACACAGCAGGGAAAGGAACCACAGACAAGGAGAGTGACAGAGAGAGGTAAGACAGAGTTCAGACAGAGACACAGTACAAGACAAGGTACTGGGACCAAGACTCAAGGGCCAGGATATTCAGCCTCCTGGCAGGCAGACAAGGTACAAAGCAAGACAAGAAGTATTCCTCCAGAGAAGGAGGAGATACACAGGACAGGGCCTGGCTTCCTCAGCAGCAAGATACTAACTGAGATTAGACATTGCACAGGCAAGGGTTAGTGGATGTGGCGATCCTATATAGTAAAGGGCTCCAGGTGATTGGTCGGGGACAGATTAGACCGGTGCACCCTGACTGCATAAGAAGCAGAGAGTTCAGGCGCCGCCCCCCTATACACACAGTCAGGAAACATGAAGAGAGCAAGCAGGAAAACAAGAGGCATAGCGCATGGAGCTGGCAGCAGATAGAAATCATCGCATGACCTGGAGCAGCGAGTAAGTTGGTGTGCGGGGATGGGAGGCCATGCAGTGATGCCAGCAGGGTTGTTACACCCATATACATTTATCATAGGGAGAAGTGAATCATGGGGCACGGGCTGCCTTCACATGTGAACACTTCTCTTTGTATCACCCAGCGTTCTATAGTCGTGATCATAGGCTCATATTTCCAGGATGAACCGAAGTTGCCATTTTAAAAGATGGTGTTTGTAATTGGCCGAATGGCTAACGATGTGGCATTTGAAATCTCCCGTCTCCCCCTATACAGACAATAGGAAATATTCTGCTTAGTACAGACCATTTGCTAACCCCTTAAAGCTCAAAATCCTCCCCCCTATGCCAGGCCCTTCACTGGCTTCCTATCGCCCAGAGGCTCCAATTCAAAACCCTAACCATGAAATACAAAGCCATCCACAACCTGTCTCCTCCATACATCTGTGACATGGTCTCTAGGTACCTACCCGCACACAACCTTCGATCATCTCAAGATCTCCTTCTCTACTCCCCCTTATCTCTTCTTCCCACAACCACATACAAGACTTCTCCCGTGCTTCCCTCATACTCTGGAACTCCCTGCCGCAACACATCAGACTCTCACCATCAACGGAAACCTTCAAGAAGAACCTGAAGACCCACCTATTCCGACAAGCCTACAGCCTGCAATGATCCTCGGTCTACTGAACCACAGCACGACCTGCTCTACCCTCTCCTACTGTATCCTCAACCATCCCTATAGACTGTGAGCCCTCGCGGGCAGGGTCCCCTCTCCTTATGTACTTGTGTGTCCCTTGTCTTATACATGTTTACTATACTTGTCTATATTTCCCCTTTTCACAAGTAAAGCGCCATGGAATAAATGGCGCTATATAAATGAATGATAATAATAATAATAGTAATAATAATAATAAAATCCAAGAGCTAAGCTGCCAGGTTTGACACCTCCAGCAAAAGCCCCTTTGTGCTTACAATACTGGTATTTTCAGTTTTACCCTTTTGTCACCTAAATGTAACTCTACTGCTGGTATTATTTTCCCTTATTGATTATATATTTCCTTTACAGCTGTGGACTTGAGCATGGCGCTCGTGCACCCACAATAATCGATCAAGTAACGAGTGTGTCCAAGCACCGCGATAGTCGATCGAGTATCATGATGTGTCGAGCACGCTCGCTCATCACTAATAGAGAGGCTGTGGGGATTCATACTGTAGAGAGAGAAGATATGTGGGGATCACACTGTATAGAGAGACTATATGGGGGTTCATACTGTGTATTGCACTTCATAACAGTGGTAAAATATGTTCAATATTACTTGCATCTATTTGTGAAAATATCAGGACGCGGCACTGACGCCACACTAGTTGGAAGCGTGGCTTTAAGGGTATGCCAGCCTGCACTTTTATTTGTATAAATAACAATGCAGCAATGGAATGCTAAATAGGATCCTTTTGGTGTCTTATTGTCCTTTACAATAAGGGAATCACATTATAGCTTAGCCCGTTTCTGACATGTGACGTACTATCCCGTCCACGGTACCCGGGCCTGTATGAGCGGGAACGGGAGAGTACATCACCACGATCAGCAGCGCTCACGGGGGGAGCGCCGCTGGATCGCGGCCGGGTGTCAGCTGATTATCACAGCTGACACCCGCCACTATGTGCCAGTGGTGGTCACGGACCGCCCCCGGCATACTGACCCCCGGCACACTGCGATCAAACATGATCGCAGTGTACCAGGGGCACAGGGAAGAATCACGCAAGGAGAGGGCTCCCTGCGTGCTTCCTTGAGACCCAAGGGCCTCCTCCCTACAGGCCTACGGATCCAATATGGCCTCGGGGGCCTTCAGGGTCCTGCAGTGAGGCGGCTTTCTCAGTGCCTGCTGAGAAAAGTCTCCTCAGTGCCTGTCAGATCGCTGATCTGACACAGTGTACTGCAAAGTGTCAGATCAGCGATCTGACACTTTATAGTAATGTCCCCACCTGGGGCAATATAATAAAAGTAAAAAAAAAAAATCAAGTGTAAAAATAATTTTTTAAAAATTCCTAATAAAAAAAAAAATCCCTAATAACTTATTTTTTTTGTAAATAAAAAAACAATAAAAGTACACATATTTAGTTTTGTCGCGTCCGTAATGACCCACCCTATTACACTGTCCCACTAGTTAACCCCTTTAGTGAACCCCTTAAATAAAAGCAAAGCGAAAAACAATGTTTTATCAGCATACCGCTGAACAAAAAGTGCAATAATGCGCGATCAAAAAGATGTATATAAATATCCATGGTACCGCTGAAAACGTCATCTTGTCCCACAAAAAACGAGCTGCCATACAGCATCATCAGCAAAAAAATTAAAAAGTTATAGCTTGCAGAATAAAGCGATGCAAAAATAATTATTTTTTATATAAAATTGTTTTTATTGCATAAAAGCGCCAAAACATAAAAAAAAAGATATAAATGAGGTATCGCTGTAATCGTACTGACCCGAACAGTAAAAACGCTTTATCAATTTTACCACACGCGGAATAGTGTAAACGCACCCCCCAAAAAGAAATTCATGAAATCGGAATAAAAATCGATCAAAAAATGTCACATACCTGAAAATGGTACCAATAAAAACATAATAAACTCGCCCCGAAAAACGTAAGACCTACATGACTCTGTGGGTAAAAATATGGCTCTCAAAATGTGGTCATGCAAAAACTATCATGCAAAACTATTTTTACAATAAAAAGCATCTTTTAGTGTGTGACAGCTGCCAAACATAAAACCCGCCATATAGTAAATCAAACCCCCCTTTATCACCCCCTTAGTAAGGGAAAAATAATAAAATTAAAAAAAATGTATTTATTTCTATTTTCGCATTAGGGATAGGGCTAGGGTTAGGATTAGGGCTTGGGTTAGGGTAAGGGCTAGGGCTACGGTTAGGGATGAAATTAGGGTTAAGAGATTTGGGGTTAGGGTTGGAGTTAGAATTGTGGGGGGTTTCCACTGTTTAGGCACATCAGGGGCTCTCCAAACGCAACATGGTGTCTGATTTCCATTCCAGCCAATTCTGCGTTGAAAAAGTCAAACATTGCTCCTTCCCTTCTAAGCTATGCCTTGCGCCCAAACAGTGGTTTAGCCCCACATATGGGGTATCAGCAAACTCAGGAGACAATTTGCACAATAAATTCTGGGGTCCAATTTCTCCTGTTACCCTTGGGAAAATAAAAAATCGGGCCTAAAGTATCTTTTTTTATGTTTATGTCTCTACGTTATAAACTTCTTGGAAGCACTTGGGGGTTCACCACACAACTATATAAGTTCCTTGGGGGGTCTAGTTTCCAAAATGGGGTCACTTGTGGGGGGGTATCCACAGTTTAGGTACATCAGGGGCTCTCCAAACGTGACATGACACCCACAGACATTCCATCAAAGTCTGCATTCCAAAACGTCACTAGTCCCGACGTGTGCCCATACAGTAGTTTTCTCCCACATATAGGGTATCAGCGTACTCAGGACAAATTGGACAACAACTTTTGTGGAAAAAATATAATTGTTTATTTTCATACCTGGGCGGTATAAACTTATGTGAAGCACTTGGGAGTCTAAAGTGCTCACGACACATCTAGATAAGTTCCTTGGGTGGTCTGGTTTCCAAAATGGGGTCACTTGTGGGGGTTTTCCACTGCTCAGGCACATCAGGAGCTCTCCAAATGCGTCATGGTGCCCAATCTCAATTCCAGCCAATTTTGCGTCAAACGGCGCTCATTCCCTTCCGAGCCGGCCATGCACCCAAACAGTGGTTTACCCCACATATGGGGTATCAGCGTACTCAGGACAAATTGCACAATAACTTTTGGGGTCCTGTTTCCCTTGGGAAAATAACAATTGGGGGTGAAAAGATCATTTTTGTGGAAAAAATAGGATTTTTTAATTGTACGGCTGTACGTTATAAACTTATGTGAAGCCCATGGGGGTTCAAAGTTCTCACCACACATCTAGATAAGTACCTTGGGGGGTCTAGTTTTCAAAATGGTGTCATTTGTGGGGGGTTTCCACTGTTTAGGCACATCAGGGACTCTCCAAACGTGTCATGGCGTCCGATCTCGATTCCAACCAAAAAAGTCAAATGGCGCTGCTTCACTTCCGAGCTATGCCATGCGCCCAAATAGTGGTTTAACCCCACATATGGGGTATCAGCGTACTCAGGACAAATTGCACAATAACGTTTGGTGTCCTGTTACCCTTGGGAAAATAAAAATTGAGGGTGAAAAGCTAATTTTTGTGGAAAAAATATGATTTTTTAATTGTACGGCTGTACGTTATAAACGTCTGTGAAGCACTTGTGGGTTCAAAGTTCTCACCACACATCTAGATAAGTACCTTGGGGGGGCTAGTTTCCAAAATGGGGTCACTTGTGGAGGGTTTTCACAGTTTAGGCACATCAGGGGCTCTCCAAAGGCCACATGACACCTGCAGACCATTCCATCAAAGTTTGCATTCCAAAACGTCACTACTTCCCTTCCGAGCCCCGACGTGTGCCCATACAGTAGTATCAGCGTACTCAGGACAAATTGGACAACTTTTGGGGTCCAATTTCTCCTGTTACCCTTGGTAAAATAAAAAAAATTGGACCTGAAGTAATTTTTTGTGAAACAAAGTTAATGTTCATTTTTTTTTAACATGGAAACATAATTCATTCCATGGTTTTCCACTTTCAGAATTGCTAGGCAACATCTATTCATACAGAGCCGCCCATGAGGATTCTATCTCAAGATTCCATGATGACATCACTCATGATGTTGGCCATTATGACATCACTCATGATGTTGGCCATTATGACATCACTCATGATGTTGGCTATTATGACATCACGGAACACAGTCTCTACTTATACAATGTACACAGTGTCACAGGTGCCATTTTTTGGTTCTATAGCTAGTGAACTGTGCGCACTTGCACTTACTCGCTATGGCTGACTATCTTCTAGATGACTTTCAGGTAGACGCACTATGGTGGATTATTTTAGAAAATAACCCCGACACTGCGCTTCTACCACCCGATGGCGTCCTCAGCTTCACTCACCGGCTGGTGATAGAGCTGGTAAAGGACTGCCTGACCACATACAACCAAGGTCGCCTAACCTCAGAGTATCTGAGCGATTTACCTCAGAACATCAGGATGTTATTACAGCAGGTAAGTGGCGGACACTCTGCACAAATCTTCTCCATAATAATGGCGGGATAGAAGTTTCTTCTTTCCTCCAATACAAAACACAACGAAAACCCTAGATATGGCGCATTTTATCTGCAGACAGAGGAGCAAATGTCACATAAAATGGCCGCCTCCATTGTGTTAGGCGTCGGGTTCCGGTCGATGCACAGCGGGAATCTCGAGCCTTTCTTCCGGCGGTCTCTCATTCCTCTCCAGCTGCGGAAGAGGTTGCTCAGCAAACTCGTCGGTCTCGGCGTTCTGCCCAGACCAGCTCCGTGGGTTTGCTTGCTGCTGCCACCTCTGGCACAGCTACGGCAATACATGCTGTTCAGCAGCGAGATTCTCCAGGGACTAAGTCCCCATGTCGGGCCACTGAGCATGCCCGTGGAGTGATCTCCCATTGGAGATCAAAGGTCACGTGCTCAGGTCCTGATCTGTTTGGATTGGTCCGTCCGAAAAGCCAGGAAGGTCCTGGACGCTCACGGCTATAAAAGGTTTGCATGGCCGCTTGGCCATGTGCTAGGATAGACTGTATTTTCAGACTATAAGGAGTGAGTGATGTATGCACGTATGACTGTCTCTGGTGACTGATTCATTATGAAACCCCTACCCTTGGTACGCATGTGTTGTGCAGCCTAGCCTGCTAGCGCCCAGGCTTAGGTGTAGGTAGGTCAGAGTCTGAGTCAGGCTTTAGCCTTCATCAGTGACTCAGCACGCCTTAGTGCAAGTGCTCCATACTCCATAGCCAGCGTCTATAGCGGCGTTCATGGCAGCGACGCCGTGCGCCCAGTGGGCCTAGAGGGACTCTAACCCCATGTCCTTGGGGTAGAGTTCTATGGCCGTTTGCTGTGCGCTCTTTGGCCGGGCTCTGTGAGCTAAACAGGCTCCGGCATCCACGTTCAGCGGCTGTGCGGTTCTGTGAATTAACAGTGTCTGTTCCTGTTCATAATGGGTGACGTAACCCACGTGTGACTTTTTTCTCGTCACTCTATTCTTCCGCCATTGTCTAGCAGCAGTGTACCACCTCTGCACGGCGGACCCCGGGCTGCGAACGCACCCACTACTACTTTATTATCCGGTGCGTTCCGCCAGCCCTAACACATTGTGACCATTCTCAACTCAGGATTTTCATTTTTATTTCTTTTCTTTTTTATAGGCTGAAAAAAGATTTCAACATGGCGATTTGTCTTTAATTAAGGAACTCGCCCAAAAAGTCCTGTCTGTACTGGAACGTCCGGCCCGCTCATCGGAACACCTGGTAAGGAGCCGTCTTCTTCTCTATCACATGTCCTTGTTTTCTGATCTTCTCCAGATCACCAGTCCGATATCAGAAGATCTGGTGTTAGATCTTACAGGCCTCCGTGTCAGCTACTGGCAGGCACAGCATATTTATGGCCGCTAGTCTCTGCTGCTCCCTACCCTGTGATGGCAGTCTGTATTCTGAAGTCACAGCTCAGTGGCGGGACATCTGTATTTCCGCCTCTGTCTAGCTCTATTATCTTCCTGATTGTAAATGCTGCAGCTGAGATAATGGGCGATATTACAGAAATGTTCTGCATACAAGTCTCTTATAAAGTATATTAATCTGGACTTGTGGAGAGGAGCTGCAGTGTAAAGCAATTCCCCCTAATACTATAATGAATGAAGTACCCCTGATATAAGGAGCGCAGGTAACATGGCTCTGGGGTCACAGGGCAGAGAAGTCAAAGTTTAAGGGCCTGTCACACTAAGCGATATCGCTAGCAATATTGCTGTAACGTCACTGGTTTTTGTGACGTTATAGCAATATCGCTATGTCTGATACTTACCTCCGACCGCTCCCCCGTTGGTTATCACTGATCACGCGAGAACGTCCTGGGCCATTTCTCGTCGTCGGCTTCTTGCTGTGGAGACGAGCGACGAGCGTGGACGCGGGCGGGAGGACGCAGGATCGCCTAGTGTAAGTAGCGACCCCCGTCCTCTGCGATGTCGCTGGTGAGATCTGCCTGTGTGGCAGCTCACTAGCGACCACTTAGCGATGTACCAGCGATCCTGAACGCGTCATATCACTGGTCGGGATCGCTGGTGCATCGCTAAGTGTGACAGCACCTTTACACTGAACGTTTGATTTTTCACCTAAATGAGAGAATGAGAAAAGTTCGCAACATAGCGCATTGTCTGTAGAGTTACAATTGCTGCATCTGTAAATGCAGGTTTAGTTCTTCCTGATTTATGGATTTGGTGATTTAGTAAAATCTTCCACATATTAAATCTATATATTATAACTATTAGGAAACAAAAGAAGGTGACACCGAAGATGGGCAAAATCTACACCCGGGAAGGATCCCTGACCCTAATACGAGTCAGCGGGAACTGACCAGCGATCTGACCACAGGTAAGCCGATCACCCGACCTTCTAGAAGGAATCTCCAGATA
Source organism: Dendrobates tinctorius (assembly GCF_039654945.1). Taxonomy (NCBI): domain Eukaryota; kingdom Metazoa; phylum Chordata; class Amphibia; order Anura; family Dendrobatidae; genus Dendrobates; species Dendrobates tinctorius. The sequence goes on from NW_027361706.1 coordinate 26,760,209, forward strand.
TTCTAGAGAACAGGGGATAATGGTGGATTTACTGTACTCTGTGTACAGGGAACCTGTCAGCCTGTTACATGTGAAGTTCCGGTCTGACTGTACAGCCCATTACCCTCTAATGAAAAGATCCCTTTTGTTTTTAGAAATCTAATTTCTCAGTCAGGAGAAATCTAACGTAGAAGCCATACACAAACCTGGGTGGAAGTGCACTTGGGGCGTGAAAGAAAGCATCTGAGTGCAGTGACACGCCCCTAGTGCACTTACAGGCTAATATGCATATGGCTTCTCTGCTTGAGCTCTGTCTTTCCATCACTCACATGTACAGTGAGGGCGATGACTGCCTCATATTTAGAATCCCCATATAATCAGTAATAATCCCATTTACAGACGTAAATTATATTGCTGTATTGTGTATGGAGGATTGATGTTGTCTAATACATTTTATTTCTTCATCTCTTCATCACTATTTTAGATCCAACAGTGCTGGCGATTCCTGATAGTGGAATCTATGAGATCCCGGAGATCCAAGAACCTGACGCTGTGAGTATCATAGAAGGGGATGTCTGTACGTCACCAGATCATAGAGTGTGAATGACACATCCAGTATTATCCTCCATATAACCATGGGAGATCTCTGTTCTAATCCTCTAATCAGTGGTGGGAGCAGGGTTACACAGAGCAATAGGACTACGTGACACAAGACTAGTCCTATAGTGATAATCTCTTGCTGATTAAACACTGATTTTAATACAATGACACATAGCCTAGTAAGTGACACGTCACTGGAATCAAGATTTCACCCCCTACATCATGCTGTTCTTAGATTACATATGAAAACCTGATGACAGATTCCCTTTAAGTTTTCATCTGTGATCTCCCATATTATTCAGCACTGTACAATGATTCTGGTGTTTGGAGGATCCCCCTTAAAGACCTATGACGTGCTTTGCCCGTGGCCTCCCTCATCTTTTCCAGCACATGACAGCTCATCTGATTAGCTGTGATGTGCTCCTAACAGCCAGGGGTGCAATCGTGATCCACCCGCGGCTGTAACATGTTAAATGCCGCTGTCACACTCTGACAGCAGCATAATTAAATGGCTGCTACGGAAGCGCATCTTAGCTCCGCCCATTGGCGCCTGTGTCATATGACTGCGGGTCGCCGATGGGTTTGCATGACAATCCGTCCGAGGTCTGCAGAAGACCCCTTTGGTTGTCGTTGCCAAACTGCTATTGGTTCCGCCCAGCGGTCGATGCTCATAGCAGATGAGCATATTTGCTTTGTGTAACACAAGCGATCGGATGATCGGAGCATCTAGTCTCCCATGGAGACTATTGAAGCAAGTAAAAAGTAGAAAGAAAGGATTTAAAAAAATATAAAAGTTGAAATTACCCCCCCTTTTGCCCCATTCAAAATAATTTAATAGATATACCTATTCGATATTGCCGCATTCGGAAACACCCGATCTATCAACGTCTAACAAGAAGAAATCCGATCTGTAAATGGCGCAATAAGAAAAAAATCAAAATGCCAGAATTACACTTTTTTAGTCACTGCAACATTGCAATAAAATGCAATAACGGGTGATCAAAACATCGTACCTATCCAATAATGGTATCAATAAAAATATTAACTCAGCACTCAAAAAATTAACCCTCACCCCGACCCAGACCACGAAAAATGGAAAAGCTACAAGTCTCGAAAAACAGCGCCTTTTTTTTATACAAAACTTTGGATGTTTTTTTTTCACCACTTAAACAAGAAAGAACCTAGACATGTTTGGTATCTAGGAACTTGTAATGACCTGGAGAATCATAATGGCAGGGCAGTTGTAGCATTTAGTGAATGTGGTTAAAAAAAAACAATTGTGGAATTGCACTTTTCTGCAATTTCACTGCACTTAGATAGTTATCCCATTTTTCAGTACAGGTTATGGTAAAACCAATGGTGTCGTTCAAAAGTACAAATTGTCCCACGAAAACAAGCCCTCACATGGCCATATTGACCGAAAAGTAACAAAGTTATGGCTCAGGGAGGAAGGGGAGCAATAAACGGAGACGCAAGAACGGAAATACCCCTGGTCATTAAGGGGTTAAATGGCATCCGTGTCTGCAGAGTGTTCTGCTTGTATCGTCCCCTACAGTCAATCGCTGTATATCAGCTGGGACATAATATTGGAGGGAGAAGTTTTCTGGAGCTTTTTTCTTGCAGCTTTTTGATCTGAATATCATTTCTTATTTCCTTATAGGGAGCGATCGAATCATTGATCCCAGTGAGAAAGCCGCGTATAAGCGACTTTAAAGCATCCAAACTGATCGGCGCTGGACATTTTGGGTGAGATTTCTGTTGGTATAATCCACATTTCTCAGGGGTTCCCTATGACAACACTTCTGCCTCTGTGCTCTGCCATTCAGTGTTATCATGGGGAAATGAGTCCACATCACTGTCCACATCTAATTCTCACTATTCAGCTCATTTATATACAGCGGAGCATTCTGACCCATAACAGGTTACACTGGAAGGACCTGTGCACACATTGCAGACTTGTCGCTTTTTTGTGTTTTTCTGCTCAGATTTGTTACAAAACCTGAGGGATTTCATGATGCCAGAAAAGTGACTGAGATTCCTGGAGTCTCATGCACACGATGGTGATCTTTCCATTTAAATCTGCACATGTCAATTCTTTCAGCTTTATTCTGCAGATGTCACATATAATAATGAGGGGGGGAAAATCTGCGATAAACACGCAGGTAAAAAACGTATCAAAAACACAACAAAAATGCGTCTATTCTGCGCATCGTTTTTTCTACTTAGAAATGCAGATATGTTGTAAAAATTTCTGCTGCAAATACTTAATATGGGCACATCCCCTTATGGAAAGGGATTAAAGTAATATATCCCACTCACCTGTCCTAGACCCCATCTGTTCTCATGTTGCCGCCTCCACCAGAGCTTCCTCCTCAGTGAACTTTGGTTTTTTGGGGGCACCATTTTGGAGCTGATAAGGGTAATTGGCTACACATGGTCACGTGAGGACTGACACGATATTGACGTCAATGACATCTGCACCCAACACCCTCCACCATGATCACGTGAGTCCAATCACTAGTCTCAGCACCAGAAGGGGGCGCCAGAAAAACAAAAGACTGGCACAGAGGATAGAGACCTGCAGTGATGGACAGGTGGGAGCCTCGGACAGGTGGGGAGAATGGGTTCCATTATTATTTAGTTACTTCCATCTCCTCCATTTATTACGCCTTAGGCTAAGTTCATACGTAGCGGAATTCCCGCGGAAGTTAATGCGAGAATTCCGGAATTCCATTCCGCGGGAAAATCGCATTTTAAATTCCCGCGATTTTCCAGCAGAAAAACTAGTGATTTGCAAGCGTAATTAGCTTGCAGAATGCTAGCGTTTTCAAAGCGATCTGGAGCATCGCTTGGAGAACCGATTGACAGGTTGGTCACACTCGTCAAACACAGTGTTTGACAAGTGTGACAAACTTTTTACTACTGATTACTGATGTAGTAAAAGATAGGATATAAAAAATATTGTTATTCTCACCTTCCGGCGTCCCGCGCAGCCTTCCCGCCTCTCTCCACGCTCCCAGCATCTTCCGGTCCCAGTAATCCTTTGCGCGAATGACCGCGAGACGTTGCGCTCCTGCGACGTCATCGCGAATGACCGTGAGACGTCGCGCTCTCCCGAGATCGCGACGTCACCGCGGTCATTCTTGTAAAGGATTACTGGGACCGAAGATGCCGGGAGCGTGGAGAGAGGCGGGAAGGCTGCGCGGGACGCCGGAAGGTGAGAACAACAATATTTTTTATTTTAATTCTATTTTTTACAGGGATATGGTGCCCAGAGCCCGGAGGACAATCTCCTCTCCTCCGGACCGTGGGTACCATCCGCAAATGTTCTACTTACTTTTCGCATGGTGGGCACAGCCACATGCGGAAAGTAAGCAGAACAACGCATTACTATGTGGTCGGAATCGCAGCGATTCCGCTAAATTAATGAGCATGCTGCGTTTTTTACCGTGAAGCGATTCCACCACGGAAAAAACCGCAGCATTAGCACAGCATTGCGGAATCCCATAGGATTGCATGGGATGCTTATTTTTCGCGTTTTCACGGCAAAATCGCGTGATTAAAACCGCCGCGAATAAACCGCGACGTGTGAAAGCAGCCTTAGGGTATGGGAGGAGCAGAATAAACTTCTTACAGCAATTGGAGGAATTTCAATTTGGACCAAATTCTACCTGGACAGAATCATATCTTGTGGTCAATTATAGAGAATTTCTCTAACGTGACTTGTGTGAGGGCTCCGGCAGACATGGCATTGTGCACAGCTCCATAGTTGGTCTATGAGCTGCTAGTTTATTAATTTCTAGAAATTTATTTCCAGTGACTGGTAGACTTCAAGAATTAGTACAGAAGATCGTATAATGATTTCTATAGATGGACTGTTATTAAGGATTGATTATTAACCATGGATTGTCCTTTTCTCCAGGTCCGTCTACTTAGCACGCCATAAAGACTTGCACCAGGTCTTTGCAATGAAGACAATGGTCAAGCAGAACCTGAATACTCCAAAAAAGGTGGAATTGGCCTTTATGGAGAGGGACATCTTAACATTCGCTGATTGTCCCTTTGTGGTCTCCATGCTCTGCTCCTTTCCAACTAAACTTCACCTCTGTATGGTCATGGAGTATGTGGAAGGTAGGACACATATGCATTATATTTTAGTCACTCCATGTCTGCTTACATCTTATCACCGCACATATAACTAGGATTTGTCCAGGTGGTTGGTTCCATCACCCCAGAGCATTTCCTATAGGTTATATATTACCTAGCTGCACGGAAATCCATTGCTCAGTGTGCAGGGGAACTATGGGGCCCATGAGTCAGAGGAGGCTTGGTGCCACTTGGCATTGGGCCACATCACTCCTCCTATCATCACAATTTCAGAGCAGCCGCATCCTCAGAATGAGAATACTGATGAACAGAATGGTGCATCAGGAAGCCAAAAGCCCCCCGATCCACCATTCAGCCCGTGGTTGTGAGACTGTGGTCTGAGACTCCATACACTGGATGTGTAAAGTAGTCACAGCATCCCGCCTGTAGTGTGGAGTCTCAGTACTCACACTGTACTGACCAGAGCAGCGTGCTGTGGGAATGGGGCAAGGTGAATAGTGCTTTTTTAATGTCAGCATTTGTAGGGGTGATAATACTGATTGGGTGGCTGTGGGGGACATAGTACTGTGTGAGAGGCTATGGGAGCCTGCTAATGCCACGATACTGATTTGCCGGCTGTGAATGCCCCTATACTGGGTGCGGTCTTCACACTGAGTGGTGTGCTGTGGGGGTTTTATTCTGTGTGGGGGTCCTAATTCTGTGTTAGGGTCCAAATTATGTGTGAGGGGCCATCATACTAAGTGAAAACATGTGGGGAGCCTTATATTGTGTGAGTGTCTGTGTGGGACGTTATACTGAGTATACTAAGTGGGGGCATCATACTGACACTGTATATGTGGGGTGATATGGTAGGCAGGATGATTCACTGTGGGGATACCATACTCCGTGTTTGTGGGTGGGGGCACGCTTGAGGCCATCATACTTTGAAATGGCCATAAAAAGTGTATTGCTGGTGAGAATACGAAGGGGCTTCAATAGATATTATTTTTAGGGGCCTAATTAGAATTTTTTCTATGGGGCCCTGTGATTTTTATGTACGCCACTGTCTGTGTGATCTCCCCCGTATGTCCACACTGAGCAAGCCAGTATCTCCAGTTTCCTCAGCTGTAGACAAGATGTGATATCACTTTATGTTATTAGTTACATTGAGCACACTTCACCACTACTTTAGTCTAATATTATGTGCACTATTCATTATAACTGCACACAGTCTTTCCTGCCAAATATCTCTGCTCAGTTCTCATTACACATCACGGTGGTCTGCTTTATAAACCCCTCACCGGTCATATTTCCTTTTTTCTACAGGTGGAGACTGTCAGACCCTATTAAACACCATGGGTCAGTTACCTGTCCCCTTGGCCCGCTTGTACTTTGCAGAAGCGGTTGTTGCTGTAGAATACTTGCACAGCTATGGGGTGGTGCACAGAGACCTGAAGCCAGCAAAGTAAGTGCCCCCTGTAGTATAATAATGGAAGTTATGATTTATTATCATATAGTCTGCAAGGTTAAAACCATCTTTTCTTTCACAGCCTCCTGATAACATCTGCCGGACACATTAAAGTTACAGATTTTGGGGTTTCAAAAGTTGGTGTCATGACACAAGAAAACAACACCTACAAGCGATTAGCAGAAGACATCAGCAAAGAGTTCCAGGACTTTGAGGTCGGCATCACTTACAGAAACGCAGCTTGTTCTTACTAATCTCATCACACTGTTTCTCCTCTGCATTCTTCTTTTCTAGAGAACTTTTCCACTGATATTTTATCTTCTGTCATTGTGTTTTTATGTGAGAACTTGTCATAATAATGGTATCATCAATCTCATCTCCTTCTTCTGTTGCTTTCCAGGTTGCTGGCACCCCATGTTATATAGCCCCAGAGGTCATCCTGGAAGATTACTATGGAAGACCTGTAGACTGGTGGTCAATGGGGATCATACTACATACATTTCTTGTGGGACGTGTACCATTTTATGGGAAATCCCGAACAGAGATTTTTAATAATACTGTCTTTGGTAAGAGGAATAATCTGATCATTTGCTTTGATTAGTTACATTGTTTTACTTATTTCCTTTGCTTTATCTTACAGTCCAATAAAGATGTTTTATTTTCTGTAATTTTCTATATAACAGGAGACATACGTTGGGATTGTAATCCCGTTCCTCCCTTTGATGCTCAGAGCCTGATCACAGAACTGCTCAGAAAAAATCCTGAACAAAGACTTGGGACAGGTAACAATTTGCTTATTACACATAGGACATATCGCCCATGTCCATGAGAATCAGCACTTCTCTATCAGCTCATCCATTTCTTATTCGTCATGTGACTTTCAGTTATTTTCCTTCATGTTTGCTCAGAAATTTCATTAGTTTAGATTAAGTTAAACAGTTCAGATATGGAACAGTCTCTGACAATATCCGCAACACTTTTGTTTTGTCTTTTCCAGCAGGAGCATTTGAGATCAAGAGTCATCCATTCCTGATAGACTTAGACTTTAACAACCTTCTAAGTCAGAAGCCTGTGTATATACCTCAGCTTGCGGCAAACGTGGGCACAGATCGCTCTGTACGGCGACGATTTGCTGCTTTTCTTGGCAGATTCCGGGGAGTCCTTAAGAAAGGTAATGATATTAATTGAAGGTTTTGGTCTGATTTCAGGATTGATGATTAACTGGGATAAGCCGTGTACTTTGCTGACTGATGGAGACGACGATTGTACTGGGGAAGTGGAGGCAGGTACTAAATTAAAGGTAGTTCAGCAAAGTACTTGGGGATCCATATAGTGCTTCCACTGACGAGGTTTGGGGAACTCAACTTGAGCCCGTTACTGCAAAGAATACATACCAAAGTCTCAGTGCGGAATAATCTACATCTATCGGTGGTGGATACAGAAAACCCCAGTGGCATACACGGTGCCAGTTGGTGAGATACCAATAATCCCACACCAGGGAGAGAATACACCCACTCAACGAAAACATGTGTGTAAGGAGGAAGAAGAGCAACTAGGTGGATATAGCAAAATATATCACTTTATTCCAGAATTCATTATCAAAAATACATAATATAAAGTAGCAATAAATATAAGCTTTCCATAGCCGGCCCGGGGTCATCTGCAGTGTCCCTCTTACCTTGGTGAGTTTCCTTTCTTTGATTCTGTACGATTGGTGGGTGTTTTTGCCCACGGTTTACCTTTACTGTGGATCTCTGCTTGGAGCTTTCCTATATGCATGAAGCGGTTTGGCACTAGCAGTCTTAATTAACTCAATGTTCTAATGCTTTCAATGCATGAAAGGGCACTGTTGCTTCCCTGTGTTATATCTGGATTTTCTTGCTATAGTCTTGTTACACTTATATTTATTGCTACTTTATATTATGTAGTTTTGATAATGAATTCTTGAATAAAGTGATATATTTTATTATATCCAACTAGTTGCACATCTATCAGTGGTGAGCAGAGTAAACATCCTCAAGACGATTGTTATGCCTCAGTTATTGTATGTGTTACATAATTCCCTGGTCTGGCTTCCAATGTGCAAGTTTCATAGGATAAAATCATTATTTGGTAATCTGGTGTGGGAAGTGTACAAGACTCAAACAGGAAATATTGCAGAGGCTGAAGGAAGAAGGGGGGCTTGCATTACCCAATCCCTGGATATATTTTCTATCTGCACATTGCCAGCACCTTAAAGGATGGGGGAGGTGTTAGGTGTTAGGGAAGGGTCAGATACCTGGATGTTTGAGGTATCTAATTAAGACCTTGGCGTTAAGTATGGATCTGGAGGCGGGACCTTTCAAAAAAATTGGGATTTCGGTACGAGACTATTAATCTTATGATTATCCATAAGGTATGGAAGAAAACCAAACAGATTAGGGGGGTCACTGGGTTTACTAGGTTCTCGCCTATCTGGGATAAGAGTTATTTTGTGACATGTGAAATTTGTTTTCAATGCTCTTATGTTTAATAAAAAACTATCTGATTTAAAAAAACATGGGCACAAGCTTATCCATCAGAAAGTAGAAGGAGACGTCATTTAGACTAAGGAGCTGTTTGTCTTGTCTACCATAGTATGAGACAATTGGTTGTCATTAATATTACAGATAAATGGTTACGGTGTTTTATTGACAGCCTCTAAAAATATTTCATTACCTATGTCTTGTAGATCACGAACATCTGGTCTCCAAGGATGAGGAGGACAATGAGAGCTGTAACTACCCAAACTTTACATCTTCTTCTGAATGGCTTTGTAAAGTAAGTATGAGAACAATAGATAAAAGGGTAAAAAAATACCTCTAAAAGTAAAAAAATGTATTTAATATCTTCTTGTTGTCTGCATTTAGCTCTGTACCAACGCTACCAGGAGGATGAACAAGGAGGATCCCCAGTCCCCTCCAGAGTGTACCCCAGAACCCAACACAGACATCTCAGAAATGTGAGTAGATTGTAGGGTCATTACTTGGAGCTCCAGGCTGATATATGTGCATAACCTCAAATATAGGACATAAATACCATAATATCAAATACAGCATCCATTGCCCCATGATTAGCAGTCATTGTTCTCTTGGCTTCAGAAACTGCTGATGGTAACATCCCATAACTGCAGCCAGTCATGCACTTTTAGTGCTGCCCACACTGTAGGAGATATGTACTACTACATGCCAGCCATTCTTTGTAGTTTTTTTTTTGCTCTATTTTGCACACTATAACTCTCATATGTCCTAATGGGCCTTATGGTTGGTGTTAATCTAGTGAGAAAACCCCTATTATACTGCATTTACTTGTGATTTACATGTTTTTCTTCTTCCAAACAGGCAAAAAGAATCTTTTCCTGTATCTATTAGTGACTATGCTATCACCAGTTTGCCATCCTCGTCCCCATTGTCAGGTATGTACATGTCTATGGGAAAAAACATGAGAATGTTGACTTCAAGTCTCCAATATTTCCACATGGTTTTTCTGTTATTTGTATCCTATGTTATCCATACAATGTCGCTTTTATGGCACTGTAAGCCTAAAAATTGAAATACAAAATAATTATATAGGTTATTTCATTACCTGAGATGCTGTTAGATTCAAAAGACCGACCCAAACACCAAAAGCTATTGCATTTGTTATCGCACAAAAGTCGCATTGGGAGAAATCATTATTTTCATGGATGAAACTAAATCCATTTAATATGGGAAACGAACACACAGGTTAAATGGAAGATTTGTGATTCACAATACGTAGTGATCTTCTAACCCCGATATCTCAGGAGGACGTGACACACTTGTGACAATCACCTAAAAGACTAGAACCAATTCAGCAAAGGTAATAGTGATCAATGGACCTTCAGGAGTTGAACACATGGCATTACCCTATTTGTTATATATCCCCATCCTGAAGGGGTTACATGGTGGGAAAAAATCTTTCCCTCTGTTTTTGCCATGGTACATACGCACAAGTGCTTTGCAGGTGGTTGGCTAGCAATCCTGGGCATTCAGGGGACCGTAGCAGGGGGAAGGATAGATTTAATTTCCTGTGAATGGTCCCTGATTGGTGTATGTATTTCTAAATAATGAAGGAGAGTGGGATAAAAGTGGGTAGCGCCAGGGGTCCCTGTCTGACCTCTGGCGTTTTCCTAGCAGAAGTGCTGCCCCGCCATTCATTTTGTCACAGCCTTAGGGTTAGTCATTCAGTCATTGGGATAAATGGCATTGAGCCTTTTGTCCAAGCTGCGGGGATTGGTTCAAGTTTTTTAGCATAATAAGTTACAAAATTCTTTGGTGGCGGTGGGGCGGGGCGATGTAGCAGAGCCGTGAGGACACACCTTGGAAGAGCTCCTATAATCCAGGCAATTATCCTGACACAGAGCCTGCTGAGAGTGATTTATTTGCCTGCGGCACGGTCCCCCGGGCTCCTGACAACATCCAGCTTCCTGGGAGGTGCGTGGGAGGCTTCAGTGAGAGGGCCCCCGCAGCTGTTCCAGCAAGGAGTGAGGCCTGTAGTGGACGGTGGCAGCCATCTCTTCCTGTGTCTCCTGCAGAGAGACGAATGCCATCTGTCGGATCCCGCTCTTGAGGAGACCTGTGGGCGGACTCAGTGATTCTCGGAGGTATTTGCAGGGGAATACGCGGTGTGAGCTCTGAGAAATGAGCCCCGCGCTTCCCTGGTCACAATAAACTAGCCCGTGGCTCCTGTCATGTCAGGGGTCTGTACACACAGACTGTGGCCCCCCCTGCAGGCACTGCAATACACCCTGTGCTGCAGGACCTGGGTGACGACCTCAGGATTGTCATAAATCAACACTTCACCCTGCGACCCTATTCTGAGCTGGCTGCATTCCTTTCTACTGCCCAGCTTAAAGGAGCACATATATAGTAGATTAACACTATAGCTGCTGGAGTCAGAGGAAAGAGGGGATTTTGTGGTCACACGTTTATTCAGCTTGCCATTTGCATCACTGTTCAATATGAATCATTCAAAAGGGTCGGGGGCAGCTGACAAACTGAAAGAATTTGCAAGAACTGATCCATCCGACAGTGCACGATCTCTCAGGCATAATTCATCACATGCTAAAACTACAGACCAGCGTAAAAACCACGCTTCTGATAGTGAGGGTGGGGACCAGGATGATCTGACTCTTAGACAAGCATCCAAACAGTTAATGCAGGCCGTATCTTTAACTAGAGCTTCCCTGACAGAAAAGAGAGGATGTGCACTCTGAGGTGGGCCGTCTCCGACAGGATATGCAAGCCATGAGGGGGCGCATTACAGAAGTGGAAACAAGAGTATCCCACTTAGAAGACAATCTCCCACCCATGGAAACTAAGTTAACAAGAGTGGCCGGCTCTATAAATGCCTGGAAGCAAAAAGCTGATAATCTTGAAAATAGACGGCGCCGAAATAACATTCGGATTATAGGATTGCCGGAGCGCTCAGAGGGTCAGCAACCTGAGCGATTCTTAGAGGGCTGGCTTAAGGATAATCTTGGAGATGAATTCTCCTCCACGTTTTCTGTGGAAAGGGCTCACAGGGTCCCCACAAGGCCACTTCCACCGAGCAGTCCACCTAGACCATTCCTGGCGCGCCTCCTCAATTGTAAAGACAGAGATGCTATATTACGTCTGGCACGTCAGAAAAGCCCTACTAAGTTTAACAATGCCACGATTTCAATCTTCCCCGATTTCTCTATGGAACTCCAAAAGCAAAGGGCACAATTCATGGACATTAAGAAGCAGCTCAGAGAAAAAAAACATCTTATACTCCATGATATATCCAGCTCGTGTCCGCATTGTCCATGAGGGCTCTTCCATGTTCTTTATGGATCTAGCAGAGGCAGCTGAGTGGTTACGCTCTCACACGGGATCTCGTGGAAATAAGTCCTGATATGTTTGCAGCTAATTGACATTTATCCGAAGAACTGTAGCATTGGAACTCCTTCCACTGGCGTCCGACTTCACAACCATACGGGACACTGTTTCCAGTGAGGGTATCCCCATGTTGGATGTATGATAGGAGCGCAGGACTTTGCTCCTTTATTTTTGAACTTCTTATTGTTCTCTATTTCTTGTTAGTTTTGTTTGTTTTAGTTTTTATAGATATTGCTGCCAAATATCTTTATGTGTTGCCTATAAACTCCACTCACATCATATGGCATCTCATACCTAAATGAGGGGACATGGATTCTGAAATTGTCTGTATGACCTGGAATCTTGAGGGGTCTTGGGACTCCTCGCAAGAGAATTAAGATCTTTTCCCAGATTAAGCATCATCACCCCCACATCGTGGCTCTGATCAAGACGCATCTCACCAGGGATTCAGCCCGACATGTACAGAAGCCATGGGTACAGTGGTTTCTTCACACATTTCATACTAGCTACTCGAGAGGGGTTTCATTGTTGATACATAGAGATTGAGATGGGAGGTCAGGGAGGCTCGAAGAAACCCAGAAGGCCGCTTTGTTTTTGTATGCGCACTGATCAACTCCAAGACATACGTCATACTATGTGTATACAATCCCCCCCAGCCAATATGTTAATTCTTCAGATGGCAATAAGCTTTGCTCTAAATTATCCTGATGCACACATTATATGTATGGGGGACTTTAATCTAGTTATGGATGACTGTCTCGATAGAATTAGACTGGATAGAGAGACTTCTAGAGGGACCTCCTCTTTACCCTGTCACTCGTCTACTAAACGTACTCTATCCTGTTTTGACTACATATTTGGTTCCAGTAGCTTAGTGATGTGGTTGGTTGACATAGAACATGGTAACAAAGGAATTTCAGATCATAGCCCGATTATACTTAGACTTAATTTTGGCCGATCAAAACACAATACATTTTAGAAACTAAATCCATTTTGGCTGAAATTGATAGGCTCTAATGACAGAACTATAGACCAATTAGATTGTTTCATCTTGTCTCACCCTGAACCCCAGGATACTAATCTGTTTTGGGATGCCCTTAAGGCATATTTGAGAGGATGTTTGTCCTCTACGATCTCTTATATTAAAAAGATGACCTCAAGGGAAGATGACGAGATGGAACAACGGCAAGCAGCATATCTATCTAACCACACTAATGAGAATAGAGTGGTATGGCTGACTTCCCATAGGCTATATACTCAGCACATGGACACCAAGTCTAAGCGCAAATTATTTTTTACTCGGCAATCCTATTTTGAACTAGGGAATCAGGCAGGTAAATTTTTGGCTTTCCTGGTGCGTCAGCCTAACACATCTAACACCATACTCCAGATCTGAACATTGGATAATTCAAGAGTGACTTCAACTGAAGATATACTTCACTGTTTTTATGAGTATTATACAACATTATATAATTCAACGAGTGGTCTTGATACTCCACAATGCCTAAATTACCTATCAGATATAGAATTCCCCACACTGGATGCTACCCAGCGAGCCTTTTTGGATGCTGATTTTACTATAGAGGAAATTAAAAATGCTATGATGGCTTTGGCCCCTGGAAAGGCTCCTGGACCAGATGGGTTCCCTGTTGAAATGTATAGAAAATATCAAGATATTCTGGCACCACTTCTTCTAAAAGTATTTCAAGGGATCTTGAGGGGGGACTGCTTACCTGACTCCTTTTATGAAGCAAATATTATCTTTCTCAAGAAAGAAGGGAAGGACCCCCTTGATTGTGGATCTTATCGCCCCATATCACTGGTAAATGTAGATTATAAAATTTTCACTAAGATTCTGACCACTAGATTAAACTCAGCAATATTAGATCTTATACACCCGGACCAGACGGGCTTTATGCCCGGTAAGAGCACCTCTATAAATATCAGGAGGGTCCAGTCAGTGATTCAATATAGCTCCCTGGTACAGGATAATAATTGAGCCCTGGTGTCCCTGGACGCAGCTAAAGCCTTTGATTCCCTTGAATGGCCATTCTTGTTTGCATGTTTACAAAGATATGGCTTTGGTGCTAAATTCCAAAAATGGATTGGTGTAATACACGCAAAACCTAAAGCTCGTATAGTTATAAATAACTCCATATCGGAATCCTTTTCTCTTTCTAGGGGAACGCGCCAGGGTTGCCCCCTCTCCCCGACCCTCTTTGCCCTTGCTATAGAAGCGCTAGCAATACGTATGAGGGCCTCTCCGAATATTAGAGGTATAAAAATAGCAGATCGTCTAGATAATATTGGTTTATACGCTGACGACATGGTGGTGTTTATGGATAAAACGGACGAGACGTTGCCACATGTGATTACTACCATAGATAAATTTAGTAAATACTCCGGCCTTTATAGCAACTGGAATAAGTCCGCTCTCTTGCCCCTCTCTCATGGCCCTGTGACCCATTTTAGCTCTCTGTCCCCTTTGCCCATAGTGTCTCACTTTAAATATTTAGGAATTAATATATCTAAAAGCAGTGATCTTGACCTACAACTTAATATCTTCCCATTACTGGAACTGGTCAAACTCAAATTCCCCTCATGGAGTAAACTTCCCCTATCTGTTGCCGGCCGTATTAATCTAATTAAAATGATTCTACTTCCCAAACTTAGTTACTCCCTCCAGCATAGTGCGGTGCTTGTTCCTAAATTCATCTTCACTAATCTGAACTCCCTGACCACGTAATTTATGTGGGGGAAATCTAGACCCAAACTTAAATTATCCACTCTACAGAGGTCTAAACGCATGGGGGGAGCGGCACTGCCGGATTTTTATTTATACTATCTGGCAGGACAAATTAAAGCTTTGAGTAAGTGGATGCCGGAAAATAATCTACCTAACTCGGAACATCATCTCATTCATGCTGCAGAGATTGACTGTTTTTTAGAAACAGATAAACTTAATGCCCCCCAATTGTTACCTCTACTCCATTTAGCGAGGTCGGTTTGGAGACAGATCAAAAAAGTGATCCGCTTTGAGGGCATCATTGCTGAAATGCCACTATGGAACAATAACTATTTCCCGGTGCTGTTGAACCACCCGTCTGCTGGCTTTTAGACCTCACATGGTGTTTCTTTAACAAAAGACCTATATGAAGGTAATATCCTTATGTCTTTTGAACAAATACAACTTAACTATAATGTCCCTAGATCCCAATTCTTCCGTTATCTTCAACTCAGATCAGCTGTCCATTCGCATTTACGGTATTCAAGTACGACCCAAGCTATCTCATCTCTCCCTTTAATAGGAATCCTTAAATACCAAGGCCCTCAGGGCCTTATCCCTACTCTCTACACATACATGTTGTCGGCAGGAACTGACTCTGCTATAACGACAATTAGGGGGAAGTGGGAAGATCTCATTCCTGATGCTCAGGCTGAAGATTGGGAGGAGATTCTTGAATCTCCAACTAAAGTATCTTCATCTATTAATAATAGAATGACTCAATTATATATCTTACATCAGTCATGTCTAACTCCATTGCGACTTTTCAGGATGGGTCGTTTCCAATTCTCGGAATGTTTGAGGTGTCATACAATGGAAGCAAACTTTGTACATATGGTGTGGGGATGCCCCATTGTCCTTTCATACTGGTCTGAAGTAACATCATTGCTAACATGCTTCGTGCAAATTCCTGTTCCTCTTAGTCCATCAGTTTGTTTATTCGGAGTGCTAGATGAGGAGAATTGGGGATACTATGTTAGGATTTTTCTATGTGAAACACTTTTCTTGGCTAGGAAGGTGCTGGCGTTACGTTGGATGGGAGGGTCAAACCCCTCTCTCAGAGCCTGGATTGACCTGGTGAACTCGGTCATCCCATAAGAGCGAACACTTTATCAAAACAGGGGCTGTATGGGCAAATTTGATAAAATCTGGGATAGATGGAATTCCTCTCATCTCACTATATCGGGGAGTGGAGGCTCGGTACCACCGTGACTGTTAATAGTTGGAATCTATCGAGATGTATTCATGGCATCACATAATTTTTTTTTTTTATTATATAATGTACTAGGCAGTGTGTTAGATTGTAGTTTAATTAGATTGGTAGTGTTTTTGTGATGTGTACTTTCAAGATATAGAGCTTGACAATGCTTCTGTTCATCTGTTTAATAATTCATTATCTAAGCAATAACTCATAGACCTGTGAAACTAAATTGTTTAAACAATTTAAAGTGTGAATTGCTCTTCACTTACAATTATTTTGGTAAAATGCATGTGTATTTTGGTGTATGCATAAATGTACATGTGGTTTCTCTTTCTTGCTTAATAAACGAATTTAAAAAAAAAATTCTTTGGTGGCCAATTTTTAGCTACTAAGTCAATGTGTCATAGTTGTATTATTTTATGCTCTGTATAGGTATTGGGAATAAATTATGTAATGCCGTGAGATTTTTTTTAATTCAACACCCTTGAAATGCCATAAATCTATTAAAAAACCTTGGCACCTGACACAATTTTTATTTTGCACACTAATGTTATAAGCAGAAACAAAGCAGATCTTAAATGAATATTCTGATACTAAGAGGTGTTTTTTTACTTTCTGAATAGAAAATGAAACTGACGAGGAAAGAAAATCAATATATTTCAGTATAGAGCTAGAAATGGAGGAAAAGAGACAAGGTAAGTGTGAGGATCAGCTTCATGTTATGTGATGTCAGGCAGTGAGAATAACTCATGTGGAGCAGATGTTATCTGTCAGTGATGTGATATGTATGATGGCTGACAATGATCCCTGACCTCTGTATAAGATTCCTCTGCCGTCCGGCCACAGTGACCGCACAGTAGTATCATGTAATAAGTAGTCGCTTTACTTACAGTACAGATACAAAGCAGATCCTATAAGAATATATTATTACTAAGTGTTTTTTACTTTCTGATCAGATATTCCTGCTCACGAGGAAAGTAATTCTTCCATATATTTGAGTTTAGACCAAGAAAACTCAAAAAATGAAGAAAATTCTGAAAAGAGACAAGGTAAGTGTGATAATGAGCTCCATGTTATATGATGTCAGTCAGTGAGAATAATTCGTGAGGAGCAGATGTTATCTGTCAGTGATGGGATATGTATGATGGCTGACAATGATCCCTGACCTCTGTATAAGATTCCGCTGACGTCCGGCCACAGTGACCGCACAATAGTATCATGTAACATCGAGTCCCTTTACTTACAGTATAGACACAAAGCAAATCCTATAAGAATATATTGTTACTGAGCTTTTGTTTTACTTTCTGACCAGAATTTCCAGCTCAGGAGGAAAAATATCTGAGTATGGAGCAACAAAACTCAAAAAATGAAGAAAAGAAGGGAAAGAGACGACGTAAGTGTGAGAATCAGCTCTATGTTGTGTGGTGTCAGTGAGAATAATTCATTTGGGTAAGATGACATCTGTCATTGATGGGATTGTCACATGTATGATGGCTGATGATGATCTCTGACCTCTGTGTGATAAACTTCCTCTGACGTCCGGCCACAGTGACCGCACAGTAGTATCATGTTATATGGAGTCCCGTCACTTACATTATATTTACTTCTCTTCTCATAGGTTCCCGCCTCCGCCGGATCTTATCATCCTGCCGGCGTGGATTAGCCAGGGCTGCTCAAGCATTTGCAGGTTGTTACTGCTGCCCTAGAACCATCTGAAAGACAGTAAACTTCCGCATCTAGCGCCCTGAAGTCCAGCAGATCCACCATCACTGCTGGACACAAAAGCGGGACTAACTCCTAGCCGCGGTCTACGGACCAAACATTGGGCATGGGCAGGGCCTTGGGGGCAGATCCCAAGTGCGCTCAACCATGTGAAATAGCTTACGCTCAGGAACATTGAGGGATAGCACTATTGGATAGCTCTACCCGCTCATTTCCTTTAGGAATAGAGCTATGGGATAGCTCTACGCGGGCACTTTCTTCATGGATAGCGCTATCGAATAGCTCTACCCAACAGTATTAACATCAGAGCTTTTTCATACACAAGGTAGGAGTGGCAGGAGAGGTACACCAGGTATTTAAGTTTGCTGTTATTCTGCACATACGCCAGTCTGGTGCGTGGTTACACCCCATTGTGAGGTCAGTCTGATGCGTGGCTACACCCCATTGCATGGTTCCTAATCCCAGCGTGCTCCCGAAGGGCGCACAATCACTCGTTATTAATAAAAAAAAAACTAAAAGCCGTTACTGTTGCTCGGATTCCATTTAATCTTGAACTCACAACTAATTGTAAGTCACTAATTGCTCTTCTTGTCACTAAATGCATTTGTCATTATCCTGAATGCAGCAGTCAGGCTTCTGTCCAGCAGCTACACCGATGCCTCCACTCAGTACCAGTCATTGCACTCTCCCACAAAGCTCTCCACAGTGCTGCACTGTCTTACAACTCCTCTCATTTGTCAGTCTACTACCATATCTACACTCCAATGAGCTAAGACTAGTGTAAGAAGGTGACAGGGACTAGCCCTGTAAATATTGACGTCATTGTTTTATCTTGTTATCCTTGACGTGTTTGTGTGCAGTATATGTGATATGTACATATGTATTTGCGGCCACATGACATTAGTTAGATAGATATGTAGAGATAGTTGTAGTTTGGGTATAGGGACACTAGATGGGGGCACTGAGCACACTTAGGTTGGGGCAATTCTGGAGGACACTAGGGGGTTAAGATGAGAGGAATGGTTAGCTGGTACTTGAGGAGACAGATTTCCTGCTTGGAGCCAGTGTAGCCAGGAGTAGCCTCTGGTGCTAAAGTGGAGACAGAACACCAGAGCAGAGAAGTGGAGAATAGTGCCTACAGCAGCAGCCAGTGGGGAGAGCCACTGGAGCCGTCAGCTAGGGGCTGGAAGCTGATGTGAATTGAAGCCAGTCTGTGGAAGAAGTCAGCTTGTGTCTGGGAGCTCTTGAGCCAGGGACAACAATAGAGGAGTCCCTGTGGAGACGACAGCCGGAGTCTAGGAGCTGTTAAGACAGGGTGTACAGAGAGTCCCTGTGGAGAGGACAGCCAGTGTGTGGAGCTGATCAAGCAGTAGAGTAGGCCACTAGCTGAGTGCACGGACAGAATCACCAGTGCCGTAAAGGGGTGAACTACAATGTAGTAGACTGTTACCTTCGTGGTCTGTAGTCGGTTGCCAGGAGAGAAGACGAAGAGCCGCGTTCACAGTGTTCCTTGTTCCGTGTTTATTGTGTGGTCCACCCAAGTGTGTCTGAAGAAGTGAGGTGCTGCTGTAGAGGAAGATGTACTGTTGGTATCACGTAAAGAGTCCTGATGGCGTTGGGGATGTGCTGTGCCCTGAAGAAAATAAAGATGAGCTGTTAAAGTTTATCCCGGCCTCTGCCTCCAATCTTTTGGTCCCTAGGAGGGAGCATAGTACCTGGGATGAAGCAGCCTCCAGCACAGTGAGTACCGAAGCGGCTGATGAGGCTACCCCCCAGCGACTGTGGTATTACACTAGCATCCTCCATAATCAGGACCTCCCACTCACACGTCCATTACTTTTTCTGTGCTGCACCAGCTCTCAGGAGTGCGCTACTCCAGTCAGGTTCATTCCCACTGTCTATGGATTTGAGTGTGCACTAAAAACAGATCATTTTCGGCAGGACTTTTAAGTCATCTCACTAATCTAAGTTTTTCCCACTGGACTCAGCAGCACTTATCTGTACATATATAGATATTGGCTGGTGACCTGTTTGTGCAGTCTTAACTCCTCGAAGATATGCAAACAAAACATGTTTAACATGGTGTGACAAAGTCACTGGAGGGGAGATATGTATCACTGTGGTCGTTGGCTTCAGTGATATGAAAATAAATAAATGCTACAGCACCCGAAGTGCTGAGAGGGGTTAATCAGCCATGTTTAGGGCCAGGGTGAGTGACCAGCTCTAAAGTGTGTGGAGTCCTGAGGATAAATACACAGCATTCTGCTCATTCAGTGTTGAGCGTACCTGGCGGTGCAAGCCCCAAGCTGTGCTTTCATTAGGAAAGCTGAATTTTTTTTGTTATTTATTCCTGAGCGGGCGGATCCCCTCAGCAACACGGACTGTGCCATACGTTATGGTTTTGGTTTCCCGTTAGGCCAGAAACGCTGTGTTTGTTTCGCTAACGCTGCACTGGTTTACACAGTACCTTCAATAAAATAGTTGAAGATTTAAGAAACAGCGTTCCTGTGTCCACCTCTACGTGCAGCCGAGTGAGACGATCTACCACAGCAGCCAAGTCATCCTTAATCATTGCAGACTTCACTTTAAGTTCCCACTGTTGTGAGTTCATTTTCCCCTCCGTCTCTGAGGCCTGGTGAACTCCCTATCCTAGTGAAGGAAAGTAGTGAGCCTGATTATCAGGCACCTGGGACTAATGAAGACGATTGGCTGAGTGGAGTCTCTGACTGGATATAAGGCTGCTTACGCCCTTTCTGCCCTGCGGGTGATTTCTCTGTGGACTCTTGGACACCAGTCTGATTCCTGCTCTCCTAAAGCTAAGTTTTCTGCTTTGCCATTTGCATTTAAGATTTGTTTTTGTTTTTTCTTGCTTTTTGGATTCTGCCACTCCCTGCTGGAGTGTGCAGTAGTCCTTTAGCTCTGTCCTCTGAAAATACCTGAGTGCTGATTTAGTTTTGAAGCTTAGTTGCTTCAGGGCCATTTTTATATCAGCTGGTTGGCTTTGTCTTTGATAGGGTTTTGGCAGATTGCAGACAGCAGCTTTCCTATCCGTTCCTATCTAGGTAGTTTTTGGGCCCCATCTTTGCTCACTCTGTCTTTCTGTCTGTGTAAGTGTTTCCATCTTGCTTCACCGTCATTATATGTGGGGGGCTGCCTATTGCTTTGGGGTCTGCTCTGGGGCAGTTAGATTTCCCCTTTCCTTCTTTAGGCCTATGTATCTCTCCGGCTGTGATCGAGGGGTCTAGGTCATCGTAGGAACCCCCCACGGCTACTGCTAGTTGTGTTGTTAGGTTCAGGGGTCTGCAATCTGATAGTTGCCAACTTCTCCGGTTTTCTGGACTTAGCTAGCATTTCTGTTTTTGCCTCCTGCGGTGACTCAATCATAACAAACCCACAATGAGTATTTGGTTTGTTTTTGACACTGTTTTTTCACTGCACAAAGAACGCATCTTACAGGTCCAAGAAATCTCAGTATGCTGATGCCTTGTATTGTAGTTTTCAGCAACACTATTCATTTTATCATATAATTAGTCATGAGCGAGTCCTAAAATTATTGGCTGCTCTTACTCGTAACAAGCTTTCCATAATGCTCGAGTGTTCGTCTCTGGTAACGAGTATAATTGAAGTCTATGGGAAAGCATTTTTCTGGCGGACCTCCCCAGCAGGTCTGGGGGGGCATTAAAATTAGCGTCGGACTAGAACACCTTGGGCCCACTATGTAGATACATAAAAATAAATACAAGATCACAATTTGTGGTGTAAAACACGCTAATATTAGGGTATAATATAAGGTAGTATACGTCTTAATGATATAGCAGAGGTTGAGGTAGCCCACCTCATAGAATATAATGTAGCCTCCTCATAGAATATAATGCAGTCCTCATATTGTATAATGCAGCCCCCTCATAGGGTATAATGCAGTCCTCCTGTAGAATATAATGTAGCCCCCTCATAGGGTATAATGCAACCCCTCATAGGGTATAATGGATCCCCTCATAGGGTATAATGTAGCCCTCTCAATATAGCATAATGCACCCCCCATAGAATATAATGTAGACTCCTCATAGGGAATAATGCAGCCCTCTCATAGGGTATAATGCAGTCCCCTTATATAATGCAGCCCACTCATAGGGTATAATGCAGTTCCCTCACAGGGTATAATGCAGCGTGTGCCATCTGTACATACGTATGCAGTATCGGACTGAGGTGCCATTGGCCCACCAGTAACAATTAGTGTGGGGGCCCATTTTCATATGCATACAAAAAATACACTACAGCCATTCAAAAATGTACCTATATCTCTGTATAATAAACTAGGTAGTTTGGTTAATGAATGATGATATGCTGTTTTTTTCTCTACGGAGTAAATCATGTGAATTATGCCAAGAACTACCCATGTAGGGAGGTTGGGGGCCTGTGTCTGTGGTATTCCCCTGTTCCCTTATGGGCCAGTCCAAGCCTGTACATATGTCACAGCCGCGCGTCCGATTGCTGTCTGTGACGCTAGTCACTACTCACAGACAGGCCGTGAGGCATAAGAGTCAGACGTTCTGGGGTCAATACTGAAAATGACAAAGGTGTAAGTCAGGTCCCAGTCCAGGGTCAATAACAAGAGATAGCGGATCAAAGGACAAGACAAACGGAGAGTCAGAACACGGTCTAAAGCAGGGTTCCCAAACTCCAGTCCTCAAGGCCCACCAACAGATCATGTTTTCAGGATTTCCTTAGTATTGCTCAGGTGATAATTGCATCACCTGTGCAATACAAAGGAAATCCTGAAAACATGATCTGTTGGTGGGCCTTGAGGACTGGAGTTGGGGAACCCTGGTCTAAAGGGTCAGGCAGATCAGACCTCAGAGAAACAGAATTGGGCTAACACTCACCAAGAACAACAAACTACGCCCGGCAGGGATCAGGGGCAGGCAGCTCAGTTAAGTAGGAACATGATGTCCCTTGACATTTCAATTTCTAGTCTAAAAAGATCTCAGAATTTTTGATAAACAAATTAATCAATTTCATTTCCAGCATAATTTGACGATTCAGCAATCCAGAGCGATTTCTGAGTTGCAAAACAATACAAATATTGTAATTCGGCAATCAGACAAAGGAGGTTGCACTGTGATTCTTGATACTGGTCTTTATATGCACTGTGTGAATTTGGTCCTAAGTGATACTACCACATATTCTCCTCTGTCTGCAGATCCTACTCCAGTTTATAAAATGAAATTATCTCCTAATTCAGGAAGGCACAGCTTCCGGTGTCATCGACTCAAAGGTTGGCAGATGGCTACTACCCGAAATCGCCATCATATCGATTTTTCATGGTCTACCCAAGACCCACAGAGAGGTTTTTCCTCCTCCTTTCAGACCTATTATTTCAAGCATAGGTTCACTAAATGAAAATCTCAGTTCTTGGGTAGACAGCCATCTGCAGCCTTTGGTGTCGAAAATTCCTGGTTACCTGAAAGATTCCACCTTTGTTCTGATGGCGTTCGATAATTCACAGTGGGAAAAAATTTTTTATTTCTTCACATGTGACATAGTGAATCTCTATTCTTCTAATCCTCACAATCTTGCTTTGCAGGCTATCAATCATCACCTTAACCATTTCAGCAATTATTCTGCAGAACTCAAATCCTACCTGATCAGCTCACTCGCATATCTGCTTGACCATTATTTTTTTTTATGTTCAACAAAATTTTTTTTTGCAAATTCTTGTTGCCCGGATGAGCATAAAATTTTCCCCTTCCCTAGCCATCCTGTATATGGCATGGTGGAAAGAAAAATAGGGATTTTTGTGTGCTCACCGTAAAATCCTTTTCTCCGAGCCAATCATTGGGGGACACAAGACAGTGGGGGTTATGCTGCTGGCCACTAGGAGGACACTAAGTAAACCAGAAAAAAAGTTAGCTACTCCCCTGCAGTATACACCCTCTCGCTAGCTGAGATTTCTCCAGTTCGGTGAACAAAGCAGTAGGAGCATAAACAGTCAACAATAACCATAGCTATGTCAAAACCTAAGAATGCTACAGTGAGCCAATAGGCTAAACAGGGTGGGTGCTGAGTCCCCCAGAGATTGGCTTGGAGAAAAGGATTTTACGGTGAGTACACAAAAATCCCTATTTCTCCTACGCCTCATTGAGGGACACAGAGACAGTGGGACGTTCTAAAGCAGTCCCTGGGTGGGGAGCATACATCTGCTAATACCCCATGTACCACTGAGTCAACACTGAGGTACTGCCGATTGCAGGCTGCGTCTGCCGAGAGCTGCATCCGCAGAGGCCTGAGAATAAATTAGGCAATGTTTGTAAAGGTATGCAGGCTGGACCAAGTCGCAGCCTTGCAGACCTGTTCTGCCGAGGCCTGGTGCCGAATGGCCCAAAAGGCGCCCACTGACCGGGTAGAGTGCACCTTGATCCCCACTGGGACAGGCGCGTTCCTGACACAGTAGGTTTCCTGAATCGCCAATCGAATCCACCTGGCTAGCGTTGCTTTTGATGCGGCTAGACCCTTCCTATGCCCCTTCCAGAAGTATGAACAGGGCATCTGACTTGTGGAAGGGAGCAGTCCGCGAGATGTACCGTCTCAGCGCCCTAACCACATCCAGGGAGTGGAGGGCCTTCTCAATGCGATGGACTAGCGCCGGACAAAAGGAAGGCAAAACAATTTCCTCGTTGAGACAGAAAGAGGAGACAACCTTGGGCAGGAAGGACGGGGACATCCTGAGAACTACCTTTTCCTGATGAAAATTCAGGAACGGAGAACGGCATGACAGGGCTGCCAATTCCGAAACTCGTATGATTGACATAATTGCCACTAGAAAGGCCACCTTCCAAGAGAGGACGGTCAGTGACACGTCCTGCAGCGGTAAGAAAGGAGCCTACTGTAAGGCCCCATGATTCCAAACGCCTTCTATAAGGAGGCGCCACATGGGAAACTCCCTGAATGAACGACTTGACCTGAAGTTTGGTGGCAATTTTGCGTTGGAAAAGCACTGAC
This sequence comes from Dendrobates tinctorius, assembly GCF_039654945.1. Taxonomy (NCBI): domain Eukaryota; kingdom Metazoa; phylum Chordata; class Amphibia; order Anura; family Dendrobatidae; genus Dendrobates; species Dendrobates tinctorius. The sequence goes on from NW_027361706.1 coordinate 26,784,949, forward strand.
AAGGCGGAAATTTGACCCTTGAGCGACCTAAGCGCGAGACCTGATTTTAATCCAGATTGAAGGAATTCCAATATGGCTGGAATGGAAAACACAAGAGGTGATCGACCATGATCCTTGCACCACGAAAAGATTTTCCAGGTGCGGTGATAGATGCGCATGGACACAGGCTTCCTAGCACTAATCATGGTGGAAATCACGTCATGAGAGAACCCAGCCTGTGCTAAAATCCAGGATTCAACGGCCACGCCTTCAAAGACAGGGCCCCGGAGTTCTGGTGGTAAATCGGGCCCTGCGAGAGTAGATCCATGCGATCTGGAAGTCGCCAGGGGACGTCGGCGACTAGTTGTATTAGTTCTGCATACCATGCTCGGCACGGCCAATCTGGCGTGACTAGGATCACTGGTACTCCCTCCACTCTGATCTTCTTGATGACCCTCGGAAGCAAGGGAAGAGGGGGGAAGATGTACGGGAGCCAGAACCGTTGCCATGGCAGAACTAGGGCGTCTGCTCCGATGGCGCAGGGATCGCGTGATCGGGCAATGAACCGAGGAACATTGTTGTTTAGTCTTTAGGCCATGAGATCCACATCCGGAGTCCCTCAACGATGACAAATCTGCTGAAAGACTTCCGGATGAAGAGACCACTCTCCCTAGGCAATGCCTTGGCGACTGAGAAAATATGCCGCCCAATTTTCTACGCCCAGGATGTGGATTGCTGAGATGGGCGAATGGTTGGTCTCGGCCCAATGGAGGATGTGACTCACTTCGTGCATGGCCATCCTGCTCCGGGTACCTCCCTGGCGGTTGATATACACTACAGCCGTGGTGTTGTCAGATTGGATCCTGATGGGGTGACCTGCAAGGAGATGGTGGAAACTCCGTAGAGCTAATCTGATCGCTCGTATCTCCAAAATGTTGATGGGGAGACGTGACTCTCGGATTGACCAACGACCCTGTGCCATGTGGTGACGAAAGACCGCACCCCAGCCCAAAAGACATGCGTTGGTGGTTACTACCAACCATCTTACTGTGAGAAAAGACCTCCCTTGATTCAGGGAGGACCTCAGTGTCCACCACCTGAGGGCTTGCCTTACCCGCAGGGGCAGAAGGATCCGACGGTCCAGGGAGAATGGGTTCTTGTCCCAAGCTAACAGCAACGTATGTTGTAAGGGACGGAGGTGAAACTGTGCAAATGGAATAGCTTCCATCGCTGCCACCATCTTTCCGAGAACTCTCATGCTGAAACGAATGGAGTGAGAAACTGGTCGGGAAAGAGTCCGCGCTGCCTGTTATAAGGCTTGGGTCTTTTCTGGAGGGAGAATGACCAACCCGCGGGAAGTGTCCAAGATCACTCCTAAAAAGGAAACCTGCTGAGCCGGTTTTGGGAAAGACTTTTAGTTTATCTTCCACCCCAGGCGAGAAAGTGTATTTACTGTTATATCCACGGATTCCTCGCAGGCTGGAAGGGACGGACCCTTGATGAGCAGGTCATCCAGGTCGTCCAGATACGGTAACACCACCACTCCCCGAGAGTGGAGAATGGCCATGACAGCCGCCATGACCTTGGTAAAGACCCTGGGGGCGGTGGCGAGTCCGAAGGGCAAGGCAACGAACTGGAAGTGTTCCTCGTGAATTGCAAAACGCAGGAACTGCTGGTGGGACGGGCAGATCCGAATGTGAAGGTAAGCGTCTTTGATGTCGATGGATGCTAGGAACTCTCCTTTTTCCATGGAAGCGACAGCTGATCGGTGAGATTCCATTCGAAATCGCCGTACCTTGACAAACTGATTTAACAGTTTGCGATCCAGAATGGGTTGCATCGTCCCGTCCGTTTTTGGAACCACAAAAAGGTTTGAATAAAATCCCCTGAACCTTTCGTGAAGAGGGACCGGAATGATGACTCCGTCACTTAGCAAAGCTTGAACAGCCCAAAGGAAGGCTCTTGTCTTTTTCTTGGGGGCAGAGGAAAGGAAAATCCGAGTTGGAGGGGGAGAAGAAAATTGTATCTTGTATCCGGAGGACACCAGCTCCCTGACCCACTTGTCGTGGACGACCGCGAGCCAGGTGTGGCTGAAGGAAAGTAGGCGACCGCCAACTTTGTCGGTGTCCGCCGGATACCCGCAACAAGTCATTGGGTAGATCTATGAGATCTGGCTCCCCTACATCCAGAAGCCCTAGGCCTGGGTTTCCAAGAACGGTTAGGTCTGTAAGAGACCTGAGAGCCTCTGTCTCCGCGCGGGAACCGACCTGATCCGGAAGAGAAGGTAGAGGAGGACCAACCGGAATTGTTGCGAAAAGATCGAAAACGCATCGGCTGTTGGTTGCGAAACGGCCAAACAGCCCTTTTGTTGAGGAAGGAATTTACTTTTCCCCTGGTAGTATCAGAAAAGAGCTGGTCCAGTTTCTCTCCAAAAAGACAACCCGTTTGAAAGGGGAGAGAAGTCAACGATCTTTTAGATGTGGCATCCGCCCGCCAGCTACGGAGCCATAGGGCTCTTCTAATGGAGATCGCATTAGCGGCAGTTTAAGCCGCGCAATTGGCGTCATCATAAGAAGTGTCCACTACAAAGTCCGCTGCGTGAATTATCTGCCTGGCGACATTGGTTGCCTCCGGAGGAAGACTGGTGCCCTGGAAAGAAGTAATCAAGACTCCTGCCCAAGCGGCCATTGCCTTAGTGACCCAAATTGCTGCGAAAGATGGAAAAAGCGCTGCTCCTGAAGCTTCAAAAACTGAACGGGCAAGGTAGTCAATCTGACGATCGGAGCGGTTTCTGACTGAGGAACCCTCAGAAACAGTTAGGAGCGTTTTAGAAGCAAGACGCGATACAGGAGGGTCCACCGGAGGGGACTATAACCAATCCTTCATTAGGTCTGGATCAAAAGGGTATTTAGCCTCAGTAGACTTTTGCCCTGTGAACCGCTTATGTGGCCATTCCCTATGTTTCTGGACAATTTCCTTAAACACCGGATGGCTGGTAAATAACCTGCGCACACGCTTAGTTTTCTTAAATGACATAGGGTGTGCTGGAGCGGGAACATTGTCCTCATCAAACTACAGAATCCTGTTGACTGATTCTATAAGAGAATCAAGCGACTCTTGGTCAGTTGGGAGATTGAGGGGCTGACGTGTCAGATTCGAATTCAGAGTCGTGCTCGCTGTGAACCTCAGTAGAGGGAGAGCGAGAGATAGGAGTCGCCGATGCTGAGGCGTGAACGTGACTTGGGGACGTGTCATGGGTCTGCTTTCTAGAGACCTGACCATCCCGTGAAAGAGTACGGCCCCTGCTGGTGGACAGTTCCCGGACGACGCCAGAGACCTCCTCGGGAGGTAAAGACGCTTTCTGACTTAGAGGATTCCCAGAGGGCGTCTATAGCCTAGGTCAGGGACTCCACCGACCGTGACAGGAATGCAGCCCACTCAGGGGTACTAAACGGAGGAGGCCCGACAGCAGCGGCGGCGAGGGGCGTTGGAGCGCAGGACGGGGCGCAGTCCATGCATAATGGATTAGTCTGTGCACTGGGTAAGGCAGACTTGCAAGTGGTACACACGGTAAAAAACGCAGTGTGATTCTTAGCAGCCCATTTAGCCTCCTTAGATTTAGACATAGCGCTCCTGAAAGGGTTAACGGCAGAGTCTGCCTGCAGCTGCAGGGAATGTGCCGGGAAGGGGTTAAGCTTTAATCTGAGGGCAGATGCAGCTTACCCACGGTCCTTTGCTGTGTCCCCCAGGAGGAAAGCGGTGGCCCTGTGGTGGCACCTGGTATCCGGCTGCCCAGTGCAGATTGAGGTAAAAAACATGACCCCCGAGATTAGAATTGCGTGTCTCGTAAGAAATGAGAGGCGCCGAGAGAAGGGGGCAACGTTAGCGCGGGCGGCGCTATTCAAAATTGCAGCCTAGTAGGCCGGAAAAGCCGAGAATTACATTTTTGGCCTACCTGAGGTAGGCGCTGGGGGCGGCACTATTTAACTTGCGGCCTAGTAGGCCGGAGAAGTTGGGGACTAAATTTCTGGCCTCCCCGCGGTAAACGCCAGGCGGGGGGAGGCCGCGACCGGGTGCCAGTGTACCGCCGCTGACGCTAAGTCAGCGTTTCTCCCGCGGACAAGGTCCCGACCCCATACCTCCATTCCTGTGCTCAGGCAGGTCGCGCTGTCCGGGGTCTTCCAGCTGCAGGTGTCTCATCCTCCGGGCGATGTAGCAGAGCTGGAGGAGGTCTTAAAGGGGTACTGCTCAATCGATCCACCCTGTGGCAGGGGGATGGAGAGCTCTGGGGCTGATTTAGGGCATCCGAAAAGCGCTGCTCAAGTCCTCTCCATGCATTTCCGTGCTTCATCCTGTTGTGCTTGCCCTCGCATCCGTGGAGTACCGACCGTAAGGGAACCATCGTCAGAGGAATCAGCCCCATTCGTCGCAGGAAAGTGTACGGGGAGGTATACTCCGCGTGCTTGCCTGTTGGTTCGGGGGAGAGCGGGCCATAGAAAGGAACTGTCACCCCCTTCACGCCGTTAATTAAAAAATAAAAATTTACATTAAATCAAAAATGAAAATAAAAATGGTGGGGTGTGAAACCAGACCCAAGTGCCTCCTATAGACACTAAGCAAGAAATGGCAAAATGTCAGCCAGCGAGAGGGTGTATACTGCAGCGGAGGAGCTAACTTTTTTTCTGATTTACAAAGTGTCCTACTAGAGGCCAGCAGCATAACACCCACTGTCTCTGTGTCCCCTAATGAGGCGTAGGAAATTTATTTTTTCTGATTTGAATTATTTTTCTTCTTATATCCACTGATTCGGCAGATATGTGGATGATCTGATCTTCATATGGAAGGGTCCACGCACAGCTTTGGATTTGTTCCATGTCTTTTTGAATTCTAATTACCTTAATTTATCCTTTACAATAAGTGGCATTGGAAATGAATTGTCCTTTCTTGACATTTGGCTATCAGGCAATGTTCAGGATCAGAAAATACACACCTCTGTATTTCGAAAAAAAAAGTCTCTGGTAACACACTTCTCCTTTCTACTTCTTCACATGACAAACACCATTAAAGCGATACCGTATGGGGAGTTCAACAGAACCAGACGTCTTTGCTCTGACCTTAATTCTTTTTTTAGTGAAAGCCGCACTGTGACTCAACGTCTCCTGGACAGAGGTTATAATGATCACATCGTAAAACGTGCTTCAACAAGGTGTCCAGGCAACCTAGATTCTTCTCTAAAAATGTTCCATCTAATTCACTAATCACGTTCTCTCCACCATATAGCCCCCAATTCAATGCTATTAAATCTATCATCAAGAATTATCTTCCGATCCTTAATCAGGATAAGTTAAGTTCCATTATAGGTCAAGGATGTCGTTATGTTGCAAAAAGGGGTTTTAGTCTTAAGGGCCTGTCACACTAAGCGATATCGCTAGCAATATCGCTATAACGTCACTGGTTTTTGTGACGTTATAGCGATATTGCTAGCGATATCGCTATGTCTGATTCTTACCTCCGACAGCTCCCCCGCTGATTATCGCTGATCGCGCGAGAACGTCCTGGACTGTTTCTAGTCGTCAGCTTCCTGCTGTGACAAGCGACGCGGGCGGGAGGACGTCAGGATCGCCTCGTCTGACAGGTAAGTAGCGACCCCCGACCCCTGCGATGTCGCTGGTGAGATCTGCCTGTGTGGCAGCTCACTAGCGTCCACTTAGCGATGTACCAGCGATCCTGACCGCGTCATATCGCTGGTTGGGATCGCTGGTACATCGCTAAGTGTGACAGTACCTTAAATGCGCTTTCTCCCAGCCGGTTTCAGGAGCGTTCAAACAATAAATCATGGTTATCTTTGGAGGGTGTTTACACATGTGCGGACAGCCGCTACAACGTTTGTTGTTTTGCCCATGATAAAACTTAAGAAATTTTTTCTTTTTCAGTTTCTGGTTTTGCTCAAAAAATTTCTACATTAATCAACTGTAATTCACAAAGCGTTATTTATTGTATTTTTTGCAATGAATATAATATTAAATATATCGGATGTACTTCTAGAAAAATCAAGAAGCGCATTGCTGAACATCTCACTAATATTTCTAACAAAAACGTTTGTTATTCAGGTGCAGCCAAGCACTTTGGTAATTTTCACCATGGCAATTTTTCATCATTCAGGTTTTTTGCCTTTGAAAACGGAGATTAGACCTACCGGTAATGTTATTTCCAGGAGTCCATCTTGACAGCACCATGGGGTTGTCCTTTCATCCCTCCAGGGACAGGAAATGCACGAGAGGTTAAAAGGTCCCCTCCCACACCACACTCCAGTGATTTTTCCAAGTACCACACCAGTATGATGCAATTAAATTTTATTTAGATTTAGTACAAGCATAATGACACCAATACAAATCATAGGGAGGGAACTACCAGTGCTGTCAGGATGGACTCCTGGAAATAACATTACCGGTAGGTCTAATCTCCGTTTTCCAGGACGTCCTATCCTGACAGCACCATGGGGAATACCAAAGTAGGAATTCGCTTAGGGTGGGACTACTGCTTGTAGCACTCTGCAAGCGAAGGTCGCCTGGCTAGCTGATAGTGTCCAACTTATAGTGTCTACAGAAAGTATTTGGTGTAGACCAGGTGGCGGCCCTGCATATCTGTTCTACTGAGGCACCCGCCCTCTCTGCCCATGAAGTCGCTATCGCCCTGGTGGAATGAGCCCTAAGCCCTTCAGGTACCGGCAAGCCCTCGGCCTCGTACGCCGAGGAGATTATTGTTGTTATCCACCTCGCTAGAGTCTGTGTAGCCGCACTTCTACCTTTATTTTTTCCGCCGTACTGGACAAATAGTTTTGTGTCCTGTCGCCAGTCACGGGTGACTTCCAGGTAACGGGCGACCGTGCGTCTAACATCCAAAGAATGAAACAATCTTTCTTTATCATTCTTTGGGGCTGGACAAAACGAGGGCAGGATTATTTCTTGGTTTAGATTCTGCGGCGATACTACCTTAGGGAGAAACTTTGGATCTAGTTTGAGCGTTATGTGGTCCTCGAAGATCTGAATGTAGGGATTCTGGATTGAGAGGGCCTGGATCTCACCTAAACGTTTAGCTGAGGTGATAGCTACCAAAAAAGCAGTTTTTTGTGTGAGCTTTGAAATGTCTATCTCTGAAATTGGCTCATAAGGGGGCCTACACAGCGCGTTGAGTACCAGATTTAGGTCCCATGGGGGGACAGTTTTCCTCAATGTGGGTCTTAGCCTCTGGGTGGCTTTAGTAAATCGCGCTATCCATGGATGGGAGGATAGGGAGAAATTAAAGAAGGTACTTAAGGCCGCTATCTGGACTTTGAGTGTGCTCGGGGTCAGGCCCCTATCGAATCCGGCCTGTAGGAAGTCCAGGATCCGAGGGATATTAGGCCGAGATAGGTCTAGAGGGGCACTACCACTTTCTGTACAGAATCTCTTCCAGATTTTACAATATATCGCTCTTGTCACCGGTTTTCGGCTGGCCTGCAATGTGGAGATCACCTGGTCCGAGAGGCCATTGGACTTTAGGATGTCCCTCTCAGGATCCATGCTGCCAGTTGCAGGCTTCCTGGGTCTGGGTGTAACACTGGACCCTGGGAGAGCAAGTCTGGTATTGTTGGTAGGTGGAGTGGCCCCCTCTGAGCCATCTTTCTGAGGAGGGGAAACCAACTCCGCCTGGGCCAAAAAGGTATGACCAGCATCACCCGGGCTCCTTCCTCCTGGATCTTCCTGAGGACCCTCGGTATTATGGCAATCGGTGGAAACCCGTATAGGAGTCCCCTTCCCCAATTCTGGTCCAGGGCGTCGATCTCTTCCGGATGGTCCGCCGGGTTGAGGGAGTAGAACCTCTTCAGCTTGGCGTTTTTTCTTGTCGCGAAGAGGTCCAGCTGGGGTGTCCCCCAGCGATGGCAAAGATCCTTGAAGATCTCCTCTTTTAGCTCCCATTCGGTGGTTCGGACTTCTTGTCTGCTTAGATAGTCGGCTATCCTGTTCTGGGAGCCTTCCAGGTGCACTGCTGATAGGGAGCGAGAATTGTTTTCTGCCCAGGTGAGAATGCGAGCTGCTAGCTTCTGAAGTTTCCTGTGCCTTGGGCCCCCCTGGTGGCGTAGGAAGGCTACTGTGGTCACGTTGTCCGACATGATCTTTATATGTTGGTTCTGTAGTCTTGAACCGCTTCTCTTCAGAGTCTTCCAGACTGCTCGCAGCTCTCGGTAGTTTGAGGACTGTAAGCTGATACTCTTGGGCCACGTTCCTTGTAAGAATCTTCCTTCTAGGTGGGCTCCCCATCCTTCCCTGCTGGCATCTGTAGTGATGGTCACGCATGGAGACAGGATCCAAGGAACCCCCCGGCTGATGTTTCTGTTGCTGATCCACCATTTCAGAGATGATCTCCGCGCCAGAGACGGTCGGAACTTCTTGTCCAGCGAGGACTGCCGTCTGTCCCATTTCGTAAGGATCTCCTTTTGTAGGATTCTTGTGTGAGCCTGGCTCCACATGACACAGGGTATGCATGCGGTTAGGGTGCCCAGGACTTCCATCGCGGTCCTTATCGAAACCTGATGTTGGCCGAACTGCCGCACCTTGTCCATGATGGGCTTCTTCTTCACCTCCGGCAAGAATGAGACCCTTCTTCTGGAGTCTAGCATTACCCCTAGGAATTTTTTCTGGGTGCTGGGCCGCAGATCTGATTTTTCTCTGTTTAGGATCCAACCTAGGCTCTCGAGGCTGAAAATTATTGAGTTGAGTTGTTCTTTTAATTCGGACGCTGACCGGGATATTACCAAGAAGTCGTCTAAATAAGGGACAATGATTATGTCTCTTTTTCTTAAGTATGCCACGACTTCGGCCACCAGTTTTGTGAAAACACGAGGTGCTGATGCCAGGCCGAACGGAAGAGCCTGAAACTGGAAGTGGTAGTGTTTGCCTCTTTTCTCTAGGGCGAAACGCAGGAACCTCTGCGATTGAGGATGGATGGGAACGTGATAATATGCGTTCTTTAAATCTATAGTGCACATGGACGCGTTCTGGTCTATTAGCGGGATGGCGGTTTTCAGGGACTCCATTCGGAACCTTTTGTAACGAACCCATTGATTCAATGGCTTTAAATTTATGATAGTTCGGCTTTCCCCCGATGGTTTTTTTATTGTGAAGAGTGTAGAATAGTGGCCCTGACCTCTCTCTACCTCTGGGACAGGAATTACTACTTCTGATTTTAACAGGTCTCTTATGTCTGCCCATATAGGGTCTATCATGGCTTCGGAACGGGGTTTTGTAACCACAAATCGTGCTGGAGGGGATCTTGTGAACTCGAGGGTATAGCCCTGGGCAATTGTATTGAGGACCCATGGGTTCTGGGAGATGCGCTGCCATGCCCCTGCAAAGTGTTTTAGGCGCCCCCCTACCGGCATGGCGTCATTGCCTTCTGCTCCTGGAACTTTGCCCAGAGCGAGACGGGGGAGCTCTACTTCTTCCCCCCCTCGAGTACTCCCAGCGAGAAGATTTCCCTTTCCCTCTATATTCCTGCCTCTGGTATGGGCGGGATCTCTGAAAGGGAAATTGCCTTTTTGGTTTTTCCTCTGGAAAACCTTTTTTGTCGTCGGAGGCACTCTAGAATTTTATCCAAAGCTGGCCCAAATACCTTCCCGCCCGAGAAGGGTATGGAACATAACTTATTTTTAGATTGGTAGTCCCCCGACCAGGTTTTCATCCATATGGCTCGGCAGGCCGCGTTGGATAGGGAATTATTTCTGGCCGCAAACCGTACCGATTCTGCAGAAGCATCTGCCAGAAAACCGGTCGCGATTTTCAACAGGGGAATACTCTCAAGGATATCACCCCTAGGGGTTTTATCCTTTAACTGTTGTTCCAAGTGGTCGATCCATAGGTGCATGGATCTATCGACCGATGTAGCGGCTATATTTGCTTTTATCACTGCCGCTGAGGCCTCCCAAGCTCTTTTTAAGAGCACGTCGGCTTTTTTGTCCATGGGCTCCTTGAGACTGGAAGAATCTTCAAAAGGAATCGAAGTCTTTCTCGACACCTTGGCCACCGGTGAATCAATCTTAGGCACCTCGTCCCAAGTGCTGATGTCCTCCTGGTTAAATGGAAGTCGCAGCTTAAAGTCTCGCGGCACGATCAGTCTTTTCTCCGCATCTTCCCATTCTTCCAGGATCATTGCCTGGATATGGTCATTAACTGGGAAGACCTGACGAATCCTGGCTCTAAGTCCCCCGAACATAGTGTCCTGGATGGATTGTTCTTTCGGGGTTTCCTCGATCTGCATTGTACTTCTTACTGCCCTGAGCAGCTCTTCCGTGTTCTCTGATGTGAAGAGGTACCTTTTCCCTGTTTCTAGGGGTTCCGAGGTAATCTCGCCCTCTTCCTCCGAGTCCGTGGCCCGTATCTCTTCTTCCGATGATAGGTCGGACTCCCATCTAGGTCTTTTGGACTGGGACCGGCCGGAAGACTGAGTAGGTAGTATTCCAGAGACCGAGGCTTGAACTTCATCTCTGACTACTGCACGCATATCCGTGAGAAAGGCTGCCTGCTCACCTCTGACGATCCAGAGTGTGCAATCCTCGCATAGGGGCTTCTTCCATGCGCTCGGCAGTTTACTGGCACAGATGGGGCATTTAGGTTTGCCTGTCCTGGCTGTTGCTGGCGCTGGTGTCGCCTTATCCTGAAAAGACAGGAGTCCTCCCTTTAAAACAAGCTCCTGTCTCCGGCCATCCTGTCCCTGTGCCCTTTACTCACGGACGCTGGTTCTGGCTGGTCATTGGTCCTAGCGTCCATCCTGGCGGCGTTTGACAGAAACTTAGGCGTCTGTCACCTCTCAATCTGCCTGGAGCCGGTGCGCTGGTCTCCCGCTTCCCCCAGCTCTTATCCTACCTTGTCTTGCGCAGGAACGCTGCTTCTGCCGCCCTCTGACGCATCCTCCGTGCCCCGACCGGAAGTCGTCATCCCTGGGCGCCCGGAAGTGACGCGCCGCCGCTCTGCAATCTGGGCCTCGCGGGAGCCGCGCTGGGGGAAGCGGGGATGAGTCCCGGAGCGACGCTCCACGGGACACCCGGCAGTGAACCCCCTTAGGGGGGTGCCGCTTACATCGTCCGACCCGGAGGAGTTGGCGGTTAGGACCCCGCACCTCCTGGCCCCGGTAAGATCCTTCCTGTATGCCGCGGCTGCGGCGCTCCCGTGCCTGTCCTTACAGGGACAGGAAAAACACTGGAGTGTGGTGTGGGAGGGGACCTTTTAACCTCTCGTGCATTTCCTGTCCCTGGAGGGATGAAAGGACAACCCCATGGTGCTGTCAGGATAGGACATCCTGGAAAAAGTATTAAGCCCTATACAAGGAGGTGATAAACAAAAAATGTTTTTCATGCGGAAAGCATTTTGGGTCCTTAAATTAAACACCAGATTTCCACTGGGCATGAACTCTAACAATGATTTGTTTTATATTTATTAAGCTGGTTTTTTCCAGGGCTGTGGAGTCGGAGCTCATTTTGGTGGAGTCGGAATAAAATGGACCGACTCCGACAATATATAATAAATTGGGTACAGTAGTTCAATGCAGAATGTGCTGAATATTTTTTCATAGGAATTTGGGAGTTATGAAATGCGCTATAAATGGCTGTTCTATTCCTGATCTAAGGCTACATTCACACACAGCATTTTTCCTGCACTTTTTTTGAGGATAAGTTTTTCAGCTGCAAAAGCAGATCAGCTTTTTAAAAAACCACATCACCTGAAAGGTTTTTGAGCTCATAGATAATGTTTTCAATAGCAAAAGCATATTAGAAATCTGCTCTATCTATCCATTTATTCATATCTGTCTATCCATATCTTATCTGTACCAAAAAGAATGAACGCCGGGTAGCACACAGACTAAGGCTAGTTTCACACTAGCGCTTTTGAGTGCAGCGACGGCCTGCGCACGGCCACCTCTAAGCCCCGCCTCCGCCGGTAGCTCCGCCTACCGGCGCATGACGCTGCATGCGTCCTGCGTCCACTATCTTTATCACTGGGGGCGCAGGTCGTGCGCAGTATGCATTTGGCGGCACATGCGTCCTTTTGACGGTGCGCCGACCTGCGCCAAACGCAACCTGCTGCAGTTTGGTTGCGCTCGGCGCACCGTCAAAAAGGCGCATGTGCTGCCAAACGCATACTGCGCACGGCCTGCGCCCCCAGTGATAAAGATAGGGGACGCATGCAGCGTCATGCGCCGGTAGGCGGAGCTACCGGCGGAGGTGCAGCAGGGGGCGGGGCTTAGCGGCGGCCATGCGCAGGCCGTCGCTGCGCTCAAAAGCGCTAGTGTGAAACTAGCCTTACACTCCTTTTTTTTTTTTTAGCACCAGTCAGGTACACCTCATAGCTGCCCAAAAGGATGTCCAGGACAGGCATTGCTCGTCTTCAGTAACACATCAATTGATAGTTGGAATAAATAGACTGCATTCATCACCACATATTCTTAAGGTGCAGGCTTTATTTTCAAATGTAGGGGTGTGCAGTATGAGGTTCTGCAGCAGCTGAGGTGTGCAGTATGAGGTTCTGCGGAACAGAATGAGGTTCTGCCACCCCCAGGTTTGATCCTGGCTTCGCCCATGGTGTGAATGTAGCCTGAGGATCTAGGCTTGGTCTTAGCTGAGATAAATCATAATGTGTGTATATATATATATATATATATATATATATATATATATATATATATATATATATACACTCACTGGCCACTTTATTAGGTACACCATGCTAGTAAGGGGTTGGACCCCCTTTTGCCTTCAGAACTGCCTCAATTCTTCGTGGCAGAGATTCAACAAGGTGCTGGAAGCATTCCTCAGAGATTTTGGACCATATTGACATGATGGCATCACACAGTTGGCGCAGATTTGTCGGCTGCACATCCCTGATGCGAATCTCCCGTTCCACCACATCCCAAAGATGCTCTATTGGATTGAGATCTGGTGACTGAGGAGGCCATTTGAGTACAGTAAACTCATTGTCATGTTCAAGAAACCAATCTGAGATGATTCGAGCTTTATGACATGGCGCATTATCCTGCTGAAAGTAGCCATCAGATGTTGGGTACATTGTGGTCATAAAGGGATGGACATGGTCAGCAACAATACTCAGGTAGGCTGTGGCGTTGCAACGATGCTCAATTGGTACCAAGGGGCCCAAAGAGTGCCCAGAAAAAATTCCCCACACCATGACACCACCACCACCAGCCTGAACCGTTGATACAAGGCAGGATGGATCCATGCTTTCATGTTGTTTACGCCAAATTCTGACCCTACCATCCGAATGTCGCAGCAGAAATCGAGACTCATCAGACCAGGCAACGTTTTTCCAATCTTCTACTGTCCAATTTCGATGAGCTTGTGCAAATTGTAGCCTCAGTTTCCTGTTCTTAGCTGAGAGGAGTGGTACCCAGTGTGGTCTTCTGCTGCTGTAGCCCATCTGCCTCAAAGTTCGACGCACTGTGCGTTCAGAGATGCTCTTCTGCCTACCTTGGTTGTAACGGGTGGCAATTTGAGTCACTGTTGCCTTTCTATCAGCTCGAACCAGTCTGCCCATTCTCCTCTGACCTCTGGCATCAACGTGGCATTTCCGGCCACAGAACTGCCGCTCACTGGATTTTTTTTCTTTTTCGGACCATTCTCTGTAAACCCTAGAGATGGTTGTGCGTGAAAATCCCAGTAGATCAGCAGTTTCTGAAATTCTCAGACCAGCCCTTCTGGCACCAACAATCATGCCACGTTCAAAGGCACTCAAATCACCTTTCTTCCCCATACTGATGCTCGGTTTGAACTGCAGGAGATTGTCTTGACCATGTCTACATGCCTAAATGCACTGAGTTGCCGCCATGTGATTGGCTGATTAGAAATTAAGTCTTAACACACAGTTGGACAGGTGTACCTAATAAAGTGGCCAGTGAGTGTATATATATATATATATATATATATACATACACACACACACACACACACACACACACACACACACACACTACAGACCAAAAGTTTGGACACACCTCATTCAAAGAGTTTTCTTTATTTTCATGACTATGAAAATTGTAGATTCACTCTGGAGGCATCAAAACTATGAATTAACACATGTGGAATTATATAATTAGCAAAAAAAGTGGGAAACAACTGAAAACATGTCTTATATTCTAGGTTCTTCAAAGTAGCCACCTTTTGCTTTGATTACTGCTTTGCACACTCTTGGCATTCTCTTGGTGAGCTTCAAGAGGTTGTCACCGGAAATGGTTTTCACTTCACAGGTGTGCCCTGTCTGGTTTAATAAGTGGGATTTCTTGCCTTATAAATGTGGTTGGGACCATCAGTTGTGTTGTGCAGAAGTCTGGTGGATACACAGCTGATAGTCCTACTGAATAGAGTGTCAGAATATGTATTATGGCAATAAAAAAGCAGCTAAGTAAAAAAAAACAAGTGGCCATCATTACTTTAAGAAATGAAGGTCAGTCCGAAAATTTGGGAAAGCTTTGAAAGTGTCCCCAAGTGCAGTGGCAAAAACCATCAAGCGCTACAAAGAAACTGGCTCACGTGAAGACCGCCCCAGGAAAGGAAGACCAAGAGTCACCTCTGCTGCGGAGGATAAATTCATCTGAGTCACCAGTCTCAGAAATCGCAGGTTACCAGCAGATCAGATTAGAGACCAGGTCAATGCCACACAGAGTTCTAGCAGCAGACACATCTCTACAACAACTGTTAATAGGAGACTTTGTGCAGCAGGCCTTCATGGTAAAATAGCTGCTAGGAAACCACTGCTAAGGACAGGCAACAAGCAGAAGAGACTTGTTTGGACTAAAGAACACAAGGAATGGACATTAGACCAGTGGAAATCTGTGCTTTTGTCTGATGAGTCCAAATTTGAGATCTTTGGTTCCAACCACAGTGTCTTTGTGCAACGCAGAAAAGGTGAACGGATGGACTCTACATGCCTGGTTCCCACCGTGAAGCATTGGAGGAGGAGGTGTGATGGTGTGGGGGTGCTTTGCTGGTGACACTGTTGGGGATATATTCAAAATTGAAGGCATACTGAACCAGCATGGCTACCACAGCATCTTGCAGCGGCATACTATTCCATGAGGTTTGCGTTTAGTTGGACCTTCATTTATTTTTCAACAGGACAATGACCCCAAACACACCTCCAGGCTGTGTAAGGGCTATTTGACCAAGAAGGAGAGTGATGGGGTGCTACGCCAGATGACCTGGCCTCCACAGTCACCAGACCTGAACCCAATGGAGATGGTTTGAGGTAAGCTGGACCGCACAGTGAAGGCAAAAGGGCCAACAAGTGCTAAGCATCTCTGGGAACTCCTTCAAGACTGTTGGAAGACCATTTCCGGTGACTACCTCTTGAAGCTCATCAAGAGAATGCCAAGAGTGTGCAAAGCAGTAATCAAAGCAAAAGGTGGCTAATTTGTAGAACCTAGAATATAAGACATATTTTCAGTTGTTTCACACTTTTTTGTTAATTATATAATTCCACATGTGTTAATTCATAGTTTTGATGCCTTCAGAGTGAATCTACAATTTTCAGTCATGAAAATAAAGAAAACTCTTTGAATGAGAAGGTGTGTCCAAACTTTTGGTCTGTACTGTATATATGTAATCGATATTACATAGTGTATTACATATTTACATTTTATTACAGTTTTGTGTTGTAAAGTTGTATTCCAATAAATATATCTTATGTTCTATCTAAATATCTTGATTATTGTATCATAAAATGATTTAATGTCTGATGTTCACATTGTACTACAATAAATTTTTGACTTAAATATAAGCAATATATGTGGGAGTCGGTGTAAGGGAAATTGAGGAGTCGGAGTCACAGGTTTGGCTTATCGACTCCACAGCCCTGTGTTTTCTCATTTTTTGTCTCTTGCACATGTGTTTTTCATGATTGTTCGTTTCTGATTGATCTATGTATATATACCGTATATACTCGAGTATAAGCCGACCCCCCTATTTTTGCCACAAAAAAACTGGGAAAACTTATTGACTCGTGTATAAGCCGAGGGTGCACAGTGTGTGGCCCCAGTTATCATGCACAGTGAGTGGCCCCAGCTTTTCTGCACAGTGAGTGGCCCCAGTTATGCTCAGTGAGTGGCCCAAGCTTTGCTGCACAGTGAGTGGCCCCAGTTATGCTGCACAGTGAGTGGCCCCAGCTTTGCTGCACAGTGAATGGCCCCAGCTTTGCTGCACAGTGAATGGCCCCAGCTTTGCTGCACAGTGAGTGGCCCCAGCTTTGCTGCACAGGGAGTGGCCCCAGCTTTGCTGCACAGGGAGTGGCCCCAGCTTTGCTGCACAGGGAGTGGCCCCAGTTATGCTCAGTGAGTGGCCCCAGCTTTGCTGCACAGTGAGTGGCCCCAGCTTTTCTGCACAGTGAGTGGCCCCAGTTATGCTCAGTGAGTGGCCCCAGCTTTTCTGCACAGTGAGTGGCCCCAGCTATGCTCAGTGAGTGGCCCAAGCTTTGCTGCACAGTGAGTGGCCCCAGTTATGCTGCACAGTGAGTGGCCCCAGTTATGCTGCACAGTGAGTGGCCCCAGCTTTGCTGCACAGTGAGTGGCCCCAGCTTTGCTGCACAGGGAGTGGCCCCAGCTTTGCTGCACAGGGAGTAGCCAAAGCTTTGCTGCACAGGGAGTGGCCCCAGTTATGCTCAGTGAGTGGCCCCAGCTTTGCTGCACAGTGAGTGGCCCCAGCTTTTCTGCACAGTGAGTGGCCCCAGCTTTTCTGCACAGTGAGTGGCCCCAGTTATGCTCAGTGAGTGGCCCCAGCTTTGCTGCACAGTGAGTGGCCCCAGCTTTTCTGCACAGTGAGTGGCCCCAGCTTTGCTGCACAGTGAGTGGCCCCAGCTTTGCTGCACAGTGAGTGGCCCCAGCTTTTCTGCACAGTGAGTGGCCCCAGTCATGCTGCACAGTGAGTGGCCCCAGCTTTGCTGCACAGTGACTGGCCCAAGCTTTGCTGCACAGTGAGTGGCCCCAGTTATGCTGCACAGTGAGTGGCCCCAGCTTTGCTGCACAGTGAATGGCCCCAGCTTTGCTGCACAGTGAGTGGCCCCAGCTTTGCTGCACAGGGAGTGGCCCCAGCTTTGCTGCACAGGGAGTGGCCCCAGTTATGCTCAGTGAGTGGCCCCAGCTTTGCTGCACAGTGAGTGGCCCCAGCTTTTCTGCACAGTGAGTGGCCCCAGTTATGCTCAGTGAGTGGCCCCAGCTTTTCTGCACAGTGAGTGGCCCCAGTTATGCTCAGTGAGTGGCCCAAGCTTTGCTGCACAGTGAGTGGCCCCAGTTATGCTGCACAGTGAGTGGCCCCAGCTTTGCTGCACAGTGAGTGGCCCCAGCTTTGCTGCACAGGGAGTGGCCCCAGCTTTGCTGCACAGGGAGTAGCCAAAGCTTTGCTGCACAGGGAGTGGCCCCAGTTATGCTCAGTGAGTGGCCCCAGCTTTGCTGCACAGTGAGTGGCCCCAGCTTTTCTGCACAGTGAGTGGCCCCAGTTATGCTCAGTGAGTGGCCCCAGCTTTTCTGCACAGTGAGTGGCCCCAGCTTTGCTGCACAGTGAGTGGCCCCAGCTTTGCTGCACAGTGAGTGGCCCCAGCTTTTCTGCACAGTGAGTGGCCCCAGTCATGCTGCACAGTGAGTGGCCCCAGCTTTGCTGCACAGTGAGTGGCCCCAGCTTTTCTGCACAGTGAGTGGCCCCAGCTTTGCTGCACAGTGAGTGGCCCCAGCTTTGCTGCACAGTGAGTGGCCCCAGCTTTTCTGCACAGTGAGTGGCCCCAGTCATGCTGCACAGTGAGTGGCCCCAGCTTTGCTGCACAGTGAGTGGCCCCAGTTATCTGCACAGTGAGTGGCCCCAGCTTTTCTGCACAGTGAGTGGCCCCAGCTTTGCTGCACAGTGAGTGGCCCCAGCTTTGCTGCACAGTGAGTGGCCCCAGCTTTTCCGCACAGTGAGTGGCCCCAGCTTTTCTGCACAGTGAGTGGCCCCATCATGTTGCTGCTGCCGCTGCCTCCCTTACAAAAAAAAACAAAAACCTGTATTCTCACCTCAGTCGCTGCCCCCTGCTCATCGGCGTTGCGCTCTGCAGTGACTGTGCAGGCAGAGAGCGATAGCGCTCTCTGACCTGAATGTCACTGCAGAGGACGCAAGACAGCAGAGCGCAGGGACAGGTGACTATGCCTCCCAACCCCCCGTTCATACTCACCGGGTCCTGGCGCTTGTCTCTGCAGCTCCCCTGCTTGTTGTTCCATGTTGTGGGCGCTGCTCTCTTCCTGGTTCAGCGGTCACGTGGTACCCGCTCATTAAAAATGCGCATATTTAATGAGCGGGTACCATTTGACAGCTGAAGCAGGAAGAGAGCAGCGCCGACAACAT